>NC_133536.1:135268326-135885469 GCF_048544455.1 Silene latifolia
CTATTTGGAGGATGAGTTGAGTGAATTGCCAACCAACTACCCATTTCATGTTCCTACCATCCATCATTTCTCTTATAATTTTTGTCATAATGTTCTTGACATGCTTGTTCGGTCTCTTACTTGGGCATTATTTCATTGCATAATTTTGTGTTGTTATCTATGCCTATTTATTTCTCACACCCAAGAATTTGACCGACTTTTACGTGCTTTGAGTGCTAGTGATAATCTTCTATGAATTTGTTCATTAATAATCTTTGGTTTAATGGAGTTCCTCAATAACCATTAATTTGTATATAAGCATTTAGTATAGTTTGCATTGTAATATATCTCACATGATTCATGTAGTTAGTTGCATATAGTTTAGAATTCATGCATATATAGTCACTAATGACCAAACCTATTCTTTTCTACGCTAGAAATAGTGCTTAAATCGGTTTGGGGAGGTTTGATCATAAGTGACCATAGTTTAAAACATGCACCATATAACATAGTTTAGATTGCATTCATTTGTTATATATGTCATATAGAATTGCATTTTGTTAGAGTATGTATTCATTCATATCATATCATTGCATTTGTACTTTATTTCAAAAAATCCAAAATCCAAAAAAATATATTTCTTTTTCATTCCTACTCTTACATGTACATTGAGGACAATGTCCAAAATAAAGTGGGGGATGGGAATTTATATTCCAAAATGCATAAAAATTGAAAAATTTCGAAAAAATCAGAAAAATATGTATTTTTATTTCATAAAAACAAAATCCTTAAATATTTGAAAATTTCAAAAACCAAAAACAAGTTCATTTCCTTTGTAGTATAATTTTGTATATATTGTGTTTGTCCATCCTTTTTCACATTGATCGACTACGCCACATCCGAGACATGAGGATATTGAAGACCGCTTGGTATGATCTTTCCAATCTCCTTTTTCCTCTTTATGTTAATGACTATGTGGCTTTATTTTGATTGATGCGGTATAAACAATGTGAATTTAGGATTACATTTAGATTATTTGGCATACTAGTTGGTAGAAGCATATGCATTAGGTTGTATAAATGTTAGTTGTATCATGGCATGTAGTTTGCATGTTAGAAATTTTTTGTAAAACTGTCTACTTGGGAAGCTTGACAAGTGTATATAGGCCCTAGTAGATGCTTTTTCTTCTTAAGACTTTGCTTGTTAGAATACTTGTAAAACACCCTAGGATGTGTCATGTTTGTATCCTTTGACCCATGGATTAAGGCCTAGTCAAGAGTACCTTGTGGTGTGATAACTCCTTGGCTACAGTTTATTCCAAGGTGACCCTTGAAACAATGCAACCATCATTCATCCATGTTCTACCATACATTTTGTCATCAAAGGGAATGGACACAAAAATTGCTCAAAATTTGAGTTCAAGAAATGAAAAGAAAAGAAAAGGATTGCCAAATGCATCAAAAGAAAAGAGGAGCAAAAATAGAACTCCTATGCTTCAAATATAAGGCACCCTCGTTACTAGTTGGGGTGACTTTGAAAATGTTCAAAAGAAAATGCAAACAGTTGAAAGTTGTCAAGTATTGAAATGCCAAAAAATCAAAAGAAATGGCAAAACAAAGTGTTCTCAAATGTCAAATGCCACAAGAAATTGGGGGGAAAAACAAAAACAAATGCAAACTCCCAAATAAAACTCAAATACTATTAATCCCTTTATCCATCGTATCCAGTTTTGTGCATGGTAGAGAGGGGACGACCCTTCTTCTTGTCTAGGCAAAAGGGGGAATTCCGCGATCCTCCAATGTTTCTAACACCATAGGGAGTCTATTCTTGACGAAAGCATTTAACGATTGAGGACAAAGGTACCCTAGCTTGACACAACTTGGAGGTGATTTATTGGTATCCTCCTAGCCTTAGTAGTTTGAAGAAACCATATCTATAATGGAGTGTGTACCCTTAGATTGCTTCCCCTTTAGATAATTTCCGCCACTTAGATGAGGAAAGTGGCTATTCTTTTGTAGATGCATTCATTACTTGTTTTGTGTGCTTTAATGCTTGGATGCGTCGCCATATTGGCAAGACCCACCTTGCCTTGCAAGAAGGCATCCTACCTCATGGTTGTCTTGTTGTGAGTTGAAGGGGCGGAGTGAGACCCGCTAATTGTCTCACATCGGCTATATTAGTAGGTTAGTTTGAATAAGGGTCCTAGTTTTTTGTCACCTCTTTACTCGGGAAGAGTAAAGGTTCGGTTTGGGGATATTTGATGTGAACATTATTTGCGCACATTTAGTCCCCTAATTGAGCCTATTTAGCATACTATTATAACATTCCATAGCCATTTTATCCGTCAAATGTTTTCTATTTTACTTTCCTAGTGCTTTTCGTATGTTTTGTAGGAAAGAAGACAATTAAGCGGAATTTCCCGTCTTTTATGCATATTTGGAAGCTTATTGATGATATTAGATGGACTAGTATGAAGAGAAGGCAAGAATTATGACCAAGGATGTAGGAATAAAGAGTATATAGAAGGATCATAGGGTTAAAAAGCAAGGATGACGAGAAATAGTCAATGCAAGAAGAAATTGCTCGGAACCAAACCAAGGGTTGCTACTTTGCCTCTGAAAGTATGCTAGATGGAACTTCATCGAAAAATCAAGTGATCTAGGCTTTTGAATCACTCCAATAGAAGTCCGGATGAAAAAATGACGTCCGTTTTATAATCCGAGCTCAAACAAAGAAGCTGTCCGCCAATCCGCTCGTCCTCTGAGACAATCCGCTCGTCCCCCCTTCAAAGATGCTCGTCTTGAGGCCTTAAAATCCGAGCGTCCCGATCTTTATCCGCTCGTCTTTCCCTGCTACTGGACGAGCGTCCTGATACCTTGGACGCTCGGATTGTGTTATAGGCCCCAGCGTTTTATTCTCCCTCTTTGAAGATGCGCATATTTATCAAAGACTAGCTAAAAGGAGACCGGCATCTTTTCTGAGAGGAGCGATTCCCTACCCAACATTTAGCATTGTTATTTACTATTTTACCGTTGCTTAACCTAATGATGCTCTATTATATATACCCCATTTGTAATAATCAAACCATCAAGTTTTCATTAGATTAAATCAATCCTTCTTTCGATTAGGTTAGCTTTCATTAGGAGTAGATTAGAATAGATTACTCTGTAATCTTTCCACAAATTACATATTAATCTTTCCTTAATCATTGTTCAAGTTTATTATTGAGTAATTCAAGTTTATTATTGGGTAATTAGAAGATCATTTGGGTTTATTGGGAGATTGACAACCTTCCATCAATCATCAAGTACTTCTATTACTCTTTGCATTATTATTTTGGAATCTCCATAGATATAATTCTCTTAATCCATGTTTTAATTATTGTTAATCTTTCTTACTTGTTCATCATGTTTTGCCTTGTTAATATGATTGACAACCTTGTTAGCATGTCAAACTTGATAATGAGTGAGTAGTTTTCTTAGCTAGGATTAATGAGTAATTAGGGAAACCAACATGGGGCTTGATTCATGCTTAATCTAATATGTTCACATAATTAATTTGCTTGCTTGTTGTGATGTCAACCTATGCACATGTTATGTTTGAAGAAATGTTAAGCCTATGAATCCTTGCATTTACAACCATCTCTTATCTATTCAACTTGACTTGTAAAATATAAACCAACTCAAGTCTTGTTAGACTATGCATAGAAGTGATTAGGGGGAAAGTAAGTCGACTTGTAGGTGTTGTACAATCTAATCGATTCGGCTCCGGGACGCAACTCTTCCTAAGATCCGTAAGACATAAACCAACTCGGTTCCTTTACAACAATAATTGCTTGCTTATAATTGAGAACATGTTTGTAAATGATCAACTCCCATGATTTCCTTATGAACCCATGATATTCTAGCATTCTTAGTCATTTGTTTACATATTTCCTTTTGATGCTTGTTTATTGCTTTTCTTAGATTAGAATCATCAACCCATTATAATTGTGACAACCCCAAGCACAACCGTAATGAGATTGAATAATTTGAGTAACCACCGTCCCATGGATCGACCTTGACTTACCGCTAACTAGTTGTTTGTTGAGATTTATAAATGTGTTTGACTGGGGGACCCGACGACATCTAACCCATCAGGGGGAAAGGCTTTGCATGCTATCTATTACATTAGTAAGACTCTTGATGCCGCCCAAGTGAACTATGACACCACGGAGAAGGAACTTCTCGCCATTGTCTATGCATTAGACAAATTTTGTTCCTATTTGCTTGAATCAAAAGTAATTGTCTTCTCGGACCACCGTGCTCTTAGACATCTCTTGGTAAAGAAAGAAGCAAAACCAAGATTGTTGAGGTGGATTTTGCTACTTCAAGAATTTGATTTGGAGATAGGGGATAAGAAGGGAGCCGAGAATGTGGTAGCGGATCACTTGTCAAGAATTCGATTCCATGATGTTGAGGGAGAAACACCCATCAATGACTCTTTTCCCAATGATATCTTAATGGCCATCCATTCACAACTTGAGTAACACACTGTTGGAATATGTGTCCTCAATAATAGTGCAATCACATGATTTAATATCATAAATAAATCTCATAATAAGAATACGAAAGGGATGATAAATTAAATAGTCAACTGATCAACATTAATCGGTAACGATTGTCTTGATAGAGTTTGACGTTACTGTCGTATGACGGTGGTGGTCAGTTGATCCCTTAAGGTCACACCTAAAGGATGATGCCCTTATCAGTAAAGTTGATTAATCATTAAAATTGAACAATTCGTTTGTGAGACAGAATATTGATATCTTATTGTAATGGGATTAAATAAGATTTATTTTAGTAATAGAAATATTTTATTACTAAAATTGTTTATTGTTTGTGAAACAATAGAGATGAGAATGAATGGTTAATTATAATTACAAGATGTTGTGAATTATAATTATATGACCCATTTTATTTATGTGATCAAGTATCACTAGTCAATTTGTTGTATGTAATTTAATTAATTTATAAAATGATATTTATGTGATAAATATGTATTAAATTAATTAATAACATGTAACATACTACATGTGACATATTGTGTGACAAGTGACAAATTGACAAAATAAAATGGTATTCCATTTTATACTTGGTGACCGAAATGGTGGGAGTAGTAATGGATTGTGGATGTTTTATTTTATGTGATAAAAACAACATAATCATACCTAGTCTAACTAGACTAAGACCTACTATTTCTTGTGAAGATAAAAAGCAAAAAGAAAAGATGTCATCCCTTGGACATACTCCCCCTACCGGTTTTCTATGTACAAAAGAGGAGAATTTGTTCTCTCCTTTTAGGAGTATTAATTCTTCTCACATGCAAAATTTTTCCCTCTTACATTTTATAGTTCATCTTTCTCTAAAACTTGAGAAATGATGATCCAAATTATTCAATGAGATTACTAATATTATTAGTATAATATATGAGTATTAGTAGTCAATTTTAAGGTAGATTACTATACAAATATCTAGCAAATATTATTTAGTAGAGATAAGGGATAATCTTGGGTGCAATCGAGTGGAGAATCTCTACATTGGGATTTTTGGAGGATCATCCAATATTTTAAGCTCAAGAACAAATAAGGAAGGTGCCCTTATTTGTGCCCAAAATTTCGAACCATCCTACAATGTAAGAGACATTGTTTTTCTTATAAATCTCTTATTTTGTTATGCATGCACTAGATCTAAAGAACAAATAATTAAGAAGTTAATCAGTTAATTAGTTAACTATTAGAGGAGTCTAATAATAGGTATATAAATCTAACAAGTGGTATCAGAGCATAGGATGTTGCATGCATAATCGGTTATTGTTTTTCCGAGTTAAAATGTTAACATATAAAACTAAAAATTTGTGATTTATATGAGTAAGCCACGAAATAATTATGCATCTTATATATTCTGGTCCTAAAATGTTTTTGGTCATTTGTATGATTTATGGAAGTTTATTGCTCATTTTAATGATTTTTAGTGATTTTATTACATTTTTATGAGTAAAATGAACTTTTATTCACTAAAATAAGTTAACCTTCACTACTGGTCGTGGTATGTTATTATGACCTCACATAAATATTTTATGTATTGCATGTGAAATATCATATTAATGTGATTAATATTTCATGATTTATGAATTTTTAGTGTAAAAATAGCATAAATGGAGGTTAAATGACTAAAAATGGTTACACTTACTCTCTGACCTTGACACTTTTATATGACCTCACACGCATATTTTACAAGTTGTGTTTAAAATTTCGTATTAATTTGATTAATATTGCATGATTTATGAGTTTTATGAGATAAAAATGGATTAAAAGAGGTAAAATGGTTAAAAATAGTTAAATTTCGAATTAGGCCATAAGATTTGAATATGTTGTCACATGCATGATTTAAAGAGTGTATGTAAATTTTGAAATGAATGATCTCATGTAGCATGATTTATGAATTTTTAGAATAAAAATGGCATAAATAGTGACTATTTTAGCATAAATAGCTAAAATAAATTGCATGGCATGAGAAAATTATTTTAGGTTGCATAAATATCCCACTAATCAGATCTAAGGTTGTAAAATTGATTGGATTAATTTTTGGATACTTTAGATATTTTATGAGATAAAACCGATAAAATGCAACTATGTTTTCTCAAAATTAATTCGAAAATTTTAACCATGATTTTTGAAATTATGAGTGTCATGAAATTATTCCAGAATGTTCAAAAATTGAAAATTCAAATTTTGAAATTATTGTAATTTAATTTTGATTTATTTCATAAATGTTATGATTTTAAGGTCAAAAAATGAGCATAAAACTTAAATCAAGTTGAATTATTGTCAAAATTTGAGTGATGACTAATTTTTGAGTCCTAAGAGTGTTAGAATAATTAACTTGAGTTTAGATGTGATTTAAGTGCTAATTTGTGATTTTAAGAAGTTATTATCACGCATTTCCTTAAAACCGGGTTATATATACGATATAAGTTAAATAGGGGCGATTTGGCACATAATTTGGCATGATAGATACATATTATAATGCTGCATATTTAGATTATTGAATGTCCTTTTATTTATGTAATTTTGAATTATGTAATTTTATCTTAGTATGGCCTTAGTTTTAATCGATATTACACGTAATGAAAGGGAATATTGATTCGGTTGTAATTTAATGTGATCTCGTATCACTTTTATTTTATTTTATTAGTTTTTCCATTTACAAATGTATAATAGGAATAGCTTTGTATTTTTATTATTATTTTTAATTATGGAGCTTCTTCAAGACGGTGCCATTCGGAAAGGTGTTCCGACGAAGACGGTGTTCTTGGATGGCGTGTCATTTGAAGATTCAAGGGACCAAAGGAGTTGGTTTCCGAAAATGTAATAGATTATTTGATTTTCTATTTTAAGAAAGCCATACTAGGAATTTTTATTACTGCTTTGCATTTCTTTTAATATGTTGCATGCATTGTCAAATCGCCATAACAACTCATGCATATCATATCGAGTCTTCGACTGTGTCAATTATAATTATCGTAGTTCACCAGTTTAGTTCACTTAAAACGTGATAGATAATAAATTGACAAGACCGCTCACTTATAATAATTGAGAATTAGCCTTACTGTTGGGCCCAGAATTATCCTGCCTGAACTGACAGAGGCCAGGTAATGATCAAAACCAAGACTCAAGCAAAGGATACCTGAAACCAGGCACTAACAGCATATGGACAGGCACCAAGCAGGAGAAAATACAAGACAGGCAATAACTAACCCTTGCCTGAAAGGAGATTGCGTCAGGCACAAGAAAAACATTGCACAAGCTAAGCAGGCAACAACCAGGTTGTTTAAATATAATCCCTACAAACAAGGAAGACTAATTCAGAAGGAAAAGATAGAGGAAAGAGTCGAAGACAACGGCTAAAATGCTGTCAACTACCTCCGAGTAAATAGGGCACAAGCCCTATTCAACAGGAAACCCTAAACGGAAGTAAAGGAGGACTTTGGAAGCTACTATAAATTGAAGAGAAGATAAAAACAGAAGGGACATTGAACACACACTCATTATCAATTCCATTCTTGTATTCTTAAACAATATTCTTGCCTGTCACGCCTGATATATAAATACTCTATCAGGCTATCTGAAATCATAGTAACAATCCCTCCTGGCTTGGTGCCCGTGGTTTTTTCCCTTATTCCCAGGGTTTTTCCACGTATAAAATCTTTGTGTCTTTACTTTTTACTTATCTATTTATTTACTTATACTGGTCAGGCCAGTTATTTGAGTTAGATCACCCCTCCTTAAATCTCTGGCAGGACGTTCCCATTCAGTAAAATCCCTGCTAAAACAATTGGCGCCCACCGTGGGGCATCTAGCTCAAAAATAATCAAAACCCCATAACCAAATAACATAAAAACTTGAGAAATGGTAGGAGATAGCATTGAACAACAAGTGGCTGCCGCCCAACAACAATTGTTGGAAATGGAACAGCTGAAACAGAAAATGGCCCAGGCTGAAGCAGAAGTTGCAAAATTAAAGGAATCAGAATCCAGCCTGAAACAAAGGTTAGGAGAGAAAACTTCAGGACCAAAGTTGAAAGTTCAGCCTGGCACACCATTCTCTTCAATCATCAGGAACATTGATTTCTCCAACTTTGACACTCCTACTCCACCAAAGTCCAAAGCAGTAGAAGAAACAGACTCAGAGGAAATTCAAAATAAAGAAACCTCACCGGATCAAACCAACACAGCAATCATGATGGCTATGCTCCAGGAAATCAAAAAACTCCATGAAAGATTTGAAAAGATTCCTTGAGTCCCTACCCCAATTGAGGAAGCAAATCCAGAAAGTTATGCTGATTCACCTTTTGTGGATGAGATAGCAAGAATAGACCTGCCAAAGAAATTTGTGGTTCCCTCAATGAGAATCGATGATGGGACCACAGATCCACAGAATCAAATAGCCTATTACAAGCAAAGGATGTTGGCAGCATCTATTCCTAGTGAACTACGACAAGTCTGCATGTGTAAGGGATTTGGAACAACCGTGAATGGGCCTGCCCTACAATGGTACATAAACTTGCCAAACGGAAGCATCAAGTCCTTTGCTGACCTAGTCAACTCCTTCAACCATCAGTTTGCCAGCAGCAGGGAACTAGAGAAGAGATCCCGTGACTTATACAGGATTAAGCAAAAGCCCGGAGAATCAATTAGATCTTACATAACAAGATTCAACAAGGAAAAGGTGTTAATCCCCAGATGTGATGTTGGAACAGCCGTGGAAGCTTTCAGGCAAGGGCTACCCTGGATAGTGACTTCTACGCTAAAATGACCAAGAACCCCTGTCATACCTTTGAAGATGTCAAGGCATTAGCCATAGGCTATATTCGGCTGGAAGAAGATAAAGGTTATAAGGCAGACAACACTGACAACAATTCAGGATATGACAAAGTCAACAGTAAAAGTTCTAACCAGAGAGGGAGAAGTTCCAGGCCATCCCCTTACATAAGACGTGACACATCAGAAGTAAACTACACACATGAACAACGAGCTAACTCCTATACTTATCCCCCTATCCAAGAATAGAACTTCTCTGTTGACATTGCAGGACTAATCAAAAGACTTTACAATATGGGAGACATTGTCAAATGGCCAAAGAAGTCAGATAACCTCAACTCAAGGAAGGATAGTACAAGATGGTGTGAATTCAACATGGATATAGGGCCCACAACAGAAGAATGATGGGATTGCGCAGGCAAGTGGCCTACCTGCTAAAGAAGGGATATCTGAAAGACCCGATGCCAACAAAGAACAGGGAAGATGATGGAACAAGAAAGAACCCAGAAAGGCAACAACGTGACCTACCCCCAGCACCACCCATCTATGAGGTCAAATTCATCAATGGAGGATCCGAGATTTATGCCCTGACCAGTTCAGCTGCAAAGAAAATTGCCAGGGAGTCAAAAATGAAATCTCCTTTTAAACCTAGAAATTTACCTCAAATTACTTTTGACGACATTGATATGCAGGGTATTCCTGATCTACATCATGATAGCCTGGTTATCACCATGCAAATAGGAACTGTACGAGTCATGAGAATCCTGGTAGATGGAGGCAGCTCGGTGAACCTGATCATGCTTGATGTTCTCAAAGCAATGAAGATTGATGAAAGTCAAATCATAAAGAAATCTAATGTCCTGGTAGGATTCAGTGGAGAAACAAGGAATACACTGGGAGAAATAAATCTGCCCACATATGTGGAAGGAGTCTCCCCATACGAAAGATTTGGAGTCCTGGACTGCCTGTCATCCAACAATGCCATCCTAGGAAGACCATGGATCCACAATGTGAGGGCCATACCCTCCACCTACCACCAATGCATCAACATACCAACATAATGGGGATTAGCAACCATAAAAGGTGAACCAAAATCTGCTCAGGAATGTTATACTGAGTCCTTGAAACCCTCCAAGGCAGGTAAGTCTCTCGCCTAGCAATTACAGTACCCGGTAAGGAAAACTTACGTGGCAGAAACCAAAATGGAGACAGATCAAGTAATTTTAGACCCTGAGTATCCTGACAGGCCTGTACTGATAGGATCTGATGTCCCTGACAACATCAGACCAGAATTAGTAAGCTTTCTTAAAAATAAATCTTCATGTTTTGCCTGGTCACATTTTGATATGACTGGTATAGATGCAAACATCATTACACATAAACTAAATATTGATAAATCTTATAAGCCTCTGCAACAGAAAAGAAGAAAGTTTGCCTCTGAACGAAATGCTATTATTAATGAAAAAGTGGACAAACTATTGGATATGGGGATGATAAGAGAAGTCATGTACCCGGACTGGCTAGCCAATGTGGTAGTAGTACAAAAAAAGAATGGTAAATGGAGAGTTTGTGTAGACTACACAGACCTCAACAAAGCCTGCCCAAAAGATCCATTTCCACTCCCTCATATAGACGCAATGGTAGATGCTATAGTAGGACATGAACTCCTAACATTTATGGACGCCTCAAGTGGATTCAACCAGATTAAGATGCACCCATCTGACCAGGAACACACTGCATTCATCACGGAAAGAGGCATATACTGCTACACAGCAATGCCATTTGGCCTAAAGAATGCAGGGGCAACATACCAACGCCTGGTCAATATGATGTTCAAAGATCAAATAGGGGATACAATGGAAGTTTATATCGATGATATGGTGGTCAAATCAAAAAAGGCTGAAGACCATGTCAGGGATTTAGAAACAGCTTTCAAGATCCTGGAAGAGTTCAATATGAAGCTTAATCCTTCTAAATGCCACTTTGGAGTTCTTCAGGCAAATTTATAGGATACATGGTGACCAAAAGAGGAATAGAAGCCAGCCAGAAAAATAAAGGCTATACTGGAATTAGAATCTCTTATGTCAGTCAAAGACATTCAAAAGCTGACAGGATGAGTTGCAGCCCTGAATAGATTCATATCCAGATCATCAAAAAGATGCAGGTCTTTCTATGACCTCCTCAGGAAAAACAAGTCATTCAAATGGTTGCCTGAACATGACACAGCCTTCCAAGATCTTAAAGCTTACCTAATTACACCTCCACTACTTGCTAAACCAGACAAAGGAGAACCCCTGACGGTTTACCTATCTGTCAAAGAGACAGCAATAAGTGGGGTCCTGACTAAGGAAATTGACGGCCAGCAGCATCCAGTCTATTATGTAAGTAAGAGTCTCCTAGATGCAGAAACCAGGTACGGGTTACTTGAAAAGTATGTGCTTGCTTTAGTCATGTCCTGCACCAAACTTCGACCTTATTTTGAAAGCCATCCAATCATTGTAAGAACTAACCTGCCTATCAAATATGTCCTGAGAAAGCCTGAGTTATCAGGTAGAATGGCAAAATGGTCAGTACAAATCAGCACCTATGACAT
This sequence comes from Silene latifolia, assembly GCF_048544455.1. NCBI lineage: Eukaryota > Viridiplantae > Streptophyta > Magnoliopsida > Caryophyllales > Caryophyllaceae > Silene > Silene latifolia. Next base: position 135,280,259 of record NC_133536.1, read on the forward strand.
AACCGTTGAACCCAGAACATCAATTAAATCTCAGGCATTAGCAGACTTTGTGGCTGAATTCAGTCCTACCCTAGAACCAGAACTCATAAAAGAGGTCAATCACCTTGACATCCATAAGTCAGACCAGGAATGGACCCTACATGTAGATGGAGCAACAAATATGAAAGGAAGTGGTCTAGGACTAGTCTTGAAATCACCACAGGGAGACCTAATTGCACAGGCTATTAGTAGTGAATTCAAAGCCACAAACAATGAAGCTGAGTATGAAGCCCTGATAGTTGGACTTAAGGTATGTATAGAACTTGGTGTAGCAAACCTCAAGGTAAAAACTGAATCTCTCTTAATTTCCAATCAAGTCAAAGGAATATATGCAGCAAAGGATTCAAAAATGGTGCTTTATTTAGAATACGTCAAAAACCTTTGCAAAAAATTCAAATCCTTTGACATTGACCAAATACCAAGGGACCTAAATACCCAGGCTGATGCCCTAGCCAGCCTGGGATCAAACTTCAGCCCTGCTGTGTTTGATAAGATACCCATTATCCACGTGTTGGAACCAACCATAGAAAGGCCTGACCAAACCTGTCCCATTCACGATGACACAACTTCTTGGACCAAACCATACTATGATTGGTTCTTACAGGGGATACTCCCTAATGATAAAAATGAAGCAAGGGCCCTAAGAATCAAAGCCTCTACTTACACCATTATCAATAACACATTGTTTAAAAAGTCACAGGCTAGACCTTACCTACGTTGCCTTGAACCACACGAGGCTAAACAAGTTATAGAAGATATACATGATGGATACTGTGGAAATCACAAAGGTGGCAGAAGCCTGGCAAGTAAAGTTCTCAGGACAGGCTACTTTTGGCCAACCCTGAGAGCTGACTGCATAGCATACAGCTCTAAATGCGAAGCCTGTCAAATTCACTCCCCTTATATCCACCAACCATCAGAGCTACTACATTCCATCTCAGCCCCCTGGCCATTCATGAAATGGGGCATGGATATAGTAGGCAAATTACCTCAAGCACCAGGACAAAAAGTTTTCATGCTGGCAATGACTGACTACTTTTCCAAGTGGATAGAGGCAGATCCATACACGCAAGTAAAAGAGAAGGATGTCATATCATTCATCAAACGAAATATCATATGCAGATATGGAATACCTTCAGAAATAGTCTGTAACAACGGTACACAATTTGTGGGAAAGAGGACAGCAAATTTCTGTGCACAATGGAATATCAACCTAGTCACATCTACACCAGGCTACCCAAAAGCCAACAGCCAGGCAGAATCAAGCAACAAAATAGTAATTAGCTTCCTGAAGAAAAAATTGAAAAGAAGAAAAGGAAGATGGGCTGAAGAACTCCCCTTAGTCCTATGAGCTGACAGGACTACACCGAAAACAGCCACAGGCCAGACACCCTATTCCCTGGTCTATGGCTGTGAAGCAGTAATCCCAGCAGAAATTCATGTACCAACCATCAGAAGCAGCCTGAATAGCATAGAAGAGAACAGACCACTATTGCAAGATAACCTGATCCTAATCGAAGAACTAAGGGATGCAGCCAAGGTCAGGATAGCCTCCTACCAACAAACAGTAGCCAGAAGCTACAACAAGAATATCAACATCAGAGTATTCAAGGAAGGAGACCTGGTCCTAAGAAAAGTCTTCCCTAACACCAGAGAGAAAAATGCAGGCAAGCTAGCTCCCACATGGGAAGAACCATACCTAATTGATTCAATAGTAGGACAAGGAGCTTACAGGCTGCAAACTTTGGAAGGAGAAATGATCCCCAGATCCTGGAACATTTCCCACTTAAAGTTATTTCATGTTTAAACCAGAAACAGGTAAAACTATCAACTCCTTATATGTTTCAATAAAATCTTATAGCAAATCCCCTATAAAATATGCCTTCCTGCTATTTGCCAATTTGCCTGAAAACATGCCTGTTATTTTCAGCTCTGCCTAGTCAACTTATTTAAATCATTTTATACCAAATCCTGAAAACTTGTTTCACGCCTTCTTTTCATTTGTTATATACTTAGGCTTAAACAAATATTCAGGATTGAGGGCCAATCCACCTAACCTGAAAAGCATTCCTGAAATGCTCTACAAATAAATTTGGCACCTGCCTGCCTGACCTAAAAACTAAACTGAGCTCAGTACATAAAAAAACAAGTACAATGGTGGAATAGACCAGACTACTTCTCCAAATAAGCCCTCCTGACAGGCTGAGGGCCATAAGCCCCCCTGAACGGTAACCACCCTCCTCTCAGAAAAAGCCCTCCTGACAGGTAACAGAGCCATCATTTCCCAAAAACGGAACGAGGGCCATAAGCCCTCCTGACAGGCGTTATTCTAACAGAAAAACGTCAAATGAATTATTTACAGGTACAAATCAAGCCAGCCAAGGAAATCAAGGAAATCAACGGAAAAAGATGACATATTTATACCAAAACAAAATGTTTACCCAAGGATACATCCCTCCTGGGACAAGACAAAACAAACCTCCAAAAACAAACCAAAAACTAACCGTTTGTCCAGGGAACATCCCTCCCTGGATAGGCCAAAACCACACAAACTAAAACATCACAAAAACAGCAAAAATAAATAAAATCAGCCTGCCTTGGAAGCTGTAGCAGAACTAATTCCCTCATCAGCAGCCTCCTCTTCATCTTCGTCCTCACCCCCTTTCTCTTCAGCATCACCACTTTTTTCCTTGGATGGTGGAGAGTCCACTTCCTCATCAGCATGTAGCTTGCAAAGCTCAGGATAAGTAGTGTTGAGATTAGCCAATTCTTGGTCAGGATTCCAAAAAGGCCTGACTTCAACAGGCTTCTTCATGGCATCCACACGACCTCTGCCAAAGAAGTAAAGTGCAGCATCCTTATACCTGGCGTGTGACACGTCTGTCGCGTACCTGTCAAAAATAAAACCTAACGGTCTCAACTAAAAATGTAGTAGAGGCAGTCGAGTATCGAATCCTCAGGGAGGTAATGCAACTACAGCTATCTATTTCTAATCCTATGGTAACAATTGGGTTTGATTGAATTTTTGATTCTAAACTACGGAGTTGAAAGGAAGAGAAATAAACAAAGAGCAGTAAAGCAGGAAGTGAATTAAAACTATCAATAAGAGGGGGACATGTCGGGAATTCGGTTCACTACGGTAGTTCAACAACTTAGCAGTAAATGACTCAGACGAACTAATGCGAGACGGATATTAGAAGGTCCTTTCGGTCCACTTCCCACCCTAAAATACCACTAACTTAACTTTCGTCCTCATTAGGGTAGTCTACTGTTTATAGCAGGCCTATTTAGTCCAATCTTTCGATCCAGGATTAATTGTAGCCAGATTAATGGGTGACATAGAAGCGTGCACTCAACTAGGTCGAGAATTACAGTTATATTGCTATAGTGATAGGGTCTCTTAGTCAATTCGTCTAATTCATTCACTACGTCGTCATTTCACTACCGTAGATCCCCTAATCCCAACATGAAAGGGTTTAGCTACTCATATTCTTAATAAAACTAACAGTAAACAATTTCCCAGCAAATGACATAATGAAATAGTAAAAGAATTCAATAACGGAAATTAGGGCAAGAAAAAACGATAACATAAACAAGAATTAAAAACACAAGAAGGTTAATTATTATTAAGAGAAGAGAGGAGATTACAATCTGAGCGATTCCGGCGTAAAGAACAACCGAATCCGAGTGAAATAATCCCAAAATGCAAGCAACAGTAGAAGAAGAAAAAGTAACGTAGGAAAGTAGCAGTAGTTCTAATGTGAATGATAGTCCAAGAGATAGTAAAAAGGAATGACTAATAACCTAGTAAAACATAGGTTAAATAGCCAAAACCCCTAAGTGTTTATGCGGAAATAAAACATGGACTGATTAAGCCCACAATGTCGAAAACCTCTCGATCGAGTAGGCAAAACCACTCGATCGACCAATGTCTCAGCAGAAGTCCCTCGATCGACCAGCAGGTCACTCGATCGAGGACTTGGTCAGGTGAAGCTTACTCGATCGAGGAAAGAACCTCTCGATCGAGCTTCAGAGCCTTGGAACCATTCAATCGACCACCAAACAGCTCGATAGACCACTTGGGTCTTCAATTCAGCTCACGTCTTCACCCAAATACCTCGTAATGCGTGCAACGACACTTCCAAATGCAGCATCTCACTCTGGGACAATCCCGTCTCCTCTAAATGCATGCAAAAAGGACGAAAAGGAGTATGGTTCCGCTACTTCCGCGATCATTCCTACAAAAAGGACAAAATACACCAAAGTAGCCAATTCGGGGCAAAATACTATAAAAACAGTATAGAAATGCATAGAAATACGTGCTGAAATAGGCCAAAAAGACTATACATTAGGCACGTATCAGCGTGTACCAGATCCCTGTACACAGCCAATTCCTTATTCACCTTCAACTCCTCCTGCATAGCCTGCTTCTCAGCCTTCAACTCTTCCTGAACAGTATCAAACCTGGCCTGAAGAGCCTTCAGAGCATCCTGAGCAGATTTCAGCTTAGAAGACTCCACCACCAACCGAGCCTTCCCTGCCTCATTATCCTCCTTTAACGAATGATTCTCAGCTTTTGACACTTCCAATTCAGCCTTAAACTTTGTAGTATCTTTCTTCAAAATCGGTACCTCCCAATCCAGGGTATTTTTTAGGCTATGGACAGAATCCAGTTAACAGGAACCCCTCAACATATCATTGACATTCTACCAAATAAAACATACCCATCTAAGCCACAAAACAAAAACAAATAAACACACACAAACACCCATACAAAATAAGACAAAAAATACCGCCTGAAGCATGCTGATCAGGTTAGCGGCATAATCCCTGGTACGATACATAGCAGCCAAGGCACGAGCAGAAGAATCCTCTGCCTGATACTGGTAATAGGGATCGTCAACCATAAAAGCCTGGGCCTGGATTTGTTCCTTAGCAAATTGAACCTCATCCAACCGAGCCCTAACACCCTTGACCTCATGAACCCCTCCTGATGATTCATCTACTCTTTTCCTCTTCTCAGGACGACCACCCTCATCCACAACCTTCTCAAAGGACACCAACTGGACTTCCTGCACAGGCTCCTGAATCTGTACAACACTATCACTCCCTGTGGCCTCACTACTCTTAGACTTCTCCCCTGTAATTTGGGAAACCCATGCCTTCACCAAGGACAAACCAAAACGAGCAATCCTAGCAGAAGCCCTGGTGGCTGCACGACGAGGCTCTAAATCCGCAATATAAATACATGTCCAAAATAGGAATCAACAAAACAAAAGAAAGCAAAACTTACTCCCTGACGAAGAAGCGCCTGACGCTTTAGCACTTTTCACTGGCATATAAGTACTCAATTTAGCCTTCTTGAAATGAGGCATAGGTGTTTGCCCCAGACAGGCAGGCCATGCCCTCTCCTCTTCAGGCAACGCCATAAAAGCTGTTATCCGGTCAGCCGACCCCTCACCATCAGGATTATTCACCCAGTCATTTACTACAAGAAACAAAAGCAAGTAAGTATATTTCCCAAAATATATCACTGTCAAATTAAAATACAATAGAAAAGAAAGTTACCTCCTTTAACAGCCGGATAATTGAGATAATCCAGGTCAGGGGCAATAAAGTCAGCCTTGATAAACATATGTTTGAGCCCATCCTTTATCATCTCCTGAATCAAAGTTAGTAATAAGGTGAGCCATCTTTGACCTTACTGGAAGGTTGAACCGACCAGTAGAATGACTCTTCAAGTGGTAGATATTCTTGAAGTCGTCCAGGGTGATAACCAACTTATGTTTAGAACACAACTGCTCAACTGAATGAACAATCTTCCAAACCATTGGCATGAGTTGAAATGGAGGAACCCTGATAGCTCTGATCACCTCTGCCATAAGAGAAGAAAGAGGAAGCTGACATCCACCCCTGAATGCCCATCCAAAAATACAGAACCAGCCTAGACTACCCCAATTAGCCCTGACTGGACTACTCTCGAGGATCCAAACCTCAGCCTCACTAGGAATGAGGCCCCTACCTTTCAAATAATGCTCAAAGGTTGATTTCAACTGATTGGCTTCGTGGAAAGAAGCTGCCAAAGCCTTAACATGAGTATATTCAATCCCTTTATATGACATGGATAAAATCTCTGGGGCAGCGACCACCTCCACCATTTCATCCTCAGGGATGACATCTGGAACCTTCTCAACTTCAGCAGGAACCTTCTCAACTTCAGCAGGAACCTTCTTAACCTCAGCAGGAGCCTTGGAAGCAACCGTCTTTCTTCTACCACCAGCCATATTCTATTTCTTGCTGAAAATTGATTTTTTGCAAAGAGAGAATTCTAGAAAGAGAAAGGAAAAATTTTGAGATTGGAATATGAAAGCAAGATGGGGCAAAACAAAGTATTTATAACTGCAAAATCAAAACAACTAGGAAAACAAGTGGTTGAGGCTAATCATGACTCTCTTAGGGTTTTGTGAATCTACCCTATTTATGGCAATATAGCCGTTACAAGAAGCTGAATCAAACACAACCTCTAATCCGTTAGAGATTCCTACACAGTTTTTTGCCTGACCCAAATTTTTATCTCCTTATTCCTAGTCAGACCCAATAATGGAATAAGCCGATAAGGGGCAATTGTTGGGCCCAGAATTATCCTACCTGACCTGATAGAGGCCAGGAAATGATGAAAGCCAAGACTCAAGCAAAGGATACCTGAAACCAGGCACTAACAGCATATGGACAGGCACCAAGCAGGAGAAAATACAAGTCAGGCAATAACTAACCCTAGCCTGAAAGGAGATCACATCAGGCACAAGAAAAACGTTGCACAAGCTAAGCAGGCAATAACAAGGTTGTTTAAATATAAACCCTACAAACAAGGAAGACTAATTCAGAAGGAAAAGATAGAGGAAAGAGTCAAAGACAACGGCTAAAATGCTGTCAACTACCTCCGGGTAAATTGGGCACAAGCCCTATTCACCAGGAAACCCTAAACGGAAGAAAAGGAGGACTTTGGAAGCTAGTATAAATTGAAGCGAAGATAAAAACAGAAGGGACATTGAACACACACTCATTATCACTTCCATTCTTGTATTCTTAAACAATATTATTGCCTGTCACACCTGATATATAAATACTTTGTCAGGCTATCTGAAATCATAGTAACAATCATTCTTGGCTTGGTGCCCGTGGTTTTTTCCCTTATTCCCAGGGTTTTTCCACGTATAAAATCTTTGTGTCTTTACTTTTTACCTATCTATTTATTTACTTATACTGGTCAGGCAAGTTATTTGAGTTAGATCACCCCTCCTTAAATCCCCTGGCAGGACGTTCTCATTCAGTAAAATCCCTGCTAAAACACTTACCATATAGTAGAAACCGTGAGTCCCAATTTCATGAGGAAGTAGGCTCGGCACACCGGGGTACTAAACTTGTTACGTTGGGTAATTGGGTAATAAAATGTTATTACATCAAAATTTGGATTGAGCTCAACGGAAGTATTCATGACCGTAGTCGCATGTGTTTTGGGCTAAAGATAAATATTAAAGTATTTTTTATCGACCGAGAGTTCTAGAAGTAGAATCGATTAAAGAGTTAATCTACCGAGTTATATTAATAAGGGATGAATTGGCTCACCGTGCCCGAGTTAATATGAATCTGGATCTCGGAATCATTTATAATAGTTGGGTAGAGGTCACTATATAAATGCAATACTTGTTTACAAGTATTATTAAAACGATAGATGTTAATTATTTCCTTCATTTCCGTTTTTGTAGTTATTTATTCGCCATGAATTCATCTAATACTCCTGCACCAATCACCATTAATTCATGGCTCCAATCATTCGATAAAAAATGCTCCAAGGATGTTAATGAAACGATTAGAGAATTACGCTTTGGCATTAGTCAGGATGAAAATCTTTGGTACGTTACCACTTCCACACCTCCCACTCCAATATTTATGCCTACCTCTTTGGTAAGAAAACCTTGTGAAGAAAATCTCACTAAAACCAAGGCATCCTTGTTTGATGAAGCAAGGAGAAATATCAAATTCAGTGAGAGTTCTAGCAAGAGTGTCCTTGCACTTGAAAGGAGTAATGATATGATTAAAGGAAAGGCAAAGATGGGTGAAAAACCCAAACCTGATAATGAATTGGAAATGGATAGTGAGACTACCACAACCAAGACCAAGAAGGGTGCCCAATATTATGAAGAATGTCATTATTGTAATGTCATGGGCCATTGGAAACGAAATTGCCCAAAATATTTGGGAGATATCAAAGCTGGACTTGTCACTCCAGTTGGTACTATTACTTCCGAAATCGTTGTTATTGATATAAATTATACTCCACCTCAATGTGGGTATGGGATACTGGTTGTGGTTTTCACCTTTGTAATTGTATACAGGGGCTTGGAAATGTGGAAAAGCTAAACAAGAGTGATATAAATCTCCGACAAGGAAATGGAGCTAGGGTAGCCGGCACTTCGAGAGGGACATGTGTACTTGTTTTAGCTAATAGCTTTGAGTTGTAATCTACATAATGGTGATTATGCACCCATTTTGTCTAAAACATTTTTTTTTTGGTGAAATGTGAGTCATTGTATTATATATCAAAACATAAAACGTATCATTTACAAGGAAAAAAAGAGAGATAATCTCCCAATCAAGCTACCAGAATAAAAATCCTACTGTAAGCCAACATTCCTAAGCATAGCTAGGCTAGCTTGATCCATGGATGGACCAGCTTTGAATTTGATACGTCTCATGGCTTCCTCTTCAATCCGTTTGGCAACAATTTGTGTCCGGTGATGAAGTTATTTATCCTTGCATTATTTCTCTGCTGACCCGGACATTATAGCGAGAGGCATTCATCACCACTGCCATTATCTTCCACTGAATTGACCCCGTATTATCTGCTACCATGTCATTGACATTAGGCATGGGTCTGCCAAGCCAACTTTCCAGCTTACCTCTGATCCTGCTGCTGTAAGGACAGTAGATAAAGAGGTGTTCATGAGTTTCAGGCATACTGTCACAGCAACAACAGTGATTATCATTGCTGCAACCAATTCTAAACAATTTATCTTTGATGTTCAGTCCTCCATGGAGAGTAATCCAGGTTATCATTGAATGCTTAGGAGTATTCCAGCTATTCCAGACCAGTTTAGTCCAGTCCAGTATAGGATGAGGCATGACCAGCCAATCATATCCTCCTCTGATTGAATACCCATGAGTTTGAGCAGTCCAGGTATCATCAGTAAATCCATCTTTCAGCAACTCTTTTACTTTACACACATTTTTCTAGGACCAAGGGGCAGTTGCAGGAGGCTTATAGGTATGCCATTGCTGCTGTTTTATGTAAACCTGATTTATCCATCTAATCCATAGCCTATCTGCTTTTGAATAGACCCAATTCACCAATTTACCAATTGGGGCAACATTCCATAGCTCAGCTTTCTTTATCCCCAGACCACCTTCAGGTTTTGGCAGAGTAACCTTGTCCCAAGCAACTAAGGGCACTCTATGATATTCTAAACTATCATCCCAGAGGTAGTTCCTACAGATTGCTTCAATTCTTTTGATGACACTCTTTGGAATAATAAACATAGAAGCCCAGTAACTGTAGAGTGTATTTAGCACTGAATTTATGAGAGTAAGCCTGCCAGCATATGATAATTTTTTGGCTTCAAGACTTCGAATTCTCCCTACCATTTTCTCTGTCAGACTATTACATTCCTTCTTTGTCAGTCTGCCAGCTTGAATGGGTACTCCCAGGTATCTAAAAGGCATCTGGCCCTCACAGAAGCCAGTGACTCTCTTGATATCCTCCTGCAGAACCTCATCCATTCCATTAAAAAAGATTTCTGACTTGGTATTATTCATATTAAGACCAGTTGCGTCTGAAAAAGAGGAAAATGCTCTCATGAGAAGCATGACAGAGTGAGCATTTCCTTTGCAGAATAAGAGCAGGTCATCTGCAAACATCAAATGTGTCAATTTGAGGGATTTGCATAAAGGATGGTACTAGAATGGCCATTTCTCAGTTGCAAATTTGATCAATCTTGTCAAATACTCCATGCACATGGTAAATATTAGAGGAGATATAGGGTCTCCTTGTCTAAGCCCTCGTTGCCCCTTAAAATATCCAAAATTGCTTCCATTTAGTGATAAAGTAAATGCAGTAGAATTGACACACACCATAACCAGTTGAGTAAAATGAGTAGGGAAGTTGAGTCCATGAAACATTTGTTCAACAAACTCCCATTCAACAGTGTCATAAGCTTTTTGAAGGTCAATCTTGAATAGACATCTAGGAGAGACACCCTTCCTTGAATACTGTTGGACAATATCTTGACATATGAGGACATTCTCAATAATAGACCTGCCCTTTATAAAGGCTCCTTGATTATCATGAATGAGATCAGGCAAAACCAAAGATAGCCTATTACAAAGTAGCTTGGAGATGATCTTATAAAGCATATTACAGCAGGCAATTGGTCTAAAGTGCTTTACAGAAGTAGGTCTCTCACATTTAGGAATCAAAGTAATATTGGTAGCATTGAGTTGGGTAAGTAATTGACCTGTCATAAAGAATTCAGCTACTGCAGCACAAATATCTGGGTCAACTATATCCCATGAGTCTTTGAAAAACTTGCTTGTGTATCCATCAGGCCCATGAGCCTTTTCATTTGGGATTGAGAACACAACTTGTTTTATTTCCTCACTAGTCACCTGCTTAGACAGAGTAGCAACATGTTCCTCAGTGCAGTGATTCCCTTTTCCCAAAACATCACTTCTCACAGCTGTGGTGGACTTCCTACTCCCAAGAAGAGATTGGTAGTATGCTAGAAAGGCTTGCTGTATACTTTGGCTGTCTTTACACAACACCCCATTTTGATCTTCTATTTGGATGACCTTGTTTCTGATACATCTTTTCTTTATTGCTCCATGAAAATAGGCATATTGCTTTGTCACCATCCTCTAACCACTGAGTCTTGGCTTTTTGACTTAGGAAGCTATCCCTTGCCTTAGTCAGTTCTCTAACATTAGCAAGAAGCTCCATCTCCTGGGACAATAAATCAGAACTGGTGGGATCATGTATCAATTGTTGTTGAATGCTTTCCAGATTCTGTATTGCCATACTAGCTTTATTTTCAATGTCTGAGTAGGACTCTTTATTCAGTGCTTTCAGAGCCCCTTTAAGACTCTTCAGTTTCTTTACAATACAAAACATTTTAGTGCCATTGTATGATTTGCCCCAATCATTGCTGACTATGCTGGTAAAAGATGGTGCTAAACTCCACATGTTGAAATATTTGAAGCTAGCATTTTTCCTGCCACCAAGCTTAATATCACTCACAATGCACGGATTGTGATCAAGCAAACCCTCAGGGTGAAAATGAACCATCATATCAGGGAAAGTATCCAACCAAGCTTGATTAACCATAAACCTGTCAAGTCTACTGTATTTTCTATGGAAAGGATCCTGCTTGTTATTCCAAGTGAAGAAGGCTCCTGTGGCATGAATATCAGTCACTCCACAAGTAGCTATACACTGATTGAAATCATCCATGTCCTCTTGCCTGGTGCTACCTCCCAATCTTCCATCTGGAGAAGTTACAGTGTTAAAATTCCTTGCCATTGCCCAAGGTCCTGAACACTGTTGAGCTATACTCTTAAGCTTATTCCACAGGTCAACTCTCTCACTCCCTTCATTAAAGGCATAGACCATGGTAAGGAAGAATTGTTGTTGTGTACATCTTGCAGTAACTTTGACATGTATGAACTATGCATCATATTGAAGAACCATCACATCAAATAAACTTGGTTGCCATAACAGCCAAACCCTACCACCTTTATGTAGCCTACAATTGGTAGTCACACACCACCCATCCAACATATTATTTGAAATGTTACTAACATTATCACCATTTATTTTAGTTTCTAGAAGCCCAAACAAGCCTGCTTCCTTATTATGTATAAACCATTTAACAATTTTCTGCTTATTTACACTATTTAATCCTCGCACATTCCAGAATCCAATATTATGCATTGGAAACAGATTGAGAAGGGTTACCAATTTGTCCACTATCAGGAGATTGTGACTGCACTCCTGATCCATTTATTGTTGCTGCAGGTGTACCTTGTGGTGATACCACAATTGTCTGACTTGTTTCCTCATCAGTGACTTGCTGCCCAGGAGAGCTCTGAACTACCTTCACTGGTGTCATTATAGGGCTAGTTACTCCCTCAGTAGCACTCACCATAGTAGCTATAGTCTTTGTCTCCACAATCTTTGGTTGGACTGGCTGCCACACCTTTACAGGTTTAGAAATTCTCATTTGTTGTGGTGCTCCTTTCCTACAGTTGATAGCTTCATGCCCCAAGCCCTTGCATTTGGTGCAAACAGAGGGTTTCCATTCATATTCTACTTTTATTGTTATGAGCTTGCCATTTTCATCCAGGAACTTGACTGCATTTGGGAACTTCATTCCCACTTTTAGTTCAACTAGAGTCCTGGCAAATCCAAGTCTGGTTTTATCTATGGTAGATTGGTCAGATTTAATATGACGTCCAACCAGTCCTGCAATGGTAGGCAGGCATTTGCCCCAAAATTTGAGTGGCAAATCATGCAGTCTAATCCAGGCAGGAACCAGTTTAACATCCTCTTTCATCAGGTCTATATCCACCCCCCATGGTTTGACAATAAGAGGTTTATTGTCAAACATATGGTAGCCAGCATTCAGAACTGCCTCTTTGTCCTTAAGATCTTTTAATCTCACTAGGAACACTCCATTAGGGAGAAACGAGACCTTATTAATAGCATGCTTATGCCAAATTCTATGTATATATCCATTAAGAATCTCCCAAGGGGGATTGGCACCTAAAACAAAGCAATAGACTGCCTGATTCCAGTAGTCTATTTCCTCCTTAACATCATCACTAGTAAACTGTAAAAGATCTTGAGAAGGTTCATCCTCCTCAGATACAATAGCAGATTTCTTACCACGCTTTGTTATCCATTTGCTTTGCTCAGCCTCATCCTCTTCATCATCAAAGGATAGGCCAGGAACAGTATGCACTTCATGCATAGGTTTTGTACGTAAAATATCATTTTCCTCTGGTCTTGTTTTCTTTGCAATCTTTTGGCTTGGAACACTCTTCCTCTGATTCTGAATGCGTTTAGTAGAGGAACGTTGTTTGCTCTTAGTCTTTTGTGCTGAGTTCCTAGCCATGATTACGTAAAGAAAGCAAGAAAATCAATGCCCTAGGAGAAGTCAAAGTCGCCTGCTAATCGCCTCTCATTAGGGTTTCTTTTGGATCCTAATAATGAATGATTACGTCTAAAACATTATTTCATGTTAGATATGGAAGGATTCATATTTCGCCATAAAAAACAATCGTGTTGTACATTGTTTGAAAATTGACATGGCTGGAAGCCAAGTCAATTCTCTTAATGGTATTCATGTTTTAGACACTTCCAACTCAACTAAAGATATCTATAACATACAATCCAGAAGACTCATGACAAGTGATTCAATTGATTTGTACATTTGACCCTTTTCGATTAAGTTACATAAATGAGAAACGCATTGAAAGCTAGTGTCGACTAGATTTAATGAACCATTTGATTTTCAATCATATGGAATATGCGAATCTTGTCTCCTTTGCAAAATGATTTGTACTCCCTTTAATGGTAAAGAGACATGAGCAAGTGATTTGTTGGAACTAATACATGCCGATGTATATGTTCTAATGAGCATCACCGCAAAGGAAATTTATGACTACTTCGTCACTTTTACCGATGATTTAAGTAGATATGGGAATATTTATTTAATCAAATATAAAGTGATGCATTTGAGAAATTTGAGAAATTTCTAAATGATGTAGAGAACCAATTGAACAAAGTACTAAAGCATTACGATTCGATCGTAGTGGCAAAGATCATTGTAATGAATTTGATTTATTAAATATGGATTATGACCTTGTGTCATTACCCATAAGATCAAACTAATATGAGTCAGTTTGAGTTATCGAACTCAATTTTGGGAATTTCCAATCCAAAACGGACACGTAATTCTAAACGGATGGCCAACCATGAGATACCTGAAATAGGGAGTCTATTTAACATATCACATGTATCAGACACGCATATGACATGAATCAAACTGCCATGATAGAGATGGTATTTTTACGTGCTAACACGTCAGTCTAGTCAAACTTCAATTACTCCACCATATATGTTTGTAACTCACAAAGATATCTCTTAAGAAGATAGATGTATTTCTGAGAGATAGAGTGGGAGTAGATTGGATCGTAACAAACATGTCTTATAGTTAACGTGTTACTTTGTGAAAGTGATAGAACTATAATCTATAAAGATAGAGTGGGAGTATAGCTCAGTGGGAGTTTAGCACACATGTCTTGTTGTTAAAATGTTGCTTTGCGAAAGTAATGGTATTATTCCAAATCGACTTTGTTACATATGAGCCATAGTATTACAATCCAAAAATTGTTACTCAAAGAGTAGATTTACTTAAAGGCGAGGGTCTCCTTAAAGTGAATAGAGCTTTAGAGTAAATACGGGCATAGATCAACATGAAGATGTTGATCAAGATAAATTATGTTAGGAATTGCTACAATTCATTTTAATGAACAATGGCAAATGATTATAAAGATTCGCTTTTCTAAAATGGGAATTTAGAAAAGGAATGTGTTTGGAACACAAAATCTTAGATGAAGATCTAAGAATCCTAACATATTATGAAAAGCTTTCTTAAGTGATCCTAGAATGGTCTTAAGCAAGCATCAAAGGAATATACTTTTCGTTCATGTGATAATTGAGAATGGTTTCATTCACATGATTGAAGAATCATGATTATACATGAAGTTAAGTGGGAGCTAGAATTATTTTTTCCTATATCTTATATGTTGAAGACATATTAATTCTTGAGAATAATGTACCAATGCTCTCTTCTGTCAAGAGTGATTAGGAGACTAGGAATAGGTGCGATGTATTTTAGATTTCTGAATCTATGTGAGAGAATATTGGCATAGAATTGAGAGTCTTATGATGATAAGATCTTTCATATCTGTTTAACATCAACAAGGTTGAGTAGGTTATTCATGTTGATGAAAGTGGAATTACTATGATGGAGTCATAGTCGTTCGTTGAACCTATTAAGTTGTTGATCACATGAAATCGATTGCTAATGTTTCCGCCATTAGAACGATCATGTATGCAAACAGACGCACGTGCTGTGATGAACCATATGCTAGGAGCATAATGAGTCAATAACAAGATAATTCCCATCATATGACTTGTGAAAGCCTTAAAGAACATCCTTGAGATTCTTGTGAAGAATCAAGGATTTGTTCATATGTTTGGGTGATAAACTAAGTTATGTGTTGAAGGGTTGCACAAACTTTAGTTTCCAAACCAAAAGGGATTTGTTGAAATCCTAGGATGTCTTATTGACTTAGGAGTAAGAGACTAGAAAAGTGTTTTAGTTTCGCGCATTGCAAATTCTACAAAAGAAATCTAAGTAAATTGTGATAAAATGGTCAACGTAGGGATTAAGGGTGAATCCTTCTACAAATGACTTTATCACAAGTTATGCGATAACAGTGGGAGCATCTTTCAAATTAAAGAGCCCAAGTCTAGTAAGAAGACTAGACAAATACTTAGAAATAAATTCAAGTTATTAGAAATAACATTGAAAAGAAGGAAATAACAATTGATAAAGTTGGAATATATGGATATAGGGTATATGCACTTGCCAAGCTTTTATTTCATTTCGACTAGTGTAAAAGATACACTATAGATTATGAGATATGAAGTAGTAATAGTGTATTGGCTATTCATATATGATAATCGCATTTATTGTTTGAGTTTTATTAAACTCACCCATTACCATGTTAAATCCAAATGGGTTGTAGAGACAAATTGAACCCCATTAAAGTGAACTAGATTGATATGGTATTCGCCCCTAGTTACTTATATGAGGTGACGTCTCGAAGTGACTAGAGTGTGATGCGATTGATGGCAAGTTCAAGTGCCATAGAGTCATATGGGATGACTAGTCGATCACATAGGCAGACTGTATGGGACACTCTGTCGGGCAGTGACCGCTTATAGAGTTCTGGTAATTCATAAAGCCTGGTCGTGGCAAGAGCTTCTATAGTATTCTTATGAGTCAATTCTTTTGACTAGAGATTATTCGCCCAAGTTGGCACAAATTCTGATTAGATTTGATTTATGCTCTACGACTGTCGTAAATGAGGTCAAATGGGTATATTTTGGGTTATGATGAACTGTGGCTGAATAAAGGGAATAGTGCGATAGGAATTGTCCACCCCTTGTCAGGCTTGTTTGAAATCTCAAGGCCACTCGAGGAGTAGTGAACTGAAAATGCGTGGCCACGCTCGGAAGGTATCTATGGTAGATAATTCCGGTCAGACAGTTGCACTCCAGATCGAGGAAACCACTCAAGATATGATCAAATGCAAGTACGAACTGCGAGACACCTTGCATTGAGTGGGAGATGATGTAATAGGACAAGAGAATTGGTGACGCACACTTGTCTCGGACAAGTGGGAGATTGTTGGAATATGTGTCCTCAACAATAGTGCGATCACATGATTTAATATCATAAATAAATCTCATAATAAGAATACGAAAGGGATGATAAATTAAATAATCAACTGATCAACATTAATCGGTAACGATTAGCTTGCTAGATTTTGACGTTACTGTCGTATGACGGTGGTGGTCAGTTGATCCCTTAAGGTCACACCTAAAGAATGATGCCCTTATTAGTAAAGTTGATTAATCGCATGACGATACAAGTTAATCAATTCCTTAAAATTGAACAATTCGTTTGTGAGAGAGAATATAGATATCTTATTGTAATGGGATTAAATAAGATTTATTTTAGTAATTGAAATATTTTATTACTAAAATTGTTTATTGTTTGTGAAACAATAGAGATGAGAATTAACGGTTAATTATAATTACAAGATGTTGTGAATTATAATTATATGACCCATTTTATTTATGTGATCAAGTATCACTAGTCAATTTGTTGTATGTAATTTAATTAATTTATAAAATGATATTTATGTGATAAATATGCATTAAATTAATTAATAACATGTAACATACTACATCTGACATATTGTGTGACAAGTGACAAATTGACAAAATAAAATGGTAGTCCATTTTATACTTGGTGACCGAAATGGAGGGAGTAGTAATGGATTGTGGTTGTTTTATTTTATGTGATAAAAACAACATAATCATACATAGTCTAACTAGACTAAGACCTACTATTTCTTGTGAAGATAAAAAGCAAAAAGAAAAGATGACATCCCTTCGACATACTCCCTCCACCAGTTTTCTATGTACAAAAGAGAAGAATTTGTTCTCTCCTTTTAGGAGTATTTATTCTTCTTACATGCTAAATTTTTCCCTCTTACATTTTATAGTTCATCTTTCTCTAAAACTTGAAAAATGATGATCCAAATTGTTCAATGAGATTACTAATATTATTAGTGTAATATATATGAGTATTAGTAATCAATTTTAAGGTAGACTACTATACAAATATCTAGCAAATATTATTTAGTAGAGATAAGGGCTAATCTTGGGTGCAATCGAGAGGAGAATCTCTACATTGGGATTTTTGGAGGATCATCCAATATTTTAAGCTCAAGAACAAATAAGAAAGGTGACCTTATTTGTGCCCAAAATTTTGAACCATCCTACAATGTAAGAGACATTGTTTTTCTTATAAATCTCTTATTTTGTTATGCATGCACTAGATCTAAAGAAAAAATAATTAAGAAGTTAATTAGTTCACTATTAGAGGAGTCTAATAATAGGTATATCAACCTAACACACACAACACCATGGTTCGCCGATTATGCCAATTACATTGTGGGAGGAGTTCTTCTCCCAAACTTGAACTACAATCAAAGAAAGAGATTATTGTTTGAAGTGAAAAGATACTTTTGGGATGACCCCAACCTATACAAGGAATGTAGCGTAGGACTTTACCGAAAATGTGTTCCCCAATGGGAAATTCAAGGTGTTTTAGAAGGATGCCATTCATCACCATATGGAGGACATCATGGAGCACGAAGAACAATTGCTAAAGTCCTACAATCGGGCTTCTTTTGGCCTACCATGTTTGAAGATGCTAGAGAATTTATTCTCCATTGTGATCCTTGCCAAAGAACCGGAAACATTTCTTGGATAAATGAGATGCCATAAAGAGGAATATTGGAGGTAGAAATTTTCGATGTTTGGGGAATTGACTACCAAGGACCATTCATATCATCTCAAGGGAATAAGTACATTCTAGTAGCCGTTGATTATGTATCAAAGTGGGTAGAAGCGATTGCTACCCCAACCGACGACGCAAAAACGGTTACTAACCTCCTCAAGAAAGTGATCTTTCCAAGATTTGGAGTCCCTAGAGCAATTATTAGTGACGGAGGGACACACTTCCATGAAAAGAAGCTCACATCCCTTTTGACAAAGTATGGTGTTCAATATAGAACCGGCTTGAGGTATCATCCTCAAACAAGTGGTCAAGTTGAAGTTTCTAATAGAGAGATCAAGCGAATTCTTGAGAAGGTTGTTAACAAGACTCGTAAGGATTGGAGCATGAAGCTTGATGGTACCCTTTGGTCCTATAGGACGGCCTATAAGACTCCCATATGATCCTCTCCTTATAAACTAGTCTATTGAAAGGCATGTCATTTGCCAATCGAGTTGGAATACAAAGTTTTTTGGGCAATCAAAGCTCTCAACCTTGATCTTAAGCTAAGTGGAGAGAAGAGGATCTTGCAAATTCAAGAGTTGGAGGAATTCCGACTACACTCTTACTAGAATGCAAAGATTTACAAGGAAAGAACCAAATTGCTTCATGACAAGAGGATTAAGCAAAAACCCTTGCACAAAGGAGACAAAGTCCTTCTATTCAAATCCCGATATCGACTTTTTTCTGGGAAGTTAAATTCAAGATGGATGGGTCGCTTTTTGATCACCGAGGTAGGAAAGTATGGAGACTTTGAGATAAAATCGGAGAATGGAAACAAATTCAAGGTCAACGGTCAAAGATTGAATCTTACTATGAAGGAGCATTCATAGGAGAAGTTGAGGTCATCCGCCTCGAGCCTCTCCCAACATGACAAAGCCGTCAAATGAAAGAGAGTTTGGTGGAGTCCTCCCTAAACCACCACTTGTAAATATACTAACCCTTCTTACTTGTATTTTTAAGCTTTATTGCCTTTGCATTTAATTTCCCTTTAACATTATTTTGGCATGAGAGTTAGTGAGGGAGTGTTACTAATCTTGTTTGATGAATGAAGGATATGGCAATTCTATTGTGGGGAAGCACCCTTGATAATTCAAGAAATAAGGGAAAAGAAGAGTAAAAATGAGGTTCGCCACGAGCAGACCTGAGCTCGTGGGAGCCAACACCAATCCGAGCGTCCCCAGGGCACGATCCGCGCATCCTACTGTCGGGACGTGGGAGCTGGGAAGCTTCAATTTATAGGAGAAAGTCCTGTAAGAATATCGGCGCAAGCCGAGCTCAGGACGCTCGTCCTACTATCGAGCCGCGGGTCCTGGGAAGCTTCAAGTTTACCAGATTTAGCTGAAGAAAGATATGCACGTCCCAAACTTAATCCGAGCATCCCATCAGAAATCCGCTCGAGCTGTGCCTGATCCGCGCATCCCATACCTGCTTTAATCTCTCTAAATGTCCTGTAAGGAAATCCGCGCGTCCCGACCATGATCCGCGCATCCCACCTGCTCATATAATTTCTCTACAGAAAAGAAGACGCTCGAGCCGACAGCAATCCGAGCGTCTCCCTCCCGTGCCACTCTTTTATTCTCAAAAACAAACCCTTCTTTCCACCACACACATTAAGACACACAACCCCTTCCTCCTAAATAAAATAAAGAGTCCTCTCCCAAACACTCAAAACACCCAATTGCATCTTCAATAAAAATACCCAAAACCTAGGGTTTCAAAGGGATCTACAATACAAAGATTAATCTTCCATCTTAGAGAAGCAAAACTCTTGATCTACTTTCAAGATGAGAAAAAGGTGATCCTTACCAAGAGAAAGGAGAAGAACAAGGGTCATAGGAAGCTCTTCAACCTCTCATCTCAACACATTGAGAAGGGAAAATGAAGAAATCATCGATCTTTCAAGGTTAAATGAGTTCTCAAACATCGAATTTTTCAATGATGCACAACGAATCATCTTTCACCGTCTCCTAGGTAAGAATATTCTCCCAACAAAGTTTGTTTGCCATGAGACATTAAGGAAATTAGGGATATACCACCAAACCGAGGCACTTTTTGAACTTTTTAGTATTTCTACATTATTCCACATGTATGAGCTTATATATCAACCATTAGTTCTTGAATTCCTAAGTTTCCTGAAAATCTCCACCTTAAACAAGACGATTTGTGTTGAATTCCGACTTGAGAACATAACAAGAATGATGACCCTTGTAGAATTTGCGGATGTATTGGGACTTGATGTATCGCCTACTCGTACCTCAAAACCCCGAAACTATAGTGTAGCACCGCTTTTGCGAGCATTGACAGGTCGCGATTTGTCCAAAATCAAAGATTGTTCGGCCTCTTTTATTCAAAATCCCATCATCCGGCTTACCTATCGGTGTAGGGATTCATTAATCTCATTAATTTACATATTCACATATGAATTTATTTATTTAGTCGTAAAATAAATGGAAGATATTATGCATGCAAACTAAAACAAGATAAGAGAAGAAATCGTCCATCTTACTTATATGTTTCGGATATAAGGGCACCAACAAGATCTCCTTCTTGTTAGTTCTTGAGCTTCCTTATAATGGATGAACAAGGTTCAAATTAGAACCTCTCCCAAAAGCATATACCCAAGGAAATCCCTTAATAACTTATATTATTATGAACTAGTAATAATATATGTCCTACTTAAAAATTTGACACAAAATATTAATTTGTTCTCTTGTAATTTCGGCCAAGAGAGGAGTGATTTTGTGAGGTTTTTATTTCTCTAAATTTTCACAAATTATAGAGAGAATGTGTATTTTCTTACACTAGAAAATATAAGTTGAAGTAGTGAATATAATGATAGAGGAAAAATCCTCCATCTATTCTTCTAAAAATCGGTGGTGAGGGGGAAGGGTGCCCAATGCATGAGCTTATTTTTCTACCCAAGAAAAATAGGTATGCAAGGCTAAGACTATGGGTAATCATTGTGTTTTCCACTTAAAAATAATTAACACAATTTAAAGACCCTAACCCTCCCCATTTCGGTACTCTTAATATAAAATGGAAGGTCCATTTTATTTTGTCATTTGTCAATTGTGACATATGTGACATGTTACTTGACATGTGAAATTGTAATGTATTTTTAACGTATTAAAAATCAACATACTCATAAAATATGTCATATACAAAATCGACTAGTAATTCGTAATTACTTGTACCAAAACGGTTTATCAAATTATAAATTACAACGTCTTGTATTTATAATAAATTATTCATTCAATTTCAATTTCAATTGTTTCATAAACAATAATTTTATCCAAGTAATAAAACAATTCGATTACTTAAGACCGTGTCTAATTTAATCGAATTACAATAAGACACGTTAACTTTACTCACAAAATCCTCCTCAATTTTAAGCAATTTAATTAACTCGTATCGGCATATGATTAATTAAATAATCAATTAAGAGTATTTCCCTATAGGTATGACCTAAGGGGATCAACTGATCACCACCGTCGCACGACAGTAATGTCAAACTCTAGTCAGCCAATCATTACCGATATGTGTGGACCAGTTGACTGTAAAATATTACATCCCACATGTATTTTTTAAATGAGATTTAAACATGTGATCATCATGATCGACAGTTGTGATCGCATTATTGTCGGAGGACACATATTCCAACAATCACCCACTTGTCCTCGACAAGTGTGCGTCACTAATTCTCTTGTCCTATTACTATCTCCCACTCAATGCAAGGTGTCTTTCAGGTCGTACTTGCAAGTGGTCATATCGAGAGTGGTTTCCTCGATCTGGAGAATAACTGATTGACCGGAATAATTTACCATAGATACCTTCCGAGCGTGGCCACGCATTTCCAGTTCATTACTCCTCGAGTGGCCCTGAGATATTGTTTTAACCCTGACAAGGGGTGGACAATTCCTATCGCACTATTCCCTTCGACTAGCCGCAGCCATCATAACCCAAAATATTGCCCATTTGACCCCATTTACGAAGGTCATAGTAACATAAATCAAAGTTAATCTGAAACTGTGCCACCTTAGGCGAACAGTCTTTAGTCAAAAGAATCGACTCATTAGAATACTATAGTAGGTCTCGCCATGACCAGGCTATATATATTTACCAGAACTCTATAAGCGGTCATTAGCCCGACAAAGTGTTCCTAACAGTCTGCCTATGTGATCGACTAGTCATCTCACATGACTCCATGGCACTTGAACTTGCCATCAATCGCATCACACTCTAGTCACTTCGAGACGTCACCTCATGTAAGTGACTATGGGCGAATACAATGCTAATCCGTGTTCACTTTAACGGGGTTCAATTGTCCTTACAACCCGTTTGGATGTAACAAAGTATAAGATGAGTTAATACTAACTCAAACGCCAAATGTGGACATCACATTTGAGTAGTCAATACCATATTACCACCTTGTGATGTATATTGTAAGTGTGTAAACACTAGTTATTTGCAACATGAGTTTAACACGCCATGTGTCCACGTGTTCAAACTCTTGAATTGCATTTTCCTTTATTTTCATGTTTGTCTTACATAGCATGAATCTCACCAAGTACATATCCAGTTTCCCAAAATAGGTTTAGGTTCTTTACTTTGAGAGAACTTTCTTGTTGTTTATCACATAACAAACGAATTATGGTGGACGACATAACTCACACTAGTCAAGTGTTATTCCAACTCATAATGTACAAGGTATATGTTTTGTAGGATCTTGCAACAATTTGTCAAGATGATTAGCCTAGCACTTCTCATAAGTCCTAGCAAATTTGAAAATACTAGTTTTGAGTAACTTCTTAATATAACAAAGTATCTTTTCAAACTTCTTATTTCTCCTTTTAGCTTAAATAGCTTAGGATTTTCATAAATCCTTACGCGTTTTCGAACTTCGATATGTGCAACTTCTTGTCACATAACAGAGTGTTCTGTCAAACACTAGAATAGCTCATTAGTTCTTCTCAAGAATTCATGACGATTCTTCTATGGCTTACCAATGACTCATCATGCTCTTAAGCATATGATTCATTATAGGACATGTGCATGATTATTCTAATGGCGGAAACATTAGTAATCTTTAATCATGTGATCAACCATTCTTAGGTTCAATGAATGACCATGACTGCTTATGGTAATTCCATTTTCATCGATATGAATAACTTACATTTATCGTTGATCTGAGGTGCATATCTCAATGCCTATCCTACATCCCATGATGTGATTAGATTCATCTTAGTCCATTTTCATCCAGAATTGAAAACTCAAATACTTCTTTGTGAAAGATAGTACTAGCTCGTCATTCTCAAAGAGTAATGAGTTATAAATTTTACAAGATGATAGCTCCCACTAAATTTCATGTCTTCACATGATAATTTCAAACTCCCACTCAATTCCACATGTTTCGTATTTGACTACTCAATCGAAACATTTCAAGAATTGAAATACATTTTGCTTTGCAAGTTATTAAGATAAAACCATATATGTTCCCAACATATCTTTTCAAAATACCTATTTTGAAAAGGTTTCAATCTTAAACTTATGGAAAGAGATTTTAATCTCTAACTCATTCATTTTTATAATGATGCGTAGCAATGTCATTATTTAAATGTGAAATCCCATTTAATACACGTCCTTCTCAAAATACCCATTTCGGAAGGAGGTTTAACCATTTCATTTTCATAATGAGGTTAAGTAATGACACTAGCGTGGTTAACAATTAACTTAGCTCTTGTAGACATCGACATATCTTTCTTTACAACTTTTAATCATAAATCTCATCTATATTCAAGGATGCAACTTTGTTTCATTTAGGCTCTTAAGTAAATATTAATATTGAAACTCTTATTCATATGTAAGTCATAAGCTAGCAAAATCTCTTGTTGAGACTTTTCTTTAGTCATTTTCTTTCAAAAACATTCTTTTGGTCTCCTCGGGTAGTTATCTTAAGAACATATTCTTTTGATTACTTCACTTGGTCTCTTTTGTCATGTAGATCTCATCTATACGAGACCATAGATCTCATCTATTCATATATACTATCTATTTAGGTATACAAATCATTCTTCCTTTCGTAGATCTCATTTACTCAAGCATACAAATTATTCTTTGTATTCTTTGTATCTTCGAGACCATAGATCTCATCTATTCATGTATACTATCTATTTAGGTATACAAATCATTCTTCCTTTCGTAGATCTCATTTACTCAAGCATATAAATTATTCTTTGTATTCTTTGTGTCTTCATTTTTCTCCCACTCTATCTTTAGAATAAATACGCTAGATATTCAAAGATAGCTTATGAGACACAAATAATGATTTTGAAGTAGAAGGAGGATCATCTCATAGATTGACTAATAGATTTTAGCTTTGATGAGTGTACTTGGTGATTGACATTCCTTTAGGAGAGTTCATCAACTCAACATCACTTTATAATTGATCATACACAAGCCTCATGCTTGTGGACATATAATGAATTCTATCATTATAATTGTGTATTGGATCACTTTAAGTAGATGATCATATATTTCTATGTGCAAGCATATAAAGACGAATTTTTAGAACAAACAAATACGATAAAAGGGGTGACTTGGGTTGTACGCCAAGCCACCATAATCCAAAATACAACCATTGTTTAAAAAGGATCAACCATTTCCATGTCAAACACGGAAATCAAAATAGTTCTAAAATTCATTACATTAAAATAAAGACAATAATAAAAGCCAAGCTTCATTGGTAGCTACTCCTAGCTCCTTTATGATTTCTCAAGCTTGCTTCTATTTTCCCTTGTCTTTGCTTGGAGGAGGCCCTATTTACAATAAAAAAGGGGATACATCATCACAACTTTGTATCAAAATACCATAGTTGAATTAGAAACATAAAAGAAGGGATAGTCATTTACCTACTGGAGTGTTCTTTCCAGCTTTGATGTCACCAAAATACTTGGAACAATTCCTCTTCCAATGTCCAACACCATTACAATAATGGCATTTATCAAGAGGACCCTTCTTGGTTTTGGAAGTTCTAGCTTCAAAAGTCTTAGCCTTGGTGGACATGGGAGCTTGCCTCTTACCCTTTTTCCCATTCTTCTTGAACTTCCCCTTGCTCTTAGTGCTTATATTAAGCACATCCTTAGGTGGGTTAACATTTATCCCCATGTCTCTTTCGGCTTGCACAAGTAACTTGTGCAACTCGTCAAGAGACACGTCCTTGTCTTGCATATTGAAATTCACCCGGAATTGTACATATATTTTGACCTTGGATAAGGAGTGAAGAATCCTATCAACAATGAGCTCCTTGGGGATTTCAACCTTTTGAATTTTCAATATCTCGACTAGCTCCAACAATTTGAGCACATGAGGGCTAACCTTTTGGCCCTCCTTGAAATCGAGATCAAAGAATGCCGAGGTCGCCTCATATTGGACGATCCTCGGTGTTTGTGAGAACATTGACACAAGTTTGGAATAGATTTCATTAGCGGTGCCCATTTTAAAGGCTCTCCTTTGGAGATGCGCCTCCATAGCAAAAATCAACACATTTTTCATAGCGGCGGACTCTTTGTGGTAAGCCTCATATGCTTCCCTAGTGGCGGCACTCGACCTAGCATTAGGTTCGGGTGGAGAGGCCTCAATGAGGTAACGAAGCTTGTCGTCACCTTGAGCAGCTAATTTGAGTTGGGCATCCCAATTGGAGAAATTTGACCCATTCTTTTCAAGTTTACAATGATCCATGAAGGATCGGAGTCATGAAACATTAGTGAGAGTGGTGGC
Organism: Silene latifolia; assembly: GCF_048544455.1. Lineage (NCBI taxonomy): Eukaryota > Viridiplantae > Streptophyta > Magnoliopsida > Caryophyllales > Caryophyllaceae > Silene > Silene latifolia. Next base: position 135,306,391 of record NC_133536.1, read on the forward strand.
GTTGGTGTTTGGTGCGGCCATTTGTTATGAGAAATAAAAGTGGTCTACAAAACAAAAATAGAAGGAATAAAACACTTATCGTTTTCAAAATAATAATAATACTCGTAAATTTTAATTTAAACAAGTTCTATTGCATTTATCTAGTGAACTCTACTCAACTTGATAAATAATTCCAAGACCAAAATTCATATTAACTTGGGCACGGTGTAGCCGATTCATCCCTTATCAATATAACTCGGTGGATTAACTCTTTAATCGATTCTACTTTTAGAACTCTTGGTCGATTAAATTACATTAATATTTTATCTTTAGCCCAAAACACATCCGGCTATGGTCGCGAATACTTTTGTTGAGTCCAAACCAAATTTCGAATAAATGTGTCCATGATCCAAATCCACATTAACTTGGGCACGGTGTAGCCGATTCATCCCTTATAAATATGAATTCGGTGTATAGACATTTATCACCCACTTCCCCTACGTAACAAGGTTTGTACCCCGGTGTGGCCGAGCACACTCCCTCACGAAATAGGTTTTCATGGTTTCTACTTTTTGGTAAGGCTAAGTCTCAATTGTTTATTTTAGCGAGAGGTCATGTCAATTTATTATCTATCACGTTTTAAGTGAACTAAAGCGGTGAACTACGATAATTATAATTGACACGGTCGATAAACTCGATTTAAAATGCATGTTTAGTTATGGCGATTTAGCGATGCATGCAACATATAAATAAAATGCAAAGCATAAAAATAAAATCCTAGTATGGCCTTCCTAAAAATAGTAAATCTAATAAACTATTACAAATTCGGAAACCAACTACTTTGGTCCCTTGAACTTCGATCTTGGCACGCATCTCGAGGTAACACCGTCTTGATGGACCGCTTTCTCGAATGGTACCGTCTTCAAGGAACTCCGGAATAATTAAATTACAAAATGAATTACATAATTTCCTATTATACATTTGTAATTAAAAATAAATCTATTAAATTACAAAACGGTGATACGAGATCACAATAATTTCAACCGAATCGATATTCCCATACATTTCGGGTAATACCAATGAAAAACTAAGGGCATACTAAGTAAAATTACATAATTCAGAGATTTCATAAAATTAAAATATGACAATCATAAATAAAATGCAGCCTTATAATATGTATGAACATGCTTACTTTTATGCTAAATCGCCTTTAAAGAGCCAATATCGTATATTAATCGGTTTTCATGGATTTGCGTGATTATAACTTGTTAAAATCACAATAATTACATAAATTCATATTTATGTACAAGTTAATTACCCTAACCATCTTAGGACTCAAAAATTAGTCTCCACTAACATTTTGACAATAATTAAACTTGATTTCTTAATATTGTTCATTATGGACCAACAATACAAAAAATGTGCTATAAACTTTAAATTAAATTATAAAAATTTCAAATAATTTCAAAATTTGAAATTTAAACTCATGAACATTCTGCAAAAAAAAAATACCATGACACTCATAATGTTTAAAACTTAGGTTAAAAATTTCGAAAAATTATCGAGAAAAACGATGTTGCGGTTTATCGGTTTTAACAATTATGACCATAAAAATATGAGAAAAATTATTTTCATCAACTTTTCACTTTTAGATCTGAAATATATGATACAATGTAACATGTGACGTTTTTCCTTTAGTCATGAAGTATGTTTTAGCATTATTACTAATTATAGTCACTATTTATGTGATTTGTCATCAAAAATTCATAAATCATGCAAAAAGACTTCACTATAGCCAAATATTTTACACACATCTTGGCAAATTGCATGTGACAATATTTTACACACAAGGTTCAACTTAGAACCTCTCCCAAAAGCATATACCCAAGGAAATCCCTTAATAACTTATATTATTATGAACTAGTAATAATATATGTCCTACTTAAAAATTTGACACAAAATATTAATTTGTTCTCTTGTAATTTCGGCCAAGAGAGGAGTGATTTTGTGAGGTTTTTATTTTTCTAAATTTTCACAAATTATAGAGAGAATGTGTATTTTCTTACACTAGAAAATATAAGTTGAAGTAGTGAATATAATGATAGAGGAAAAATCCTCCATCTATTCTTCTAAACATCGGTGGTGAGAGGGAAGGGTGCCCAATGCATGAGCTTATTTTTCTACCCAAGAAAAATAGGTATGCAAGGCTAAGACTATGGGTAATCATTGTGTTTTCCACTTAAAAATAATTAACACAATTTAAAGACCCTAACCCTCCCCATTTTGGTACACTTAATATAAAATGGAAGGTCCATTTTATTTTTCTCATTTGTCAATTGTGATATATGTGACATGTTACTTGACATGTGAAATTGTAATGTATTTTTAACATATTAAAAATCAACATACTCATAAAATATGTCATATACAAAATCGACTAGTAATTCGTAATTACTTGTACCAAAACGGTTTATCAAATTATAAATTACAACGTCTTGTATTTATAATAAATTATTCATTCAATTTTAATTTCAATTGTTTCGTAAACAATAATTTTATCCAAGTAATAAAACAATTCGATTACTTAGACCGTGTCTAATTTAATCGAATTACAATAAGACACGTTAACTTTACTCACAAAATCATCCGTCAATTTTAAGCAATTTAATTAACTCGTATCGGCATACGATTAATTAAATAATCAATTAAGAGTATTTCCCTATAGGTATGACCTAAGGGGATCAACTGATCACCACTGTCGCACGACAGTAATGTCAAACTCTAGTCATCCAATCATTACCGATATGTGTGGACCTGTTGACTGTAAAATATTACATCCCACATGTATTTTTAAAATGAGATTTAAACATGTGATCATCATGATCGACACTTGTGATCGCATTATTTTCGGAGGACACATATTCCAACAATCGGTTCATAGCAAGCACTCTCATATCTCGCCGCAATCCCGCTGTCGTAAACGAACTTGATCTAATCTTTATGGAATCCTACTTGAAGATACAAGGAAAGAGTGGCTATCATTTCAATGCCCCATTGGTACTTCTTGAGAGGTGGGCGTGATTTCCGAATAGAGATGATAGTGGAATGATAAACATTGTCAATGGCGGATTAGTAAGTAGACTTGCCAAGTTCTTTAACCCAAATTTCAACAACAACAACATGTATGTACCTCTCCCAGGAACTACCAAAATCAGTGAAATGCTAATCTTCCGACAACACCATTGGATTGCTTATGAAGGCTATGAACAAAGAATCAAGTGGCTAACCAAGGGAAGCACCCCTCTTTCTCTTCCAATGGAAGGTCTATCAAGAATTTCACCTAGAAGGGGTCCCCTTTCCCGAGTGCCATCCTACCTTGTACCCACTAATTCAAGACAAGCAAACCATGTCCCACCTCCCACTCAACAACAACCAAGTGAGCCCCAAGTGAATGGAGAGGAAAAGAATACCATCCCACCATACCCTTTTCCATATAAACCTTACAACCATCATAACCCCTTCATCCTTCCTCGAGATGATTTTGCAACGGGTCTACTCCAAGCCTTGCACCGCCAACAATATGAAGATATAGTGGACAACTATTATACTCTTTATCCACAATTCCACCGGATGGCTCATCAAGGGCATATTAATGAAGAGGGAATGCTCCCCTCTTAGGCTCAAATAGAAATTGTCTTAACAAATTCGGAATATGCAAATGGTGGAGCATATAGCAATGGAAACGGGGAAGGAGCGGGGTCAAGTGGCGGCGACACGATGGAGGTCAATAGTGATGGTGATGAATTTATTGATTTTTATGAAAGTGATGAATAAAGAACACAATGGGATGACGATCTTGGAGGAGAGGATGACAACTAAGTGACGATGTTCATAGGCTTGGTGGAGCGGGCAAGAGGCACCCACCATGGCTTAGGTAATGCTCTTCAATTCCCACTTACTTTTTCATGTCAAAAAAAAAATTCACATGCTTTTCTAACTTAGTTTATCATTAATTGTTTCGATTCTATCGGTGTCCTTGTAAAAATTAAGGACTATTTTTCCACCTTAGCAACATCTAGGTGATGATTAATATTTTGTTCCCATTTGCAAAATCCAAAATGACAATTAGAATTCATGCATTGCATTCTTGCCTTGTGCATGAACTCCCCCTCTTTTTACACTAGAAATAGTGTTTTGTTTGGTTTGGGGAAGTTCACTCACAAGGGATGCGAGTTAATTCAGCTCTCCGACCAATCGAAAGCATGCATCATATATGATAGATTAGATTGCATTCACTTGTTTTATATGTCATATAGTTTGCATATTAGTTTAGAAATCATGCATATTCATATAGATTGCATTGCATAATTTCCTATCGTATTGGCCATTGAGGAAAATGCTCATACTAGTGTAGGTATGGGAAATTCTAACTTAACCTTGCATTCAAAAATGATATAAATGATAAAAATTAAAAAATTCTTAAAAAATTAATAAAAATTGAAAAGTTTCTCAAAAATCCAAAAACATGTTCATTCTGTTGTAGTGTAGAGTTGTATATATTGTATATATTTATGTTTGTTTGTCACTCTTATCACATTAGATTGACTACGCCACATTCGAGGCATGAAGTAAATAGAAGACAACATGGTATGATCTTTCCAAATCTCCTTCCTCCTTTTATATGTTAATGACAATGTGGCTTTATTTTGGTTGATGCGGTACAATTCAATGTGTTGTTAGGAGTTGCATTTAGTTTATATCGCATAATAGTTGATAGAAGCATTTGTATTAGGTTGTATATATGTTAGTTGCATCATGTCATGTAGTTTTATTTTAGGAAAATTTTGTGAAAACATCTTTTTGGGAAGCTTGATAAGTGTACATAAGGCCCTTGTAGTGTTGGAGTATGTGTTCTCAACTAGAGTTTGACATTACTGTCGTTTATACGATGGTGATCAGTTAATCCCTAAAGGTCACACTTGAGTGACGATCTCCTTAATAGATAAAATTAATTAATTGTATATTGATGATACAGATTAATTAATTCCTTAAAATGGAACAATTCACGAATGTGAGTAAGAATATGAATCTTGTTCTAATTTGATTAAATGAGATTCGTTTTAGTAATTAAGATGTTATAATACTAAAATATATTGTTTATGAAACAATTAAAATAAGAATTAACGGTTAATTATAATTGCAATATGTTGTAGATTATATTAACATGGACCATTTTATTTACTTGTAATTGTGAATTACTAGTCAATTGTTGTATATAATTAAATTAATATATGTAATGATATTTAATTGTTAAATATGCATTAATATTATTAATAACATGTTACATGTCACATGTCACACATTATATGACAAAATGACAAATTGAGAAAAATAAAATGGACTCCATATTAACCTAGGAAAACCGGTTTTGTGGGATGGTTTAGGTAAATTGGTAAAATTATTTTATTAGTGGTAAACATAATGATTACCCTCAAAAACCTAAACCACACCCTAGCAATTTTGAGAAGAACAATTTTAACCCCCCCCCCCCCCCCCCCCTTTTTCCTAATAAGAATTGTTCTTATTTTCCTGTAATTCATTCTTACACATTCTAACTTCTTACTCTTCTCCTTTTTCTCTAAAAATAAGTTTGAGGAAATTATTGTTCCAATATCTAATATTCAAGTTACTAGAAGTAGTAATATAAAATAATATTAGATTATATTCTAAGGATGGCTACTAAAGTAATCTAGTCAATTATTTAGTAGTTTTAAGGGGATTGTCTTGGTGCAACTAATAGGAGGTTCTCATACTATTGGGACTAAAAGAATCATCCATTATTTTTAGCTCAAGAACAAGTAAAAAAGGTGATCTTACTTGTACCCCTAAACCGATTTCCGTAATGTAAGTAGTATTCTTCTTAAATCTTTATTTTTGTTGTTGTGCATGCATAAGATCAACATCTAGTTTTAAAGAGTAAATTAGATCTATAATTAAAAGAGTTTAATTAGAGGGTTATGGAATCCTTTCATGTAAACACTTTTTCTTCTTGAGACTTTGGTCATTAGAATACCTCCAAAACACCCTAGGATGTGTCATGCTAGTATCCTTTGACCCATGGACTAAGGCCTAGTCAAGAGTACCTTGTGGTGTGATAACTCCTTGGCTACCGTTTATTCCTAGGTGACCTTTGAAACCATGCAACCATCTTCCACTTCTATCATCATGTTTTGTCAACAAAAAGAGAATGGGCACAAAAATTCTTAATTTGAGTTCAAGCATCAAAATAAAAATCAAGAAGTTTGCACAAATTGCATCAAAGAAAAGAGGGGTACAAAAATAAGAACTCCTATGCTTCAATAAAAGCACCCTCGTTACAAATTGGGGTGGCTTTGAAAAATGTTCAAAAATTGCAATAATTGAAAATTGCCAAGTATCAAAATGCCAAACATCAAAGAAATGGCAAGAAATTGTTCTCAAAAATGTCAAATGCCACAAGAAATGGCAAGAAATTTTCATGTAATTCATTCTTACACATTCTAACTTCTTACTCTACTCCTTTTTCTCTAAAAATAAGTTTGAGAAAATTATTGTTCCAATATCTAATATTCAAGTTACTAGAAGTAGTAATATAAAATAATATTAGATTATATTCTAAGGATGGCTACTAAAGTAATCTAGTCAATTATTTAGTAGTTTTAAGGGGATTTTCTTGGTGCAACTAATAGGAAGTTCTCATACTGTTGGGACTAAAGGAATCATCCATTATTTTTAGCTCAAGAACAAGTAAGAAAGGTGATCTTACTTGTGCCCCTAAACCGATTACCGTAATGTAAAAAGTATTCTTCTTAAATCTTTATTCTTTTTGTTGTGCATGCATAAGATCAACATCTAGTTTTAAAGAGTAAATTAGATCTATAGTTAAAAGAGTTTAATTAGAGGGTTATGGAATCCTTTCATGTAGACACTTTTTCTTCTTAGGACTTTGCTCATTAGAATACCTCCAAAACACCCTAGGATGTGTCATGCTAGTATCCTTTGAACCATGGACTAAGGCCTAGTCAAGAGTACCTTGTGGTGTGATAACTCCTTGGCTACCATTTATTCCTAGGTGACCTTTGAAACCATGCAACCATCTTCCACTTCTATCATCATGTTTTGTCAACAAAAAGAGAATGGGCACAAAAATTCTTAATTTGAGTTCAAGCATCAAAATAAAAATCAAGAAGTTTGCACAAATTGCATCAAAGACAAGAGGGGTTCAAAAATAAGAACTCCTATGCTTCAATAAAAGCACCCTCGTTACAAATTGGGGTGGCTTTGAAAAATGTTCAAAAATTGCAAAAATTGAAAATTGCCAAGTATCAAAATGCCAAACATCAAAGAAATGGCAAGAAATTGTTCTCAAAAATGTCAAATGCCACAAGAAATTGCAAGAAATTTTCATGTAATTCATTCTTACACATTCTAACTTCTTACTCTACTCCTTTTTCTCTAAAAATAAGTTTGAGAAAATTATTGTTCCAATATCTAATATTCAAGTTACTAGAAGTAGTAATATAAAATAATATTAGATTATATTCTAAGGATGGCTACTAAAGTAATCTAGTCAATTATTTAGTAGTTTTAAGGGGATTTTCTTGGTGCAACTAATAGGAAGTTCTCATACTGTTGGGACTAAAGGAATCATCCATTATTTTTAGCTCAAGAACAAGTAAGAAAGGTGATCTTACTTGTGCCCCTAAACCGATTACCGTAATGTAAAAAGTATTCTTCTTAAATCTTTATTCTTTTTGTTGTGCATGCATAAGATCAACATCTAGTTTTAAAGAGTAAATTAGATCTATAGTTAAAAGAGTTTAACTAGAGGGTTATGGAATCCTTTCATGTAGACACTTTTTCTTCTTAGGACTTTGCTCATTAGAATACCTCCAAAACACCCTAGGATGTGTCATGCTAGTATCCTTTGAACCATGGACTAAGGCCTAGTCAAGAGTACCTTGTGGTGTGATAACTCCTTGGCTACCATTTATTCCTAGGTGACCTTTGAAACCATGCAACCATCTTCCACTTCTATCATCATGTTTTGTCAACAAAAAGAGAATGGGCACAAAAATTCTTAATTTGAGTTCAAGCATCAAAATAAAAATCAAGAAGTTTGCACAAATTGCATCAAAGACAAGAGGGGTACAAAAATAAGAACTCCTATGCTTCAATAAAAGCACCCTCGTTACAAATTGTGGTGGCTTTGAAAAATGTTCAAAAATTGCAAAAATTGAAAATTGCCAAGTATCAAAATGCCAAATATCAAAGAAATGGCAAGAAATTGTTCTCAAAAATGTCAAATGCCACAAGAAATTGGGGGAATAACAAAATCGAAAGCAAACTCCCACTATGAAACTCAAAATCATACTGATCTCTTTATCCATTGTTTCCACTTTTGTGCATGGTGGAGAGGGGACGACCCTTCTTCTTTTCTAGGCAAGAAGGGGAATTTCGCGATCTTACAGTGTTTCTAATACCATAGGGAGTCTACTCTTGACGAAATCATTTAGCAATTAAGGACAAAGGTACCCTAGCTTGACACAAATTGGAGGGGATTTGTTGGTATCCTCCTTGGCTTAGTAATTTGAAGAAGCCATATCTATAATGGAGTGTGTACCCTTAGGTTGCTCCCCCCTCAGATAATTTCTGCCACTTAGATGAGAAAAGTGGCTATTATTTTGTAGATTCATCCATTACTTGCTTTTGTGTGCTTAATGATTGGATGTATCGCCATTTTGGCAAGCCCCACCTTGCCTTGCAAGAAGGCATCTTACCTCATAGGTGTCTTGTTGTGAGTTGAAGGGGTGGAGTGAGAACCGCTAATTGTCCCATATCGGCTATATTTGTAAGTTAGTTTAAATATAGGTCATAGTTTTAGTCACCTCTTTACTCGGGACGAGCAAAGGTTCGGTTTGGGGATGTTTGATGTGACTCATATTTGAGCATATTTAGTCCCCGAATTAACCTCGTTCCCATGCTTTCTAGCATCTATTAGGGTCATTTCTTATATTTAGTTCCCCATTTTGCATATTCTTTGCGGTTTTGTGTCCTTGGTAGGAGAGGATTGCTAGTCTTGTATTTATGGAGAAAAATGGAGCTAAATGGATCGCATCTAATGACCAAGCATCAAAGAGGAGACCAACACTAGAAGCCTAAGCAAATAAATGAACTAAAATGGGCAATGATGGAAGAATCGTGCGTCCCCAAGACAGTCCCCACGGATTGTTAGGGAGTTAAGAACAAGAGAAGAACCCTGTCCCAGGATCCTAGCGTCCTGAGCTCAGGACGAGCGTCCCAGAGCCAGGATCCGAGCGTCTCGATAGCCAGCCCGAGCGGATCATCTCACAGGACCAGGCATGCTTCAAGCCAATCCGCGCGTGTCCCTCGGGAGTTGCAAATTATCAAGCTTCTCTTAGGGTCTTAATCGTCATTTAAGCCCTTAGTAACCCTAATCCTTGTACTTAATTTTAGTATAAATACCCTATTGTACTAACTAGATTATCATCTTATCATAATCAATCTCTTAATGTAGTCCTAATCAAAGTTATAATACACATTTCAATATTAATCACATCTTAATCTTTCCTTAATATCTCAATTTTTCTTAGTTTTAGTTGGGTAATTAGAAGATTATTTGGGGTTTATTGGAGGATTGACAACCTTCCATCAATCATCAAGTTTACTTTTATTATTCTTTGCTTTATTATTTGGATCATCTCAAGTAGGTATAATCCCTTTTACCTTTGCTTAATTATTGTTAATCACATCATTTGTTCATCATGTTTTGCTTTGTTAGTGTGATTGACAATCTTATTAGCATGTTAAACTTGATCATGAGTGAGTAGTCCTTTAGCTAGGGTTAATGGGGAATTAGGGGAAGTAATCATGGGAATTGATCTATGCTTAATCTAATATGCTTTCATAATCACTTGCTTGCTTGTTGTGATTTCAACCTATGCACATGTTATGTTTGATGAAATACTAGACTATGAAACCTTGCATTTTTTACCCATCTCTTATCTTTTCAATGAGGCTTGTAAGATATAAACCAACTCGAGCCTTGTTAGACCATGCATAGAGTTGAATAGGAAGAGACTAAGTCGACTTGTAGGTGTTGTAAAGTCTTGATCGACTCAGCTCTGGGACCTAAATCTTCCTAGAAATTGTAAGATATACACTAACTTGATTCCATCACAACAATAAGTTGCTTACATCTATTTAAGAACATGTTTTAATGATCTATTTCCATGATTCCCTTATGAACCCATGACACCCTAGTGCCTTTAGTCAATTGTTTACAAACCCCTTTAATTGCTTTACTTTGCTTTTATTAATTTACATTTATTTTGTTGATTAGTTTAGATTACATCTCATCTCAACCCATAATTTGTCACACCCTAAGACATAAACTACTTGCAATTAAAATCCTAAATCAATACCCGTCCCTTGGGATCCGACCTTTACTTGCCACTCCACTAAAGAGTAGTTTGTAGAGTTAGAAATATTGTTTTGGTTGATAGCTTTGACAACGAGCAACACGATAAATATCGAACCATTTAATCATGTGGCTCAATAAAACATTGTGGTAGCCATTCGATTTAAAAATCATTTTTCAAATAAGAACACAATATACACACGAGTCGTGGCTCCTTAGTATATAACTATACATGTCCGGCTTGCATCTCACTTGACATGTACAATTATCCACCATACTCGTAGACTGTGCCAATCCTAATATGGTTTACATCTTACACCAGAGGGCTCGGCAGGGCCGGACTTCTTAGTACAAATCAACTTACTTATCTGATAGCATAAAGGAGTGAACTATAAGTGACTTGATAGCCAACAAGTCACGGCATCTTGCACACCCGGCCATCAAGATCGCGAATGTGCACACTAGCATCAAGCATAGTGCTGGTGATATCTAAAGGAAGTACGAGACTGATCAAGTCCCTGTCTATGAATGACCAAACACTCGCTACTTTAGGAACACCAGCGATTGTACTCGGCCTATCCGGCGCTACATCACATGTCCTTCGTACGCCGATCGACACTTCTCATTAGACAACTCCATCAAGAAATTGGCTATTCTATACTCGAAGGCCCCATAAAGAACACCTCTCGAGCTATCCCGTTTACTAAGACTCCTAAGTATCATTATAGCACAGTTACCCGTGTAATTACACATGACTAATCACATTTCATTTTTTACCTCGTGTGACGGTGTCACGATACGGATCATTAGAATAGACTAACATTGTCTTAAAGTTCATTATCATCCATAAAGGATATTTATTCCAACATTTCATAAATAGAATGCAGATTATAATAGTCATATAAAATTAACAATTTAACAATAAAGCATCAAATAACAATAAGCATGTCATGGCATAAAATATTAAAAATTTTATTTTAATAATTCACTCTAAGGTCATTATTATCATTTAAACTTAACAAATAAGAAAAATGCATAATACTTAATGAATATATAAAATATATAGTAAACGATAATGTAAATTGTGATTTATATATTTATCATGTTAATGAGCAAATTATAAAGTGTGTCATAAATAATTGAATTATTAATTCATTTAAAAAGTAAGCTAGTGAATACGTATTATCACAAGATATAAATAAATTCAGTGGTCTAATATTTCTAATTCATTTTTAATATCAAACAAATCTACGGAACCCAAATTTAATCATAATCAATATAATTAGCATAAATAAGTTTTCTAAGATTAAGGAGGTCAAGAGAAAGATTAGGTTACATCTTTTGGAATGTGATGGAGTGAGAAAATATGAAGTATGGAATGATAATAAACCCTAAGCTTGAATCGAAGAAATATTAACCGAATTCTTCTTCCTTTTCTCGTTTTTGTTATTAGTAGAAATAGTAGTAAAAGTAATACTAGAAGTTTTAGAGATGTTTTTTTTAAGAGATAGTAGTAGAAGTTTAGAGATTTTAAAGAGGTAGTAGTAGAAGAAATACTAGAAGTTTAGAAATTTTTAGAGAGATATGGTTTTGACATTGATTTTAAAGCTTGGCCTTACATCTATTTATAAAAAAAGGTGTAGATACTCAGTATCTGTCGAGTATCCTGTTAGGAAACGTGTCCTCAACAATAGTGCGATAACATGATTTAAATATCATTATTAAATCTCATTTTAAGAATACATGTGGGATGTAATATTTTACAGTCAACTGGTCCACACATATCGGTAATGATTGGCTGACTAGAGTTTGACATTGCGTCGTGCGCGGCGGTGGTGATCAGTTGATCCCCTTAGGTCATACCTATAGGGAAATACTCTTAATTGATTATTTAATTAATCGTATACTGATACGAGTTAATTAAATTACTTAAAATTGACGGATGATTTTGTGAGTATAATTTACGTATCTTATTGTAAGTGTGATTAAATAAGACACGGTCTAAGTAATCGAATTATTTTATTACTTAGATGAAATTATTGTTTACAGAAACAATTGAAACGGAATGAATAAATTATTATAAATACAGAATGTTGTAGTTTATAATTCGGAAACATTTTTGGTACAAGTAATTATGATATTACTAAGTCGATTTTTGTATGTGACGTATTTTTAATAATACGGTGATTTTTAATATGATAAAAATACATTACATTGTGACATGTCATGTAACATGTTACATGTGACAAATTTGACAAATGACAAAATAAAATGGATTCTCCATTTTATGCCAAAACCGAAAATGTGGGTGTGTGTACATGGTTTATATTGTGTTGTTTATTTTTAAATAGAAACACAATCATAACTCTTAGTAGTAGGCTTGCATGCCTAGTCTCTTGTGAAGAGCACAATCAAAAGGCATTGGGCATACTACCCCATGCTCCTCTTTTCGGCCACCCTAATAGAAAGAGAGAAGAGCTTCTCTTTTTCTAGGCATTGTTATTCATTCTTTTGACTAACATTTTTCTAGAGTAAGAAAAATAAATCTCTCCATAACTTGTGAAAACTTAGAGAGAAAAATACACAAAAATCTTTCCTTTGGCCGAAATTTTTGTAGTGCCAATACATATTATTTTGTATCATATTTTAAGTATAACTAATATTATTACTAGATCTAAATAATATTGGTTATTAAGAGATTCCTTGGGTATATGCTTTTGGGAGAGATTCTACTCTTGAATCCTTGTTTTTCCATTTGGAGAGCTCAAGAACAAGTGAGTAGGAGGACTCACTTGTGCCCATAAGAACCGAAATTACAATGTAAGGGTGATTTCTCCTCTATTTATATTAATGTTTGCATGCATAAAATCCGTTTTAATTTTATGACAAATTAATTAGACATATATGAGTATGTTAATGTGTATATGAATCTACATTTCCTTCAATTGGTATCAGAGCCACGGTTGTTTGCATGCAAATTGGTTAAAAGTTTTTCCGAGTTATATGAATAACAAAATAAAACTTGTAAAATTTGTGTTATTATGATATATCACGAAATTATTACATGCATGTTAATATTTCTGGTCCTAAAGTGTTTTAGGATATTTTGGTTAATTTTTCGGATTTTTATTGTTCATATTTTATAATAATGACATTTAAATGTGATTTTATGAGTAAAAATGTCATTTTTGGTCTAAAATTAGCTATACTTCGAATTTTCACTTGGTTTTTGGATATGTTGTTAAATATATTATTTTGAGATAACCTGTAAATTTTCATAATTTTTGGACTTATTATGCTTGAAAAATGAATTTTTCATTATTAAATACGGATTTAAGTGAAAAATAGGTTAATATGAGTTAAATTTCGAATCTGGTCATAGAAAATTAATATGTTGTCACATGCAATTTTACAATATGTGTGTAAAATAATTGGCTATAAAGAAGTCTTTTTGCATGATTTATGAATTTTTGAAGAAAAATAGCATAAATAGTGACATTATTAGTGGAAAATTAATAAAACATAATCTATGACTTAGGAAAAACGTCTAATGTTGCATTTTATTATCTTTTTCAGATCTAAAATTGAAAAGTTAGTGAAAATAATTTTTCCATGTTTTTATGATTATTTTATTAAAAAATCGATAAACCGCAACATTGTTTTTCCGGAAAAATTTCGAAATTTTTAACCTAAGATTTTGAACATTATGAGTGTCATGGAATTTTTCTAGAATGTTCATGAATTTAAATTTTGAATTTTGAATTTATTTGAATTTCCAGAATGCTTATTTTTGTAATTTTTGGTCCATTTATGAACAATTTTTCTTAATATGGGTTAATTATGGTCAAATTATTAGTGAAGACTAAATTTTGAGTCCTAAGAGGTTAGGGTAATTAACTTATGCATAAATATGAGTTTATGCATTTTTGTGATTATAAAATGTTAAAATCACGCAAATCCGTAAAAACCGAGTAATATATGATATTGGCTAATTAAAAGGCGATTTAGCATAAAAATTGAGCATGTTCATACATATTATAATGCTGCATTTTCTTTATGATTGTCATAATTTTATTTATGTAATTTTGAATTATGTAATTTTACTTAGTATGGCCTTAGATTTTAATTGGTATTTCCCGAAATGTATGGGAATATCGATTCGGTTGTAATTTTTATTGTGATCTCGTATCACCGTTTTTTAATTTAATAGATTTATTTTATTTTAGTTACAAATGTATAATAGGAAATTATGTAATTTGTTATGTAATTTTATTCATTCCGGAGTTCCAAAAGACGGATTTCTTCAAGAATGACGATACATAAAGACGGTGTTACCTCGAGATGCGTGCCACAACCGAAGTTCAAGGGACCAATGGAGTTGGTTTCCGAATATGTAATAGTTAAAGAGTTTTTCTATTTTAGGAAAGGCCATACTAGGATTTATTTATTTTTATGCTTGCATTTTATTTATATGTCACATGCATCGCTAAATCGCCATAACTAAACATGCATTGTCTTTTGATCGAGTTTATCGACCGTGTCAATTAGAATTATCGTAGTTCACCGCTTTAGTTCACTTCAAACGTGATAGATAATAAATTGACATGACCTCTCGCTAAAACAATTAATTGAGACATAGCCTTACCAAATAGTAGAAACCATGAAAACCTATTTCGCGAGGGAGTGCGCTCGGCCCCACCGGGGTACAAACCTTGTTACGTAGGGGAAGTGGGTGATAAATGTTAATCCACCGAATTCATGTTGATAAGGGATGTATCGGCCCCACCGTGCCCAAGTTAATGTGGGTTTGGATCATGGACACATTTATTCGAAATTTGGATTGAACTCAACAAAAGTATTTGATAAGGGATGAATCGGCCCCACCGTGCCCTTGTCGATGTGTTTTGGGCTATAGATAATTGTTAATGTAATATTATCGACCAAGAGTTCTAAAAGTAGAATCGATTAAAGAGTTAATCCACCGAGTTATATTGATAAGGGATGTATCGGCCCCACCGTGCCCAAGTTAATATGAATTTGGATCTTGGAATCATTTATCATAGTTGGGTAGAGGTCACTATGTAAATGCTATACTTGTTTACAAGTATTAATAAAACGATAAATGTTAAGTTTTCCACTATTCCGTTTTTATATTGTTCTATTTCTTTACCACAATTCATATACGATATCATTTCGATTTTGATTCAAATCTCCATTAAAACATCGTAACTAAAGACAAAATTTAAATTTGCTTCTAAAACCTCAAATGAACCATTGCTAAGGATCTCTTGTAAAGAGTATAGATTAAAGTTATTCATTATCAAACAGGTTTTTGATTCTTGACTAACACATCTACTTAGAATGGATTGTTATTCATATACTTAATTGAATTAAGTACCTTGAAACGATGAATTATTTTGGTAATTAGTTTTGTCAAGAATTCGTAATTGACCAAAATAACGCAACCACCTCAATGAAAGTTTTTAAGACTAAAACGAACAAATGAAGAGTGTTCTTCATGAATTCAATTTTGCTTCTCAAAGCAAAGACTCATTGAAATGAGTGGGAGCATTCTCTTAAACCGTTAAGATGAGGACGAGGTTCAAGAAGTAAAGATTATGATGGAATTGATACAAGGTAATGTTAAAGGTAAAGTTGTTGAGAATGACGATACTAAACCTATCAATTCCGACCGATAAAGTTTCCATTGTCTTAAATGTTGGACACAAGAAAGGAAACTACCCCAAATTATTGAAGAATCAACAAATTAGTTGTGGGACATCTAATAGGATCTTCTTCTTTAAATGTTTATATGATTGACATAAATTTTGCTAGTACCACTTCGTCAATATTAGAAACCGGTGGTGGTTTACATCATTGTACTTGATACATATAATGATTAGAATATGACGACTAGCATCAATGATGTCGAGAGATAGAGTCATTGTGTACACAATCTAGTTTTCGGGTTTGGAGTTGTACTTAATTGTGACTATTAAGTACATAAACTCTAAATAAGAATACATACTTGTTAAGATACAAAGAGGTTTCACTTTTGTGACCCTTTACACCACGATTTGATATATGGCTAGCCCATTATCAAGGTGATAATATTCTAAACCAAACTAGAACGATATATCATGAAGATGATGCAAGACTCAAATTGGTAACCCAAGATTAAACCTTAAATTTTGGAATGATGAACGCAAAGAGTTTATCGAGTACTCTTAAAACCATTAGATTGTTAATGGTATATGCGTATCTTGTATTCAAAGCAAGATGTCTCGTGCCTTTTGGTTGAAAAGGAGATCGAGGTTGTATATCATCGATCCAAAATAGGTTGATCATTTTCTTTTACCAACGATATAAGTTGACGCTAATATGTTCACTTAATAAGGTAAAAGGAGAAATCTTTGAAGAATTTCAAAGAGTTCAAGGAATCACGATTTAGTCGTGATGGGATTATCAAAGTGAAGACTTTGATATAAGCCAAATAAATTGTGATATAGTATCACAAATTAATCTCTCTTAACACGCATTATGGGATAATGTATGATTGGATAAGAATTCAAACGCTATTCGATAAGGTTTGGACTTCGATCAAGTTACTTTGAGTTACTTGATCCTTTTGGGGATTTTATCATTTTGTCTAAATTATTTTTCCACTAAAACGAATCATATGAGATATGGAATGGTAAAGGTACCATGTTTGTAAGTTTTCACAAGAAACAAATGCTCATTTTCCCTTGCAATTATCACGAGTACGACGGGTTTGCGGCTCGTGAAGCTGTCTTTCTAAAATACAAGTTTATTTCTATAAGACAGAGTGGGAGAAATTTTTCAAGAGCCACAAAGATGTTATGTCTCAAGAACCACAAAGATGTTATGTTGCAAGAAACTGGACTTTCTTGACTACATGAGACGTTTTGTGTAAGACGTTGTTTCTTTAAAACCTAGGAGGTTAAATTCGTCACTTGTTAAAGATGATGAATTCATGCTACTTTTAAGAAAGTAAAGAGCTTATAACTTACAAAAGAAATTGTTTGATTCAAGTTGATTACTTCTAGAAGGTAATCAACAAATGACTTACATAAGAGTGTTTAAGTCACAACTCAATACTAAGGCTTAGAGCCATGAAAATCCGAAATAAAAAGGCTTGATTAGTTGCAAAGGGTTTTGCACTAATAAAGAGAGATTTCAAGGCTTGATTAGTTGCAAAGGGTTTTGCACTAATAAAGTGAGATTTCAAGGTTGATTGGTTGTAAAGGGTTTTTACACCAATTGAAATGCTTAAGTCTATTTGGATCTTCTTAGGGATTGTGTTTCATTATGAAGTTATGAAATACGTAGCAAGTGAATCTAAAACCCACTTCTTCAAAAGAAGGAATGTATTCAATACATGTCATGAGTTTTGTAGATTCTTTCAATCCTAAGATAATGTGAAACTTAAGAGAGAATCTTAAGTAGGACATCAATGAGTTGAAGTCAACATTTTGATCATGTGATAAAACTTTTCTCGATAAGTCGAGAAGTTGTGTTTATACATGGAGTTTAGTGGGAGTTACGGAAATTTTAATTAGTCCGATATGTGGATGACATATTGATCATTGAGAATGATTTAAGACTTTTGGAGTATTATAATACATCTTTAATATACGGATTTATGAAGATAAATCCACATGATATTAGCGTCAATAAGAAGTCTTATGTTGATAAGATTCATGACTAGTTTAATTAAATTGAACATATTTGATTGATTCCATTTGATTCCGCTGCCGGATCAATTAAATGAATAATGATGTATAAGATTTCATATACTTTGAGTATGATGAATTGTTTTAAAATCGAATTAAGTAATCTTTACCAAGTAAGCTATAAAGATTACCCTTAAGTGCTTGCAGAAGCATTAAGGAAGTAAAGCAAAGTGTTTTTGATGCAATTTTGTGTAAGGGTGTTACACAAGTGACAATTGACAATTGAGGTTGCGCATGGGTTCTGACAAAACCATAATCAAAACACATTAGGATGGTTAAGATACCATTGTGGCAATGTTAATTAAGAAGTAGATTTTCTAGAATCGTTCTAGGGAATAAAGAACAATGAGAGATATTTATAACGGAAATTGAGTACACTTGCAATCATGAGATGTGCAAGAAGGATGAGTCCCGCACCCTGTGAAAACAGTGGGAGCTATTCTTAGGCTAGAGGACTTATGTCTTGTTTGGACCTCGACACGTACTCAGAAAGTTTTGTAATGCAAATGTACACATTACAAAGGAAAACGAGTATGTAGTAAGGTTGAGTAAGGTACAAGAAGTTGATAAAACCTACTAACCAAAGCCTTCTCAAAGGCTAAAACATGATGAGTCATGTTATTTCAATTGAATTGAAATGAATAACTATGTACAAGATCAAATTAGATTATAGAACATGAAATAGTAATCAGGCATTGACTATACATGTGTGATAATCGCATTTGTCGTTCGAGTTTTATTTTAAAACTCTTTTATTATACTTTGTTACATCCAAACGGGTTGTAGAGACAATTGAACCCCGTTAAAGTGAACACGGATTAGCATAGTATTCGCCCATAGTCACTAGTATGAGGTGACGTCTCGAAGTGACTAGAGTGTGATGCGATTGATGGCAAGTTCAAGTGCCATACAGTCATGTGAGATGACTAGTCGATCACATAGGCAGATGTTAGGAACACCTTGTCGGGCCTAATGACCGCTTATAGAGTTCTGGCAAAATTATATAGCCTGGTCGTGGCGAGAGCTGCTATAGTATTCAAATGAGTCGATTCTTTTGACTAAAGACTATTCACCTAAGATGGGTCAGTTTCAGATTAACTTTGATTTATGTTACTACGACCTTCGTAAATGGGGTCAAATGGGCATATTTTGGGTTATGATGGCTGTGGCTAGTCAAAGGGAATGAGTGCGATAGGAATTGTCCATCCCCTTGTCAGGGTTAAAACAATATCTCAGGGCCACTCGAGGAGTAATGAACTGGAAATGCGTGGCCACGCTCGGAAGGTATCCAGAGTGGATAAATCCGGTCAATCAGTTATTCTCCGATCGAGGAAACCACTCTCGATATGATCACTTGCAAGTACGACCTGAAAGACACCTTGCATTGAGTGGGAGATAGTAATAGGACAAGAGAATTGGTGACGCACACTTGTCGAGGACAAGTGGGAGATTGTTAGGAAACGTGTCCTCAACAATAGTGCGATAACATGATTTAAATATCATTATTAAATCTCATTTTAAGAATACATGTGGGATGTAATATTTTACAGTCAACTGGTCCACACATATCGGTAATGATTGGCTGACTAGAGTTTGACATTACTGTCGTGCGACGGTGGTGATCAGTTGATCCCCTTAGGTCATACCTATAGGGAAATACTCTTAATTGATTATTTAATTAATCGTATACTGATACGAGTTAATTAAATTACTTAAAATTGACGGATGATTTTGTGAGTATAATTTACGTATCTTATTGTAAGTGTGATTAAATAAGACACGGTCTAAGTAATCGAATTATTTTATTACTTAGATGAAATTATTGTTTACAGAAACAATTGAAACGGAATGAATAAATTATTATAAATACAGAATGTTGTAGTTTATAATTCGGAAACATTTTTGGTACAAGTAATTATGATATTACTAAGTCGATTTTTGTATGTGACGTATTTTTAATAATACGGTGATTTTTAATATGATAAAAATACATTACATTGTGACATGTCATGTAACATGTTACATGTGACAAATTTGACAAATGACAAAATAAAATGGATTCTCCATTTTATGCCAAAACCGAAAATGTGGGTGTGTGTACATGGTTTATATTGTGTTGTTTATTTTTAAATAGAAACACAATCATAACTCTTAGTAGTAGGCTTGCATGCCTAGTCTCTTGTGAAGAGCACAATCAAAAGGCATTGGGCATACTACCCCATGCTCCTCTTTTCGGCCACCCTAATAGAAAGAGAGAAGAGCTTCTCTTTTTCTAGGCATTGTTATTCATTCTTTTGACTAACATTTTTCTAGAGTAAGAAAAATAAATCTCTCCATAACTTGTGAAAACTTAGAGAGAAAAATACACAAAAATCTTTCCTTTGGCCGAAATTTTTGTAGTGCCAATACATATTATTTTGTATCATATTTTAAGTATAACTAATATTATTACTAGATCTAAATAATATTGGTTATTAAGAGATTCCTTGGGTATATGCTTTTGGGAGAGATTCTACTCTTGAATCCTTGTTTTTCCATTTGGAGAGCTCAAGAACAAGTGAGTAGGAGGACTCACTTGTGCCCATAAGAACCGAAATTACAATGTAAGGGTGATTTCTCCTCTATTTATATTAATGTTTGCATGCATAAAATCCGTTTTAATTTTATGACAAATTAATTAGACATATATGAGTATGTTAATGTGTATATGAATCTACATTTCCTTCATATCCAACAAACACCCGATGATTATCCGACTACAACATGCTTAGGAATCGCAGCGTTTAATCGACAGTTTTGTAAAACTATACATCGGAAAACATAAAACGATTTCGAAAATGGTGGGTGAGATTGTCGTCATGTCTCCCAATAAAACACATTTATAATTCTCAACAAACAACTAGTTAGTGGTTAAGTCGAGGTCGATTCATGGGACGGTGTGCTTTGGGTTCTAAGTTTATCTATCTCAATTTATGTTAGTGTCACAATTGATTTGGGTTAGTAGTTAGTGAGTCTAGACTAATAGAAGCAATAAAGTAAAACAAGTAATAAAGAGGAAGGATGCAAACAAATGACTAAGAGTGCTAGGATATCATGGGTTCATAGGGGATTCATGAGAGTTGATCATACAAACATGTTTACAAAGTTGCAAGCAATTAATGTTGTGGAGGAACCAAGTTGGTTTATATCTTACGGTTCATAGGAAGAGTTGGGTCCCGGAGCCTAATCGATTAAATTGTACAACACCTACAAGTCGACTTACTTTCCTCCTATTCACTTCTATGCATGGTCTAACAAGACTCGAGTTGGTTTATATCTTACAAATCTTGTTGAATAGATAAGAGATGGGTAAAATGCAAGGATTCATAGGCTTAGCATTTCATCAAACATAACATGTGCATAGCTTGGCATCACAACAAGCAAGCAAACTAATTATGGAGACATATTAAATTAAGCATGATTAATCCCCATGTTTGTTTCCCCTAATTCCCCATTAATCCTAGTCAAAGAACTACTCATTCACTATCATGGGAAACACGTCATTAATGGTGTCAATCATCACAACAAGTGTAAACATGATAAGAGATTGAGGGAATAAACAATAAAGAGTAAAGGGTAAAAGAATTATACCAAACTTGAGATGATCCAAATAATAAAGCAAAGAATAAAAGAAGAGAACTTGATTGATTGATGAAGAGTTGTCAATTCTCCAATAATAACCCAATAATTTTCAATTACCCAATAATAATAAACTTGAACAATAATTAAGGAAAGATTAATGTGTAATTTTTTGGAATGATTAAAGAGTAATCTATTCTAATCTACTACTAATGAAGGTTTAATCTAATCTAAGAGAACTTGATTTAATCTAAGAAAACTTGGCCCTTTGATTATTATAAATGGAGTATATATAGTGGTACATCATTAGGTTAAGCAAGGGTAGATTAGTAAATTACATTGCTAAGTGTTGAATAGGGAAATGCTCCTCTCGAAGGAGATGCGCATATAACGTTGCTAGTCCCGCCATAATATGCTTGTCCCGCGCGTCTGGATTCTTGGCCGGAGGTCCTGTCTCGGGATCCGAGCGGATCGTGGAGGAGACGCTCGGATTGTCTGGCTGCGGGACGCTCGGATAGTGGTAAAGGAAGACGCTCGTCTTGTAGGGGAAGACGCTCGGATCATGGGGCAAAGTGCTTCTCTTTTTAAATTTCTAACAATCCGAGCGTCTTGGGTCTGGCACGCTCGTCTCGAGTCTGGGGACAAGCGTCTTGAGTCTCGGGACAAGCGGATTGGCGGACAGCTTGTCAATTTGAGCTCGGATTGTAAAACGGACGTCATTTCCTCATCCGGACTCCTATTGGAGTGATTCAAAAGCCTAGACCACTTTAATTTTCGACACCGTTCCATCTAGAATACTTTCAGACCCAAAGGAACAACTCTTGGTTTGGGTTCCGAGCAATTTCTTCTTGCAATGGCTATCTTCTCGTCATCCTTGCTTTTAAGCCTACGATCCTTCTATATACTCTTTATACCTACATCCTTGGTCATCATTCTTGCCTCCTCTTCATAATAGTCCATTCAATATCATTAAAAATCTTCTAAATATGCACGGGAGACGGGAATTTCCGCCTAATTATCTTCCTTCCTATAAAACATACGAAATGCACTAGGAAAGCAAAATAGAAAACATTTGACGGATAAAATGGCTATGGAATTTTATAATAGTATGCAAAATAGGTACAATTAGGGGACTAAATGTGCGCAATTAAGAGTCACATCAAATATCCCAAAAAACCGAACCTTTATTCGTCCCGAGTAAAGAGGTGACTAAAACTAGACCTTTATTTAAACTATCCTACTAATATAACCGATGTGAGACAATTAGCGAGTCTCACTCCGCCCCTTCAACTCACAACAAGACAACCATGAGTTAGTATACCTTCTTGCAAGGTAAGGTGGGGCTTGCCAAAATGGCGATACTTCCAAGCATTAAGCACACAAAATAAGTAATGGATGCGTCTACAAAAGTGAATAGTCACTTTCCTCATCTAAGTGGCGGAAATTATCTAAAAGGGAAGCAATCTAAGGGTACACATTCCATCATAGATACGGTTTCTTCAAACTACTAAGCCTAGAAGGATACCAATAAATCACCTCCATGTTGTGTCAAGCTAGGCTACCTTTCTCCTTAATTGTTAAATGCTTTCGTCAAGAGTAGACTTCCTATGGTGTAAGAAACACTGGAGGATCGCGGAATTCCCCTTCTTGCCTAGACAAGAAGAAGGGTCGTCCCCTCTCTACCATGCATAAAAGTGTATTTAATGGAAAAAGAGATCAATATGTTTTGAGTTTCAGATGGGAGTTTGCTTTTGTTGTTGTTATTCCCCCCGATTTCTTGTGGCATTTGACATTTGAGAACACTTTCTTTTTGCCATTTCTTTTGATGTTTGGCATTTCAATACTTGACAACTTTCAACTTTTTGCATTTTCTTTTGAACATTTTCAAAGTCACCCCATTTGTAGTGAGGGTGCTTATATTTGAAGCATAGGAGTTTTCATTTTTTTTACTCCTCTTTTCTTTTGATGCAATTGCAAACATTTTTTGACTTTCCATTTCAATTCTTGAACTCAAATTTTGAACAATTTTTGTGCTCATTCCCTTTGATGACAAAAAATGTGGTAGAATATGGATGATGGATGGTTGCGTGGTTTCAAGGGTCACCTTGGAATAAACGGTAGCCAAGGAGTTATCACACCACAAGGTACTCTTGACTAGGCCTTAATCCATGGGTCAAAGGATACTAGCATGACACATCCTAGAGTGTTTTACAAGTATTCTAATGAGCAAAGTCTTAAGAAGAGAAAGTATCTACAAAGGCCTTATATACACTTGTCAAGTTTCCCAAATAGATGCTTTCACAAATTTTTTCCTAAATGCAACTATATGCCATGATGCAACTAACATTTATACATCCTAATGCATATGCTTCTACCAACTATTACGCCAAATAATCTAAATGCAATCCTATAATCACATTGTTTATACCGCATCAATCAAAATAAAGCCACATAGTCATTAACATAAAGAGGAAAAAGGAGATTTGGAAAGATCATACCATGCGGTCTTCAATTTTCTCATGTCTCGGATGTGGCGTAGTCGATCAAATGTGATAAAAGTACAACAAACACAATATATACACTATATACAAGAATACACTACAAAGGAAATGAACATGTTTTTGGGTTTTTCAATTTTTTAAATTTTTATGGTTTTTATGTTTATGAAACAAAAAGACATGTTTTTGTATTTTTCAAAAAAAATTCAATTTTTATGCATTTTGGAATATAAATTCTCATCCCGCACTTTATTTTGGACATTGTCCTCAATGTACATGTAGGAGTAGGAATGAAAAAGAAATACATGTTTTTGGATTTTTGAAGTTTTATGGAATTAAAGTACAAGTGCAATGATATGATATGAATGAATGCTCTAACTAAATGCGATTTTATATGACATATATAACAAATGAATGCAATCTACACTAGATGATGCATGCTTAGGTCACCTATGATCAAACCTCCCCAAACCGATTTAAACACTATTTCTAGTGTAAAAATGAATAGGTTTGGTCATTAGTGACTATGTATGAATTCTAGTCTATATGCAACTATCTACATGAATCATGTGATATATATTACAATGCAAACTAATCTATATGAACTAACTAATGTAAATGCAATATGAAATATAATACAAATACAAGCTAAATGTATATGTATATAACTAAATGCAAGTGCAAAGTCAAAGGATAGGATATCTTACAAATGGTGGTTTGAGGGAGGACTCCACCAAACTCATTCCTTGTGCCATGGTTATTGATGTTGTCCATGTTGCTCAATGCTCTCAATAACCGGTCAAAGGCTTGAGCACAATCCTAAAATAAGTAAAGATAGAACCATGGCCACTTCAAAATGGAATAGAGCCAATCCTCCACGAGGGGCTTTTCATTGAAATTTCTCCCCTTCACCTTGGCCTTTTCATCATAGCCTTTTTGGCTCTCCAAATTAGCAAGCTTAGAATTCTTGTCATCGGGAGGCTTCAATTCTCTCCCGTCTCCCTCAAATATAGTCATGATGATAGCATTTGGATTTATCAATCATTCAAGAATAGAAGGACAATTCGCATAGTATTGATGATGGGGTACCTTAGGAATTGAAGTTGTGGGTGCCAAATGTCCACAAGCAAGTTCATTTGCAAGTTTGTTCTTGAGCTTTTCCACCAAGTACCCTTTATATGATGTTTTGACCTTTTGGAGGAGGTCCACCATATCATCTCCAAAAATTATAGGTTCCATGGTGGGTACGAAAAGGTCTTCATGGTCAATGGGAAAGAGACATTCATCTTCCTCATGGAAGCATACCTCAAACTTCTCAAGAATGGGCTCCTCAAGTGAAGCAATCTCACAACTCCCTTCATCTTCTTCATTCCATAAGTCCTTGCAAGACACATATTCCGCATAAGCTCCTTCCTTAGGCTTATCATCATCGCTATCTTCATATGAATCATAAATGGGGGCTTCACTCCTTCTCATCAACTCTTTCTCCAACACCTCAATGTTAACATCAAAAGACACACCCTCATACTCACAAAGGCTAAGAGTATTTGGCTTACTCAACCTCATGTCTTCTTCATCAAATACCACACTTTCATACTCACAAGAGCTCAAGGAAATTGGCTCTTCCCATTTCTCATCAAAGGTAACTCCTTCAAACTCGCATTCATGATCAATGTCTAAGGAATGGTGAGGAGTAGTTACTTGGGCTTATTTCATTTGGGCAATTTAAATTGCCAACTCCTCACCATGGGTAACAATGCTTTGAAGAACATTGTCCCTATTTTGCCTCTCCTCTAGCACTTGTTTGAAGAAATTTTGTTGATCTCCCATCATTTGGAGAACCATACTTTGAATTTCATGCCCATCTTCTTGTTGTGGGTGGGTGTGAAAGTGGTTGTATTGTGGTATTTGGATTTGGTTACAAAGTGGGTATTGGGAGGGTGATTGTTGTGGACATTGGATGTGGTGATTTTGGTGGGCAAATTCGGGGTAGTAGTTAGGATTTTCATTGTATGAGTAGTAAGGTAGGTTTGTATTGACTTGCTCCTCAAACTCCCCATACCCAAAGTCATACTCAAAAGATCCACCACATACTTCATATGTCAAGTCTTGTGTCATCATCATAACCAAGATAAAGATACAACTACAAACATGGAAACTACAATAAAATGGTTAAAACGAACATTGAGAGCAAAAATAAAAATAGAAAAACAAGTAAGAACTTAATCACATAACACCGTCCCCGGCAACGGCGCCATTTTGGTGGGTGAGATTGTCGTCATGTCTTCCAATCAAACACATTTATAATTCTCAACAAACAACTAGTTAGTGGTTAAGTCGAGGTCGATCCATGGGACGGTGTGCTTTGGGTTCTAAGTCTATCTATCTCAATTTATGTTAGTGTCACAATTGATTTGGGTTTGTAGTTGGTGAGTCTAGACTAATAGAAGCAATAAAGTAAAACAAGTAATAAAGAGGAAGGATGCAAAAAAATGACTAAGAGTGCTAAGATATCATGGGTTCATAGGGGATTCATGGGAGTTGATCATACAAACATGTTTACAAAGTTGCAAGCAATTAATGTTGTGGAGGAACCGAGTTGGTTTATATATTACGGTTCATAGGAAGAGTTGGGTCCCGGAGCCTAATCGATTAGATTGTACAACACCTACAAGTCGACTTACTTTCCTCCTATTCACTTCTATGCATGGTCTAACAAGACTCGAGTTAGTTTATATCTTACAAATCTTGTTGAATAGATAAGAGATGGGTAAAATGCAAGGACTCATAGGCTTAGCATTTCATCAAACATAATATGTGCATAGGTTGACATCACAACAAGCAAGCAAATTAATTATGGAGACATATTAAATTAAGCATGATTAATCCCCATGTTTGTTACCCCTAATTCCCCATTAATCCTAGTCAAAGAACTACTCACTCACTATCATGGGAAACATGTCATTAATGGTGTGAATCATCACAACAAGTGTAAACATGATAAGAGATTGAGGGAATAAACAATAAAGAGTAAAGGGTAAAAGAATTATACCAAACTTGAGATGATCCAAATATTAAAGCAAAGAATAAAAGAAGAGAACTTTATTAATTGATGAAGAGTTGTCAATTCTCCAATAATAATCCAATAATCTTCAATTACCCAATAATAATAAACTTGAAAGATGATTAAGGAAAGATTAATGTGTAATTTTGTGGAATGATTAAAGATTAATCAATTGTAATCTACTCCTAATGAAGGTTTAATCTAATCTAAGAGAACTTGATTTAATCTAAGAAAACTTGGCCCTTTTATTATTACAAATGGAGTATATATAGCGGTACATCATTAGGTTAAGTAAGGGTAGATTAGTAAATAACATTGCTAAGTGTTGAGTAGGGAAATGCTCCTCTCGATGGAGATGCGCATATCACGTTGCTAGTCCCGCCATAATATGCTTGTCCCGCGCGTCTGGAGTCTTGGCTAGAGGTCCTATCCCGGGATCCAAGCGGATCGTGGAGGAGATGCTCGGATTGTCTGGCTGCAAGACGGGCGTCTTGGCTGCGGGATGCTCGGATAGTGGTAAAGGAAGACGCTCGTCTTGTAGGGGAAGACGCTCGGATCATGGGGCATAGTGCTTCTCTTTTTAAATGTCTAACAATCCGAGCATCTTGGGTCTGGCACGCTCGTCTTGAGTCTGGGGACGAGCGTCTTGAGTCTCAGGACGAGCGGATTGGTGGACAGCTTGTCTATTTGAGCTCGGATTGTAAACCGGACGTCATTTTCTCATCCGGACTCCTATTGGAGTGATTCAAAAGCCTAGACCACTTTATTTTTCGATGCCGTTTCATCTAGCATACTTTCAGAGCCAAAGGAGCAACTCTTGGTTTGGGTTCCGAGCAATTTCTTCTTGCAATGGTTTCCTTCTTGTCATCCTTGCTTTTAAGCCTGTGATCCTTCTATATACTCTTTATTCCTACATACTTGGACATCATTCTTACCTCCTCTTCATACTAGTCCATCCAATATTGTCAAAAAGCTTCTAAATATGCATGGGAGACGGGAATTTACGCCTAATTATCTTCCTTCCAATAAAACATACGAAATGCACTAGGCAAGCAAAACAGAAAGCATTTGACGGATAAAATGGCTATGGAATGTTATAATAGTAT
The DNA here is from genome assembly GCF_048544455.1 of Silene latifolia. Lineage (NCBI taxonomy): Eukaryota > Viridiplantae > Streptophyta > Magnoliopsida > Caryophyllales > Caryophyllaceae > Silene > Silene latifolia. Next base: position 135,334,890 of record NC_133536.1, read on the forward strand.
GCAAAATAGGTACTATTAGGGGACTAAATGTGCGCAATTAAGAGTCACATCAGAAAACAAAACATTCCAAAACGTTTTAAAAGTACCAGGAGTGTTTAATGCACGACGACGGGGTCACAATGACACTAACTAGAGTCAAAACCGATACCGGACCAAAAACCGACTCAAAAATTCAAATCCCAACTCCAACAATGAGTCAAACCGAGTCAAACACAAAAAACAAAATTCCCAAAACTTGTATGCTAAGTATTCCCAGAATGCTTAATGGTCAAGTACAAATCATGTCATCGAAAACATAGGATAGAACAAATCATGATTTCAATTGCGTGATAGTGATAAGACAGGTCGAAGACCCGCGAAATGGCTCGCGCCTCTTTAAGTAGCCCATGCGGCCACATCGCTCAAAACGCACACAACAACCCATTTTTCTATAAATACCCCTCAAATGCCACCATTTGAAGGTACGCGAGTGTCCGTCCCCTCATTTCTCCCTTAAAATTCTTGACCCGACTTCTTAAGTCCCAAACCGACACGTATTTTTGACCTACCGATCGAAAATACAAGCCATACACATTCTTTGGTACCGTCATCGTGCATTAAATCACTTGACCGACCAACTATACCATCACCAAATTAAACAAAACACTCTTTTACATTGCTAAAATGATTTTTAACCGAGTTTTCCGACCTAACAAGTTGATACACTTTCGTCGATTTCTCGTCTCAAGCCTAGCATGTAAGTATGAGGGTGTAAAAATCTTCTTCATTCATGTTTTTCAACTATTTTATGACTATAACATGCTAAAACATGCATAACATGGTTCAAATATAGGTTAGATGAGCCAAAATCGGATTTTGGCCAGAGATAGGGGCTGTTTACATAGCAGAGAGGCTCGCGCCTCAATGCCCTCTCAGGCCTTAATCCAGCCGTGTTTGCTCTCATCTTTCCTCTTTATTTTATTTCCTATTTGTAATTGGGTTTTACCATTTCAAATATTTCAAATCATTTTTATGATAAAATTTTAACCATGAAACATTTTCACCCTTGGTTCCTCATACCATGACGGTTTAATCCGTGTTTCGGTGATAATATTTGGTTAATTACATTTTGAAAGGTACTTTAAAACCTTTTATTTCATTTCTTCATATTTCAAAAACAAACATATTAGTCATAAAAAAAATGGTAGAGATAGAGAGAGAGAGAGCGAAAAGAAAACCTAGCATTCAACGAAAATACAGAAAAACACAAAAAACATGACAGCCGCCAAATCTTCATCGTTGCAATCAACAATTTCAAACAAAAATCAAAACAAAAATCAAAGCAATGGTAATAAATTTACTCTTCTTTCTACTACCGATTCTGAAGATTTTCCTGCTCTTACTCGTATTGTTGGACCGTCAAGCCAAGATAATCGTAAAGAGAAGAGCATGGGGTCAATTGTGGGTATTCCTCCTCTAAATTTAGAAACTTTAGTTGAAGATGTCGAAGAGGAAGAGGAGGAGGAAGCTGAAATGGAGGAGACTACTGGTATTGATACTGTGGTGCAGACTGTTGCCAGGGAGGAACCAGTGAAGATGCTGCAGTTCACAGAAGTAGAGGTTAAAGTAGAACTGGAATATTGGCGTAACTCTGTTTACTGTTTCATCCTCGGTGCTAATCCTCCTTGGGAGATTGTGGACGGTTTTATAAGGCGGCTTTGGGTTAACCAACAGGTAGATAAGATATCATTTTTACCTAATGGTGTTTTCCTTGTTCGTTTTAAGAATCGTGATGCAAGAGATGCAGTTCTCAGGCAGGGTCATTTTCTTTTTTATAATAAACCCCTTATCTTAAAACCTTGGTCTGCTGATGTTGAACTAGTTAAACATGATGTGAAAACTGTTCCGGTGTGGGTAAAGCTTCACAATTTACCTTTGAAATTCTGGGGGAAAGGGATTCCTCGCATCTCAAGACTCATTGGTAAATTTATTAAGTGTGACCCTGCTACTGAGGACAAAACCAGGTTGGGGTATGCTAGAGTAATGATTGAAGTAGGTTTTGGTGACAATAATGTTGAAAAGGTTCAGTTTTTGGATGAGCATGGTAATTTACTGAGTATTGATGTTGAATTTGAGTGGAAACCATTAGTGTGTAATGGATGCAAAGGAGTAGGGCATGCTGAGAATGAGTGCAGGAAAAGTAAAAAAGTCCCTCCTAAGGCAGTTCCACCACCTAAGAAAATTCCCACTCAAGTTGGGAGACCAAAGACTGTTGTTCAGCCAGTCACTCAACTGAAGCCAGTCACTCAACTGAGTAAGGGAAAAGAGCCAATGGTTGAAACTGAAGATATGACTACTCTACCCATTGATATCCCTTTACAAACTTCTGTTGTGTGGCATAGGTCAGGCAAATATTCTATGGGATATACTCCTGCTCGACCAATCATGAGATTGACCAGGCAAGAGGTGACGGATGGAGCCTATACAGTGCATAAATTTGGTCAAGTTACGTTCATGGAAGCCTTGAACAATTCTTTTACACCCAAGGAAGGGATTGGGATAAGTGGTAGTGTTCCTCACCAATTGGTGGGGAATGTATAATCTCGGCTTCTGGAATGTTAGGGGTCTTAACAAACCTACCAAACAAAGATATGTCAAATGGTTTATGCATAGTAATCAGGTTGGTTTGTTTGGACTCCTTGAGACTAAGGTGAAAGCCTTGTCTCAGAATAGTTTAAATAGCATTCTTATGGATGGTTGGAGCTTAACAACAAATAATAGTTGCCATAAGGGGGGGAGAGTATGGGTCTTGTGGAATCCTGCTGTGTTTAATATTGACTTTTATGACTACTCTCCTCAATGCATAAATATGAAAGTTACTGAATTAGCCACAAGTACTACCTTTTGTGTTTCAATGGTGTATGCCTTCAATGATCTAAATGGAAGGAAGAGTCTTTGGGATCAACTAGTTCAATTTGCTGCCACTGTCCATGAGCATTGGTTGGTTTGTGGAGACTTCAATTGTGTTTTGTCTTATGCAGAGAGACTAGGGGGTACTACTTGTGATCAGGAGATTGATGATTTTCAGAACTGTATAACTTGTTGTGGTCTGACTGATGCCCCAGCAATGGGCTCCTTTTTCACTTGGAACAATAAACAAGGAATAGAGTCTAGGAGATATAGCAGATTAGATAGGGCTCTTATTAATCTTTGAATGGAGTCGAGTATGCCCGATGTTTATGCTAACTTCCTTCCTGAAGGTATCTTTGATCATACCCCTTGTATCATTAAAAGCAAGAGCCAGGGTCTGAGGTCTAGGAAGCCATTCAAGTATTTTAATATGTGGGGTAAAGCACCACATTACTCCACTCACTTAGCTGAATGGTGGGAGTTTCAAACTCAGGGTACTAAAACCTATAAGTTAGTTAGCAAGCTTAAAAATCTCAAGCATCATTTCTGGAGATATAATAGAGAGCATTTTTCTGATATTGAGAATAGTACTGGGATTGCTTTAAAGAGCCTTGAATACATCCAAATGCAAATTGCAAGTAATCCTGGGGATGTCTTCTGGATGGAAAAGGAGCAAGCTGCTAGCCTGGAATACAAAGAGCTTTTGGATGCTTCTAATCAGTTTTTAAGTCAAAAGGCTAAGACAGCTTGGGTTAAGGATGGGGACTGCAATTCTAAATATTTCCATGGGGTGATTAAAAGTAAATTTTTGAGAAATCAAGTCCACTATATTAAAGACATGATGGGTGAGGAATGTGATGACCCTCAGAGCATTCAGGATGCTTTCCTGCATTACTATAAGCATATGTTGGGTACTGAAGTGAAAACTACTCCTGTCAACTCACTCATCATAAGGAAGAGTAATGTTTGCTCAGAGAATCATAGGGATTTTACTGAAGCCTGTTACTAAGCTGGAAATCAAAGAAGCTATCTTTTCTATCCCTGAACACAAGGCAGCTGGACCTGATGGGTTTTCCAGTGGTTTTTATAAAGATTCCTGGAGCATCATTGGAGATGAAGTTTGTGAAGCTGTCTTGGATGTGTTTAGGTCGGGCAAAATTCTCAAGCAATTGAATTCTACTATTCTAATTCTCATACCTAAATGCAATGTTCCTACTCATGTCACCCAATTTAGGCCCATTGCATGTTGCAATGTCCTTTATAAGTGCATATCCAAGATCCTGTGCAATATGCTTGCTGGAGTTTTGCCTGATTTAGTGAGTATGAATCAAGGTGGGTTCATTAAAGGCAGAAGCATCATTGAGAATATTCTGGTGTGTCAAGACCTTGTTAGGCTCTATAATAGACAAGCTTGCACTCCCAAATGTATGTTTAAGATGGATCTGATGAAAGCTTATGACTCGGTCAGTTGGCAGTATGTTAAGGAGATCCTGGATGCTTTTATGTTTCCCCCTCAGTTCAGTAATCTGGTTATGGAGTGTGTTAGCAGTCCCACCTTCTCTATTGCAGTGAATGATGAAGTTTTTGGGTTCTTCCTTGGTAAGAGCGGACTGAGGCAAGGAGATCCAATTTCTCCTCTGTTGTTCACTCTCTGTATGGAGTATTTAACCAGAATTCTGAGAGTTGCTACTGAGAAGATGAAGTTCAGCTACCATCCTTTATGCAAACAAATGAAGCTCACCCACCTCATGTTTGTAGACGTCTTGTTGCTCTTTTGTAAAGGGGATGCTGCTTCTATCATGGTGTTGCTAAGAGCTTATGCTTCCTTTTCTGCTGCTTCTGGCTTAAAGATGAATGCTCAGAAATCTAATGCCTACTTTAATGGGGTAGGAAATCATCTCAAGAGAGAAATTCTGAGTGTTTCTGGTTTTCAGGAAGGCACTCTTCCATTCAAATATTTAGGAGTGCCTATTACAGCAGGAAGATTAAAGAAGAGAGATTGTACTGTGCTTATTGATAAAATTGTTGAAAGGATAAGAAGTTTAGGAGCTAAGATGCTTTCTTATGCAGGCAGGTTGGTCTTAGTCACTTCTGTTCTCTCTACCTTATATAATTACTGGGCAGCTATGTTCATATTGCCAAAAGGGGTGTTGGATAGAGTTGATGCAATCTGCAGGAATTTTCTATGGGAAGGGAGTACAGAATACTCTAAAGCTCCTAGAATTGCTTGGACAAATGTGTGTGTGCCAAAGAAGGAAGGAGGGTTAGGCCTTAAGCAAAGTGTGATTTGGAATACTTCTTTAGTAGGGAAGCTTGTGTGGTGGATTGTTGTTAAGCAAGATACACTTTGGGTCCAATGGATACACCATGTTTATTTAAAAGGGCAGTCTTTTCTCTCTTATTCCCCTCATTCTGATACTAGTTGGTATTGGAAGAAAATCTGCAAGGTAAAAGAGATGTTGATAGACTGTTTTGAGGATACTGTTTGGAAGATAAGGCCTGAGGGTTTCACGGTTAAGAGCTGTTATAATTGGTTAAGAAACAAGCATGAGGATGTCTGGTGGTGTAAGATCATTTAGAGTAATATGGGTGCCCCCAAGCACTCTTTTGTTGCTTGGCTTATCACCAACAATGCCTTAATGCTTAAGAGTAGATTGTTTCAGCTGCACATTGCTCCTGATAATCTCTGTTGTATCTGTCAGTTACAGGAAGAAAATCATGTGCATTTATTTCATCAATGCGTGTATAGTGCTCAGATTCTGCAAGGGGTAAGTCAGTGGCTTCATTCTGATCTTACTCAGTCTGATATTTTGATGAAAGTTACAAGAAGTAGATGAGGTAGACTCCGGAAGAGTATTTGCTGTGCTGTTGTCTTTCATTGTTGGTATGCGGTCTGGTTGCAGAGGAATCAGGCCAGACTTAATCATTGCATAGTGTTGCCTGCTTTAGTTATTGCTCAAGTTCAACAGGCCCTTAGAAGTCGTTATTGTCTTTATAAATCTTGTAATGTGTCGAGTAAGGATAGAGCTTGGTTGATTAGAGTGCAATTAGAGTCTAATTAGCACTATAGTGTCAACATGCTACTATCCGAAAAATTCACTTTGTAATGCTTGTTCTTTTAATGAAAGCTTACCTTTTAGCAAAAAAATAAAACATATTAGTCATAAATACAAAATCATCCTTGGTTCCACATACCATGTCGGTTTTTAACCCGAATATGATGATGAACATTGACTAATTACAAACATATGAACTTAAAACAATTAGTTCATAATCATTTTCAAAACTATTCATGTCAAGCTTGTAAAACCGAACCCGCCATCGAATATTGTCAACACAATGATGATTATTCAAGTCTTGTTCCTCATATTAACACAAAAGCGGTCTAAACGACCTTTTCAAACCAAGACGGGTTCAAACACCCTCTTTACAAACCATTTTATAAACATTTTAACAGTCAGAGGACGTGCCTTAGACAGTCTGCTGACTCGCGCCTAAATAGGCCAACCATTTTCAAGTTTTCAAACAAGGACAGGCCTGCTTGCATCGCTAGATGGCTCGCGCCTCAATAGGCTGCCTGATGAAGACCCTGCTTTCCTTCTAGCACTTGTCTAGGACGATCCTTACTTCGGTTAACCCGAATACAGGACGGATCAGATTACAAATTTGCCCCTTTTACATTGTATTTGCAAAACGCCTTTCAAAGACAAACGGATCACGTTATGCACCATAAACCTAACTCGGTAAATGGATGTTTAATTTCCGTCTCGCATACAAATCAACATTAAATCCAACTTGACATCAATTACTTGATATATGGATAAAAACCCGACATAGAAAGCTCACATATCAGGTTCAAAACTTGTGGATGCGCATTCATGCATTTACCCGTTTTATCAACTTTTGCATTTAACCAACCAAGATCGATCAGTAGAGGCCGCTACCGCGGGCGGGATTGAATGTCCGATTAAAGGGCTTCCTAATACGTACCTTCACCTCTTACTCATAAACTTTGGATAGTGGACGACCTTATCCAGGGCGAACTAGAGTCATTCTAGAGATAGGATGCTAAAGAGGGACGACTCCTTATCTTTAGCACCTATGTCAAACACTGCGTTTTGCCTTGGTTGACCTAGGTATAAACTGGATTCGAACGGGTTCCTAGCATCCCACAAATCCTTGGCAGTGACTCTGAACATCTCTTGCATCGTTTCGAGACCTATGTCGAGACGAAACCGGCCGATCTAAAATGATCTAGTCGAAAGCATCTTTTTACGCTGCCGAGCATGGCTTTCAAGAGACCGCTCCATGTCCCATAGATCGGTTGGGCATCGCAGGTGGCATGTCCACAGATTGGAGACTCCACTGGGGAAAACTAGGACACTTGTGTCTTTGTGATCCCTAGATGGTGAGATTCGAACGAGGTCTTGGTTGAAATGCATTAATTGATATTACGGTCATAAGTCGGGTTCCTTGTCCGGGCCCACAACCTAACCCTTTTCGACCAATTGGCTCGTCCCGTCGGCATGAGTTTTCTCATCCCCGCGTTTCGAATCCCGATTGAGTCAAGCATACCATTTACGTTACACATTTCTGTTTCGTCAAAGGGCTTTCATTTCCTTTGAGCACACGAGGCTAGGGCACCCTCCTTACACATTTTTTTTGGATTGGTATCCCTCTTGAAAATCGAGGTTTGATCGCTTGGTGTGTAACCCACCCTTTTAAGCCAAAACCGTGTCAGCACTATGCATAATATGACGAAACATCGAGTGGTTATGTGTTATGTGATCATAAGTCCTTCCGTGTCATTTCAAACTTTCAAAAAACACCCTTTGCGCCGTTATAATGGCCATTTCAAACCTCGACCTTTCGCCGACCGTTACATTTCAAAAGCACGCCTTTTTAGGCCGTCGTAATGACGATTTTCAAACTTGGTTTTCTACAACAATATCAAAAGCACGCCTTTTTAGGCCATCTTAATGACGATTTTCTAACCTCGTTTCCTACAACCATTTCAAAAAGCACGCCTTTCTAGGCCGTCGTAATAACGATTTTCAAACCTGGTTTTCTACAACCATTTCAAAAGCACGCCTTTCTAGGCCGTTGTAATGACGATTTTCAAACCTGGTTTTCTACAACCATTTAAAAAGCATGCCTTTCTAGGCCGTCGTAATGACGATTTTAAAACTTGGTTTTCTACAACCATTTCAAAAGCACGCTTCTCTAGGCCGTCGTAATGACAATTTTCAAACCTGGTTTTCTACGATCATTTCAAAAGCATGCCTTTCGAGGCCGTCGTAATGACGATTTTCAAACCTGGTTTTCTACAACCATTTCGAAAACACCTTTTTACGCCGTTATAATCGCCGTGTCAAGACACGGATTTTAACCCGTCTCGCGCCGACAAAATGGCTCTTTCAAAACCCGAAAATGGCACACCCCTCTTTTTCGAGACTTTTTCAAATCCCAAGGACAGTACACCATCCCCGAGACCTTTTCAAACCTTTCAAAACTCGATTTTCAAAACATACAATTTTGAATTTCAGAAACTGTCTTTGGAAACAACACATTGTTTTCAGAGCCGCCTCAACTCGAACTCGAACCGTCTTTTGAAAACAAACTTAAGACAACTTTTCAACTGATCAACTTTCGAAGATCCCTATTCTTCGGAAGCCGTCCATAAAGTGACTAACGAATCGTTTTGAAAATCTCTATTTTTAAAAACTTTAGTCCACCAATCCAATTCGGCCTCGTTTCTATCGAGTCGAAGCAAGCGTACTTATGTGTCTTTAATTATGAGTCGTCTCACCTCGAGACTAGTTCAACGGCGTCACGCCATTACGTTGGACGCGAGTCAAAGTCCGGTCAACACCGTCACATCTTAAATCGAGTCAGCACCGAGGCACCACACACGGTCGCCCTCGTCTTGTTGAGTCTGATTTGTTTTTCCGTCTCTCGTGTTGTCTGCATTTAGTCGTTAAATCGTGCCAGATTGGGATGTAACGTGAGCCATTTTCTGCCTCAGAGCCATGGCCCCGTCTTCAGCCTCGTCAAACAACAACGATGATAATAGAGATCCCACGACTTCTCAGCTAGCCAGCCTACTCACCGCTCTTAAGGTCACCCTTGACCGTGTCGAGACTTGTATCGACACCCTGGAAAACAAGAAAACCGGAGAACACAACACTCCGCCTTTGACTGAAACCGAGAAGAGGCTCAAGCTCTTGGAAGAACAACTCCTAGCCCATGGTAACAATATCCACCTTGAGAACAATCAAAGATTCGAACCCGTTTGGGATCAACTACCCGACAACTTTACCTTGACGGATGTACCCAAGTTCAACGGAGTAGAGGAACCACTCAACCACATTCGAGCCTTCAAGGATTACCTATCTATCAAAGGAGTCAAATAAGAACTCTTCACCCGTATCTTTCCATCATCCCTGGAACCGATTCCCCGCCAATGATACTATTTCCTCGACCCCAAGAACCTTACTACTTGGGATGAAGTCGCCGTCGAATTTGCTAAACAGAACGCCAACAACGTCGAAATCCAAGCCAACACCCGCACTCTTGAGGTCCTGACTTAGAATGATAAAGAAGGGTTCACAGAATTCCTAACCCGTTGAAGGAGGGTAAGCACTCAATTGGTCAGTAAGCTGAGTGAAGCAACTCTGGTGGAGAAGTTCGTCAACAAACTCCGTCCGGTTTACACCAACCTGCAGAGATATCAAAACATCAAAACTTTCCGATACTTACAAATCCTTGGAACCCGCATCGAAGACGACCTCCGCAAGAGTGTCCTAGCTAAAACCACCGGTAGAGGCTACCAGGGATCTACATCAACCGGATCTCGCCTATATAGTCAGACAAACAAAATTGATGAGGTTAACCTCCTCGAACCAACCACAAAGAAAACTGAACGTCCTCAAAGGGTATTCATAAACTTGGGGATGACCTATGCCAGTGCCCCAAAAAGACTCATGGACCAAGGAAAACTACAGCCAATTGGGCCCACTCCGGATCCGTCCGAGGCTAAGAAAACCCGTTTCTGGAATCTCTGTAATACCCTCATACGCCAAGGTGCCTTACCAAGGCCACCCAATGCATAAAAGTGTTACCATCTCGGTTACCCGAGGCAATGAATATCAAATAGACCATAAAAGATCGTACTTTAATAGATAAGTTTAAGTGATTACATAACAAAACCAACTGTAAAGTAAAGTACAACTGTTCTAAAACCGAACTACAACTAAAGTAACAAAGGTCTTATGATAACACAGCGGAAGACTACTATTAGACTCGTGGCGACTCCATCCCCAGCTAATTCCGCGCGCATCCATAGTATACTGCTAGACAACTGCTCACCACCTCCAAATGGATCACCACAGTTTTTAAAACATTTAAACGGGGTCAGTTACTGATTACACACAGGATAACAATACACAGATCACCCAACTCCGTCACATCTCCACACACCTTACTACACACTAAAGTGTGTAGCCCTGCCAGAAGACCCATTGCAATAGATATTCCATGCCGCCAGTGGGGGGACCGCAACCGTACCCACCAAATCCCCGCTCATCTATTCCGAGCGATAACCCATGTTCCTTAATGTGCACATTCCCTCCTGTGGCGGGCTCCACAGAGGGCGAATTAAGGGCGTGAAGTCACCCCCTCATGTGACTCCACTCAGCCGAGGACACGCCTCACGAGCCACAGACAATTACACAACCAATTATACAACAACAACACCAATACAATACCAACATGATAAAGATCAACAATAATCACAACCATCACCAAACAACTATGTAATCAATAACCGAGTAGGGAAACCCTACCTGGAAAAGCAATCACTAATACCGTCACAATAGCGAATCAGCAAAGTTCAACTACGAAATCACCTCCTATCAAATACACAATCATACACTCACCATATAGTATCAAAATACTCCCAAAACCCCCAAATTACCCAACTAGGGTTTCAACTAATATCAATGAAACGACATAAAAACTGTACAAGAATCTTACCCACAATACGACGGTCTCAACGATATAAAGGACTCTGAATTCCAACGACTCTAGCCCCTTGGATTTGATAGCAATGCGAAAAAAAATGCAACGATGTTTGTTTTATTGTAAAAATGTTTTGAACTTGGTAAAAAGTAAAAAGAAACTGACGGAGAAGCTTATATAACCTTTTCACACGTTGCTATCAAACCCGACAAATAACCCGTAAAACTGACTTACTCGATCGAGTAAGTCACTTACTCGATCGAGTGCCCCCTACTCGATCGAGTAACCCACCTACTCGATCGAGCACCCATCAGTAGTACACTGTTTCGCACGCAACACTCACTTACTCGACAGAGTAAGCCCTACTCGATAAAGTACCCAATAACACATAAAACCGTAGTAAGCCCTACTCAATAGGGCCATGTCTAGGTCTGTGGATTCGGGCCACCTACCGATCCGCGGTCACGGGCCACCTGCACGCCAAGCCAATCTGTGGACGTACAGCGGTCTTTTGAAAGTCACGCTCGGCGGCGTAAAAATGCTTTCGACCAGATCGCTTTAGATCGGTCGGTTTCGTCTCGGTAAAGGTCTCGAAACGATTACAGATGTTTGGAGTCGCCACCAAGCAATTATGGGATGGCTGGAACCCATTCGAAATCAACTTTATACCTCGGTCAAACGAAGCACAAAGCAGTGTTTGACATAGGTACTAAAGATAAGGACTCGTCCCCCTTTTAGCATTCTATGCGTAAAATGACTCTTGTACGCCCTGGATAAGGCCATCCACTATCCAAAGGTTCTGAGTAAGGTGTGAGGGTATGTATTGGGAAGCCCTTTAATCGGACACCCAATCCCGCCCGCGTTAGCGGCCTCTACTGATCGATCGTGGTTGTTTAAGTGCAAGAGTTGATAAAACGGTGGAAATGCATGAATGCACATCCAAAAGTTTTAACCTAACATGTGAGCTTTCTAAGTCGGTTTGTTAATCCAAGTATCATGCATAAGATGTCAAGTTGCATTTAAATTGATTTGCATGTGAAAACGGAAATTAAACATCCATTTACTAAGTTCGGGTTATGATACTTAACACGATCCATTTATTGAAAAAGGGTGTCAAATGACAAAGTGTAAAAACGTAAGCTTGTCAATCTGATCCGTCATATATTCGGATTAACCGTAATCGGGATCGTCCTAGACAAGTGCTAAGAACGAGGCAGAACAGTGCCAGGCAGCCCTGTTAAGGCGCGAGTCTATTGGCGAGGTAAGGGGCTCTGCCCAGGTTTTGAAAGATAGAAATAGGCAGGCTCTTGGGGCGCGAGCCAAGAGGCGCCTCCTGGTTGTTAAAATGGTTGTTTGAAACGGTTTTTTGTAATGAATGATTTGCATGACTCGGAATAATTACTATTATGTTAGTAATATTCGTTGTCGGACTTGCATGTTTGAAAAGCATAATAAAATAGTAAAGGGAAAATGTTTGATTTGAACTAATTATGTTAAGTTCAATTATTTGTAATTAGTCAAGTTTGTCATCGTACTCGGATTAAACCGACATGGTATAAACAGCCAAGGATGATTATGAATTATGACTAATATATTTACAAATGTAAACAAATAAGAAAAATGGTAAATAAAATAAAAGGGGGTTAAAATACCCATTAAAATGTAATTAACCAATAATATCATCGAGTCATAGAATAAACCGTCATGGTATAAAGAACCAAGGATGATTTTTGTAATGGCCAAAATATGTTTATCATAAAAATGAATTAAAATGGTAAGTAAAAGAAAAGGACTTCTTTTAAAATATAATTAAGCAATTAATATCACTGAGTTACGGATTAAACCGTCATGGTATAAGGAACCAAAGGTGATCATGATTTATGGTTAAAAATTTTGTCATAAAAATGGTTTGAAACATTCGAAACGGTAAAAACCGTAAAAGGAAAGAAGTAAAAATAAAAGAAAGTGTTGAAGGAAAGAAGAACTCAAACACGTTTGAGTCTGACCTGGGCACCCCATTGAGGCGTGAGCCACCTTGCACAATAAGGGGCTTCTGCCTCAGGCCAAAACTCAGTTTTGGCTCGTCTAACCTAAATTTGAATCGTGTTATGCATCGTTCGTGCTTATAAATTCATCAAAACAGTAAAGACATGAAATAAATGAGATATTTACACCCTCAAACTTACGTATTTTGATGTTTGCGTGGTAGACGCCTTTAGAGACGGTTTTCTCGTTGTGACTACTCGCGATCAAAGAAGTTTAAAAAGAGTGCCTTAAAAAAGGATTTGGTTTTGAAAATGAGTTAAAAATATGTTAATTAAAACATGTTGATTAATGTTGAGTTAGTCGAATGCACGGCGACGGTACCAAACAATATGTGTAAGGCTTGTGTTTACGATCGGTAGGTCGTAAACACGTGTCGATTTTGTGACTTAGGATGTCGGGTCTAGAAGTTTAAGGGAGAAGGAGGGGGCGGACTCTCGCATGAGTATTATGGTGTGTGATGGTGGGTATTTATAGAGAAATGTGGGATGGTAGGTCGATTGAGTTTGCTTGGAGGCTAAGCAGACACCCCATTGAGGCGCGAGCAAGCCTGCTATGCAATGGGGTGCCTTGTCCTTTTCAATTTGGACGTGGCCAATTCTCCATCCATTATTGATTTGTGGTAATCAAATAGGATCTCGTGTAACAATATGGGCATCTAATAAGATGATTTTGGTGTTACTTGAGGTAGGTGTTTTGTGTGCTTGACTGGGGTTTGACCCGTGTGAGTCGGGATTTGAATTTCGAGTCGGTTTTGGTCCGGTGTCGGTTTTGACTCTAATTAGGGTCATTTTAATAGAAATGACATGATGAAAACATTCATGGCATTATTTTTGACATTCGGGATTTGGGTTGACTCGGTTTGACTCAGGTTGAATCGAGTTGCGGGTTTCTGAGTCGGTTTTGGGTCCGAAGACGGTTTTAACTCTAAATAGTGTTATTTTAATGCAAATGAAGTTAGAAAACTTTTGAAATCATTTTTCATATCCGAGTAGTGCATTAAACCGTCTCATGTATAGCCAATCCACGCACGCATATCAAAAACACGTTACAGTCCGATCATCATCGGGTGGTTTTTGGAAGGTGCAGATACTGGGTATCTACAGAGCCCCCACTTTGACTGTGGCTTGGACAGGGCGAAAGTCAAAGTATGTGTTAGAAATATTAATCTCATTAATTTACATATTCATATATGTGACTGTAACACCACCATTTATTCAGGAGCCTTTAGCTAGACATTCCCAAATAAATAAGACTGTTACCATCTCGGTTTCCCAAGGTAGTGAATAACAAAGTCCAACTCACCAAATTACTTTAAATTAAAACTTTAATGAATACATATGTATTACAAATTAATCAACTAAAACTTAATATAAAATAATTACAACTCGTAGCGGAAATAAATAAAGTGATCTCATAATCTACGTGGTCTAGACTTCTAGGTAGATTGGCCAAGTTCTCACGCATCCCATAGCTTCCAAGTCCGCTAATCTTTAGTACCTGTCAAATCTGCTCCCCATTATGGTTCACCACAGGTGTTCACGAAGAAACTGTCAACCACGAGGTTGAGTAGAAATAGCTAAACAATAACAATAAATGAATACAAGACAATATCACATGCAAATGCAATGCATGCTCATGATCAATCCTCCGACGCTCCCGTTCATCCCGCCAATCCATGGCCGGGGTAATCTCAATAACATCCCAGAGACAAGTCCTGCAGAACCAGCCTGGGGAAAGCAATGAAAGTGCTCATGATATGATATCCAAACAATATACTTACCATCCCAGATATGAGGTTGGGGAAACCAAATCAATATAAGCATCTCAGTCACGAGCTAAGGTAGTCATTAAACGATTAATTTCAATATAGTTATCTCAATCCAACAATCCAACAATCATAATTCATCCAACACAATTCAATCAAACAATCATATAAAATTATCCAAGTAATCATTAAATTAATTGAGTAGCTATCCTACCTGTATAGCAAAGCGGCTCAACAAAATCCAAATAGCAAAGCACACGAATCCAAGCAACAAAACCCGTCTCACAAAAGCGTGACCAATTAATCTTCAGATGAAGAAAAGATGAACAAGCTCCTTATCTCTCTAGTCTCATTCTCTCCCTATATATATATTTTGTATTTTGTGAAAGTGAATAAAACTTGTGGTTTGCTATTGTATATATAGTAGTAAGGTAGTATCGTTTTAGGAAAGTTTATAAGTTGTAAGATATAATAATATTATAATAAAATATTTATGGCAAGTAAAATAAATAAATAAAATAATAATAATAATCATAATCATAATAATAATGGGATATAATATTATATTATTAGGAATATTATAATAAGGTGCGAAATTATGAAACTAATTAGCGCGTAACATCACTCAGCGAGTTCAGCTTTGCGCACTGATTTTCAAACAACTGTCATTTCTTCGTTACTCATCGGAATCAAGCTTGTGACCATGCGTTGGAAAGCTAAGACAATAAGCTTTCACCTCCAATTTGAATCACTCTCATAGAAGCTGTAAAACTCTAGATATTCCCGTTTCAAATTACCCCTAAAACAAGTGATCATATTTCCGTAATTGGCACATTTGTGCAAGCTTCCGATTAACCTTTCATAGTCTACCTTGTACTTTAGACACACACACAAAGGTCATATAACCATAAAATATGAGGGGTATTACAGTCTTCTCTCCTTAAAATGAACTTCGTCCTCGAAGTTCGCGCATACTAACAACCACTCAAAACCCATTCCACCTAGACCCTGCATGCTAATCAAAATGTTATCACTGCTAACTCACATTATGACGCCACTTACACATATTACCCAACATATATACCATTAACTTCAGTAGTATTACATTCTACCTCACTTAAAAATAACTTCGTCCCGAAGTTCCACCTCTATCTTGACACCACTATAATCCCAAATATTAACATGCTACGCGGTCTTATCCAATTCTCTCCCCCACATACTCACACGCTATGTTGTCACCACCAACATTTACAACAACTAAGTCCTTAAGTCCACTCTAATGCTACAACAGATCTCATCACGCTTACCAACATTTCTGAAGACAACCAAATAACAAATAAAAAGAAGTGATACTAACGAAATATGACATCCTACCCTACTTAAAATTAAGGTTACGTCCGCGTAACCTCAAAGATTACACAACACTCACCAAGATCCTCCAGACTTCTTTCCATGATTATCAACTTATTTATATTTACAAAATATTCGTCCTAACATTCTACTCATCGTTCTGCCAACAAGAGTCCATAACAATTTCTTGTGTAATAAATATAAATCTTTCAAGTTATAACATTATTATCTTATCAATCTCAATACACCATATGCATAAATCATACTCATTGTCAACAATCCTTAAGTTCGCATCAATCATTATTCATCATCTTACTCATCTTAAAATTACTTAACAACCCAAATCATTACTCTTACTATTTAATCCTCAAGGCTCGGCTATTTTATCTTTGATGCTTAACTAAATCCAACAATTCATAACAATAGTTTTTCTCCGAAACATGTTTCAATTATTTGCTCCCTTATCAAACACATTATTTAAATCCACGTACTCTAATTCTCAATTTGCCACCATTAAATTCAATCACCCGTCGACATTTCATCTTTAGTTATCATACCCATCATTAATAATTCCCAAAATCTAAAATTTTACCTCATCCTGGTAACTCATAACTATGGGAGTTTCGGTTTTTGGGCACAAGTGAGTTCTCCTACTCACTTGTTCTTGAGCTTCCTAATATTGGATGAACAAGGATTCAAGCTTAGAATCCCTCCCAAAGTTTTATACCCAAGGTGTTACTCTTAAAGATTAGTAATAATATGATCTAGTAATACTAATAATCTAGCTTGAAAAATGACCCAAAATATTATTTTTGTCTCTTGTCTATTCGGCCAAGAGGAAGGAAATATATGAGTATTTTTCTCTCTAAACTTCTCTAAGTTTTGGTTGTGTAAAAGAATGAATAATACATTAGTGAATATCTTAGTGTATATATCAATCTAAATTGTAGAAACCCTTGGCCTTTTCTCTAGGGAAAACCGGGTATAGGGGGGGTGGCAAGGGCCAATGCATGACCAAGATACTCTTCACAAAAGCAACTAGGTGTGCATGGATATGAATTAGGTTTAATGATTATACTTCTTATATAACATAAAACATAATACAAACCCCAACCCTCCCCATATAATTTCGGTACATATGTTGTAAAATGGAACGTCCATTTTACAATTTATTTGTCAATTTGTCACATGTAACATGTTCCATGACATTATGTGTATAAAATGTATTTTTAACAATTAAAAATCAACATTTTAATAAAATATGTCACTTATAAAATTAACCTAGTAATTCATAATTACTTGTACCGTAATGGGTTTCCAAATCATAAATTACAATATTCTGTATTTATAATAATTTATTCATTCCGTTTCAATTATTTCCGTAAACAATAATTTCATCTAAGTAATGAAACAATTTAATAGCTTAGTCCGTATCTTATTTAATCGAATTATAATAAGACACGTCAATTATACTCACAAAATCTTCCATCAGTTTTAAGCAATTTAATTAACCCGTATCGACATACGATCAATTAAATATTCAATTACGAGTGTCACCCTTTAGGTATGACCTGAGGGGATCAACTGGTCACCACCGTCGTACGACAGTAATGTCAAACTCTAGTCAGCCAATCATTACCGATATGTGTGGACCAGTTGACTGTAAAATATTACTTCTCACATGTATTCTTAAATATGAGATTTAAACATGTGATCATCATGATCGACAGTTGTGATCGCATTATTGTCGGAGGACACTTATTCCAACAATCTCCCACTTGTCCTCGACAAGTGTGCGTCACCAATTCTCTTGTCCTATTACTATCTCCCACTCAATGCAAGGTGTCTTTCGGGTCGTACTTGCAAGTGATCATATCGAGAGTGGTTTCCTCGATCTGGAGAATAACTGATTGACCGGAATTATCTACCATAGATACCTTCCGAGCGTTGCCACGCATTTCCAGTTCATTACTCCTCGAGTGGCCCTGAGATATTGTTATAACCCTGACAAGGGGTGGACAATTCCTATCGCACTTATTCCCTTCGACTAGCCACAGCCATCATAACCCAAAATATGACCATTTGACCCCATTTACGAAGGTCGTAGTAACATAAATCAAAATTAATCTGAAGCTGTGCCACCTTAGGCGAACAGTCTTTAGTCAAAAGAATCGACTCATTAGAATACTATAGTAGCTCTCGCCACGACTAGGCTATATAAATTTGCCAGAACTCTATAAGCGGTCATAAGGCCCGACAAAGTGTTCCTAACAGTCTGCCTATATGATCGACTAGTCATCTCACATGACTCCATGGCACTTGAACTTGCCATCAATCGCATCACACTCTAGTCACTTTGAGACGTCGCCTCATGTAAGTGACTATGGGCGAATACAATGTTAATCCTTGTTCACTTTAACGGGGTTCAATTATCTCTACAACCCGTTTGGATATAAGAAAGTATAAGGTGAGTTAATAATAACTCAAACGACAAATGTGGACATCATATTCGGGTAGTCAATACCATATTACCACCTTGTGATGTATATAAGTGTGAAAACATTTGTTGATTGCAATAGAAGTTTAACATACCATGTGTCCATGTGTTCATACTTTTCGTATTGCACTTTCCTTTATATTCATGTTATCTCTCATAGCATGAACCTTACCAAGTACACATCTAGGTTCCCAACCTAGGTTTAGGTTCTTTATCTTGAAAGAACTTTCTTGTTGTTTATCACATAACCAACGAATTGTGGTGGATAATATAACTTGCACTGGTCAAGTGTTCTACAAACTCGCAATGCACTAGGTATACGTTTTGTAGGGTCTTGCAACAATTGTCAAGACAATTAGCCTAGCACTTCTCAAAAGTCCTAGCATATTAGAAAATACTAGTTTTGAGTAACTTCTTACTATAACTTAGTATCTTTCCAACTTCTTATTTCTCTTTAAGCTTAATTAGCTTAGGATCTTCATAAATCCTTACGCGTTTTCGAACTTCAATATGTGAAACTTCTTGTCACATAACAGAGTGTTCTGTCAAACACTAGAATAACTCATTAGTTCTTCTCGAGAATTCGTGACAATTCTTCTATGGCTTAACAATGACTCATCATGCTCTTAAGCATATGATTCGTTATAGGACATGTGCATGATTATTCTAATGGCGGAAACATTAGTAATCTATAATCATGTGATCAATCATTCTTAGGTTCTATGAATGACCATGACTACTTATGGTAATTCCATTTTCATCGACATGAATAACCTACGTTTCTCGTTGATTTGATGTGTATATCTCAATACTTATCCAACATCCCATGATGTGATTGGATTCATCATAGTCCATTTTCATCCAGAATTGAAAACTCAAATACTTCTTTGTGAAAGATAGTACTAGCTCGTCATTCTCAATGAGTAATGAGTTATAAATTTTACAAGATGATTGCTCCCACTAAACTTCATGTCTTCACATGATAATTTCAAACTCCAACTCAATTCCACATGTTTCGTAATTGACTACTCAATCGAAACATTTCAAGAATTGAAATACATTTTGCTTTGCCAAGTTATTAAGAGTAAAACCATATATGTTCCCAACATATCCTTTCAAAATACTTATTTTGAAAAGGTTTCAGTCTTAAACTTATGGAAAGAGATTTTAATCTCTAACTCATTCATTTTTATAATGATGAGTAGCAATGTCATTATTTAAAAATGAAATCCCATTTAATATATGTCCTTCTCAAAATACCCTTTTTCGGAAGGAGGTTTAACCATTTTATTTTCATAATGAGGTTAAGTAATGACACTAACGTGGTTAACAATTAACTCAGCTTTTGTAGATATCGGCATATCTTTCTCTGCAACTTTTAATCATAAATCTCATTTATATTCAAGGATGCAACTTTGTTTCATTTAGGCTCTTAAGTAAATATCAATATTGAAACTCTGCTTATATCTAGGTCATAAGCTAGAAAAATCTCTTGTAGACACTTATCTTTAGTCATTCACTTTGAAAACTTTCTTTCAAAACTTTATTTTGGTCTCCTCGTGCAGTTATCTTAAGAACATATTCTTTTGAATACTTCACTTGGTCTCTTTTGTCATTTAGATCTCATCTATTCGAGACCATAGATCTCATCTGTTCGTGTATACTATCTATTTAGGTATACAAATCATTCTTTCTTTCGTAGATCTCATTTACTCAAGCATACAAATTATTCTTTGTATTCTTTGTGTCTTCATTTTTCTCCCACTCTATCTTTAGAATAAATACACTATATATTCAAAGATAGCTTATGAGACACAAATAATGATTTTGATGTAGAAGGAGGACTATCTCATAGATTGAGTAATAGTTTTAAGATTTGATGAGTGTACTTGGTAATTGACATTCCTTTAGGAGAGTTCATCAACTCAACATCACTTTATAATTGATCATACACAAGCCTTAAGCTTGTGGACATATAATGAATCCCATCATTATAGTTGTCTTATTGGATCAATTTAAGTAGATGATCATATGTTTCTATGTGCAAGCATATAAAGACGAATTTTTTAGAACAAACAAATACGATAAAAGGGGTGACTTGGGTTGCAAACCAAGCCACCATAATCCGAAATACAACCATTGTTTAGAAAGGATCAACCATTTCCATGTCGAACACGGAAATCAAAATAGTTCTAAAAATCCGAAACACAACTTAAAATAAGACAATAATAAAAGCCAAGCTTCATTGGTAGCTACTCCTAGCTCCTTGATGATTTCTCAAGCTTGCTTTTCCTTTCCTTTGTCTTTGCTTGGAGGAGGCCCTATTTACAATAAAAAGGGGATACATTATCACAACTTTGTATTAAAATACCATAGTTGAATTAGAAACATAAAAGAAAGGGTAGTCATTTACCTGCTGGAGTGATCTTTCCAGCTTTGATGTCACAAGGTACTTGGAACAATTCCTCTTCCAATGTCCAACACCATTACAATAATGGCATTGTCAAGAGGACCCTTCTTGGTTTTGGAAGTGTTAGCTTCAAAAGTCTTATCCTTGGTGGACATGGGAGCTTGCCTCTTACGCTTTTTCCCATTCTTTTTGAACTTCCTTTTGCTCTTAGTTCTTATATTAAGCACGTCCTTAGGTGGGTTAACATTTAACCCCATGTCTCTTTCGGCTTGCACAAGTAACTTGTGCAACTCTTCAAGAGACACGTCCTTGTCTTGCATGTTAAAATTCACCCAGAATTGAACATACGCTTTGACTTTGGATAAGGAGTGTAGAATCCTATCTACAATGAGCTCTTTGGGATTTCAACTTTTTGAATCTTCAAAGTCTCGACTAGCTCCAACAATTTGAGCACGTGAGGGCTAACCTTTTGGCCCTCCTTGAAATCGAGATCAAAGAATGCCGAGGCCGCCTCATATTGGACGATCCTCGGTGTTTGTGAAAACATTGTCACAAGTTTGGAATAGATTTCATTAGCGGTGCCCATTTTAAAGGCTCTCCTTTGGAGATCCGCCTCCATTGCAAAAATCAACACATTTTTCATAGCGGCAGACTCTTTGTGGTAAGCCTCATATGCTTCCCTAGTAGCGGCACTCGACCTAGCATTAGGTTCGGGTGGAGAGGCCTCGGTGAGGTAACGAAGCTTGTCATCACCTTGGGCGGCTAATTTGAGTTGGGCATCCCAATCGTTGAAATTTGACCCATTCTTTTCAAGTTTACAACGATCCATGAAGGATCGGAGCCATGAAACATTAATGAGAGGTGCGGCGTTGGTGTTTGGTGCGGCCATTTGTTATGAGAAATAAAAGTGGTCTATAAAACAAAATAGAAGGAATAAAACGTTTTTCGTTTTCAAAATAATAATAATACTCGTAAATTTTAATTTAAACAAGTTTTATAGCCTTTATCTAGTGACCTCTACCCAACTTGATAAATTATTCCAAGATCCAAATTCATATTAACTTGGGCACGGTAGGGCCGATTCATCCCTTATCAATATAACTCGGTGGATTAACGCTTTAATCGATTCTACTTTTAGAACTCTTGGTCGATAAAATTACATTAATATTTATCTTTAACCAGGAACACATGTGACTACGGTCACGAATACTTCCGTTGAGCTCAATCCAAATTTCGAATAAATGTGTCCATGATCCAAATCCACATCAACTTGGGCACGGTAGGGCCGATTCATCCTTTATCAACATGAATTCGGTGGATAGACATTTATCACCCACTTCCCCTACGTAACAAGGTTTGTACCCCGGTAGGCCCGGGCGCACTCCCTCGCGAAATAGGTTTTCATGGTTTCTACTTTTTGGTAAGGCTAAGTCTCAATTGTTTATTTAAGCGAGAGGTCATGTCAATTTATTATCTATCACGTTTTAAGTGAACTAAAGCGGTGAACTACGATAATTGTAATTGACACGGTCGATAAACTCGATAAAATGATAATGCATGTTTTAGTTATGGCGATTTAGCGATGCATGCAACATATAAATAAAATGCAAAGCATAAATAAAATCCTAGTATGGCCTTCCTAAAATAGTAAATCTAATAAACTATTACAAATTCGGAAACCAACTCCTATGGTCCCTTGAACTTCGGTCTTGGCACGCACTTCAAGGCAACACTTTCTTTGATGGATCGCCTTCTCGAGTAGCACCGTCTTCAAGGAATTCCGGAATAATTAAATTACATAATAAATTACATAATTTCCTATTATACATTTGTAATTAAAATAAAATAAATCTATTAAATTACAAAACGGTGATACGAGATCACAATAATTACAACCGAATCGATATTCCCATACATTTCGGGTAATATCAATTAAAACTAAGGCCATACTAAGTAAAATTACATAATTCAAAAATTACATAAAAATAAAATATGACAATCATAAATAAAATACAGCATTATAATATGTATGAACATGCCAAATTTTATGCTAAATCGCCTTTAAAGAGCCAATATCGTATATTAATCGGTTTTTACGGATTTGCGTGATTTAACCTTTTAAAATCACAATAATTACATAAATTCATATTTATGTACAAGTTAATTACCCTAACCATCTTAGGACTCAAAATTAGTCTCCACTAACATTTGACAATAATTAAACTTGATTTCTTAATATTGTTCATAAATGGACCTAAAATACAAAATTATGTCATAAACTTCAAATTAAATCATAAAAATTTCAAATAATTTCAAAATTTGAAATTTAAACTCATGAACATTCTGGAAAAATACCATGACACTCATAATGTTCAAAAAACTTAGGTTAAAAATTTTGAAAATTTATCGAGAAAAACAATGTTGCGGTTTATCGGATTTAACAATTATGATCCTAAAAATATGAGAAAAATTTTATTCATCAACTTTTCACTTTTATATCTGAAATATATGATAAAATGCAACATGTGACATTTTTCTTTAGTCATGAAGTATGTTTTAGCATTTTTACTAATTAAAGTCACTATTTATGTGATTTTTTATCAAAAATTCATAAATCATGCATAAAGACTACATTATAGCCAAATATTTTACACACATATTTTAAAATTGCATGTGACTACATACTAAATTTCCATGACCAGATTCGAAATATTTCTCATATTAACCTATTTAGCCATTTAAATATGATTTTAACTTGAAAAATCCATATTTCGAGCAATACAACTCATTTTATTATGAACATTTACAGAACATCAGTAGATAATATATGTGAAAACATATCCAAAAACTACTGAAAAAATCGAAGTTTAGCTATTTTTCGTCCAAAAATGACATTTTTATCATAAAAATCACATTTTAATGCCAATATTATATAAAATGAACAATAAAATCCATAAATAAACCAAAATATCCTAAAAATAACTTAGGACCCGAAACTTTTAACATACAAGGTTATTTTTAGGTTTATCTTCATAAAACCAAATTAATTAGTTTTGTATGTTAATCATATAACTCGGAAAAACTATAAACCGATTTGCATGCAAACAACCTAAGGCTCTGATACCGCTTGTTAGAAATATTAATCTCATTAATTTACATATTCATATATGTGACATAATAATTTAGTCATAAAATTAAAACTAGATCTTATGCATGCAAACTAGAAAAAGAATAGAGAAGAAATTGTCTTTCTTACTATGGGAGTTTCGGTTTTTGGGCACAAGTGAGTTCTCCTACTCACTTGGTCTTGAGCTTCCTAATATTGGATGAACAAGAATTCAAGCTTAGAATCCCTCCCAAAGTTTTATACCCAAGGTGTTACTCTTAAAGATTAGTAATAATATGATCTAGTAATACTAATAATCTAGCTTGAAAAATGACCCAAAATATTATTTTTGTCTCTTGTCTATTCGGCCAAGAGGAAGGAAATATATGAGTATTTTTCTCTCTAAACTTCTCTAAGTTTTGGTTGTGTAAAAGAATGAATAATATACTAGTGAATATCTTAGTGTATATATCAATCTAAATTGTAGAAACCCTTGGCCTTTTCTCTAGGAAAAACCGGGTATGGGAGTGGCAAGGGCCAATGCATGGCCAAGATACTCTTCACAAAAGCAACTAGGTGTGCATGGCTATGAATTTGGTTTAATGATTATACTTCTTATATAACATAAAACATAATACAAACCCTAACTCACCCCATATAATTTCGGTACATATGTTCTAAAATGGAAAGTCCATTTTACAATTTATTTGTCAATTTGTCACATGTAACATGTTCCATGACATTATGTGTATAAAATGTATTTTTAACAATTAAAAATCAACATATTAATAAAATATGTCACTTATAAAATTAACCTAGTAATTCATAATTACTTGGACCGTAATGGGTTTCCGAGTCATAAATTACAACATTCTGTATTTATAATAATTTATTCATTCCGTTTCAATTGTTTCCGTAAACAATAATTTCATCTAAGTAATGAAACAATTTAATTACTTAGTCCGTATCTTATTTAATCGAATTACAATAAGACACGTCAATTATACTCACAAAAGCGTCCGTCAATTTTAAGCAATTTAATTAACCTGTATCGACATACGATCAATTAAATAATCAATTAAGAGTGTCACCCTTTAGGTATGACCTAAGGGTATCAACTGGTCACCACCGTCGTACGACAGTAATGTCAAACTCTAGTCAGCCAATCATTACCGATATGTGTGGACCGGTTGACTGTAAAATATTACTTCCCACATGTATTCTTAAATATGAGATTTAAACATGTGATCATCATGATCGACAGTTGTGATCGCATTATTGTCGGAGGACACTTATTCCAACAATCTCCCACTTGTTCTCGACAAGTGTGCGTCACCAATTCTCTTGTCCTATTACTATCTCCCACTCAATGCAAAGTGTCTTTCGGGTCGTACTTGCAAGTGATAATATCGAGAGTGGTTTCCTCGATCTGGAGAATAACTGATTGACCGGAATTATCTACCATAGATACCTTCCGAGAGTGGCCACGCATTTCCAGTTCATTACTCCTCGAGTGGCCCTGAGATATTGTTATAACCCTGACAAGGGGTGGACAATTCCTATCGCACTTATTCCTTTCGACTAGCCACAGCCATCATAACCCAAAATATGCCCATTTGACCCCATTTACGAAGGTCGTAGTAACATAAATCAAAGTTAATCTGAAACTGTGCCACCTTAGGCGAACAGTCTTTAGTCAAAAGAATCGACTCATTAGAATACTATAGTAGCTCTCGCCATGACCAGGCTATATAAATATGCTAGAACGCTATAAGCGGTCATAAGGCCCGACAAAGTGTTCCTAACAGTCTGCCTAAGAAATCGACTAGTCATCTCACATGACTCCATGGCACTTGAACTTGCCATCAATCGCATCACACTCTAGTCACTTCGAGACGTCACCTCATGTAAGTGACTATGGGCGAATACAATGTTAATCCTTGTTCACTTTATTGGAGTTCAATTATCTCTACAACCCGTTTGGATGTAACAAAGTATAAGGTGAGTTAATAATAACTTAAACGACAAATGTGGACATCATATCCGGGTAGTCAATTACATATTACTACCTTGTGATGTATATAAGTGTGAAAACATTTGTTGATTACAATAGAAGTTTAACATACCATGTGTCCATGTGTTCATACTTTTCGTATTGCACTTTCCTTTATATTCATGTTATCTCTCATAGCATGAACCTTTCCAAGTACACATCTAGGTTCCCACATGTATTCTTAAATATGAGATTTAAACATGTGATCATTATGATCGACAGTTGTGATCGCATTTATGTCGGAGGACACTTATTTCAATAGTATGATCTCCAGGTCAATCGAAGATTACAACCTGAAGACCATTGCGACGTCAAGGCGACTCAAAAGGGATTGAGCCAAGGACCTGTCATCGGGAAGGGCGACGTCGAGGCGACTCGGGGATTCGAGTCAAGGACCTGTCGCCGGGAACATTTTAGAGTCTGTCGACTTCCGATTCGGGTCGTTTAAAGTCCATTAGACTACGTATAAAGGCTCGCCAGCCATAAGAGGGAGTCATACCTGAGGCATCTTCGGGATATGTGCTTGAATCTTTTGCGCGCAAAGGCTCGCCAGCCGGTGATGAAGGTGTTGCGTTTGGAGGCTCGCCAGCTATAGGAAGGAGTCATACCTGAGGCATCTTCGGGATATATCCTTGAATTTCTTCTCGTGTGCGTGCAAAGGCTCGCCAGCTATGTTGAAGGTGCGTTATGAGGCTCGCGCCGGCCATGTTGAATGTGCGTTTTGAGGCTCACCAGCCTTGGGAAGGAGTCATACTTGAGGCATATTCGGGATATGTCCTTGAGTCGTATCTTGTGTGCGTGAAAAGACTCGCCAACTGTGATAAGGAGTCGTACCCGAGGCATCTTCGGGATACGTCCTTGTATTGTACCTTGTTTGCGGACAAAGGCTCGCCAGCTTGTGAAAAGGAGTCGTACCCGAGGCATTTTCGGGATACGTCCTTGAGTTGTATCTTGTTTACGGACAAAGGCTCGCCAGCCATATATGGTCGAATGATTGACTGTGGAAAATAGCACGTGTGACATCCATTTAAAAATCGGCACTCCCTGGGGAGTTAGAAACTTCTCAGGACTCGCCGGGGATATGAGTTACTGCTCGCTGGGAGGTAGCGTATGCCATGTAATCGATGGGGTTAAAGCTCTTGGACTTGATGGGTCGCCGTTTGTTGGGAAGAACCCAGTACTCAGTTGGAGTGAGTTTGTCTTCTTAAGATTACCTGCATGGTTAGTGACCACACAAATCCGCAGTCGCATAGACAAGCGCGTTGAACGCAAGCATATAAGCACGTAAGCACATAAGCATGTGAGCAATTAGCATATACGCAGCTAGCATGTAATATGTCACGAGGAGTTAGAAGTTTCGAAAGTTGTGAAGCTTGAAAGCGAGTCTTGTTACTCGTAGATCTGTGATTTAATAAATTGGAGACACGTGACCGTTGGGACACTGACTTACACAGACGTATACTGACAGACCGATAAATGGGCAGTCGTGAACATGATATAAGATTGGTATCGACATGACACAGGGTGACTCTGACAGACCTTGCACATGTAAGTGCAGCTCCTAGCCAAGAAAGGGCGGCAACGCGTATCAGATCCCTGGATTGGAAGGTCCGCTCAGCTGGGGAACATGAATTGATTATCTTCCCCAGACATCTTCGCCACCATTTGCTTGTTTTGAGATCCCTTCTCGAGTTTTGATGATTCGGAGAGCGGAACCAAGACCTTGTCATCGTCCGAACCGAGCACTAGGCTACGGGCGGTTTTACTTTGGACGGTATTGGAGACTCAAAAGATGTTTGAGGATAAAGGATGGGTGGCATCTCAAAAGAGAAGCCCCAGAGTGATGAGGTGAGAATTTTGACGAAAGGATGGATGGGCGACGTCGTAAGGAAGAAGCCCCCATTAATGAGGTATAAGATTAATTTTTGTAGTTGGGTGGGCTGCTTTTGAGGATTGATGCTGATGGTTGAGATTGAAATGGGTGTGCAGTTGTGTCCTTGTAATAGGACTGCCTACGTATTCGCGTGTGTGCGAAATAAACCAGATCGTAGTTCTGAGCTGGTTATTGAGGATTAAAAATTGGAATTGATTTGAAAGGGATGCGCGGTTGTGTCCTTGTTGGGGGACTGCCTACATATTCACGTGTTTGCGAAATCAAACCAGATCGTAGTTCTGAGTTGTGTGTGCAATGGGTTGCAAATTGAAGGTGTGAAAATTGGATGTGTGTGGGGGTGTGGTTGTGCCCTTCTAATAGAACTGCCTACGTCATCGCGTGTTTGCGAAATCAAACCATATCGTAGTTCTGAGTGTGTGCCTAAGCGAGATGTTAGGACCTTGAAGTGATTTTGAGGTGTATGGTTGTGTCCTTGAAGGACTTCCAACGTATTCACGTGAAGTGAAATCAAACCAGATCGTAGTTCTGAATGTGTGTGCCTAAGCGAGTTGTTAGGACCTTAAAGTGTGAGGGTCACGACGGTAAATTCCGTTTGGTGACTCGAGAAATTGATTTGAGATAATTCCTCCTTGATCATGAATCGAAGAGGTGTAATTTTTTAAAATGTTCCTTATCATGTGAGCACAATAAAAAGTGGACCCTAAGGGTAGATTAGGTATGTCCCGTTCTCGATAACAAAGCATTCGAGGACTCCATGGGGACTGTGGTGAAAAATGGCTTCAACATTACGGAATGTGGAGCTTGGTAACAACAGGTTTGTTTGACAGATAAAAATCTGGAGTTGAAGGTCACGACGGTAAATTCCGTTTGGTGACTCGAAAGTTGATTGGAGATAAATACCTCTTGATCATGAATCGAAGAGGTGTAATTTGTGAAAATGTTCCTTATCATTTGAGCACACTAAAAAGTGGACTCTAAGGGTAGATTAGGTATGTCCCGTTCTCAATAGCAAAGCATTCGAGGACTCCGTGGGGACTGTGGTGAAACATGGCTTCAACATTAGGGAATGTGGAGCTTGGCAATAATGGGTTTGCTTAACAGATAAAAATCTGGAGCAAGAATTTTGTGGTGTTTAGGCCGAAGGATAACGGGTTGAAATGTGGTGCGGAAAGGGGTCTCTGGCATGATGTGGCCTGTGCACGAAATGGTTGGTAAATAACATGGGATCAGATTTCCATGTCTGTACCTTAAAGGTTAAGGTGTGATATTACGAGCTTGGGGGGGGGGGGGGGGGGGGGGAATCCTCGAAGCCTAGATAGGTCTCCCTGCAACAGTCTCTAGAAGGACTTAGGGGTGAAGCAGTTTTGGTTGATGTTTGGTGTTTTGGACTTGTGGATCCGGGATTTGATGTGTTGGACTCGTTGGTCCAGGCTTTGGACTTGTTGGTCCTGGACTGGGTGTTTTGAACTCATGGGTCCTGGGCTTTAGACTTATTGGTCCTGGACTTTGGATGTTGGTGTCGGACTTGTTGGTCCGAAGTTTGAAAAGTGAAATTGTGGGAAAATAACGAATTTGAATTTCGCTATTTCATTTTTTTTGAAAAGTGACGGTTTTGAATTTCGTGAGTTGAAGTTGTGGGAAAAAAGCGAATTTGAATTTCACTATTTCGTTTTTTGAATGGGATGGTTTTTAATTCCGTTGTTTGGAATTGTGAAAATAGTGAATTTGAATTTCACCATCTTGTTTTTTATTTGAAATTGACGATTTTATTTCCGTCGTTTGAAATTTGTGAAAATAGCGAATTTAAATTTCACTAATTTGTTTTTTTATTTGAAAATGATGGTTTTAATTTCCGTCGTTTGAAGCTGGTGAAGATAGCGAACTTGAATTTCACTATCTTGTTTTTTTAATTTGAAAATGACGATTTTAATTTACGTCGTTTGAAATTTGTGAAAATAGTGAATTTGAATTTCACTATCTCGTTTTTGTTTTGGCTTTTGCCTTGGCTTTGGCTTTGGCTTTGGTTTTTGCCTTTGTTTTGGCTTTGGCTTTGGCCTTGGGATGAATTGCTTTTGGCTTTGGTTTTTTTGCTTTGGCCTTGAGCTTTGGCTTTGGGTGAATGGCTATTGGCTTGGGCCTTTGATTTTGGCCTTGAGCTTTGGCTTTAGATTTATTGGTTCTTTGCCGTCCTTCGTTCGAGGCAGGTAAAGGTGCAGACAGGGATGTACCCGTTGGTGAGAGGTTGATTCTTGGCGATGGGACGTTTTTATGGGGAATGGGCTTGCCTTCCGTCATTGACCATGAACAAGGAGATGTTCTGGTTTGTTATCTAGGTTCGTCGTAGAATCCCTTTGATAGAAGCTCGTTCTAAATAGGGCGCTAATGAAAGGTTTCTATTGCCAGACATGGAATAGGTAAAGAAAATGGACACGGCGTTTTGAGTCCTCTGCTTACTCGGTACGGAACGTCACTCGAGTGTACTCACATTGAATTGGAACATATTGTTCGTTTTAAATCAATTCTCAAATCAATTCTCGTTGTCAACGGGAAATGATAAAGAGGAGAATATATGATAGTAGGAAATTGTGCTTTTATTTAGATAAATAAGATGTCAGCACAGACTCGATGAATACATGTGATTTATGGGTACAGCCCCCAGTTTGTCACTTAGGAATAAAAGGACAGACGCTAGGATAGATATGAGAAAGCCTAAGACTCGGACTCGGACTCAGACTTAATCGTAGATACGGACTCCTAATCATCATCTTCCTCCTTGAAGGTCTCCTTCGCAGCATCCGGCAGCTTGAATGTCTGGTCTTGAGCATTGACCCACCTGAGCACTTCACTCTCGTTGTTGGGGATGATATGAGGACAATAGTCAATGAGGCTTTTATCTCCATGCAGAAAGAGATGTTCATGAGGGTTATTTTCATCACTTGGTTGGCATAGGGATGAAGCTACCAGTTCATGGTTGTCGATCATATTTTGAATAGCATACTTCAGTTTGAAGCATGTTTCCGTATCATGACCTTTTCCTTGATGATATTGGCAATAGGAATTGTCGTCCCAGAGACGGCTTTTCTTGCATTCAGACGGGTCCGGGGTGGGCCCGATTGGTTGGAGCTTCCCTTCAGTCATGAGCTTTTGAAGAGTTGCGGCATAGGTTGTGTTGAGCCTAGTAAATGTCCTTTGAGAACGATCAACCTTGCTGTTTGACTTGAGACATTCAGGAGGATTGTCCTGACTGAGAGGTACAATTATAATTTTGCCAGCTTCAATCATATCTTGAATGGCATGCTTGAGTTTGAAACAGGTTTCGGTGTCATGGCCCTTGCCTTGATGGTATTGGCAATAGGCATTACCATCCCAGAATCGGGCTCTCTTGTGTTCGGGTTTGTCCGGAGTCGGCCAATGGGTTGGAGCATTCCTTCTGAAGCAAGTATCTCTAGAGCGGTGCCATATGTTATTCCCAGATCTGTGAATACCCTTTGATGTTTTCCAATGGTTCCCACATTGGTGTTTTTTGGGGTGTTTTTTGGGGTGTTTTTGTGAGTTTTGTTTTTTATTTTGTCAATCCTGGGTGGAAACAGGATCTGGTCATTGTCAATGGACAATTTTAAGGATGTTGCTTGATATTTTGAAGGGGATTTCGGTGAGGCAATTTGATGTTCTTTGTTGGTAGGTTCGTGGATGTGGGAACCATCGGATGACTCCTCATTTTTAACAGCTGTTGGTTGGTGAACGGAGGGTTGGTTTTCTCTTTGGTGGCCAGGTTCATTTTTGGTACTACCCAACCTTTTCTCCAAATTAGCCACCCGAGTGTTCAAATCATCGATAGCCACTTGCAGCTTTGAGAATATGTTGTTGATGGAGACAAAGAGCATCATTATAGCGCTTTGTATGCCATCCTCATCTATTGCATGAATTTTCTCATCGTCGGGAGAGATGAGGTGAGAGGAGTCTAGGAAGGATTCCTTGCTGTGTCCAATAGGGTTTTCAGGATGGTTGTTTTGTTTGTTTGCTGAGGTAGGTAATGGTAACTCGCCCTTTTCGATCATATCAAGGATGACACCTTTTAGAGGGAGACACATTTCAGTGTCATGTCCGCGACCTTGGTGATATTGACAAAACAGTTTCCCGTCCCATATACGTCCTCGCTTGTGTGGTGATATTGACAAAACAGTTTCCCGTCCCATATACGTCCAATCGGCTTAAGCTTTCCTTTGGAGACTAGCCTTTCCAAGGCTGTGGCATAAGGCATACCCAAATCAGGGAAGGACCAATAAGGTCGTCTCGTTTTGGTTTTGTCGTTGGCCAGTAGTCGGCTTTCAAGGAGCTTAACCCTTTGCTTAATATCAGAAGAGGTAAAATTCCCGGTTATCATTTTGTCCTTAACTTGGGAGAGACGAGTGCTCAAGTTTTCCACGGTAGCTAGGAGTCGAAGGACCATGTTGTTGGTTTCAGCAGAAGTCATGGCGGATACAGATGGATCAGCTTCTTGAGTTTCTGGTTGACGATTGATGGTGCCCAAGGGATTCCTATTTGACATAACGATAGGCGTTATAACTCGTCTTGGCAAGGGATTGCACGAACAAAGGCAAGTACGACACATATGCACAAAAGGCAGTTTTTCCGTGAAGACACGACAGTGTGACCAGGTTATGAGTTTATTAAAGATCGTGAATGACCTCTTGTGTTTGAACTCTTGGTGCACGACTTTGAATATAGACTCGAGTGTCAATTTTGGCATAGTGATGCCTAGACAGACGAATTCTGACTCAGTTTGGATGTGCGTTGATGGCGTGACGCCGTTGGACAAGACATGTACACAAACTTGACCTCTGACCCGTAATGTAGGGGAAGGACGGGTTTAATACTCGAGGGGTTTTGACTCAACTAACGCCATTGAAGATGTGTCGACAATTAGGCGACACGACCTAGACCAGAAGGTAGGTACTAACTTCGGCGGAGATTCGACGTTATCTAGACGACTTGACTTGAAATCGACTGGACTCTAATCGACTCGAGGCTGAATCGGAAAGGTGGACTGAAATTTTCGAAAAAAGAAATTTTTAAAAAGATTCATTTGTCGTTTTATGGACGGCTTCCGAAGAGTAGGGATCTTCAAAAGGTCGGACAGTCGAAAGAGTTGTCTTAAGTTTGTTTTCAAAAGACGATTTGAGTTGAGATTGAGGCGGCTATGAAAACAATGTGCTTTTTCCAAAGACGGTTTTTGAAATTCCGAATCACGGGTTTGAAAATCGTATTTGGAATCGTCATCACAATGGCCATGAAAACGGTTAAATTTATTTTCAAAGGATTTAAAATTGGATTGAAAATTTGAAAACGATTAAATTTGTTTTCAAAGATTGAGTTTTGTTTTGAAATCTGAAAACGGTTAAATTGGTTTTCAAAGATTCGATTTTGAATTGAAGCTTGAAAACGGTTAAATTTATTTTCAAATGATTTGAAATTGAATTTGAAATTTAAAAACGGTTAGATTTGTTTTCAAATATTTGAAATTGGATTTGAAATTTGAAAACGGTTTTGATTTGGATTTTGAAAACGGTTAAAGTTGTTTTCAAATGATTAGAAATTGAATTGAAATTTGAAAACGGTTAAATTTGTTTTCACATGATTTGAAATTGGATTTGAAATTTGAAAACGGTTAAATTTGTTTTCAAATGATTTGATTTTTGATTGGAATTTAAAAGCGGTTAAATTGGCCTTCAAATGATTTGATTTTTGATTGAAATTTGAATGCGGTTAAATTGGCCTTCAAATGATTTGATTTTTGATTGAAATTTGAAAGCGGTTAAATTGGCTTTCAAATGATTTGATTTTTGATTGAAATTTGAAAGCGGTTAAATTGGCTTTCAAATGATTTGATTTGAATTGGAATTTCAAAACGGTAAAATTCGTTTTCAAATGATTTGATTTTGAATGGAATTTGAAAATGGTTAAATTCGTTTTCAAATGATTTGATTTTTGATTGGAATTTGAAAGCGGTTCAATTGGCTTTCAAATATTTGCTTTTGAATTGGAATTTGAAAATGACTAAATTGACTTTCATATGATTTGATTTTTGATTGGAATTTGAAAGCGGTTAAATTGTCTTTCAAATGACTTGATTTTGAATTGGAATTTGAAAACGGTTAAATTCGTTTTCAAATGATTTTATTTTGAATGGAATTTGAAAACGGTTAGATTCGTTTTCAAGATTTGAAATTGGAAATCGTGAGGATTGAATTCGTTATTACGACGGGTTAGAAACCCGTTTAACTTTTCAAAGACGGTATGCAAATCGAAAAGTGTAAGAATTGAAATCGTCATTACAACGGCTTAGAAAACCCAAATTTGATTTCAAAAACAAAATTTGAAATTTGAAAAGTTGCATGAGTTGAAATCGTCACTACGACGGTTTAAAAAACGTTTTTGTTTAAAAATTTATTTTGAATTTTGAAAATTCGAGGGTAGAATTCGTCATTACGACGGCGTAAAAAGGGCGCTTTGAGAATGCAACGGTCGGCGAGGGACCGAGGTTTGAAACGTCCATTACGACGACGTAAATGGGTATTTTGAAATGATTTATAGACATCGAGGTTTGAAATCGTCATTACGATGGCATGAAAAGGTGTATTTGAAATGGTTATAAACAACCGGGTTCGAAAATCGTCATTACGACGGCCTAGAAAGGCGTGTTGAGATGGTTACAAAAACCGGGTTTGAAAATCGTCATTACGACGGCCTAGAAAGGCGTGTTGAAATGGTTATAAAAACCGGGTTTGAAAATCGTCATTATGACGGCCTAGAAAGGCGTGTTGAAATGGTTATAAAAACCGGATTTAAAAATCGTCATTATGACGGCCTAGAAAGGCGTGTTTAAATGGTTATAAAAACCGGATTTGAAAATCGTCATTACGACGGCCTAAAAAGGCGTTGTTGAAATGGTTATAAAACCCAGGTTTGAAAATCGTCATTATGACGGCCTAGAAAGGCGTGCGACAGTCGGCAAAAGACCGAGGTTTGAAATGGCCATTATTACGGCGCAAAAAGGTGTTTTTGAAAGTTTGAAAATGACACAGAAGGACTTATGATCAAGTAGCACATAAGCACTCGCAGTTTCATTATATTATGCATAATGTTGACACGGGTTTTGGCTTAGAAGGGTGGGTTACACACCAAGCAATCAAACCCCGATTTGCGAGAGGGATACCAATCCAAACAAAATGTGTAAGGAGGGTTCCCTAGCCTCGTGCTCGAAGGTGATGAAAGCTCTTTGAGGAAACAGAAATGTGTAACGTCAACGGTATGCTTGACTCAATCGGGATTCGAAACGCTGGGATGAGAAAACTCACGCCGACGAGACGAGCCAATTGGTCGGTAAATGTTTGGTTATGGGCCCGGACAAGGAACCCGACTTATGACCGTAATATTAATTAATGCACTTTAAACCACGACCTCGTTCGAGTTTCACCTCTAAGGATCACAAAGACACAAGTGTCCTAGTTTCCCCAGCGGAGTCGCCAAAATGTGGACATGGGCCACAGGCCGGTATGTGGATTCGGGCCACCTACCGATCCATGGTCACGGGCCACCTGCACGCTAAGCCAATCTGTGGACGTACAGCGGTCTTTTGAAAACCACGCTCGGCGGCGTAAAAATGCTTTTAACCGGATCGCTTTAGATCGGTCGGTTTCGTCTCGGTAAAGGTCTCGAAACGATTACAGATGTTTGGAGTCGCCACCAAGGAATTATGGGATGCCTGGAACCCGTTCGAAATCCACTTTATACCTCGGTCAAACGAAGCACAAAGAAGTGTTTGACATAGGTACTAAAGATAAGGACTTGTCCCCCTTTTAGCATTCTATGCCTAAAATGACTCTCGTACGCCCTAGATAAGGTCATCCACTATCCAAAGGTTCTGAGTAAGGGGTGAGGGTACGTATTGGGAAGCCCTTTAATCGGACACCCAATCCCGTCCGCGTTAGCGGCCTCTACTGATCGATCGTGGTTGTTTAAGTGCAAAAGTTGATAAAACGGTGTAAATGCATGAATGCACATCCAAAAGTTTTAACCTAACATGTGAGCTTTCTAATTCGGTTTGTTAATCCAAGTATCAGGCATAAAATGTCAAGTTGGATTTAAATTGATTTGCATGTAAAAACGGAAATTAAACATCCATTTACCAAGTTCGGGTTATGATACTTAACACGATCCATTTATTGAAAAAGGGTGTCAAATGACAAAGTGTAAAAACATAAGCTTGTCAATCTGATCCGTCGTGTATTCGGATTAACCATAATCGGGATCGTCCTATACAAGTGCTAAGAACGAGGCAGAACAGTGCCAGGCAGCCCTGTTAAGGCGCGAGCCTATTGGCGAGGTAAGGGGCTCTGCCCAGGTTTTGAAAGATAGAAATAGGCAGGCTCTTGGGGCGCGAGCCATGGGGCGAGCCAAGAGGCGCCTCCTGGTTTTTAAAACGGTTGTTTGAAACGGTTTTTTGTAATGAATGATTTGGAAGTATGATTTTCATGACTCGGAATAATTACTATTATGTTAATATTATTTGTAATTAGTCAAGTTTGTCATCGTACTCGGATTAAACCGACATGTTATAAACAACCAAGGATGATTATGAATTATGACTAGTATATTTACAAATGTAAACAAATAAGAAAAATGGTAAATAAAATAAAAGGGGGTTAAAATACCCATTAAAATGTAATTAACCAATAATATCATCGAGTCACGGAATAAACCGTCATGGTATAAAGAACCAAGGATGATTTTTGTAATGGCAAAAATATGTTTATCATAAAAATGAAATAAAATGGTAAGTAAAACAAAAGGATTTCTTTTAAAATGTAATAAACTAATTAATATCACCGAGTCACGGATTAAACCGTCATGGTATAAGGAGCCAAAGGTGATTATGATTTATGGTTAAAAAGTTTGTCATAAAAATGGTTTGAAACATTCGAAATGGTAAAAACCGTAAAAGGGAAGAAGTAAAAATAAAAGAAAATGTTGAAGGAAAGACTAACTCAAACACGTTTGAGTCTGACCCGGGCACCCCATTGAGGCGCGAGCCACCTTGCACAATAAGGGGCTTCTGCCTTAGGCCAAAACTCTGTTTTGGCTCGTCTAACCTAAATTTGAATCGTGTTATGCATCGTTCGTGCTTATAAACTCATCAAAACAGTAAAGACATGAAATAAATGAGATATTTACACCCTCAAACTTACGAATTTTGATGTTTGCGCGGTAGAAGACTTTAGAGACGGTTTTCTCGTTGTGACTACTCGCGATCAAAGAAGTTTAAAAAGAGTGCCTTAAAATGGGATTTGGTTTTGAAAATGAGTTGAAAATATGTTAATTAAAACATGTTGATTAATGTTGAGTTGGTCGAATGGGTCGGTCGAATGCACGGCGACGGTTCCAAACAATATGTGTAAGGCTTGTGTTTACGATCGGTAGGTCGTAAACACGTGTCGATTTTGTGACTTAGGAAGTCGGGTCTAGAAGTTTAAGGGAGAAGGAGGGGGCGGACTCTCGCGTGAGTATTATGGTGTGTGATGGTGGGTATTTATAAAGAAATATAGGATGATAGGTCGGTTGAGTCTGCTTGGAGGCTAAGCAGACACCCCATTGAGGCGCGAGCAAGCCTGCTATGCAATGGGGTGCCCTGATCTTTTCAATTTGGACGTGGCCAATTCTCCATCCATTATTGATTTGTGGTAATCAAATAGGATGTCGTGTAAAAATATGGGCATCTAATAAGATGATTTTGGTGTTACTTGAGGTAGGTGTTCTGTGTGCTTGACTCGGGTTTGACCCGTGTGAGTCGGGATTTGAATTTCGAGTCGGTTTTTGGTCCGGTGTCGGTTTTGACTCTAATTAGGGTCATTTTAATGGAAATGACATGATGAAAACATTCATGGCATTATTTTTGACATTCGGGATTTGGGTTGACTCGGTTTGACTCAGGTTGACTCGAGTTGCGGGTTTCTGAGTCGGTTTTGGGTCCGAAGACGGTTTTAACTCTAAATAGTGTTATTTTAATGCAAATGAAGTTAGAAAACTTTTGAAATCATTTTTCATATCCGAGTAGTGCATTAAACCGTCTCATGTATATCCAATCCACGCACGCATATCAAAAACACGTTACAGTCCGATCATCATCGGGTGGTTTTTGGAAGGTGCAGATACTGGGTATCTACAAATATCAACCACAACACAAATCCATCCTTTATTCTACACCAAGGCTCAAACTCCCAATTATACCACAACATGTACCACCATCAAGCTCTCTTTGTCGCATCCTACTTCTCTTAAGATAAGTGTTACGTCTTTGTAACCCACTAATACTAAATCCTTTGCTATACTTCCCAAAATCCTCATCACCACCACAAGTCAACGATAACCGACTATAACCTCAACACCTACAACCATTCCTATATCTAAGTCTCTCTTCCTCTAACAGTCCTCATTCCTCAATTTATTCTGCGCTCCATCTAATCTATACCATAAAATCCTCAGCAAAATCACCACACCAACTCTTCAACATTACCGCAAAACGACATACTCTTCTATACATGCGCTTATCTCCATAATCATAATTCACGATCTACAATTGTTACACACGCTCTCACTAGATCCTCATGCTCTCCCTTTTATTACCACAACTTATCCACAACTTAACATGATACTAATTTCCAACACCCTATACTCACTGTCCCAATAAAAAATTATGAACCACCTGCAGCTTTCAGATCAGTACAACACATGTTCCACAAATCACTTGCCATTATTATATAAACCAATTCCTCCTCTAAAACAAGAACACAAGTAATCCAACAACCTCTCGCAGTTGTGTCCCATCAACAGGATATCACTAAACCATGACAACAACGGAAACATACACAACCCTCTTCCATATCACACTCTACCCTCACTCCCAAGCTGAAACTGGTAAGAGACGTTAATAAACAAAACAACCGTCTATCTGTCCAAACCGAAACTCGCATGAAACAGCAGTGAACAAAACAACAATCTATGTATAACTGATATGTACTTTCGAAAACTCGTATCGTAATCATCCCGCCTACTCCACCACAACCGATGACGGCATCGCAACACCGCCACCAACAGCCGCACCGCAGCGCGAAAATACCCGCATCACAACACGAAGTACCGTGCCCAGATCACCAACCGGGGCACAACAACTACATCGATAGTCATCGCAACTTATACAATCATATAAACACTAACTCAGTATAACTTCCCGGACAAGAAAATTTACTCCAAACCGCTTTACTAGATCACAACGCAACATATTACACGGAATAAACAGATAAGAACCTCATGAATATCATCCCTACCTCTTCAAGGAATAAACATATATCATGAAAACACATACAAGTATAACTAGCCATGCCAGATCAACCAAACTATCACTTTTGAATATAATTCCATTAGGTTACCATACCCAACATATATTACAGAACATTCTAGATAACAACTTTATAACTATCACACCATACCACTTCTCGTGAGGTCAGAACCTCACACAAACATTAATACACATCATAGACCCGTAATCACATCTAACTAGTCAATCCTGATCACGTAAGTTACCACTTGATAAAGGTTATCTCTCGTCCGAGCTTAACTCGCATGGCCTTCATAACACACTCTCCCATTCGCATCACTATCACCAACGGACAAATGAAACCATGCCATTAATACTCAACTACTAGCAACCGCCTCCTATACCCACATCGTATGCGCTCTCACAACCATACATATCAATCCGGCCTCTATAAAATCAACCTTTTTAGAATGGATATCATTCCTACTTATCATCACCCTTAACCACTAGTGACAACACCACAACACCACCACCGTTCGTATAGCAAATCTCTTACACTCACCTCTAAATATCATGGTTCCCTTTCCATCTTCGGTTAACATCCCAAATATCGAACATCAAATCCGTCAACAAAATTTACCTGAACATTCATTCCAATTATGTCTTTAATTGTATCGTCACCTAACTCACCACCAAAATCTTTCACCGTGCAAATAATCTACCAACTTTTTACTCCTCTTAATTCCCGAAACTCATGACTAACATGTCGTCCTGAAATTCCTATATAACCATTAACTCACACCCTCATGATAGTATCCTACATCTCGATGATTCCTTACTTCCATATCGCATAACTTCGGTCAACATTCTCTTAGTTTACTCCCCTCATTCTTTTCCTTTTACTCTCGACAAAATCAATTAACAGTTGAACTCCTTGTTCCTTCTACCTAACTTTTTAGTGCTCCGGTTACCTTCTCATTGCTCCAAAACTCAAATCCCTTTATTTCATATCAGTACCATCTCACTCTTTCTTACCATGGATCTTCTCCCATCATGTTATCACCCACACTTGTCACCAATTCGTCCACACAAGCAAAATTTACTCTTCAACAATTTTTTTTCTGCCTCTAAAAACCAAAACTCATTTCATACCGTTAATTGCCAAGGAAATCACACACTAGTTTCACCTCTTGATGATACAAATTCCCAAACTCGGTCACTACCTACACATCGTGGCATAACTCGATCTCACTATACACCATTCGTTTCCATACCTCTATAACGACGTTCCATCACATATATCCTTAAGCACCACACTCCTAACCATCTCCCTCCATAAATCCTTACACATTCCAATTTGCCACTATTCGTATCCCTCATCTCATCCTTTTCATTCTCACGTTCCTTAAACTTACATCACCCCTTGCCCATATACACTTACCTCATACTACCCAAACTCAAAATCATATCACTCACCACATCTCACAAAACATGCTCCCTGCCTCGATAGGCTCATCAATCTCCCTTTTTTTCCACTATCCATCACAACCACATAACCCATGTCCTCCCCACCGAACTCATACCCATCATAAGGTGTTACTCATTACATCACAAGACATGGTAACTTACGCATCAGAACCAACACATACGTAAAACAATGCATAAAGAAGCAAAAGAAAACCTTTGAATTAAACATGATATGCGACGAGGTAAAAAGATAAGCATATGACCCAATACAGGGGTCACTAGATTGAGTACAACCTACTCGATCGAGTAGGTGAAGGTCAGAAGCACGTATAAGA
This sequence comes from Silene latifolia, assembly GCF_048544455.1. Taxonomy (NCBI): domain Eukaryota; kingdom Viridiplantae; phylum Streptophyta; class Magnoliopsida; order Caryophyllales; family Caryophyllaceae; genus Silene; species Silene latifolia. Next base: position 135,376,095 of record NC_133536.1, read on the forward strand.
AATTACCAGGGCTACTCAATCGAGTAAGGGGTACTCGATCGAGTAACAAGAGGTGCACTTGATCGAGTAAAGGCCACTCAATCGAGTACCCTACGCAGTTCTCAGCACTGTCCAGTTTTCGTAAAACGGTCATATCTCACTCGTTTCTTGGTCATTTTGGGCGTGTGACCTATCGTTAGAATCGTAAAAGAACACGCTATCACCTCCAATTGGAATAACATCATAATCATATATACATCTCAAGTTATAACAGTTTAAAGACAACTTCATTGTAATCAAACAACATAACTATTTGATTTTTACTTCCAAACAACTTAAATAACAACAAAGTAAACAAAAACAACTCAATGCTCATAAAGCCAATATCCCTAACCACATGTTACTATCTTCAAAAGCCAAGTAATAACATCCATTATGCACATATATTATTCAACTTGTCAATCATGTATTACCCACGTTACTATAATGCCACGTTGTAGTGCCACGTTGTAAACCAAGTATCATGCAACATGCTTATTCACAACACTTTATCTTATATCCACTTCATCTTCTTTCACCACATTCCCCATTCCACCACAATAATTTTCCAACATTTCCATACAACACATCATCCAACATATGCAATAGAACATTAGTAAACACATAGCAATCCCATGACACCCCATAGTGACCGTTTTAAATTTGTAGGGCGAGTTCGCGACTTTAGGACGTCTCCCAGTTCTTTGCATTAGCTCTTAACAACTCCTACCCGGGTTCATTTTAATTTCACTCTCTATATTCATTGGGCTCATTAGTTACAGGTTCCAAAATCGTCTCTCTGATACCACTTTGTAACACCCCCATACACCAAGGTTCCTTACCAAGGCCACCCAATGCATGAAAGTTCTACCATCTTGGTTACCCGAGGCAATGAATATCAAATAGACCATAAAAGAACGTACTATAATAGACAAGTTTAAGTGATTACATAACAAAACCAACTGTAAAGTAAAGTACAACTGTTCTAAAACCGAACTACAACTAAAGTAACAAAGGTCTTATAATGACACAGCGGAAGACTACTATCAGACTCGTGGTGACTCCATCCCCGGCTAATTTCACGCGCATCGATAGTATACCTACTAGACAACTTCTCACTACCCCCGAAGGGATCACCACAGTTTTTAAAACATTTAAATGAGGTCCGTTACTGATTACACAAAACAAGATACACAAGATAAAAATACATAGATCAACCAACTCCGTCACATCTCCACACACCTGACTACATACTAAAGTGTGTAGCTCTGCCAGAATACCCATCGCAACAGATATTCAACGCCGCCAGTGGGGAACCGCAGCCGTACCCACCAAATCCCCGCTCATCTATTCCGAGCGATAACCCATGTTTCTTAATGTGCACATCCCCTCCTGTGGTGGGTTTCACAGAGGGTAAATCAAGGGCGTGAAGCCACTCCCGCAAGTGACTCCACTCAGCCGAGGATACGCCTCGCGAACCTCAGACAATTATACAACAACAAAAACACCAATACAATACCAGCATGATAAAGATCAATAATAATCACAACCATCACCAAACAACTATGTAATCAATAACCGAGTAGGGAAACCCTACCTGGAAAAGCAATCACCAATACCGTCACAATAGCGAATCAGCAAAGTTCCTCTACGAAATCACCTCCTCTCAAATATACAATCATACAATCACCATCTAGTATCAAAATACTCCCAAAACCCCCAAATTACCCAATTAGGGTTTCAACTAATATCAATGAAACGACATAAAAACTGTAAAAGAATCTTACCCACAATACGACGGTCTCAACAGTATAAAGGACTCTGAATTCCAACGACTCTAGCCCCTTGGATTTGGTAGCAATGCGAAAAGAGAATGTAACGATGTTTGTTTTCTAGTAAAAATGTTTAGAACTTGGTAAAAAGTAAAAAGAAACTGACGGAGAAGCTTATATAACCTTTTTACGCGTTGCTATGAAACCCGATAAATAACCCGTAAAACTGACTTACTCGATCGAGTATGTCACTTACTCGATCGAGTGCCTCCTACTCGATCGAGTAACCCACCTACTCGATCGAGCGCCCATCAGCAGTACACTGTTTCGCACGCAACACTCATTACTCGACAGAGTAAGCCCTACTCGATAGAGTAACCAACGGCACATAAAACAATAGTATTACAATCCCAATGCCTACTGCCAGTATCACCCAGGAAAAGGTCATGACACAGAGGTTTGCTTTAAACTAAAGCACGCCATCTAAGATATGATCGAGAAAGGAGAACTACCTTTACCTCCACCCACCAAACCAAATAACAAAACGAACCCCTTGGGAATCCATGGCATCTCTAATGACGAGCCAACCTTGCATTGCTAACACCTCATCCTGCCAATTGATGACGAGGTGAATGCCTTAGAAAAGGATACCCCGGATGGGATATTCGTATTCAGTGTCGCAACCATGCTCACCATGTTTCAACAGGTTGAAGAAGCCATATCCAGTCTCTCAGAAAGGATTACTCGACTTGAGGACATCTACCACCGGTTGATTTTCAACCCACCAATACCGCACCCGAGGGAGGGTCCTCCAAGCACCCAAAACTACCCTCACCAGAAAGGATTGCTTCCGCGACCATTCTGGCATGCACCCCCCACAATAATCAACCCCACAAAAATTACCCCCACAAAAACTTCCCCTACAAAAACTATCCACCGAGGAATACCCCTCCAAGGTACCCCCGCGATCCCAAAATCAACGGTATCAGAAGAGACGACGCAGAGGATGTTTACATGGTTCCGGGAAAGGACAGACACGTAAAAGAGATCGATCCTCTTACCCAGTCCGGATGCCCCTACCAAAATCCGAACAATTCAACAGTCGTTCCAACAACGAATGACCAAATTGTCCCGGACGTGGACACTCAACCCAAGGTTTCTGAAAACTCGATCCTTAAACAATTGAAAAAAGCAAAGACCGAAATTTCAATTTGGCAACTGATTGCTACATCCTTCGAACATTGGGAGGCTTTGCTACAAGCCTTGGGAAAGTTGACAGTTCCCTCTACCTCCTCTCCAGAAGAAGTAATAGCACACATGATAAGGGATGTCCGCGACCTGAGCAACCCGGTCATCTTCTCTGACGAAGATATCCCTCCATTCAGAGCCAACCATAAATTGGCCATGTACATCACCGTGCAATGCCGTAAGAAAAATGTGAATATGGTGCTAGTGGATGACGGGTCTGCGGTCAACGTCATTCCCCTCAAGATGGCTCACAAACTGGGTATCAAAGAAGTAGACTTGGTCCCAATTAATCAAGGAGTATGCGCCTATGACGGCACTCGTCGTAAGGTTACGGGGCGTATCACCTTGACCATTACAACTGGGCCCTTGGAAAGACAAGCTAGTTTTCAGGTGGTCGACATCGACGCCTCTTTCAACATGCTTCTAGGACGCCCCTGGATTCACGCCGCCAAGGCCGTCACCTCAACCCTTCATCAAAAAATCAGGGACCCTTTCGACGGGAAAATAGTCACAATTCCTACCTCCCCAATCAAGGCTATAATGAAGAAGGGAATAGCCTCTCAGGTCATTGAAGAGGACGACAGCGGAATGTGGGGATTCCAAGCTGTGAATGCCCTAACCGATGAATCAGCACCCTTTTATTGTGACCCGTTCCCCAACCTCACAGTCAATCGCATTCTGATGCACCAGGGTTATTTCCCGGGCTTACCCCTCAATCCGCTGAAAAGCACCTTGCCTCCCTTGAAACAGGCCAAGGTCCCCAACATCCCCTTCGGGCTAGGATATGAGCCTACCGATGAAGACATCCAGGAGATGAACCTCCTAATACGGAAGCGCAAAAAGCACGGAGTCGTCCTCCGTCCCTACCATTTGAACCTCAATGGACACTTCGTCCCCGAGGGAGAATCCGAGTTCTACAACGGATTTCTTGAGCCAATCTATGACTCTGTAGCTAAGGTCAAACACCCGGGCATAGAAGTCTTCCAAGACTGCTACTTCATCCCCGACAACACCAAAGCTGCGTCGGCCAAATCGGAGTCGACACCGTGCCTGGACGGGCAAGCCGTCAGTCTCCTCTTCGGAGAAGACAGCATCAAGCACCTCGGCTATGAGGACATCATCAACATTATACTAAAGGATAACCAGTTCGACCCTACCGCCTTAATCTCTTATACTGACCCAGAGAAAGCTACACAAGGCTGGAGGAAAATTGTCAAGTGGACCGATCGTCAAGGCCGCATTCTCAAGATTACAACTGGAGAAGGCCCTATGTTCAAAGAGGGAAGTAAAGATGAGAAGGAGTCTGAATCTGAGTCTGAGTCTGAGTCTGTCCTAGCTCCTAGCACTCCTGCTGTCCCGGTCAAGGTCCCATTTCCACTGTTTTATCACAAACTTGTGGCTCCTTCAAAGGCCGAATCAACTAGGGTTATCCCCACTCCCACGGAGAGTAGCAACCTGGAGCTTGTTCCAGGGGCCACCTCCTCTACTGTGTCGCCTCTGACTGCCCATGAGATGTTTCTCCTATCTGAGCTTTTCGCTCAAGTTGACTTAATGAACGCTAAGTTTGCTTATGACTCGTCTCAATTTAACTGCAATGCAATTCTGAATGAATATGAAGAATTTGACTTGACTGACTACCCACCTCACCTAGCCAAAAAACTTGATAAACGAGAATATAGGACCCCCATCATTAAGGAAACTGAACCTATTAACTTAGGGATCGACGATACACCTCAAGAACTTAGGATAGGGACCACCCTTGACCCCTCGGAAAGACAGCAGCTCATCGACCTCCTGCACGAATACAAGGACGTATTCGCTTGGTCCTACAAAGACATGCCTGGGATCGACAGGGAGATTGCAGAGTACAGGATATCCATTAAACCCGGAGCTAAACCCGTGAAACAAAACTTGCGTCGAATGCGCTCTGAATGGGCCCTGAAAATCAAGGAAGAGGTGGACAAACAGTTCAAAGCCGGATTCATCAAAGTGTCCGAATATTCTGACTGGGTGACCAACATAGTCCATGTACCCAAGAAAGACGGGAGAATTCGGGTTTGCGTCGACTTCAGGGACCTAAACAAAGCAAGTCCAAAAGACGACTTCCCTCTGCCACATGTTGACATCCTGGTGGATAACACCGCCGAGCACGCCCTATTATCATTCATGGAGGGGTATGTTGGGTACAACTAGATCAAAATGGTTGAGGAAGACATGCACAAGACTGTATTCACTACACAGTAGGGTACATATTGCTACACTATCATGCCTTTCGGTCTAATCAACATCGGAGTAACCTACCAAAGAACCGCCACGACACTCCTACATGACATGATACACAAGGAGGTGGAGGTGTATGTCAATCACGTGATCGTCAAAAAAGCGGGACGGCCACATCAGCGCCCTTCCGAAGTTCTTCGCTCGCCTCCTGAAATACAACATGAGAATAAATCCTCAGAAGTGTGCATTCGGGGTCACCTCCGAAAAACTCCTGGGACACATCGTCACCAAAAGGGGCATCGAAATTGATCCTACGAAAATCAAGGCTCTTCAACAAATGCCCCGACCTAAGAACGAGAAGGAGATTCGAGGATTTCTCGGTCAAGTCCAATACATAAGCCGCTTCATAGCCAAACTCACTATGATTTGTGAACCAATCTTCAAGAAGCTTCGCGCCTCCGATCACGCTGATTGGGACAACGACTGACAAAAGGCCTTCGACATGATAAAGGAATTCCTATCCAAACCTCCTGTCCTCATGCCACCTAAGCAAGGAATTCCCTTATTTCTATACCTGACTGTCACCGACACAGCCATGGGAGCAATGCTAGCACAAGCAGTCGACGGCGAAGAACGAGTCATCTACTACATCAGCAAAAAGTTCATCGAGTATGAGACAAGGTACACCCAACTGGAAAAGACATGCCTTGCTTTAGTCTGGTCAACAAAGAAGCTGCGACATTACATGCTCAGCTACACGGTCCAGATCTACTCTAAGATGGACCCGGTCAAATACAGCTTCGAAAAACCCGTACTAAACGGAAGGCTGTCTAGATGGACACTCATGCTCTCCGAATATGACCACAAATTCGTACCTCTCAAGGTTATCAAGGGAAGAGCAGTCGCCGACTTCCTAGCAGAAACCCTGTCAATGAGGATACAACGACCGATATATGGTCGCTTCCTGACGAAGACATCCTTTTTGCCGACATCGACGCGTGGGACCTATACTTCCACGATGCATCAAACCTAAGAGGCTTCGGATTAGGAATCCTTCTAATATCACTGGAAGGGGAACATGTGCCGATCTCAGTCAAACTAGACTTCGCCGTCACCAAAAATGCCGCCGAATATGAAGCGTGCCTCATCGACCTACAAGCAGCCATAACACTTGGCATCAAAAGACTGAGGGTCCACGGCGATTCCTCTCTCATTATCAATCAGGTGTTCGGGTCATGGAAAATCTGAAGCGACAGCTTAGCACCCTACCGAGCAAAACTCAGACAGGAGGCCGAATTCTTCGACCAAGTCGACTACTTCCACCTGCCACGTGAGGAAAATCAATTTGCTGATGTCCTGGCAAAACTTGTCGTGCTCGTTCACATACCTGACGACATGACATCGATGCCCTTATGTGTCGAGAGAAGGAGTGAGCTAGCTTACATCTGCGCCATCAACAACGACGAGGAAAACCATGTCGAACCTTGGTACCAAGCCATCCTCAACTACAAAACCAAAAACGAATTCCCTCCCAACTCTGATATAAGAGAACAAAGAGCCATTTGTTTACTTACATCACAATTCGTGATAAACCAAGAACAACTATACAAAAGAATACCCCAAGAGATTCTTCTCCTTTGTGTTGACCACCACAAAGCCAAAAAAGTCATGGAAGAGGTCCACGACGTAGAATGTGGCCCTCACATGAGCGCAATGATGTTAGCTCAAAAAATCATGCGGTTAGGCTACTACTAGACCACCGTGGAAGCCGACTGCAGAAACTACGTCAAACATTGCCACAATTGCCAAATCTTCGCCAACATACAACATATACCACCATCCCTTTTATACACCATAAGATCACCCTGGCCTTTCTCGACCTGGGGCATCGACATCATCGGGAAAGTCAACCCGATAGGCACCAAAAGGCATTGCTTCGTCCTCGTCGCCATCGACTACTTCACCAAGTGGGTGGAAGCACAGTCCTATGCAGTCTTGACCTCCAAACAAGTGGCTAGGTTTGTCCATGACAACATCATCTGCAGATATGGGGTACCCCATGAAATCATCAGCGACCAAGGCTCTCACTTCCGAGCGGAAACACAAGCCTTGCTGGACAAATATAAAATCAAGCGACATTGATCGTCCCCTTATCGTCCCCAAACCAACGGAGCGGTAGAGGCAGCAAACAAAACTCTTGTCACCATCATCATGAAGATGCAAGATAATTACCGCGATTGGCCGAGCAAACTCCCATTCGCACTCTAGGGATACCGTGTGGGGTAATATCCGTATAATACCCTTTAAAATTAGGACTATAACGTAAATTTAACATGCGAATATCGTCATAAAACATAAATACAATATAGAAACGATAAGGAATTAGAATCAACCTCGGGTCCTTATAGTGCGGCGTAAAGAACAGAAATCAAACGAGATTCCCTCCTAATTGTTGCACCCAAGACCTTGTCCGAGATATGCCCTTGTGCTAGAACGTGTTCTCCGATTGCCTTGCAATATTGGGAGAACTTGTTGTGAGTTTTTCTCGAGATGTGAGATCTCGGTTTCAGAGAAAACCTGATCTCCAAAACCCTAGTTTTCAGTATAATGAAAATGTCTAGGTCAAAAGGAGAAGGAGTCTCTCCTTTTGTTTGGTTCGGCTGGACCGACGGTTTGCATGGGGAAGTGGGCTTCCACTTCCTCTTAATTTTAGTTCGAAGTCTAGTTCTCCAAAATGCTAAAATGTATATGACGGGTTTGTATTATAAACTGTTATCGGTTATCGGAAATTAAGGCATCAGCTAATAATACGGGTTAGCTGAATTATTAATACGTGTCCGACAAAACAAAAGATTGTATAATTATATTCAATATACATTTAATTAAATATAAATCGCTTATATTTAATTTTACGAATTAACTGGTTAATTCGCCTTAGCCCATGATATTTAATCCGTATTAAATATAATATCTCAACATCACATTTTGACTAATTACTAGTCAAATAACTCGGACTAACTGGTTAGTCAAATTTGGCATCTACATGACTGTATTTTCATACCGTCACATCTCTCGAACGTATCCTATAGGTGTGACTTTTAGGGACCAGTTGATCACCGCCATCTGTATGACAATAACGTCAAACTTATCTAGCAAGCCAACCGTTATTGATAAACGTGGATCAACTGATAGTAATACCAAAGTATGCCCTTTGATCCTTTTAGAGGTTTATGAGTCCTTGCACTAACTGTTAAGGACACCAACCCCAACAAGCTCCCACTTGTCCGTACAAGTGCATGTGCAATGACGTTATCCGCACTAACTGGAGGACACAAGCTCCAACAAACTCCCACTTGTCCGTACAAGTGTATGTGCGATAACCGATTCTCATATTCATTTAAAATTTCTCCCACTCAATGTAAAACAATTTGCAGATCTGGATCCACAAAGGTCGTATTTTACAATCGATCTGTATCTAGAGTGGTTTCCCCGACTAGAGAGTAACTCAACTGATAAAACGAATCCGTATCCGAGCATGGCCATGCATTTCGATTCTGACTCCTCGAGTGGCCCCGAGAAATATCGAGTACCGATAAAGGCTGAATATTTCCTTCAACTCGACTCCTTCCGATCTAAGCACGACTGAAATGACCCAGAAAAAATCTACTTGGCCCCCTGTTACGGATGACCGTGAGAAAGAAACCAAAGTCACCCAAAATCTGCCTTAGTCTCAAGAGACAGTCGATAGTCAAAAGAATCGACTCTTAGGATCACCATGGAGGTCCTATCCACGACCGGGCAACGAATGTTATAAAACATTTAGGACTCCACGTCGATGTCACAATTGTGTCCTACGAAATATCCGTATAAATCGCCTCGTGATTGGTGAGTCAACCGGTTGACTTATGGCTCGTTGAACCCACCATCAACCAACGTCACAAAATAATTGCCGAGTTATCAGCTCATGTGGGCAATCAAGGACTGAAAAGATATCATGTTCGTTCGATTCACTTTGTGGTGTTCAAAATTTGTCGTACAAATCCACATGACAAACAAAATATATATAAAATATCAAAACGATGATGTCGTATAGAGTACAAGAGAGAATGAATCTGATCCATAAAAGAGTACTACAACTTAGGAACACGTTTAATTCCCATGGAATCAACATGCCCTTCATGCTTATCTTGTCGTAATGCTTTAGTGAGAGGATCTGCTATGTTATCATCTGTAGCAATCTTTTCTATCACTACTTCCTTTTGCTCCACGTAATCCCGGATTAGATGAGCTTTCCGTTGTACATGTCTAGACTTGTTGCTAGACTTTGGCTCCTTAGCTTGGAAGATGGCACCACTATTGTCGCAATAGATGGTGATCGGGTCATTCGAACTAGGCACTACAGAGAGCCCATGTAAGAATTGACGCCCAATATCGCTTCCTTTGTAGCTTCAGACGCGGCATAGTACTCGGACTCAGTCGTAGAATCTCTTTGTAACAGTTTGTTTCGAACTCTTCCACTGATGCAGCGCCATTAAGAGTAAAAACGAATCCAGACTGAGATTTCGAATCATCTCGATCCGTTTGGAAGCTAGCATCTGCGTAACCGGTTGCGCATAGCTTTTGAGAGCCTCCATAAGTCAATGCCCAATCTTTAGTCCTCCGTAGGTACTTAAGAATGTTCTTGACAGCCAGCCAATGTGATTCACCCGGATGTTGGAATCGACTTGTCATACTCAATGCATATGCCACGTCCGGACGTGTGCATATCATGGCATACATGATTGATCCTATAGCCGAAGCATAAGGAATCCGTGCCATGCGCTCTTTCTCTTCCGGTGTCTCTGGTGCCCGAGACTTGCTCAAATGCACCCCTGGAGCCATAGGAAGGAACCCCTTCTTGGAGTTAGTCATCTTTGAATCTCTCTAGGACTTTGTCTATGTAAGACTCGATCGAGAGATAACATCCGTCGTGATCTATCTCGATAGATACGAATGCCTAGAATTCTTTGTGCCTCTCCCAGATCTTTCATCCGGAAATGGTTTTTCAACCATACTTTCACCGAAGTTAAGAGAGGTATGTCATTCCCAATCGGGAGTATGTCGTCAACATACAATATTAGGAAGACAATCTTGCTCCCACTCGACTTGATATATAGACATGGTTCCTCGACCGATCGAGTAAATCCATTTTCTTTAATCACTTGGTCGAAGCGATGATTCCAACTCCTTGATGCTTGCTTAAGTCCATAAATGGAACGCTTAAGCTTGCACACTTTCTTAGGATGTCTTGGATCAATGAAACCTTCGGGTTGTACCATGTACAACTCTTCCTCCAAAAGCCGTTTAAGAAGGCGGTTTTCACATCCATTTGCCAAATTTCATAGTCATGAAAAGCGGCGATCGCTAAGATAATCCGAATGGAACGCAGCATGACTACGGGTGCAAAAATCTCATCGTAGTGCAAACCTGGCACTTGGGTGAAACCTTTAGCAACTAGTCGTGCTTTGTAGATATCTTCGACCTTCCACGAATGCTTTATCTTGTAAAGCCATTTGCATTGAAGGGGACGAACCTTAGCAGGTAAGTCAACAAGATCCCACACGTTGTTCTCATACATGGAGTCCATCTCGGATTGCATGGCCTCAAGCCATAGCTTTGAGTCAGAACTAGTCATGGCACCTTTATAGGTTGCGGGTTCACTACTCGTTAAGAGTAGAACGTCATCTATGTCATGTTCCTCGACCATACCAATGTATCTGTCCGGAGGAATAGAGACTCTTCCCGACCTCCTAGGTTCCTCAGGAATGTTCACCACAGCCGGGATTGAAGGAACAGGTTCCTCCAATGGTTGCTCGGTGTTTGGTTCTGGAATCTCCGACAGGTCGAAGGTTCTATCACTCTTTGCATTCTCGAGAAATTCCTTCTCTAAGAATGTCGCACTAGCCGCAACAAAAACACGTTGTTCGGTTGGCGAATAGAAGTAATGACCAAGTGTTCCTTTAGGATAACCTATAAAGTATGTCTTGACCGATCGCGGGCCGAGCTTATCTTCAGGTCTCCACTTGACATAAGCCTCGCAGCCCCAAACCCGTATAAAGGACAAGTTAGGGACCGTTCCCTTCCATAGTTCATATGGAGTCTTGTCAACAGCTTTAGACGGACTTCGGTTAAGTATTAGAGCGGTGACAAAGGGCATAACCCCATAATGAATCGGTAAAACCGTGTGACTCATCATGGATCGAACCATATCAAGTAGTGTTCGATTTCTCCGTTCGGACACACCATTGGTGAGGTGTTCCGGTGGAGTTAAGCGTAGGGCGATCCCACGTCTTTAAGGTGTTGATCAAACTCGTGAGAAAGATACTCGCCACCACGATCCGAACGCAGTGTTTTTATCTTTCTACCCAATAGGTTCTGTACCCTATTTTGGTATTCCTTGAATTTCTCAAAGGATTCACTTTTGTGCTTCATTAAGTAGACATAGCCATATCTACTCAAATCGTCCGTGAAAGTGATGAAATACCTATAGCCTTCTCGTGCGGTGATTGACATAGGACCACATACATCCGTGTGTATGAGCCCTAATAGGTCGGCCAGCCGCGCATTCCAACACCTTTGAAGGAAATCCGAGTCATCTTACCGATGAGACATGATTCACACGTGCCATATGATTGAAAATCAAAGGCCGAGATAGCTCCATGTTTGATGAGCTGTTTTACGCGTTTCTCATTAATGTGTCCCATACGGCAGTGCCATAGATACGTTTGATCTTTGTCACCAACCTTTAACTTTTTATTCATTACGTGTAATATTTCCGTGGTCTGATCTAAAACATAAATTCCGTTCATGGAGATCGCCTTTTGCCAGTAAATCATATCGTGTAATGAGAAAATGCAAGCATTATTTTCTATTACAAATGAAAAACCAAGTTTATCAAGTGCAGAAACTGAAATAATGTTTTTGGAAAGACTAGGTACATAATAGCAGTCATATAATGACAACTCAAATCCGCTAGGAAGCTGGATCACATATGTCCCCTTGGAGATGGCAGCTACTCTTGCTCCATTCCCAACACGCAGGTCAACCTCACCCTTTACGAGAGGCTTGAGATTTCGGAGCCCCTGCACATGATTACACAGATGAGAACCACAACCAGTATCAAGTACCCAAGTTCCGTAACTTGCGTGGTTAATCTCAATCATATGAATAAAAGTAGAAGAAGAAGAAGACATACCAACAGGTTTAACAAGACCTGCTTTTAAGTCCTCATGATAAACAGGACATGTGCGTCTCCAATGCCCAGTCATGTGGCAGTGATGGCATTCCATGTTATCTTTCTTGCTCTTTGTCGCGCCTGATGAGTTACTCGACTCACCAGGACCACTCTTACCTGAGCCCGACTTCTTGAACTTCGCCTTACCTACTGCTAGGTTTGCCTGAGCTTTGCCCTTACCCTTTCCTTTATTTGACACAACGAGAACATCCTGTTTCATGCTCCCACTGGACTTCATGTCCTTCTCGGTCTGTACGAGAAGGGAGTGCAGTTCATGGGGAGTTTTCTTCAAATCATTCATATAGTAATTCGCTCTAAATTGCGAATAACCATCGTGGAGTGAGTGAAGAATGCGGTCGATCACAATGTTCTCGCTGATCTTACAATCAAAGGTCTCCAGCTTCTCGACATTCTCAATCATGCTGAGAATGTGTGGGCTAACCGGTTGGCCCTTCTGGAGTCTCGCATCAAAGAAGCGAGTGGTATGCTCATAAGTCACGATTCTCGGTGCTTTCGAGAATTCCTTAGTGAGCGTGGTGAAAATCTTGTTTGCACCATGGGCTATGAAGCGTTTCTGCAAATTGGGTTCCATTGCAAAAATGAGTACGTTTTTAATCGCACCCGCTTCCATACAGAAATCATTAAACTTGGTGATTTCAAGCATTTCTCTAGCCGTGGGACTGGGTTTGCCGGGATGGGCTCTAATAGATATTTGAGCTTCCGTCCGCAGCAACAGCATTCCGTAATGCCGCCTCCCAGTCCGCGAAGTTGGATCCATCATTCTTCAGTCGAGTAGACTGATTCATCTGATTCATGAAGATCCTAAGCCAGGACTCACGGTCCAATGTGGCACTTGGCATTGGGTTATCAGTAGAACCAGCCATTTGTTATTTGCAGTTTAATAAAACGTGATCTACACTGAAAAAGGAAGAAAAAACAAAACGAAATAAGCAACTCATCGAGGTGATTTAAGTCTATTTTAAAATTCATTTTAAACATGTAGACTCTCGCACTTGCATAATTGATCTCCCTCAAGAATGATACAAGTGATCCCAAGACTCAATTTCTGTAAATTGATAAGCCAACTGTTTAGCTAATTCTTCCGGAAGAACTCTTGGTCGATAGATTTCCGTAAATCCTATCTATAGTCCACCATAGTCACAGGATCGTACGAGTGACCATAGTGTTGAGATAAAATAGGTCAATCGGTTCCAACTTACCCGACGTAGAAGGGGTCATATTATGCCTACCGACGAAGAAGGGACTCATTGGAGTTTGACCTATAAAGACCGTTCTCAATTTTTGTTTATACGAGGAAGATCCCATCAACTTAATTATAATTCATTTTAAGTGAACGAATAACTAGCGTCTGCGTGAATGAATCAATTTAGGTGAAGGCTTAAAAAAAAACGTGTGACATGAGAATGTCAATGAAAACTAACTCGTGACCTCTATATGTGTCAGTTTTCATGCTATAATTAGGTGGTTTGGTTTTTAGGCGGAAAATGATGCATATTATCGTTACGAAAAATAAAAATGAATGCAATACGTAAATAAAAATTCCTAGTGTGGCCTATCCTAGTAAAACAAAACATAAAACAACTTTGGAATCCACCGTTGGACCCGAGAAGCTTGTCTTGATGTTCCATCTTGATCCAAGTAGCGGGAGTGAGCATCCGGTCTCCATCTTTGGTCTTCTCAAAAATTACAATTTAAAATTACAAAAATAAACCTATTTACATTCTAATTAAAAACTGTAATTACAAGTGAAAAATCCAAAACGGAGATACGAGATCTCAAAATACAACCAAGACCGTGTTCCATCATTACGGTAACACGTTCTACTAAGGCCACACTAAGTTACAACCGTTTGCAAAAATTAAATACGTAAAAAAAATATTCACGGCATTCAAGATAAACGATAAATAAAAATGCATCAACTAAAAACAAATTCATTCGTGACATAATTCCGTAATTATGTTAAATTTATCCAAACCACCTTTTAATGATTAAAATTCATGTGATAAAACCGCTTCTATCATTTAATTTTAATCCATTACAATCCGTTACTTTAAATGCGCTTTAAAATAACTTAATGGTACGTGTGTGAACCGTGTCACAATCATAGCGAGTGTACAATATCCGTATAAAGTACATATTGAAGCCAAAAGAAAATTTAAATCAAAAGAAACAAATTTTCAAAGCTGTTAAAACGGAAATCCTTCGATCCAGGGACATAAGTGCTCGATCGAGGGACAAAAGGGCTCGATCGATCGAAGCGCAAGTCGATCGAGAGGGTTGCCAAACAGAAGTGCTCGATCGACAAAGCGGTGGTCGATCGAGTACCTTTATCAGCAAATCTACTCGATCGAGTACGAGGACAACTCGATCGAGCAGTAGGGTTTAGAAAGGGGTCGATCGAGTACAACATGGACTCGATCGAGCAAAAGGTTTTTGAAACGGGGTCGATCGAATACAACAGGGACTCGATCGAGCAAAAACAAGACAGAAAAAACACTCGATCGATTAAAAACTTGTTCGATCGAGTACAAAACTTTCTGAAAAACTCCAAACCCTCGTGAAACAAGTTTTATGATACAAAACCACAATAATTTTGATCAAAAACGCATAAAATCAATTTTAACAATTGACAAAAACATGACATATTGTTATAATCTCCGTATAAAACAACAATATGCAAAAATCAACGAAAACAACATGAAATAACCGTGTAAAACATGTCACGGTTTCATAAAAACGCAACAGCCAAATCAAAAAATTTCTGCCGTGAGAAAAATTGGCTGATGCCGCACGGTTTTTAAGACAAAAACAATCGTTTTATGAAAAACACATAGAAAATTTACGTGGCCTCGCTCTGATACCACTTGTGGGGTAATATCCGTATAATACCCTTTAAAATTAGGACTATAACGTAAATTTAACATGCGAATATCGTCATAAAACATAAATACAATATAGAAACGATAAGGAATTAGAATCAACCTCGGGTCCTTATAGTGCGGCGTAAAGAACAGAAATCAAACGAGATTCCCTCCTAATTGTTGCACCCAAGACCTTGTCCGAGATATGCCCTTGTGCTAGAACGTGTTCTCCGATTGCCTTGCAATATTGGGAGAACTTGTTGTGAGTTTTTCTCGAGATGTGAGATCTCGGTTTCAGAGAAAACCTGATCTCCAAAACCCTAGTTTTCAGTATAATGAAAATGTCTAGGTCAAAAGGAGAAGGAGTCTCTCCTTTTGTTTGGTTATTTGGACCGACGGTTTTTGGGGAAGTGGGCTTCCACTTCCTCTTAATTTTAGTTCAAGTCCATTCGCCAAAATGCTAAAATGTATATGACGGGTTTGTATTATAAATCAGTATTATCGGTTATCGGAAATTAAGGCATCGCTAATAATACGGGTTAGTGAATTATTAATACGTGTCCGACAAAAAAAGTATTGTATAATTATATTCAATATACATTTAATTAAATATAAATCGCTTATATTTAATTTTACGAATTAACTGGTTAATTCGCCTTAGCCCATGATATTTAATCCGTATTAAATATAATATCTCAACATCACATTTTGACTAATTACTAGTCAAATAACTCGGACTAACTGGTTAGTCAAATTTGGCATCTACATGACTGTATTTTCATACCGTCACATCTCTCGAACGTATCCTATAGGTGTGACTTTTAGGGACCAGTTGATCACCGCCATCTGTATGACAATAACGTCAAACTTATCTAGCAAGCCAACCGTTATTGATAAACGTGGATCAACTGATAGTAATACCAAAGTATGCCCTTTGATCCTTTTAGAGGTTTATGAGTCCTTGCACTAACTGTTAAGGACACCAACCCCAACATACCGAACCTCCATTCGAACACCAACAGGAGACACACCCTTCTACCTAGCATACGGTATAGAGGCGGTTCAACCAGTAGAGTTGGAGGTCCCATCTCTACGCATCCTACTGGAGAGTCAAGTTCCTGAGGCGGAATGGACCCGTCGAAGGTTCGAATAACTCACGCTTCTAGACGAACGACAACTCATTGCCTTTCACAACGTCCAGCTATACCAACGGCATATACAACGGGCAGTCAACAAGAAGGTCAAACCCAGGAACATCAAAAAAAGCGACTTGGTCCTCATGTCGGTTCGAGCATCACTACCCGTCGATCCGAGGGGGAAATTAAAACCCAATTGGGCCGGGCCATACCTGGTCAAGAAAATACTTTTGGGGGGCGCAGTGAGACTGAGTGACCTAGACGGGGAGGATTTCACAAACCCGACAAACCTACACCAACTCAAGAAATACTACCCTTGAAACCTAGCAACCAATAAACCTCTCCCTAGTCTCACAACTAGTGACCACAATATCCCTTTCAAGTTAAGTTCCTCAACGCGTTCTGATTTGAAATTGCATGTTTTACGGAGTCTAAGTTACGGCACCTTGCCATGTTTCAAATGACCTTTGATTTGTCAAAGGCGACATCCATTTGCACTCAAACCATACACCTGAACTACGAGCATGGTTTGATTTCACCTTTTCAGGTGGATACGTAGGCAGTCCTTTCTTACACAAGAAGGATACAACCACAAGACCCAAACAAAATTAACAAAACACCTGAACTATGAGCATGGTTTGATTTCACTGTTTTAGGTGGATATGTAGGCAGTCCTTTCTTATACAAGAAGGATACAACCACAAAACCCAAATAAAATTTACAAAACATTTTGAACTACTAGCATGATTTGATTTCACCTTTTCATGTGGATACGTAGGCAGTCCTCTCTTACACATGAAGGATACAACCATCCCCACACACAAAAAACACCACCCAAATCAACTTAAAAAAAAAAAGGGGGGAAACATTCCCTTTCCCACAAAAATACACAAAAGGAAGCCTTTCTCCCTTCCCACAAAAATCCCCTTCACAAGTGCAATGTTTAGGGTAATTCAAACCGAATTGCCTTTACCAAATGGATGGAAGAAACCACGAGCATTCACAACTTCTTTTTACACAAGCAGTCCTCTTATTTAATTAATAATGAGGAGGATTACAAACGTGACAACAAATAAAGCTAAGCAAGTCTACAACTTGTCGAAGCTAGAGTGTCGACTAAGACATCTCACATAGTAAAACTAGCACAAAATACATAATATAGCTAGTACAACATAATAAAAACTCATAAACACTATTACAATATAATAGTAAAACGGGAAATGGAGGTCTTCATTCTACCACTCTACCCTTGCCTTTTCCCTCGGGCTACATCTTCCCCTTATTCTTCTTGATGGCCTGCCTAGCATGGACTTCCTCTTCGGAACGGATCCTCAACGGATCTACAACGGCGACGGCCTCCGGTCTCTTGCATGACCCCATACTCGGACCAAGCCGAGCCCATACACGGCCCACTACCTCTTTGGGACCCGAGCTTCTCCTCTTCGGTGGCCTCACTACATCCGAGCTAACATCATCGGCAAAATCGTCAAAGAAGGCACGTTGGCTTTGCCAACCTCTCTATACTTTAAGTCGACGACCTCATCCTTACGGAACTTGGACCTTTCTTCCAAGGTTTGAGCTCTTGACCACTTGAAATAAGCGGGAGTCACCCATGTCGTGGCAACGGGGTTTGGTACCTCCTAAGTCGGCCGAGTGGCCCACCACTTTTCAAATATCTTCACAAGCTCGGAGGTCTAATAGGCCTCGGTGGATGAAGGAAAATAGGTACCTTTTGTAGACGCCCCATTTGCCTCATAAGCCTTTCGGGATAAATGAAGGAAACAACATTCAAGCCCACCACCATCAAGGAGCAAGAACAAACTACCGGAGCGGGCAATCCCGTGAAGGACCTCAAGTGCCACCATAGCACCACCCACTAGATATGCGGACCACCCTCCTCCGCCAATCTCGAGGCCCAATAGGCCTCGGTGGATGCAAAACTATCCGAATACAACTTCTTCCTCATATTAAGGTGAGGGAAGGAGTAAGAAGAAGAATCGGCTGGAGGCTCTACATATGTTAGCCTCTCCAAGAGCCATAGTTGGAGGATCATTGGAGATCCGAACGAAGGAGCTTCTCTACAAGAGCCCTTCTTGTCCAAAGCTTGGATGATCTCGCCAAGCACCAACCATGATGGATCCCAACCGTGTTCCATTTGCTCAACTATGTGCACAAGGGTCATACTACCATACCACTTTGACCCCTCCTTCTTCAAGGCATCGACAAGGAGGTACGCATGCACTAAGCAAAAGGCAAGAGCCCTTCTCCTAGCCACCTCTGAGACATAAACATCCAACCGATTTGAGAAAATGTTGATGAGAGCCAACATATCTACACCATGGGGAGCAAGGAGAAAGTTCACTTGGCTCGTCGACAAGCCCAACATTGAACGAAATTTCTCATTGTAACACAAATTAGTCGGAGGAAGCACCGGAGTACAACCCGGCCATCCACCAACGGCGCCCACTTCTTCGGCAAGAGGGTAAGTTTCACCTTTCGGGAAAAAGAAAACATGATGTTTCGAATCCCAAAACCGAGAGCGTGCTTCAAGGAACGGGGATTGCACCCTTACTTGACGAAGCACCAACAATTGACCAACTCCCATTACAACAAGTTGATACTTCTCGGGAGGCGACAAATCCTAACACCAATGTCGCAACCTATTTTCCAAAGCATCCATGAATTATTTTGTGGAAGAAGAAGAAAGGTTATCGTATAGATGTTGTTCGTGTTTCGGATAATGAAACAATGAAGCACAAATGTCCCTATTTATACAAAACAATCAGCTCTTTTTCCGAAAAAAGGGGAAGCTCACTTCCATCGCCAATGGCCTCGCACCTCTTTGGGCTGGTCCTCAGGATCCGCACCTTGATTTGTCCCTATCAAGTCGTGTTTCTTCCTGAAACATAGATCCTCTCGCCTCAAGGATCTCGCCTCTTTGGGCTTATCCGGGAATTTTTGTGTTTTCTCACACTCACATTTCCTTGTTTTTGCGTTCTACGAAATCCGACATGGTTTCCATGATGCAGCTTTAAACATACGGGTTTTTCTCTTCTTTTTTTTTGGGGGGGGGGGGAATGGCTAGTCGCCCGATCAGCGACGTATCGTTTCCATGACAGTCGAAAATTCCGAAAAAAATTTCGCTTTTTCGCTTTATCCACAAAAATCGAAAATTGATAACACGACGTCAATTTTATTCAAAAGTCAAGCTCTTGCAAATCCAAGTCTTGATCTCACAAAAATCAAATCAAATACACTCGCAAAAATCTCTTTTGAAAATCATCCCTGACTGTTTGAGTTTTAGTTTTTCGAGTTACAAATCAATTTTGGCAAAATTCGGTGCAATTTAATTCAAACTCGAATTAATTTCTCGAAATTTCAAATCAATTTCATTTGAAAAATCCAAACGTGACGACCTGTCGCGGAATTTTCAAAATTTCTTTTCAAATTTCAATTTTAACTTCGAGTCATCGTTGTTATTTTTGTTTTCATCAAATGTTTTTGCGTGTTTACGTTTATGCGTACGTGCTACATGTTGCCTGTTTTTCTACACTAATGATGCAGGAACAAATACAAAGCAAAGGGGAATCAGCCGCTGATCGTGCTTCTCCGAAACACAACACAAAAAAAAGCCAAACACAAATAAACTACAAACCAAAAACACATATATACAAACCGCCTCACGCAAAATGTACATATATACAAATAAAAGTCCAAAACACAGGAAAACAGCTACAACTACCCGTACTCCATCGTGATGCGAAGCTCCTGCTCGGGCCCCCTCTCAGGAGAACTCTCCAACGTCTCGTACTCCATCGTGAAACGAAGCTTCTCCGCCGCAGCCAACTGAGCCCTAAGAGAGGCAATCTCCGCATCTCAGCTCCGCAATCCGTCCTTGCGACGCTTCAGCTTCTGGTCCTGACTGATGATCCCCAGCCCGTGTGACTCGATCATCGACCTCGCTGCATCCAACTTAGCACGGACCCGAGCAAGCTCCGCTGGATCCGCAATACCCTGCAAAATACAATACAGGTCATTGAGATCTAAACGTGAAATGCAACACAAAAACACACAAAACAACCAACAAAAAGCACATGTCCAAGCCGAGACTCCCTCGCAGCCAGGTCACCAGCAAGCGCTCTCCCCGGTTAGCCATCCGCCACAAAGCCTCATGACTAACGGTCGACACCAACAACCAAAAAAGCTCTTCAACATAAAAAAAATGCAAGGCAAAATACAAACAAAGAGGAGTATTCAAATCAGAAACTCACCCTCAGAACTGTCAACCTCCACTCCATGCCAGTGTCGGTCACCTCAACAGCCGCAGGCTCTAGCAGACGAAGAGTTAACTCCTCGCCACCCAGTCCCTGGAAGGTGGTCTGTGTCGGGAAAGCTGGGGGATGGGTCCTCATGAGCTCGTCGACACCCTACAACAGGAATCTGCGTCGAAGGTAACAAACCCTTCCACCAAAGCGCAAAATGTGTAACACCCGCGAATTTCTCATTTTGACATTTAAAGCTTATTTAATCGTTTAATTAATTTATTTTATATTTTTAAATTATTTAATTTAATTAATTCATTTTAAACATGATTTTTTTAAAGGTAATATTTTAAAACTTAATTTATATAAAAATACGTATTTTAGTCGGATAGTAATAATAGTGACAATAATAATAGCTCTCCGTCTTAAGTTAATATGGACTTGAGACATTTTCCCGTCTAGCATAAGACCATCACAATTTACTTGTAAGGCTAGATTTAATCTTGGACCAATCAAATTTTGACAACACACCTACCACCTACTCTCTCACACTCCACATTTATATAATCTTATTATTATTATTATTATTATTATTATTATTATTATTATTATTATTATTATTATTATTATTATTATTATTATTATTATTATTATTATTATTATTATTATTATTATTATTATTATTATTATTATTATTATTATTATACCTCTCGTCCCTTCCTCCATCCTCCTTTCTTTTATTTTCAAAAAAATTCAACAATAATGCAGCAACAAAACGCAGTATACAGAACAATAACACCTCCATTAATCGTCCTCCTTCAACCTCCGATTTCTCCTCCATTTCTCCACCGTTTCCTCTAATTTTTGTACCATTATCTTCCTCTTTCCTTCCTCCTTTCTAGGTAAGAAAGTCTCGTTTTTGTGGTGGTTTTGTTTTTCGCCGTCTTATAAAAGTTTCGCTTTTCGCCTCAATCCTTGCGTTTTCTTGCTCCTTGATCAAGGTTTCGAAGACCCGGAGGAATACTCAAGATTTGGGAACCGTTTATTCGAAGAATAAGGAGCGTTTAAGGTAACGGTGATAGGTTACTCAATAAAATGTCGAAATTTCCGTCTTTTATATCGTTTTCGTGTCCTTGTTTGTTAAAGTTCAGTTCTTTATACTTTGCCGCATTTGTATACTCAATTTCATCGTATCATTTTTGTCTTTATGCTCGGATTGATGATTGTTATGCACGATGTAGTTGTATTAAATTTCCGTCGCAAAATTACGCTTGAAACGGATTGTTTTACATGGATTTTCGAGCATGGTTGAGATAAGCTCGGTGGGGGTTATTAGTGTTTTAGTTGCATTTAGTCTCCGTCTCAACTTTGCTTCCACTCCCGTCCTAGTTTTGACCCGTGTGCTGTTTTGATCTCAATCTGGAACCGTGACATGGTTTATTGGGTCTCTGTTTTGAGACGGGTAAAACAGTTCCCCGGTGTTATTTTTCGTGCTTGTTTCTTCATGCTAATATCGTCGTCTGTACACTCGATTTTTCCGCTTTGAAAACCCGATTTTGAACCATGCTTACCCCGTTTTTGGGTGCCTGTTTACGGGCTGCTTGAGCAGCCGTGGGTAGTGATTCTGGTAGCCTGTTTCGGCCTATTTTAGGACTGATTTTGGGACGGGATATGGAGTGGTGGGAGGGGTAGTGGTGGGTAGTGGTGGGTAGTCGAATGGTGGCTGCTTTGGGGGAGGAATGATGGTGGTTGTAGGTGTTTGTTGAGGAGAGAAAGGGGCTGCCCATATGGCTTCCCTTAAGTTGTGGTGATAAGTGGTTTTGGCGCAAGTCTAGTGTATACGAATTATTTAAATTCCGTCTCGTATATTATATAACGTAGTTCGTTAATATCGTTCATTTATATATTTTCCTCTCATTATTTATAATTGTGGAATTCCGTTATTTAATTATATTTCCGTCTTAACTTTGGTCCCAAAATGGGTGCTTTTGGCGCCATGTTTGGTTTATTCGAATTGTTTAATTTCTGTCTCGTATTTTATATATCGTAATTCATTAATATCGTTCTTTTACATATTTATTCAATTGGGCTCATTTGGTAATTTTGTTTGTTGGGCTCACAATAATTTATATGTCGGGCTTACTATATTTCTTTTCTTTGGCTTGTTATGTTCCATTCGTTGGGCTTGTTATATATCATGTGTTGAACTTCATATAATTTATTTGTTGGACTTCATATGACTTAATTGTTGGGTTTAACATGTCTTTTTTGTTGGGCCTGACATGATTTGATTATTGGGCTTAATGTGTTCCATTCTTTGGGCTTCTCATTGTTTGCTTATTGGGCTTATAAGTGAGTCACTTGGGTTTGGTCATATTTTATTCCGTATATTTCACATAACGTAAATTATTCTTTACCGCTTGTTATATTTTATTTAACAGACATGTTAAATTATGAAGTGGAATATTTATTAATATAATACATGTATGAAATATTTATTATAAATAGTTACTTGTGAGGGGTCGTATTCTAGATAATGTCTTGTATTGTTCGGTTGTGAGAGTCTTGGTCCTATCGGATACTAGAGGCGAGCTATAAGCCCTCTAGTTGCGATATGATCGTCGGGATTGATGTTCCCATTCGTACTTATGGTGATATGTAAGCCATAAGTATGAAAGTGACATTAGTAATCCCGTCCCAGATACTTTATATGTTGTGCCTCGGATATGTTTTAAAGGTAACCTCTGAGTCGGGTACTTGTTTGTAGTATTTGGACATGTTTTAAAGGTAACCGCTAAGCCAGATACTTTATATGTTGTGTCTCCGACATGTTTTAAAGGTAACCTCTGAGTCGGGTACTTGTTTGTAGTATTTGGACATGTTTTAAAGGTAACCGCTGAGCCAGATACTTTATATGTTGTGCCTCGGACATGTTTTAAAGGTAACCTCTGAGTCGGGTACTTGTTTGTAGTATTTGAACATGTTTTAAAGGTAACCGCTGAGCCAGATACTTTAGAGGTCGTACCTTGGACATGTTTTAAAGGTAACCGCTGAGCCAAGGTACTTAAGGATTTGTGTCTCGGACATGCTTTAAAGGTAGCCTCTGAGCCGGATGCTTTGCTTTTTGTGTGATGTTAGTAGTCCCATTTCGTGTATTGTATGTTATTTGGCTTTCAAATTTCATGGCTAAGGTTTCCATTCACATGTATTAAGATGTTAATCTTGTTTATCCGTGGCATATGATATTCTATCGTGTTTACTTGTCTAACATCTTGTTTGCGCTTATTCAAGTTATTCGCATGCTTAACATGCTTACTTGCATGAGTTACTTCTTATGTTTATTTTAACATAATGTGGCTGGGGGAACCTTGAGTTACTCCCCACTGACTGTGGCGTTCATGTGTACATGAATGACAGGTTGTGAAGATGCTTACGTGGGGAAGACGTGTGGGCTAGCGAGAACTAAACCTTGGACTAGTTGTCGGTTTATTAGGATTACTTAGACTCACCATTTATCATTTTGTCATTCAAGGGGTATATTTTCCCTCACCTTTGACTATCCCGTTTGTTTAAAGTTAACTTTATTTCCGCATTCTTTATTTATGTTTTAGATTTTAATGAACCCACGCTTTAAACTTTAAAAGTTTCAAAAATTTCCTAATTTCCGCTTGAATTTATAACTTTTATTTTCGCTATATCGCGGAGTGTCCTTGTTGATATCAGGGCCTTTGTTGCTCCCGACGCATACACGTGTACCCCAAACACAGTTTGAACTTGACCTTAAGTAATAAAAGAGAGATGGGTAGAATTAAGGACCTAACGGACTTTAAACGACCCGCACGGACAGTCGACAAACTTTAAACTGTTCCCGAGGACAGGTCCTTGACTTGTATCCCCGAGTCGCCTTGGCGTCGTCCCTCCCGGCGGCAGGTCCTTGGCTCGGATTATTTTGATCTGCCTCGACGTCGCTTCGGTCTCCAGGTTGTAATCTTCGATTGACCTAGGGGCTATACTTTGACTTTTGCCCTGTCCAAGCCTCAGTCAAAGTGGGGGCTCTGTAGATACCCAGTATTTGTCGAGTCTCCAATAAACACCCGATGATTATCGGACTACAACATGCTTAGGAATCGCAACGTTTAATCGACAGTTTTGTATAACTATACGTCGGAAAACTTAAAACGATTTCGAAAACAAAACTTTTCAAAAGTACCTGGAGTGTTTAATGCACGACCACGGGGTCGCAATGATACTAACTAGAATCAAAACCGATACCGGACCAAAAACCGACTCAAAAATTCAAATCCCGACTCCTACAATGAGTCAAACCGAGTCAAACACAAAAAACAAACTTCTCAAAACTTCCATGCTAAGTATTCCCGGAATGCTTGATGGTCAAGTACAAATCATGTCATCTAAAACATAGGATAGAACAGATCATGATTTCAATTGCGTGATAGTGACAAGACAGCTCGAAGACCCGCGAAATGGCTCACGCCTCTTCAAGTAGCCCATGCGCACACGTCGCTCAAAACGCACACAACCACCCATTTTTCTATAAATACCCCTCAAATGCCACCATTTGAAGGTACGTGAGTGTCCGCCCCCTCATTTCTCCCTTAAAATTCTCGACTCGACTTCTTAAGTCACAAACCGACACGTATTTTCGACCTACCGATCAAAAATACAACCCATACACATTGTTTGGTACCGTCATCGTGCATTAAATCACTTGACCGACCATCTCGACCAACTACACCATCGCCAAATTAAACAAAACAATCTTTTACATTGCTAAAACGGTTTTTAACCGAGTTTTCCGACCTAACAAGTTGATACACTTTCGTCGATTTCTCGTCTCAAGCCTAGCATGTAAGTATGACGGTGTAAAAATCCTCTTCTTTCATGTTTTTCATCTGTTTTATGACTATAACATGCTAAAACATGCATAACATGATTCAAATATAGGTTAGATGAGCCAAAATCGGATTTTTGGCCGGAGACAGGGCCTGCTTGCATAGCACAGAGGCTCGCGCCTCAATGCCCTCTCAGGCCTTAATCCAGCCGTGTTTGCTCTCATCTTTCCTCTTTATTTTATTTCTTATTTATAATCGGTTTTACCATTTCAAATATTTCAAATCATTTTTATGATAAATTTTTAACCATGAATAATTCACCCTCGGTTCCTCATACCATGACGGTTTAATCCGTGTTTCGGTGATAATATTTGATTAATTACATTTTGAAAGGTACTTTAAAACCTTTTATTTTATTTCTTCATATTTCAAAAACAAACATATTAGTCATAAATATAAAATCATCCTTGGTTCCACATACCATGTCAGTTTTTAACCCGAATATGATGATGAACATTGACTAATTACAAATAAATGAACTTAAAACAATTAGTTCATAATCATTTTCAAACCTATTCTTTTCAAGCTTGTAAAACCGAACCCGACATCGAATATTGTCAACAAAATGATGATTATTCAAGTCTCGTTCCTCATATTGACACAAAAGCGGTCTAAACGACCTTTTCAAACCAAGACGAGTTCAAACACCCTCTTTACAAACCATTTTATAAACATTTTAACAGTCAGAGGACGTCCCTTGGACAGTCTGCTGACTCGCGCCTAAACAGGCCAACCATTTTCAAGTTTTCAAACAAGGATAGACCTGCTTGCATCGCCAGATCGCTTGCGCTTCAATAGGCTGCCTGATGCAGACCATGCTTTCCTTCCAGTACTTGTCTAGGACGATCCCGACTTCGGTTAACCCGAATATAGGACGGATCAGATGACAAATCTGCCCCTTTTACATTATATTTGCAAAACGTCTTTCTAAGACAAACGGATCACGTTATGCACCATAAACCTAATCGGTAAATGGATGTTTAATTTTTGTCTCGCATGCAAATCAACATTAAATCCAACTTGACATCAATTACTTGATATTTAGATAAATAACCGACATAGAAAGCTCACATATTAGGTTCAAAACTTGTGGATGTGCATTCATGCATTTACCCATTTTATCAACTTTTATATTTAACCAACCAAGATCGATTAGTAGAGGCCGTTACCGCGGGCAGAATTGGGTGTCTGATTAAAGGGCTTCCCAATACATACCTTCACCTCTTACTCAGAAACTTTGGATAGTGGACGACCTTATCTAGGGCGAACGAGAGTCATTTCAGAGATATGATGCTAAAGAGGGACGACTCCTTATCTTTAGTACTTATGTCAAACACCGCTTTTTGCCTTGGTTGACTTAGGTATAAAGTGGATTCGAACGGGTTCCAAGCATCCCACAAATGCTTGTTGGCGACTCTGAACATCTCTTGCATCATTTCGAGACCCTTGTCGAGACGAAACCGACCGATCTAAAATGATCCGGTCGAAAGCATCTTTTTACGCCGTCGGGCGTGGCTTTCAAGACACAGTTGCATGTCCCACAGATCAGTTGGGCGTCGCAGGTGGCATGTCCACAAAAGGATGACAATTTTCTAATGCATTATTGAATATATTATTAGCAAGTTGTTAGCAAGTTGATCAAGTGGAAGGAGGTAAGTAATCAAGTTGATAAAGATAGTAATGAGCAAGTGGAGAATGTGGGCAAGTGGATTGGAATAACACGAATCTAATCCTCCCAATATGGTCATTATCCCTTCCTGATCATCAGTTAAACATATTACCATTACGACAGGCTCGGAAAAATAATAAATCTAAGCTTTTAAAATGCATCAATCGGAGTCCGAATGATCATTTTCGGAGGGCTTTAAGATGCCAAATTTCTACTTATACGGGTATTGCATAACGACGTTAAGTAACATGCTAACGTGGATGATTGGTCTTATTAAGCACTTTATTGCGTATGGCTATGCAAGTAGGGTAGCGGGTATGAGTTTAAAACATAGTTCCCTATATGACTAGGGTAATCCATGCGGTTTCGGTTTACGTGTTCTAGTAAGTCGTAACTTAACTATTACAACTGTCAAAAGTTTGGTTTGCTATTTGAGGGTTGATCACGATCTAATCATACTTAATTTCTCTAGATACGAATAACGGTGGTGATAGGCTATTTATAGGAAGGAGAAGTAAAGAATGATGATGATTGAACAGTGAAGATGATAATGAGGGAGGAGGAATGTTGGTACCATTGATGATAGCAAATAGCATAAAGGACATAGTACGACTTGCAAACTACATAAATTTGGGCGGCAAACTTAATAAACTAGTACGCACTTATAATTACGGGTCAGAAATCTTCCGTAATTTTAAAATAACATTTAACAAAATAACTGGGATTTAAAACTCAATAGTCTTAAAATATGAAATACGGAGTTTAGTAAACGTAAAGTATTTCACAAATTGTAAAAGATATAACTTTCGAATCCTACAGGATCAAGTTGACTCAGAAATAAATATAATATTACTATAACATGTCAAAACATAAAGTTTGGGATTTTCATTTGAAATTAGGAAGTTTAAATTTTACAACCAAATATTATAATAGTTTGAAAATTCATAGCTAATATCATTTTATTATGTTAATATTTGAATCAGACTTAAAGTTTGTCCATAAACTTTAAAAGAACAATTTGAAATATACGAATTAAATTTGTTACACGTTAAATTAAAATAAAATATATAAAAATAATGACTAATTAACACGGGGTGTTACAATGCTAGACCAGAGGACCAGGTACCCAGAGTAGGGAGAGACCCTAGGAGAGTGAGAGAGGTTCTTGGAGAGTCCCAGCCAGTGCAGCCCGGTCCACCCGGGTATCAATATCCCAGCTACTCGTCTTCTTTTAGCCCTCAGATGCAGGTAAGTGAGCTCATGGAGAGGGTGTCCAACGCCTTAGTGCTCCGGAACCTCCATGAGATGGACAATATGCAGGGTGCGGGAACCAACTTGGCCCAACCGATTTGGTCGCGAGGAGTGGGGAACGATAGTGGAGTCTTTCACTCCTACGGAGTGGATCTGACCACGTGGGGAGTTCCGGAGAGCTATCCCTACTGATGTCTAGCGCCATGGAGAGCAGGAGGAGACCTCAGTATGGGAGCGACCACCGGAGGAGGCACGTCAGGAGCCGGCACATCAGGAGGAGGAGGAGATGAGGAGATGGAGGAGGATTAAGGTGGCGACCATGAGTGATTTTCTTGTAGTCTTGTTTTAGTGGACTTGTGGTTACTTGATACATTTGTTTGATCGTACTTGGCTTTATCTCGGTTTGTATTTGGCCATAAGGCCGTATTTTGTTAGATTTTATAAACTTCTTATGCAGGTATGTGATGTCGGGGATGAAACCCTGGAGATTGTTATATTTTCTTTGTGAAGAGCGTGTCGTTGTACGCCCTCAAACAATATTTATAGTCTTCAACAAACTACCCTTAGTAGAGTGGTAAGTAAAGATCGGATCCCAAGGAACGGGTATTGGATTAAGCTATCGATTGTAAGTAGCAATGTCTTAGGGCGTCACAATTTAGTTTGGGTTGAGATGGTTATCTAAACTACTAGACAAGCAAAAGAAAACAAAGCAAGTAATGTAAATGGGGATGTAAACAATTGAAGAAAGGTAATAGGGTGTCATGGGTTCATAAGGGAATCATGGTGAGATCACATAAACAAGTTTCATAGATGCAAGCAAGTTATTGTTGTAGTGGAATCGAGTTAGTTTATATCTTACAATTCCTAAGAAGATTCTGGTCATGCAGCCGAGTCGGTCAAGACTTTACAACACCTACAAGTCGACTTAGTTTTTTCCTATTCAACTATATGCATGGTTTAACAAGCCTTGAGTTAGTTTATGTCTTACAAGTCTTGTTGAATGGATAAGAGATTCATGCTAGGTTGTCAATCAAGCATTTCATCAACCATAACATGTGCATAAGTTGAAACTACAACAAGCAAGCAATCATATGATGGACTGCCTCTTACTCCTTAGTCGTGAATGGAATGAATTTTTGGTATTTTAAATGGGCCAAAGGTTTGAGGCAGGGGACCCCCTCTCCCCTCTCTTATTCACTATCACTATGGAGTATTTGAGCAGGATTTTGGACCATGTAACAACCACAATGTCTTTTAAATTCCATCCCATGTGTGGTCATCTTCAATTATCTCACCTTCTATTTGCTGATGATTTACTTCTCTTTTATAAAGGTGATATCCACTCAATCCTGATCTTATTGAGGGCTTTGGTCACTTTCTCTATAGCCACTGGTTTGCAAATGAACTCTATGAAATCTAATATTTATTTTAATGGAGTTCATCATTCTGTGAAGGCTGATATTATTGAGGTGTCTGGGTTTGTGGAAGGTACTTTGCCTTTTAAATATCTAGGTGTGCCTATTGTTTCTGGCAGGCTCTCTCTCAAACACTGTGCTATCCTTATTGACAAGGTTACTGCCAAAATCACAGGGTTTGGTGCAAGGAAACTTTCTTATTGTGGCAGGCTAAACTTGGTTAATGTTGTGTTGACTTCATTGTACAACTACTGGGCTACTATTTTTATAATTCCCAAGGGTGTCCTCAGAAGGATTGATGCTCTTTGTAGGAACTATCTTTAAGATAGTACTACAGAATACTTGAGGTCACCTCCAGTAAGCTGGGATAAACTGAGTGTACCCAAATGTGAAGGAGGTCTTGGTGTTAGGAACAGTTATTATTGGAATGCTGCTGCAGTAGGCAAACTTGTTTGGTGGATCCATTCAAAACTTGATGCTCTTTGGGTAAGATGGGTCAATCACATTTACATAAAGGGAGTTCCTTAGCCTTCCTACTCCCCTAAACCAGATGTGGCCTGGAGTTGGAAGTCTATCAGCAAAATCAAAAACAAATTTCATTTGGTTTTTAATCCTGGTCTGTGGAGTGCAAACTCTGCTGGGTATTCTATATCCTGTGGATACAAATTGATCAGGAACCATTATCCACTGGTTCCTTGGTACAAATATGTTTGGAATTCCTGGAGTGTGCCTAAACACACTTTCATTAACTGGTTGATTGCAAGAGAGGCCCTGCGTTTGAAGGATAAATTGTTTCAGTTGGGTATTTGTCAGGATGTTGTGTGTTTGGTGTGTGGCTTGGATGTTGAGACTCATATAAATCTTTTTCATCAGTGCCATTACATCAGAAGAATTCTTGGGAAGCTCAGTTTAAAGCTTTCCATTCGTTTCCCCTTAACTGCTATCTTGCCATGGGTTCATAGCAAGCCATGGTCAAAGACTAAAAAGAAGGTTACTCTTGCCTGTATTCAGGCTGCATACTATATGGTTTGGATTCAGCGAAATAAAGTCCTTATTGATGGAGCCCTAGCTCATCCAGATAGGGTTGTCCATGATATTGTTAGCATGATGAAAATTAGAAGTATGTTTTGGCTTCAAAATGTAATGTCCTCAAGTGATAAGACATGGATATTTATGATTAGCTCCTAATTATAATCATCCATGTTCTTGAAATTGTACCATTAGTTGGTAGTTTGTAATATTTTGTTCATTGGTTTTAGTGGAATGCTAACCTTTCACCAAAAAAAAAGCAATCATATGAACTTATTAAGTAAATATCTACCCCATGATTAATTCCCCTAATTCCCTATTAACTATAGTTAAGAGACTACTCACTCATGATCATGGAAAGCATGCTAACAATGGAGTCAATCATATTAACAAGCCTAAACATAATGAAAGAGCAAAATACTAAACAAGGATTAAGTAAGGAGTAAGGAAATTGTACCAACTTATGATGATCAAAGTAGAATGCAAAGAATAATATAAAAAAACTTGATTAGTGATGAAGATTTGTCAATTCTCCAATAATACCCAAAATGATCTTCAAATTACCCAACTAGATCTAAAGTTCTTGAATAATAATTAAGGAAGGATTAAAATATAATTAAGTTAGTTGATCTCTAATCTACTCTAATGACTTGATGATAATCTCCTAATACAATGGAGTATTTATACTTAGTACAAGTATTAGGGTAATTAAGGGCTTAAATGACGATTAAGTCCCTAAAATGAAGATTAACTCCTTGCAAGCCCCCCATGGAGACGCTCGACCTGTCTCTGTTGGACGCCCATGCTGTAAAGGAATATGCCCATCCTGCTTCTGGGATGCTCGGACTGAATCTTGGGACGCCCGTCTTGTTCTCCAGGATGCTCGGGCCGTGCTTGGGACGCCCGTCTCACAGGTCAATTTGGCTTCTTCTTCAATTGGCTTCCTCAAGATCCGTGGGGATCGTTGAGGAGCCTTGGGGGTCCTTCATCATTGCCCAAATACTTGTTTTATCTACTTAGGCCTTTAGTATCGATCTCCTCCTTGATGCTTGGTTATTAGATGCGATCAATTTAGCTCTGTTTTACTCCATACACATAAGGTTAGCGCTCCTTCCCTACCATGAGCACAAATCCTCATAGTATATGCAAAGTGGGAAGCTTAAGATAGAAATGACCCTAACACATGCAAGAAAGCATAGGAACGAGGCTAGTTCGGGGACTAAAATGTGTGCAATTATGAGTCACGTCACTTTGCTTAACGTTGCATGTGGAGGGAATTATGACCTGCAGTTACTCGATCGAGTGCCCTCAACTCGATCAAGTACCTGTTGATGACCATTTAGAGAGCATTATGATATATAGATACTCGATCGAGTACGCTTAACTCGATCGAGTAGCCTAACCTAGACTTGATCAAGTCCTCTTAACTCGATCGAGTGCCCTTATTTACCCTTATAATCCATTTTTTTGTGATCATGGGAGTATTTGGTTGATCGATCGAGTACCCTTAACTCGATCGAGTAGCCTAACCTGGACTCGATCGAGTACCGTTAACTCGATCGAGTACCCTTAACTCAATCGAGTAGCCTAACCTGGACTTGATCGAGTACCCTTAACTCGATCGAGTGCCCCTCTTGTACTACCTCCGGAGTTACCATACTTAGCAGTATGGGTAGCTATCTGATCGATCAACTTCCATGCATTATCATCATTAGTATTATCCTGGAATCTCCCATTAGCTGAAGAATCAAGTAGAGCTCGATGATCATCATATAACCCGTTATAAAACTGGTTGCAAAGAAACCACTTTTGAAAACCATGATGGGGGACTGAACGGACTAGTCTCTTGAAGCGAACCCATGCCTCATTCAAATCTTTAGTGAGACTTTGTTTGAAGCTGGTGATTTGACTTCTTAAGGTATTGGTCTTCTGCGGTGGAAAGTATCTCTTGTACAATGTAAGAGCTAAAGTATTCTAGTCAGTAACCCCATGATCCTCTAGATCTAAATCACGAAGCCATTCGGCCGCACCATCTCGCAAAGAGAAAGAAAAAATCACCTGTTTTACTTGGTCTTGTGTTACTCCAGCAGATAGTGGAATTGAGCACAACAATAATCAGTAAATTTTTCCATGTGTTTAGCAGGGTCTTCATTAGCTCCTCCTCCAAACAAGTTTTGTTCCACCAGGTTGATATAGGAGGGACAAATCTAGAATGTGCCATTGTCTGTAGTGAGTAGCTTGAATCTTTTAGGAATGGATGCATGAGTAGGCTCTGAATGACTAGCTAAAGTAGGCATCTTGACTGGAGTAGGAACTGGAATGTCAGTGGCAGAAACGAGTTTGTCCTATTCAAAGGACGGATTTTCTGCGAATGTAAAGTGCTCGTAGTTAACGTCAATTGTACTCAAGTCTTCCACGTGACTGATTTCTCTATGAAAATTTCGTCTATACTGAAAAGTCGTCTCTGGTTCGGGATCAAAAGGTACAATCTCCGACCCGCTAGACCTGATCATACACAAAACTAACAAGAAAAATATCAAACGGTCTCAAGGAACAGAAGTTCCCTGAGACAAAAGACAAACTAAGCAAAAATAAACAGAAAATAGTAGTCTTCCTGGCAACGACGCCAAATTTGAGAAGGGTAAAGTCATGTCCCCTAAAACGAAGTAAACCTAGTTCACTAGTAACTAATAGTCAGCGGTAAGTAAGGAAGCGAATCCAGAGGGAGGCGGTAATAGTCTAGTTTACTAATTCTTTAGTCCGTCCTAAAGTAACAATTTTCTTGAAGGTTGGTTGGTTGATTTTTATAACTAACTGCTAAGTAAATAAAGGTGAATTCAATAATATAAAAAGGTCTAGGGATCGGGTTCACTAGGTATGTTATCCGGGGGTGTGATTTAACTAATTAAGAGAGCAATTATGTTATTTAAGGTTATATGTCCAGTCGGTACTATATACCCTTTAGATCTAAACTTAACATGCGGTCGTTGTAATTAAGCTAGTCTATTCAATTGTTGTAGCATATAGTAGTTAATGCGTGCCTTTTATATAGACTTTTTATACCGTATTTGCACGCATTTCTATGCATATTTCGTAGTATTAAGCTACGAATGTCCCCCGAATTGTCTATTTTGGTTTGTCTTGTATTATTTGCAGGTATGAACCGGAGAGGATCATAATCAAGCTTAAAACATGTCCCTATGCGTGCATTTAGGAGATGAGTTGAGTCGGAGCTTGGAAACTACTAATTTGTGATGCACATAGAAGTAAGGTAGCTAGGCGAGCAAAGGAAGAGCTTCATATAACTAGTACCTACTTTGAAGAGTTATAACTCAATTTCTAAAATTGATAATAAAATAATACAAATTGGAGATGAAAACTTGTCTTGTTAGCTTTCCAACGCCACCAAAAACGCTCTGTTTTCCCAAGTAACGAAGAAATGGCTGCCTTTTGAAGTTCAGTGCGCAAAGCAGGAATTACGCGCTGAAAATTGCTCAATCGAAAACCTAATCTACTCGATCGACCACCTCATCTACTCGATCGAGCACTTAAGTATATGATCGGCCACTTTTGAGCACTTTACTGTTCGATCGAAAGCTTTTTGGGAAGATACCTTTCGATCGACTAACATATAGTTGCTCGATCGAGCAAATCAAGTCTGATGCAGCATTTTTCTAGTCGAGACATTTTAATTCTATCTTAGTTTATCTTATAGTAATTATCTCTTATAAATAAGAGATCATTAGGTCATTTAGGGATCTTTTTTCATACCTCTTAATTTCTGAACTTTTATCTCAACTTTGCTCGATGTTGTTCTTTCTATTTTCCGGATCTTGTTTGTGTAATCTTTCTCTTACTCTCTTTTTATTTTATCTAATTCTCCTTTGCTCATCTCTTTCTACCATGTTTGTTCTTTCTTTATCTTTTGTTCTTGTTTTATTTACATTTATGCGTAGCTAATTCTCTGTTGCTAGGATTAGGGGAACCATGGTAGTATAACGATGATGCGATAATTTGGTTTAGGAGGTTTTGTTGTGAGAATTGTTTTGTAGCAATATAATTGTAATTATTAGGTTGAATGCATGCAACTGAAGTAATGAAACTGGTTAAATTCAGACCTAGATCGAAAGATTGGAATTAATAGACCTGTTATGGATAATAGACTACACTAATGAGGGTGAAAGCTAAGTTAGTAGTATTTTAGGGCGGATAGCGGACCGAAAGGACCTTTCCTTTACCCTTCTCACATTAGACCGACTGACCTTACCTTTAGCAGAATTGTGTGATATCAAGGTGAACCGACATCCTGGCATATTTCTCTCTATCTTATTAATCTCCTATTTCGATCCTTGCTATTTAATTTCAGTTTGTTAGTTTAGTAAAAATAACTCAAAGCCCCTGCTTTGTGACCGTAGACAGATTGAATAACGAGTAGATAGTGACCGCCTCCCTGTGGATACGATACCCGACTTGCCTCTGCTGCATTAGTTAGAGCCTGTTGGTTTTATTTTTGATAGGGTTGTGACAGTCGTGTCATTAGTATTAATCCGGTCGGCAATAATCCTAATATGCAAGACTAATTAACTAATCCTAGCCAGTAATTAATCAATTATATTTAAGACAACAATTGAACAACAACAAAAAGTAATTTAACTTTTAATTCATTATTTAAACCTCCTTATAACAACCAAGATCCCCTTTCATCCTAGATGAATAAAAGAGCTACTCGTACTAATAAAAATAACAACAATAAGATGAAGGGAAAACATAGGTAAAAATATGTAAAAGATAAATAACAAATCAATTATAAAACTAGAACTTGAATTAATAATTAACGAGAAAAGATTAACAAATACCGTAAATAAAAAGTGCTTAAATCTGAAATAATAGTAGCCAAACTAATTCTTGGAGCTTTCTAGGGTTTTTGATGTAAATAATACGTAACATAATAATAGGGCACAAACTTTCTATTTATACTAAGCATAAACCGACTTTAGGAAGTTTCGCGGAAATTGCAAAAAACCGCTGGACACTTGATCTAGCTAGTGTTGAAACACTCGATCGAGTACTGTTCATCAACACTCGATCTACTGTTCAAACACTCGATTGAGTGTCGTTAGTTTTCAGTTTATTCTTCTTCATGCTTTCTCTTCTTCTCTTCTTTATTCTTTTTAATTCTTGTGTCATTCTTCTTCCTTGTTTCCGTCTTGCCGACTCCGCGGTGCTCGATATTGTTCAATTGCTCCACAAATGCATCTAATCTGCATTAAAACACCAAAAGGCAGAAGTATCGACATTTCTAATAAAACCGCATATAATCAACATAAAATAGCACAAAACTGTCTTAAAACAATTAAAGGAGAGATATATAAATGTATATAAATATGACTCATCAGACTACTAACACCAACAGTAACACCCACTCATACCAAGGTGCCTTACCAGGACCACCCTAGCATGAAAGAATGTTACCATCTCGGTTACCCGAGGTTAGTATATATCAAAAGCGTATGTCCCAAACACATTTATTAAAAGTACTGTAAATAGAATTGGTTACAATAATCAAAAATCCAACAAAAGTGAATGCAAATGTTAACAACTACATAGCCATAACTAAGACTCGCAACTGTGATACTACAACTGGTGTGATGACTCTCACATGACCGCCCAAGCTCACCAAATGTAATACCTATCACAGCCTGCTCACCATCCCCGAATGGATCACGGCAGATTTTACAAAACAACAACGGGGTCAGTACTGTTCAATCAAGATAAGACAAATACACAAGGTAACCAGCTGATCATCCTCCAACCCCAATCCTCTATCACACACAGTAACCGAATACACACCGAAGTGTGTAGCCCTGCCAGATTACCCATCGCAACAGATAATCCTCGCCGCCGGTGGGAGACCGCAGCCAATCCCCACCTGAATCCCACTCATCAACGAGCGATATCCCTGTCCCTTAATTTGCACATCCCCTCCCGTGAGGGGTTCCACGGAGGGCGAACTAGGGCGTGAAGCCACTCCCGCAAGTGACTGCATCACAACACAATCACAATCATCACCACACCACAACATCACATCCACCATCACAACACCGACACTCCGATGATCAGCAGATAACAACAATTACAATGCAACCACAACTTAAATCAACAAACAGAGACTGAGTAGGGAAACCCTACCATAGCAATAACCAGCAATTATGGAAATCAAGCACTAGAATGGCTCCTCTACGAAATCCTCGCCTAAACAATAACCATATAACACAATTATACATCGCACAATCCTATTTTCCCCCAATTCATGAATAAAAACAAACCCTAAAATTAATCATCAACAACATAGGGATAAAGACTTACCGACGGAAGAATGAAAGATTGAATGCGATAGCTACGATGTCCACACACACACAGAGAAGAGATTTGGGAGTGATTAGAGTGTCGTAGGTTTGATTAGGTTTGCAAATGACATTTTAGAAACTGATTATCGAATATATAATCCCTAATTACTCCCAAATCAAACCGCTGAATTATTAATCGCCAGACCGGATACTCGGTCGAGTATAGGGTATACTCGGCCGAGTATCCTCTACTCGGTCGAGTATTCATCATACTCGGCCGAGTAATCCTCGGCAGTAGCAAAGCAGACTACACTAACTACACTACTCGGCCGAGTAGGCTCTACTCTGTCGAGTACTAGCCTAAGGAATTCCGTAGTATTACAGTCTTCCCCCCTTAAAAATAACTTCGTCCCCGAAGTTCACTCTCTACGCAAAACAAACACAAACAAACGACATCCCGACTCACATATACCAACATTATACCAGTTTAAAACATCACAAACTCGACTAACCCGACTCAAACTAAGACAAAAACACGCATGCGACCATCTCCTACCCCCTTAACAGACAACGGTTACGTCCCCGTAACCAACCATACCTGATCGAAAAGGTTAGGAAAACGCTCTCGCATAGCCTCCTCTGGTTCCCATGTGGCCTCTTCCACATTGTGATTGGAGAAAAGTACCTTGAGTAAGACGGTCTCACCATTCCTTGTCTTGCGTACCTTGCGATCTAGGATCTCCTTAAGAACCTCAGCATAAGACAAAGACTCATCAAGCTCGATGTTCTCGACCTCAAGCACATGTGACGGGTCATTCACATACTTCCGAAGCTGTAAAACATGAAAGACATTGTGGACTCTATCCAAAGCTGGTGGCAAAGCTAGTATGTAGGCTACCTCGCCTATGCTGTAACACCCCCATTTATTTAAGGGCCTGAACTAGGACTCCTCAGATAAATGACGGTGTTACCATCTCGGAAACCCGAGGTAGTAGATACAAAGGAAGGAAACACAGTACTTTAATAAAAATATTTATAGTGAGATTACAACTGGAATAAAACAAAGTCTCCAAAAATATGACCAAAAGATACAGTCTGATAAAGCTACTAATAAGACTAAGGTGGCCTAGGCACTAAGTCCGTCATCCAAACTCTCTTCCCTTCCCCAGCCCATCATCTCGAAAATACTGTCAACTGCTTCCCAATAATTGGATCATCACGGGCGTACACGAATACACAGGGTCAGCCGCGAAGCTGAGTAGGGAAAACAATTGAACAACAAAATATGATATGCATGATCCTCCGTCACCTCCATCTCCATCTCAACTCATATCTCATATCTCATTTCTCATATCTCATAACCCGGACAACCCTGACCATACCGATCCCGGTAGACTATATATATCGACCGTAGCCGATCGCGCACTCGCTTGTTGAGGACACCAGGGCAAGTCTGCAGAACCCGCCCGGGCCTTATCACAATCCACATCGTATCTCAACATCGTCACTCCTACACCATCCTCCAACTCCAATGCATATGAAATGCTCAACAGTAATAATGCAACACAATGTGTATATTAATGAATGAAATCATGCCAGCTATCAAAAGATTGGAATAACATACTCAACACTAACAGTTCAGTCAACCCCACCTCATTACATGAAACATAACATCAATCACAACCACGAACAAGTCAACGATCTCAGCTTGGTCATATGGAACACAAACAAGTCAACTCAATTCAATAATACGGTAAGGAGTCAAGTGTGTTTCCCCTACCTCAAAGTGCCAGCGAATCCAACTAAGCGATTAAGCGAGTCCGTAAATAAGGCAATGAATTTGGTTATCGATCCTTCACGAGTCCGTCACCTAAAACCATTATAATATTTATTATTATTAACTACTAAATATAGAATTTCCCAAAATAGAAAATTTCCCGAAATAGTAACTTTTCTCTTTTAACAAACCCGACTCAAAACCCGCCTCTAATTATTTTAAATAACTCGGGAACTAATTTAAATAAATTATGAATAAGACCAAATAACGAATTATAACGATCAACTCATGGAAAAACCCGTTTCGAAAACAAAACAGCCCGTCATCAACCCTACCCCCTTCACACGCCCCCACACTCCTCACGCGCCACCTATCCCACCGCGACAACCACCAGACCTGCTCCCCACTTCGACCCCACCACCAACAACCACCACCGGCTGGTCGATCGCCGCCGGCGAGTCGAACCAGGGCGGCATCCGCCGGTTCACCGCCAAGCCCCACCAAACACCCCCGTTTATCTCCTACCACCACCGCAACAAAGAACCACCCCCGCCACATAACCACCATCCAACTCGCCGTCGCCCACGAACCTAAACACCGTGGCACCACCATTTCGACCTCCCCGAGTCCACGGTGGTGCCACCCCAAACCTAGCCGTCTAAAACTCGCCTGAAACCGTAACCAAAACCCGTTTTTCCCCCCTCCATCGATACCGCCTGTTTCTGCCACCCTAATCACCTACAACCACCCCAACAACCACCAAGCTACTCGCCACTCACCACACTACTCCTATATCCCGTCAACCACCACCACCAGCGCTTGTCTAAGACACACAACCGCATCCAAAAACCCGACAGAAATATGAAACAGTGGAGAAGGTTGTCTCTTACCTTTTTCCTGCCGCCACAACAGCCACCAGGGTCGTCTATGGTCGATGACAACCACCCTAAGGTCTTCCTTGCTGCGCCGTCGACACCCACTCTCTCTCTCTCTCCCTCTCGTTTTGCGTGCAGGTTGAGGTCGAAGCTGATGAAGAAGGGAGGCGGGTGAGGTGTGTGTCGTGTATTGCTAGGGTAAAAACATTAGGTTAAAACTTAGGTTAGAACATGATGTTGGGTGTTGGGTTAATTGGGTTAAACATGATATTGGGTAAACCCAAATGGGTCGAGGGTAAATGGTTTAGCTCACGTCTCGAATACCATATAAACCCGTCTCAAATAACTTATGCAACAACTCGCTTTTACGATATCAACACGACTAAACAATTAACTCAACTCAACTATTATCCCGACATAATTAGTAAAATAATATATATAATAATTATATATAATAATATCCGTTTAATTAATTATATTATATAAAATACGGGGTGCGGTCCAAAATCTCGTAAGGACCTATAAACTTCTGACTCAGCTTGCCTTTCTTTCCAAATCTCATCACACCCCGCATAGGTGACACTTTCAAAAGGACCTTGTCACCTACTGCGAACTCTATGTCCCTGCGGTGCAAGTCGGCATAACTCTTCTGACGATCTTGAGCTGCTCTCATCTTTTGCCGAATTACCCGAACCTGCTCAACCAAATCATGTACCAGCTGTGGTCCTAAAACCACTGCCTCAGAACTGTCATCCCAGCACATTGGACTACGGCACTTCCGACCATACAAAGCCTCAAAAGGTGCCATCCTGATACTCGTATGATAACTGTTGTTGTATGAAAACTCGATCAGATCTAGCCTGTCCTCCCAACTGCCCCCAAACTCCATAACACATGCTCTCAACACGTCCTCTAAGGTCTTGATAGTCCTCTCCGTCTGACCATCAGTTGCTGGATGAAAAGTTGTGCTCTTCTTCAAGGTAGTACCCATCAGCTCTTGTAGTTCTTGCCAAAACTTGGATATAAACCTCGCATCACGGTCAGACACTATATCCTTAGGTAAGCCATGCAGCCTAACCACATGCCTCCTATAACCCAAGGCCAGCTGCATCTTAGACTTGGTATCTTTCATAGGAACAAAGTGAGCTGACTTTGTCAACCGATCCACAATTACCCAGATCATGTTATTACCTTGCTGCGACTTAGGTAACCCAACCACGAAGTCCATAGATATCGACTCCCACTTCCACTCAGGTACTTCCAGGGAATGAATTTTACCTTATGGTCTCCGCTGCTCACCCTTGACCCTCTGACAGGTCAAACACCTAGCCACGAACTCAGCAACATCTCTCTTCATCTTTGGCCACCAGAAAGTCTTCTTAAGGTCATGGTAAAGCTTATCACCACCTGGGTGAACCGAATAGGGAGTGCAATGAGCCTCCATCAGGATCACTCTCCTCAACTCTGCATCCTCAGGAACACACCATCTCCCATCAAAACGAACACTCCCATCTGTGTGGATAGAAAACCTAGAAGCTGTGCCGCTCTCCACCCTTGACTTCCACTCTTGGATCTTAGGATCAAGCTCTTGCTTACTCTTGATGTTCTCATACAGGTCGGGCTCAATCGTCCAATCCCCGATGGTGTCCCTTTTCTTTATCATACAGATCCCCATCTTGGACATCTCATCCCTCAACTTCAGCAAGGACATGTCCTTACATAGCGAATGAACGCTCTTCCTACTCAAAGCATCTGCAACAACGTTATCCTTACTCTCGTGATAGATGATCTCCATATCGTAATCTCCGATCAACTCCATCCATCGCCTCTGCCGCATATTAAGCTCCTTCTGAGTGTAGATATACTTTAGACTCTTATGATCTGAAAACACCTTAAAGGTTGCCCCATAAAGGTAGTGCCTCCAACTATTAAGAGCAAAAACAACTACACCCAGTTCCAAATCATGAGTAGGGTAATTCTCCTCATATGGCTTCAACTGCCTCGAAGCATAAGCTATAACTTTCCCTGCCTGCATCAAAACACAACCCAGACCATTCTTT
Source organism: Silene latifolia (assembly GCF_048544455.1). Lineage (NCBI taxonomy): Eukaryota > Viridiplantae > Streptophyta > Magnoliopsida > Caryophyllales > Caryophyllaceae > Silene > Silene latifolia. The sequence continues at coordinate 135,418,242 of NC_133536.1, forward strand.
GAAGCATCGGTATATACTTCAAAGTTCTCACATCCCTCTGGCAAAGCTAGGACAGAAGCTATAGTTAAACGTTCCTTTAACGTCTGGAACGCCGTCTCTCAACTCTCATCCCAAACAAATCTGGTCTCTTTTCTTATCTAAGCTGTCATAGGCCGTGCTATGGTAGAAAAGTCTTTCACGAACCTCCTGTAGTAGCCAGCAAGGCCCAAGAAACTCCGAATCTCGGCGACACTCTTCGGTGATTCCCACTTGGTCACAGCCTCAATCTTGCTAGGATCCACGGACACCCCCTTCTTAGATATCACATGACCCAGAAAAGCCACCTCTTCTAACCAGAACTCGCACTTAGATAGCTTGGCATAAAGTTGATTTTCTCTCAGAGTCTGCAAAACCACCCTCAAGTGCTCCTCATGTTCTCCCTTAGTCTTGAAGTAGACTAAGATGTCGTCGATGAAAACAACCACAAACCTATCCAAGAACGGTGTAAAGATCCGATTCATCAAATCCATGAAAGCTGTTGGTGCATTGGTCAAACCAAAAGGCATCACCACGTACTCATAATGACCATAACGAGACCGGAAAGCTGTCTTTGGAATATCGTCATCTGTTATCCTCAATTGGTGATAACCTGACCTCAGATCGATCTTAGAAAACACCCCTGCTCCACTCAGCTGATCAAACAAGTCATCAATCCTAGGCAAAGGATACTTGTTCTTCATTGTGACATGGTTAAGCTCCCTGTAGTTGATACATAACCTCATGCTCCCATCTTTATTTTTCACAAACAAAACTGGAGCTCCCCAAGGTGACACACTTGGCCGGATATAACCCTTGTCTAACAGTTCATGCAACTGTTTCTTCAACTCAGCTGGTTCTTTAGATGCCATACGGTATGGTGCTTTGGATATAGGACATGTTCCTGGTTTGAGCTCCACGCTAAAATCAACATCCCTCTTTGGCGAAAACCCTGGTATCTCCTCAGGAAAGACATCCTTAAACTCTCCCACTACTGGTATCTCAGCAGCTGTCTATGACTCTACTCGGCTATCTCTCACGTGAGAAAGAATTAAGGGGCACTTCTTCCTCAAACATGACTTTAAAGTCATCACAGCTATGAACTTACACTTAGGTCTAACAAAAAACCCTTTATAAGACACCTTTATACTCTTTGGACCCCTCAAAGACACTTTCTTTTGCCGCCAATCTATCTTGGCGTCATACTTACCCAACCAATACATCCCGACAATCACCGCAAACCATCCATAGGAAACTCTAGCAGATCTATCGGTAAATCTACCCCTCCAACTATCATAGACACTCCCCTATACAACTTGACACAAGACACAGACTCCCCAGAAGGTATGAACACATCATCCTTTACAAGTTCAAACTCCCCCAAGCCTATAGATAAAGCATGACTCCTAGACACAAAAGAATGTGTTGCCCCCGAGTCAAACAAAACAAAAGACGATACATTATGAACAAGAAAGGTACCGGTGACTACATGTGCATCATCCTGAGCTTCCTGCTTATCCATCATGAAGAGATTTCCACTGCTTTTCTGCCCTCCTCCTTGGACCGAAGCATTGGAAGTACTGATGCGAGTCCGTTTCGTGTTCACAATTAAAGATGTGGTCGTTGGGTCACGGTCGAATCAAAACACAATTTATAACTTCACAAACAACTCTACAATTAGTAAAGAGGCAAGTAAAGGTCGGATCCTAAGGGACGGGTATTGAAATGAGATTCCTATTGCAACTAGTGGTGTCTAAGGGGTGTCACAAATTGGGTTGATGTAGAAGGTCACTAAACTAAAATAGCAATGAAAATAAACAAGCAAGATGAATTAAAGGGGTGTAAACAATTGATTAAAGGCACTAGGGTGTCATGGGATCATAGGGGAATCATGGGAATTGATCATACAAACATGTTCTCAAATTATAAGCAAGCAATTATTGTTGTGATGGATTGAGTTGGGTTATATCTTACAATCCTAGGAAAGTTTGGGTCCCGGAGCCAAATCGATTAGATTGTACAACACCTACAAGTCGACTTAATCTTCCCTACTCAACAACATGCATGGTCTAATGAGACTCGAGTTGGGTTATGTCTTACAAGTCTCATTGAAAAGATAGAAGATGATAGTAAATGCAAGGATTCATAGGCTTAGCATTTCATCAAATATAACATGTGCATGAGTTGAGATCAAAACAAGCAAGCAAATAAAACATGAAAGCATATTAATTTAAGCATGAATCATTCCCCATGTTGGTTTCCCCTAATCACCCATTAACCCTAGCTAAGAGACTACTCACTCATTATCATGTTGATCATGCTAGCAAGGTTGTCAATCATACCAAAAATATGAAACATGATGAATAAATGAAAGTAATTAACAATAATTAAAAAGGGATTAAGAGAATTATACCTACTAATGATTCCAATAATAAAGCAAAGATAAAAGAAGTACTTGAATGCTTGATTGAGAGGTTGTCAATCTCCCAACAATAACCCAAATAATCTTCAATTACCCAAAATAAAGGATGAACAAAAGAGACATTAAGGAAATGAAACTTGTATTAGAACTTGATTAATTGTTGATTACAAAACTAAAGAGAGATTTGATTGATATTAACTACTCTAATTATTGATAAGAAGAACATGCTCTCCTAATTAGACTAATGGGGTATTTATAGTGGAAATTAGGGAGGATGCATTAGGGTTAACTAAGGGCTAAACTAGTAATTACACTTTTTAGATTGAGCAAGGAGGACCCGGTATTTTTCGAGAGAAGGGCTTCTTTCTTTGTAGCTTGGAGAAGAGGAAATCGTCTTTGTCTTTGGAATCAAGGCGGAATAAGGTCGGGACGGGCGGATTCAGCGTTGGAACCGAGCGGATTCAAGGAATCCGGTCGGATTGTGGAGGTGGAATCCGAGCAGATTCGAACAAAGCCGCACGGATTGTGTGCAAATGCGGGGACGGACGGATTGGTGACAATCCGCTCGGATTGTCACTCAAAGAACATATCTTCTTCTTTTCTTCCCTTTTCTTCATAAATTCCTTGGGGATTTCCTTGGGGACTCAAGGATCCTTTCTCAACATTGCTCTTCTACTATAATATGTACAAAGGCCTTCTAATCTTGTCTCTCCTTGATGCTTGGTCATTGAATTCGATCAATTTAGTCTCGTTTTGCCATGAAAATGCAAGATTCTTACTCCTTTCCTACCAAGGGATCAAAATCTCAAAGAATATGCAAAACAAAGAACTAAAGATAAGAAATGACCCAAATATGCACTAAAAAGCATGGGAACTAGGCTAATTCGGGGGCTAAATATGCGCTAATTATGGTCACATCAAATATCCCCAAACCGAACCTTTGCTCGTCCCGAGTAAAGAGGTGACAAAGACTAGGACCAATACTAACCTATCCTAATAATATAGCCGATATGAGACAATTAGCGGGTCTCACTCCGCCCCTTTAACTCACAACAAGACAACCATGAGGTAGGATGCCTTCTTGCAAGGCAAGGTGGGTCTTGCCAAAATGGCGACACATCCAAACATTAAGCACACAAAATCACATAACGGATGCATCTACAAAAAGAATAGCCACTTCCTCATCAAGTGGCGGAGGCACTAAAGAGGAACAAATTTAAGAGCATGTAATCCTTCACAAATACTAGTTCAACAAATTACTAAGGCTAAGAGGATGGCACTAAATCACCTCCAAATGGTGTTAAGCTAGACTACTTTCGTCCTCAATTTCCAAATGCTTTCGTCAAAAGCGATCGGATGGTGGTGGAATGATGATCCCTATGATGCTAGTAGCATATGACATGACGAGTCTCGAATTCTCTACAAAAGTAAAGGTCATGGATCGTCCCAAGCTCGACCAAGTGGCTTGACAAAAGGCTTTTTGGGAATTAAATGCTCAAATCTTTATTCACAACGGGTGGATATGACTAGTATTCAAAATTGTCCTCATTTCACTTTCACATTTCAAAAATTTAAGATGGGGTTTGTCCCTTCCGGGCTAGTGTCCTTTGCTTTCGCCAATCGCTTATTAGGCAACCGGTTAACCTCTAGACAATAGCTTTTCGGGGTGATAGTCACTCTGTCTCGGGGCGGCCGAATTCACAACCGTATGGGGGCCCAATTCAATGGATCCCGCACCAAAGCACATCGAAGTGGTACGCCTCCATCAAAACAACTTAAATTTCTCAACTTTCAACAATTCATAACATTTGAGGTTTCCTTGGCATTACATTACTTCCACATGATAAAATTTCTTTGAAATGAGCACTTCAAGCTTATTGATTGAAAATATTTTTGGGTTGCCTTACCACAAGGTCAAACAAGGTCACCTAGACAAGTTAACCAAGTCCACATCGCATCACGGGGTTGGATAGGTGACTCACATGCAAACCCTTGACTAGGCCTTGGGTCATGGGTCAAAAGACACTAGTATGACACTATCTAGGGTGTTTTACAACCATTCTAGTAGGCAAAGTCTTAAGTTGAACAAGTATTTGTAATGGCTTAGTTGCTCTTGTCAAAGTTCCTAAATAGGCATTTTTCAAAACATTTCTAACATGCAACTACATGCCATGATGCAACTAATATAAACATCCTAATGCAAGTGATTCTATCAACTAATATGACATATAAACTAAATGCAAGTCCTAAGTTCACATTGTTATACCGCATCAATCAAAATAAAGCCACATAGTCATTAACATAAAGAGGAAAAAGGAGATTGGAAAGATCATACCATGCGGTCTTCATGATCCTCATGTCTCGGATGTGGCGTAGTCAATCAATGTGAACAAGGATAGAACAAACACAATATATACAAGACAATATATACAAGACTACAAAAGGAAATAAACATGTTTTTGGGTTTTCAAATTTCAAATTTTTATGATTTTTGAGATTTTTCAATTTTTTTGGATTTTTGAATAAGAGTTAAATGTTAGACTTCCCATCCCCACACTAATATGGGCACTGTCCTCAATGGCCAAAATGATGGAAATTATGCAAAGATGATGCATGATTTCTATACTAAATGCAATCTACACTAAGCTACACTACATGATGCATGGTTTTTGTTATGACGGAGAGGATAATTTAGATTACCTCCCGTTGTGTATGCATTAACTTCCCCAAACCGAGTGAGACACTATTGCTAATGTCCAAGGATGGGTGTAGTTCATGCACACACTATGCAATGCATGAAACTAATTTGTCATTTTGGATTTTGAAAATGGGAACAATAAAATGAGAACACCTCAATGGTACCGAGGTGTGAGTCCTCTAATGGTGCTAGGACTACTCCAACAATGATCAAAATTATAATTAGAACAAAGAGAGAAATAGACAAACCATGAGAGGGTAGGAGTCTCCAAGGCTTGCTAATCTTCCATCATGCTATCACCATCACTTTCCTCATTAGAAGTGGCCACATTGCCACTTCCCTTGTCATTTGCTTCTTCACTTTCTTCCTCATCTTGCTCATCATCATCTTCACCATCCTTTTCTTCTTCACTTGCTTCTTCATCAATGTTATCATCAACTTCTTCATCATTACCAACAACCTCATTGTCACCCAAAACGACCCTAGATGCACCCGGAAATAGGACTTCTCTATCCGCCCAACTAGGCAAAGGACAAGATGGATCAAGTAGTCCTTGCCTAGCTAAGTGTAGGAGGTGTGGATATTGAGCCAAGTAAGCATTTTTCCGATCTTCAAAGGCTTGCTTGTGCATTGCTTGCATGAGAAGAGTCACATAATCTTTCCTAGCTTCAACTCCTTCCGGCTTGAACTCTTCATACTCAAAGGGGTAAGGTGGTATGACAATGGAAGAGGAGGGCATTTCAATATCACCCTTTTGTTGTTGAATAATATACTCGGCCTCTTTAGAAAGGGGAAGTAGATAATTGGTCCGGTGGACGCTTAGACGACAAATCTTTGAAGGCAAGGTGAACGATCTAGCTTCACTAGTGAGCCATCCATACTTAGTGTCAAGGGGGTTATGGGCAACCCACTTGAACTTGTGTATCATAGTATGAATATCAACAAGATGGCCACCCTCCTTTGCCTTGTACTTGTTATCCTTATTGAAGTTAGGATCAAAGTGCTTGGCTAGGATAGTGACTAGGCCGCCATTGACAATAACGGTAGTGCCCTTCTTCCCACAATCAATGTTGAGCCATCTATCTACCAAGAGCCTCAAAGAATTGTAAGGCTTGGTGTGTACTCTTCCAATGTTCAAAGCCGATTCAAGGAGAATAAAATCAAGTTTGGTGAAATGGTTGGTATCTTTCCTTGCAATTATGGTGTTTCCCACGACCTTGTGCCATACTCTTATGCCCGGATGGTGGACCAAAAGAGCATGACTCGCATGAAAGTCCTCAAATTTCTTCCCGGAGATTGCCTCCCAAAGAGGTTGGGGGTCATACTTTCCATAATTCTTAAAATAACGCGGTTCATCACTAAGACCCAAAATTTCACTCAATTCCCTAAAGGTAATGCGTCTACTAACATTAGCTAGACGAAACTCGAGATTCTCCCTATTCTCAACTTTGGTGACTTTCAAAGAACTCAAAAATTCCAAGGTAAGGGAGGGGTATGTCAACTCCTTTGTTTCAAACAATTTCTTCAACCCCATGGCATTGAAAAAGGCTCTAGTTTGCTCAAGAACACCCAATTTTTCTAAGGTATCTTCACATATAAATTTGGTGGATTGAATTGACTTCATAGCAAACTTGACAAAGGTATTTCTATGGGTATCGGAAATAAAAGTTACCTCCGGATAATGCAAAAGTTGATCGATTTCCGGAGTAGAAGGTGTTGTTGCTCCCATAGAAGGTTGTTGTTGTTGTTGCACTTCCAAGTTTGGTGTTGCTACCACCATAGCCAATGCTTTCTTTGTTTGAAGAGCCTTTTGCCTTTGTGAGAGTGCCTTAGCCTTTGGTGCCTTTGTTGCCTTTGTTGCTCCCTTAGTCCTTGCCATTGATGAACTAACCAAGAAAAGAATGAAAAATCTTCAATTTGTAGTGTACCCAAATCGATTTAAAGGTGAAAGGCTTTGCCTTTATGAAATCAAAAATCGACTCAAAGGTTGAAGATTTTGTGCTTGGTTTTTATTTTTATTGAAGAAGGAGTGATTGATTTGTGCTTAGAAGGATGGTTTGATTTGATTTTGGTGAATGTTGTTGAGGGATTTTGTTTTTGTGATGGAGAGGGTGAGGGTTTTGATGTTGTGGGTAGTGTTTATGAATGAATGAATGAATGAATGAAGGAAGGTGGGAGGGGTTTTAAAAATACCGAAGTTTTCGAACTGCAGGGGCAATCCGTGCGGATTCTGCCCAATCCGTGCGGATTCTGCTCTTTCTGGGCTTTACAAAACTCGCCTAAAGACGGGCGGATTCCGTGGAATACGCTCGGATTTGCTTGACACGGGACGGGCGGATTTGCTTGAAGACGGACGGATTTGATCCAGAAATTTTGCTTGTTTTCCTGTTTGCAAAGACGGACGTCTTTCTTTCAAGACGGGCGGATTCTTCAAGACGGGCGGATTCTTTCTCAGGACGCCCGGATTGATCACGATCAAGAAATTTTCAAAATTCAGCTCGATTCAGACGGGCGTCTTTTTTCGAAGACGCTCGGACATCAAGACGGGCGGATTATGTGGAATCCGCTCGGATTCTTCCCCTGTGTACTCGGATTCAGTTCTATCCGTGCACAATGCATTTCCCTTACCATTCTTCTATTCTTTCTTCAAGTCTTGTGTTCTTCATTGTGGGGCACTACTAGGCATGGATAGCCTAGGCAATTGTCATCCCCACACTAAGCTAAAAGCACTACACATCAATTGAAATTGTTAGTCCCTCCCTCACTTCTCTTAAACATGACAATTATCTTGATCAAAGTAAATAAAAATCCAAAGATGACAAAAAATGCAATACAAGAATTGAAATGTAAGTTAGGGAGTTAGAAATATTTACAAGTGGTGGTTTAGGGAGGACTCCACCAAACTCTCATTCTTGATGAGATGTCAAGGGGGCATGTCCAAGGTGTTGTTGATGTTGCTCAACACCTTGAAAAAGTAATCAAAGGCTTGTTCATTATCATGGTAGAGGTTTTCAATAGACCTTGGCCCTTGTTGTCGGTCTTGATCGATGGCATTACCATTGTAGGGATTAAAAATCCCTTCAAATTCGTTGTCCCAAAGACCACAAACTTCATTAAGTTGATCATTGAAAATCTCTTGCTTAGATGGAGACAACTCTCCCAATTTCTTCTCTTGGCCAATGAGGCCATCCTCTTCTTCCTTGATTGATTTTGATGAGCTTTGCAAGCTCTCCTTGTCACAATTCACTTGCTCTTTGAATGGAGCATCTTCAATTTTCTTCTTCCATTGGAGTTCCGATTTCTTCCTTTCATCCTTTCGGCTATAATGATCAATCATGAAACATGGTTCATGCAAACGAAGAGCTCTCATAGTCTTGTCAAGATTAAAATTTATGCTTTCATCTCCCACTTCTAGAGTGAGCTCACCATGTTTCACATCAATCACCGCTCCCGCGGTGTGTAGGAAAGGTCTTCCTAGAATGATTGGAATGTTGGAATCTTTCTCCATATCAACAATGACAAAGTCCACCGGGATGAAAAACTTCCCAATTCGCACGGGGACATCTTCCCATATCCCTAATGGTGTCTTCGTCGATCTATCGGCCATTTGGAGTGTGATATTGGTGCATTTAAGCTCTCCCATCCCCAACCTTTTACTCACCGAGTACGGCATGACACTCACACTAGCCCCTAGATCACATAAGGCTTTGTTGATCGTCGTGTCGCCAATGGTACACGGTATTGAGAAGCTTCCCGGATCCTTTAACTTTGGAGGTGAACTCCCTTGAAGTATTGCACTACTCACCTTAGTGAAGGCGATAGTCTCAAGCTTCCGGATCGACTTCTTCTTTGTGAGGATATCTTTCATGTATTTCGCATAGGCCGGCACGTGATTGATTAATTCCGTGAAAGGAATTGAGACTTCCAAATTCTTCACAATTTCCTTGAACTTTCCAAGTTGATCATCAAATTTGGGCTTGGCTTGACGACTTGGAAAAGGGAGTCTAATCACGATGGGCTCCTTCTCCTTGGCCTTGTCTTCATTTTTCTTTGAACTTTCTTCTTTTGATGATTCTCCATCTTTGGAGCTTTGCACAATTTCTTCCTTTTCACTAGCTTCCACAACTTCATCCTCAACTTGCTTCTTCGGTGCTTCATACCTTGTACCACTTCTCAAGTGAATGGCACTAACCGTTTCATGTCTAGGGGGATTACTTTGAGGTGGTAATTGCCCATTTTGTCTTTGTGAGCTTGAAGATGCTAGTTGAGTCAATTGTGTTTCCAACATCTTGGTGTGAGCTAGAATGTTGTTGATGGTGGTTTCCTTTGCTTGGCTATCTTTTTGCATTTGAGTGAAAAATTCTTGTTGATTCTTTTGCATTTAGAGGACCGCTTTTTGGACATCAAAACCTTGGTCATTTTGGTGATTGTATGGATTTTGATTTTGGTAACCTTGGTTTTGATTGTAAAAGGGTCTTTGATTTTGGTTTCTCATGGGTGGTGGAGTGTATGTTGTTTGAGGGTTTTGAACATTTTGGCTTTTGTATGAGAGATTTGGATGGAATTTGGTGTTTTCATTGTAAAAGTTGGAATAAGGGGTACCACTCTTGTATGCTTGGAAAGCATTCACTTGTTCATTTTTTCCCCTACATTCACCTTGGTCATGTCCCAAAGTTCCACAATTCTCACATATCCCACTTGGGATTGATGAGGATGCCGTCATGGCATTAACATGATGCTTTGATGATTTTGAGTTTTCCTCAAGTCTAGCCATAGCTTGATCAAACTTCAAGTTGATTGTGTCAATGTGAGCACTAAGTTGAGCACACAATTGAGTAACGGAGTCCACTTCATGCTTTCATCCTCTAGTAGCCTTGCGAGGTCTACTATATTGTGAGTTATAGACCGCCATTTCCTCAATCTTGTTCCATGTTTGATTGTCATCAACTTCGATGAACATTCCATTTGATCCCATATTGAGAATGTTCCTAGAATCTTCATATAAACCATTCCAAAATTGTTGTACCAAAAACCATTCGCTAAGTCCATGGTGAGGACATGAGCGACAAATTCCCTTAAACCGCTCCCAAGCTTCATACAAAGATTCTTCATCCCTTTGCTTAAAACCCGTAATTTGATATCTTAGCATGTTAGTCTTTTCCGATGGGTAGAATTTTTTGTAGAAAGCTAGAGCCAACTTCTTCCAAGAATCTATTCCGAGGGTGGCCTTATCAAGGCCCTTCAACCATTGCTTCGCGGTGCCGATTAAGGAAAAAGGAAATAAGACCCATCTAATTTGGTCTTGAGTCACGCCCGTTTGAGAGATTTCATCACAATAGTCTCAAAAGGTTTCCATATGAGAATGAGGGTCTTCACTAGGCATCCCCCCAAATTGGCTCCTCTCAACTAATTGGATGAAGGTGGACTTGGCAATAAAATTTCCGGTTAGATGTTGCGGTGTAGGAGTACCATTTGGTAGATTCTCCTCGGTGGGTACGGAGTGTGACGAGAATTTAGGCATTGTAGGTGGATTTTGTGGGGTATTGTGTAATGGGTTCTCCTCTCCTTCTATTGCGAAAGGATTGACGAACTCACTAGTGGGTTGAACAACTTCACTAATACCTCTTAAATTCCTCCTAACAAGTCTCCTATTGTTCGTCAAGGTTCTTTCGATTTCACGGTCAAAAGGTAACAAATCACCTTGTAACCTTCTAGACATGCAAAATATCAAACAACTCGAAAACAATTAGAACAAACCTTGAGGAGTTTTACTTCCCCAAGGCGAAGAAAGACACAACTAATAACAATAAAAAGAAATCTAAATCAAACAAACACCTTCCCCGGCAACGGCGCCATTTTTTATGCGAGTCCGTTTCGTGTTCACAATTAAAGATGTGGTCGTTGGGTCACGGTCGAATCAAAACACAATTTATAACTTCACAAACAACTCTACAATTAGTAAAGAGGCAAGTAAAGTTCGGATCCCAAGGGACGGGTATTGAAATGGGATCCTATTGCAACTAGTGGTGTCTAAGAGGTGTCACAAATTGGGTTGATGTAGAAGGTCACTAAACTAAAATAGCAATGAAAATAAACAAGCAAGATGAATTAAAGGGGTGTAAACAATTGATTAAAGGCACTAGGGTGTCATGGGATCATAGGGGAATCATGGAAATTGATCATACAAACATGTTCTCAAATTATAAGCAAGCAATTATTGTTGTGATGGATTGAGTTGGGTTATATCTTACAATCCTAGGAAAGTTTGGGTCCCGGAGCCGAATCGATTAGATTGTACAACACCTACAAGTCGACTTAATCTTCCCTACTCAACAACATGTATGGTCTAATGAGACTCGAGTTGGGTTAAGTCTTACAAGTCTCATTGAAAAGATAGAAGATGATAGTAAATGCAAGGATTCATAGGCTTAGCATTTCATCAAATATAACATGTGCATGAGTTGAGATCAAAACAAGCAAGCAAATAAAACATGAAAGCATATTAATTTAAGCATGAATCATTCCCCATGTTGGTTTCCCCTAATCACCCATTAACCCTAGCTAAGAGACTACTCACTCATTATCATGTTGATCATGCTAGCAAGGTTGTCAATCATACCAACAATATGAAACATGATGAATAAATGAAAGTAATTAACAATAATTAAAAAGGGATTAAGAGAATTATACCTACTAATGATTCCAATAATAAAGCAAAGATAAAAGAAGTACTTGAATGCTTGATTGAGAGGTTGTCAATCTCCCAACAATAACCCAAATAATCTTCAATTACCCAAAATAAAGGATGAACAAAAGAGAGATTAAGGAAATGAAACTTGTATTAGAACTTGATTAATTGTTGATTACAAAACTAAAGAGAGATTTGATTGATATTAACTACTCTAATTATTGATAAGAAGAACATGCTCTCCTAATTAGACTAATGGGGTATTTATAGTGGAAATTAGGGAGGATGCATTAGGGTTAACTAAGGGCTAAACTAGTAATTACACTTTTTAGATTGAGCAAGGAGGACCCGGTATTTTTCGAGAGAAGGGCTTCTTTCTTTGTAGCTTGGAGAAGAGGAAATCGTGCTGTGCTGGAATCCGGGCGGAATAAGGTCGGGACGGGCGGATTCTGGCGTTGGAATCCGAGCGGATTCAAGGGAATCCGGTCGGATTGTGGAGGTGGAATCCGAGCGGATTCGAACAAAGCCGCACGGATTGTGCGGGCAAACGGGGACGGACGGATTGGTGACAATCCGCTCGGATTGTCACTCAAAGAACATATCTTCTTCTTTTCTTCCCTTTTCTTCATAAATTCCTTGGGGATTTCCTTGGGGACTCAAGGATCCTTTCTCAACATTGCTCTTCTACTATAATATGTACAAAGGCCTTCTAATCTTGTCTCTCCTTGATGCTTGGTCATTGAATTCGATCAATTTAGTCTCGTTTTGCCATGAAAATGCAAGATTCTTACTCCTTTCCTACCAAGGGATCAAAATCTCAAAGAATATGCAAAACAAAGAACTAAAGATAAGAAATGACCCAAATATGCACTAAAAAGCATGGGAACAAGGCTAATTCGGGGGCTAAATATGCGCTAATTATGGTCACATCAAGTACTCGGCTTGGCTGTCGAATCCTGGGTGGCACTGTTGTTCTGGCGTTGATAATATCTACCACTGTTGCGGTTATAACCGCCACTATTGCTATGTCCACCCCGGTTGCCCCATGATCCACCCGGCCGGTTGCTAGCAAAGCTCTGACTCGGCCCCTGAGAGAAGCTCCCCTGATAAGCTCCCGAACCTGCCCCAGTCTTGGCACTTGTGCACTCTTGCCTCTTGTGGCCTACACCACCACAGTTGAAGCATGTAAGGTTGGAGATATCGCTCGTACTCCGACCACCACCTCTTCCCCAACCACGAGAACCCCCAGAGAAACCAGCCCCACCGGAAAAAGCCTTAGCATGGTTGAAGTTGCCCTTCTTGTTACCTGACTGATTGTTGTTTCCACTATCAGCCTTCCTTTTCTCCGCAGCAATCCTCTCTGTAACCTCTTTTGAGAGATCTACCATTCTCTCAGCTTGACCAGCTCTCAGGTACACATCCTTAAGATCAGTGACGACTCCAGCTGGTAGACGGTTCATGATCTTGGCGGACAAACCCCTCTCAAATCGAAGAGCCAAACCCCTCTGCCCCAGCTGCATGTCCTCAGCATAACGAGACAACTCTAGGAACCGGTGATAGTACTCGGTGACTGTCATACCATCGGTCATGGTGAAGGAATCGAACTCTGATCTCATCTTGTGTCGGATGTGCTCTGGCACAAACTGCTCCCTCATGGCACTCTTCAGCCCTAACCAGGGAATAGCCCCTAAACCCTCAGCTTGGTAGTAGGCTCTAGCATCCTCTTTGACGTTTTGCCACCACACGGCGGCCTTACCTCTCAGGTAGTACACCACCTGTTCGACGATCATATCCTGCAGACACTTGACCACCTCCATGAGACTTTCCATCTCACGGTGCCACTTCTCAAGCAACTTAGGTTCCCCAACACCCTCATAGGTGGGTGGGTTGAAGCGGGCGATGTTGATGCTAAGCTGAGTAGCATCCACGGGCTTCTCCGCCTCCTTCCCCACATTCTTGAGAGCCTCAAGAAGAGCCTCTTGTTGCTCAATCATACGAGCAATCTTATCAATGGTCATCTCAGAAGCTTGAATTTGCGCGGCAGTTCTTTTGAGCACCATTTTGAGCTGGTAAGAAACAAGGAAACGTAAGCACAAAAGCCTACGGCTCAAAATGTAATGACCCTCCGCCAAAGAAGCACTCGGCCGAGTATGCAGCAATACTCGGTCGAGTATCACTGATTCTCGGTCGAGTAATCCACTCCCGTAGCTAACGTCAAATTCACATGAAACATACTCGGTCGAGTATAAACCATACTCGCCCGAGTATGCCCTACTCGGTCGAGTACACCTAAGTACTCGGTCGAGTAAACACATTCAGTAGCCAAAGCTACTCACTGCCAAATAACACTCGGTCGAGTGCCTGGTTACTCGGCCGAGTACCCCCTACTCGGTCGAGTGCCTGCCCTGCTCGGCCGAGTCATGCCAAAACGAGCTACAAATAATACACAGTATCTCCTATCATGCTTTCTATCCCAACAATCACACATATTACGATAGAAATATGAATGCCACATAATAAACATGTATCATGCCAATCATTTAGATGCTAAAACCGTTTTCCAAGATTTCACATAACAATTCTTTTCACTTCGTTACCAATTCTCAATCTTCTTTCACCAATTTCACACACACATTCACCTTCTACCACATGTTCCAACCATTAGACTTTAGCATACATACACATGCATTAAGCAACTCTCACCACATTCCCCAGTGACCGGCTTGAGTTAGTGAGGGCCATATTATGACTCCAGGACGTCTCCCGAGTCCTTGCTGTAGCTCCAAACAACTCTCCCCGGGTTCATTTTATTTACTCCCTGAGATCATTGGGTTCATTTGTTTTAGGTGCCGGAATCGTCGGCTCTGATACCACTTTGTAACACCCCCTCATACCAATGTGCCTTACCAGGACCACCCTAGCATGAAAGAATGTTACTATCTCGGTTACCCGAGGTTAGTATATATCAAAAGCGTCTGTCCCAAACACATTTATTAAAAGTACTGTAAATATAATTGGTTACAATAATCCAAAATCCAACAAAAGTGAATCCAAATGTTAACAACTACATAGCCATAACTAAGACTCGCAACTGTGATACTACAACTGGTGTGATGACTCTCCCATGACCGCCCAAGCTCACCAAATACAATACCTGTCACAGCCTGCTCACCATCCTCGAATGGATCACGGCAGATTTTACAAAACAACGGGGTCAGTATTGTTCAATCAAGATAAGACAAATACACAAGGTAACGAGCTGATCATCCTCCAACCCCAATCCTATATCACATACAGTAACCGACTACACACCGAAGTGTGTAGCTCTGCCAGATTACCCATCGCAACAGGTAATCCTCGCCGCCAGTGGGGGACCGCAGCCAATCCCCACCTAAATCCCGCTCATCAATGAGCGATATCCCTGTCCCTTAATTTGCACATCCCCTCCCGTGAGGGGTTCCACGGAGGGCGAACTAGGGCGTGAAGCCACTCCCGCAAGTGACTCCACCACAACCATCACAACACAATCACAATCATCACCACACCACAACATCACATCCACCATCACAACACCGACACTCTGATGATCAGCAGATAACAATAATTACAATGCAACCACATCTTAAATCAACAAACAGAGACTGAGTAGGGAAACCCTACCTTAGCAATAACCAGCAATGATGGAAATCAAGAACTAGAGTGGCTCCTCTACGAAGTCCTCGCCTAAACAATAACCACATAACACAATTACACATCGTACAATCCCATTTTCCCCCCAATTCATGAATAAAAACAAACCCTAGAATTAATCATCAACAACATAGGGATAAAGACTTATCGACGGAAGAATGAAAGATTGAATGCGATAGCTACGATGTCCACACACACAGAGAAGATATTTGGGAGTGATTAGAGTGTCGTAGGTTTGATTAGGTTTGCAAATGACGTTTTAGAAACTGATTATCGAATATATAATCCCTAATTACTCCCGAATCAAACCGCTGAAATATTACTCGCCAGACCGGATACTCGGTCAAGTATAGGGTATACTCGACCGAGTATCCTCTGCTCGGTCGAGTATTCATCATACTCGGCCGAGTATTCCTCGGCAGTAGCAAAGCATACTACACTAACTACACTACCCGGCCGAGTAGGCTCTACTCGGTCGAGTACTAGCCTAAGGAATTCCGTAGTATTACACCAACCTATTTATTTTAAGTTCAATTGTACGGAGTAATAATTATTGAACTTATAAAATTATTTTGATTGAGATCTGATATATTGAAATAGGTGATCATCCTATCAATATATATTAGTTTTGGTGCTCGGTCCCATACGAGCTTCCTAAATTTACCTTTTTTATTTGATTTGCGTGAAATAGAATTGCACTGACTTTTTTATTTAAATACATATGTCATTTATATTACATTTTTGCATGACATTTAAAAAATTATGATTAAGATAAATTTATGAACCAAACTATGAGACACATTCACTACTCATGTTGTTACTACTGTTACTTTCGCTACTCTCGATGTTACTATTTAACTTTCAGTGCTCTCATTGTTACTATTGCAAGTTTTCAATAGGGCAAAGTAGCAAATGACTCCCAAAGGTTTGCTCTCATGTGCAAATTGCCCCCATTACTTTTATTAGGTGCAAATTGGCCCCAAAAGTTTATCTAAAAGTGCAGTTTACCTCCATTTAATTTTTTTTATTTTTATTCAATATATAATTTTTGTTTCCCATTTGATTTTTCTTATTTTTTTAAGAATGGGCCCTCTAACCCCCACCACACTCCCTTCTACCATTATTTTGCGATATGTTAAAAGCTAAAGGTGACCTCACTTAAATGAGGGCACGAAGCACACAAAGCAAACTCCTACTACTTAATTTATTAAAGATTCCGAATTTGGCCAACACTTCTATACATTGTCCTCTAGTACAAATACTTTGCCGCAAAATAATGTTAGATGTGAATTAAAATTAGCACAATTTCGTTTTAACTAGCTAGACTAAGCATCTCCTGGACGATGTCATTAATTAACTCAAGTTAAAGTTATGCAACGTAGTTGTTATTGTACTCCTATTTTCCGCTTTCTGGTGCTAAGGGGGGAAAAGTTGTTCCAGTAATGTGTTACTTTTCATATCCTATATATTGCGGAGTATTTGTTGGTCAAGCGAAGTGGTTGTGGAGTGGAAGTGTAATCTGTGGTTGCGGCAGTAGAGCAAAACAATGATAAAAGAGAGTGTGGTAGAGGTAGATTGGTCTATTCTTAAAAAAAATAAGAAAAATTAAATTGAAATGGAAAAAAGTCGTATATATTGAATAAAAATTAAAAAAAAATCTATGGAGCTAAGTTGCACTTTTAGGTAAACCTTTGGGGCCAATTTGCACCTATTAAAAGTAGGGACAATTTGGACATAAGAGCAAACCTTTGGGGTCATTTGCTACTTTGCCCGTTTTCAATACTCTACGGTGTTACTAGTGTTATTTTCACTACTTTTGTTGTTACTATTATTACTTTAATTACTCATTATATTATTAGTATGATTAAAATAAATTTTATGAGATACAATCAATACACCTACGGCTATTAATGTTACTTTTATAATTCTCGTTGTTACTATTAGTACTTTCACTATTAATGCTACTTCTATTGTTACTTTCATTATATCCATAGTTACTACTGTTGAAAATAAATAAATCATAGTTAATCTCACAATGATATCATCATTTTTATAGGGATAAGTCGTGTAATTCTTTATTTATTTTTGTTCCGGGTGTAATTCCGGAGCAGGATTTGTTACCTCGTAAGCTTGATGAATGATGTCTTTGCTTGACTCTTCCTTTCGGCCTCTCCTGAAACAATGAACAAACTGAGGGCTCGGCTTGGTACCGAGCGTACTCACTCCGACGCTCAAGTCAGTAAACTTAAAGAGGTTAAGTTGTGTGTTACTTGGCAAAGTATATTGTAGAGAGATAAGGGAGTTAATACCAGATGAATAGTAAGTTTATGGGGTGAATTGTGGATTATTGGATCGTTTTCTCAATGAGGATTGAGGAGTATTTATAGACTTTCACCTTTTGTCACGTAGTGGCCAAGTGGCCAAGTGGCTTTAGCAGGTGGAAAGACTGTTCTACCCTCGGCCGAGGGACCCATGGTAGGCCGGCTGGCCTGGTTGACTCCATGCCGAGGGGACTTGGATGTGAGTACGCGGATATGTATCCCGGCTGACTAGTTGCCTAGCCGAGACCCAAGTGACAGGCCGACAGGCTGCGTCGGTTAGGCTGTCTAATACGTTGACTTGCTGTGGATGTCCTTGACCTTGCTCAATATGTTGACTCGGTCAGCGGGTGCAGAATATGCCCCATCAATTTTCATAATATTAACATCACAATGATATCAGCAAATGATATTCTCACTATGGTATTCAATTATTTAGGGTGCTGATTTTCGCAGTACATATTTTACTCATTATAGTACACTTTTGACAATTTTACCCCTCTCATTTCCCCTTCTCCCCTTGTACTACATAGAGAAAAAAAAACCATTAAATCACGAATTGATCTCATAATCAAACATTTGTCGTATAATTAAAGTGTTCATTCTTTGCAATCTATCTAACATTGAATTATGTGTACCAATTGCATTTAATTTGGAGGATGGAATTCCATGGAGGGCCACAATAACTTGTTTATTGGTGGAGTTTCATCCATTAAACACTTGGTCACCACACCCAATCTCACATTTGCACACCTGCCGCCGTACACTACCAAGAACGCCGACGGTTGGCCACCCATGTGCCGTCCTTGGCACCAACCATACTCCTCCAACACCACTACCCAACAATCAATATCTAACATTTAAAATCCTGATAATAATTTGCAACTAACGAATCTAATACATGTTATACACTCAAATTATCATTTATAATTGACTAAAATTGATTAATCTGAAAGATTATAAGATTATGAATTGAAAGAATTAGGGTAAGAGATTTTTTAATTAGGGGTATACTAATGGAAATTATTGTGCAAAAAGTACTGTATTGAGTAAAATGCGTACTGTGAAAATAAATTACGATTATTTATCGTTTTAAAAAAAATGTATAAAAAAGAAGGTAAACACATGAACATGCATGTACAAAACAAAGCTATCATGGGTGCTTTTCTTGAACAAAGAGGATGTATTAAGCATCCAAAATTTGTCAATTAAAATCTGTATGAAACATATACAATGGCAGTTTACAAAGAGAGTTTTTTTTTTGTAAGGGAGGTGACTAGCTTTTAGTATCTATCCCCACAGACGGCGCCAATTGTTCCGGGTGTAATTCCGGAGCAGGATTTGTTACCACGTAAGCTTGATGAATGATGTCTTTGCTTGACTCTTCCTTTCGGCCTCTCCTGAAACAATGAACAAACTGAGGGCTCGGCTTGGTACCGAGCGTACTCACTCCGACGCTCAAGTCAGTAAACTTAAAGAGGTTAAGTTGTGTGTTACTTGGCAAAGTATATTGTAGAGAGATAAGGGAGTTACTACCAGATGAATAGTAAGTTTATGGGTGAATTGTGGATTATTGGATCGTTTTCTCAATGAGGATTGAGGAGTATTTATAGACTTTCACCTTTTGTCACGTAGTGGCCAAGTGGCCAAGTGGCTTTAGCAGGTGGAAAGACTGTTCAACCCTCGGCCGAGGGACCCATGGCAGGCCGGCTGGCCTGGTTGACTCCATGCCGAGGGGACTTGGATGTGAGTACGCGGATATGTATCCCGGCTGGCTAGTTGCCTAGCCGAGACCCAAGTGACAGGCCGACAGGCTGCGTCGGTTAGGCTGTCTAATACGTTGACTTGCTGTGGATGTCCTTGACCTTGCTCAATATGTTGACTCGGTCAGCGGGTGCAGAATATGCCCCATCAATTTGCCCCCAGCGTAGTCTATGCCGTGGTATGGACCTTCGATGAGTGTTGAGCGTATTCTGCGCAAGTTGAACTTCTTCCCCGGCTACTTCTTCCTCGGCTTGGTTCTGTTCAGACCGTACCATATCCCCCCTCCACATGGTTGTGTAATGGACATCCGATGTGGAAAAGAAAATGGCGCTGGCCGAGACCAAGGTTGAGAGTGCCGCGTGCTTGTGATTGCCCCCCGCTGGTGCTGCCAAGCTTGGTTGATCAGTTGGTCGTTGGCAAGTAGATACCAAGGAGCGTGTCGAAGAAGTTTGGTAAATGTATGTCGATTGACATTCCGTGGCTGCATGCTTGACACGTGGCTCGGCATTGATTGGTTGACGTTTCATGGGCTTTGCCCTGATTGGTCCATTTCATGGGCTTTGCTCTATAAATAGAGCAGTGTGCCCCTTAATTTTCCGCACAAATTTTATTTTCTCAAAAAATTTCTTCTCTCTAGCTTTCTTCGAAGAAACTTCTCTCTAGTCTTCAAAGCGTTACTCGGCGTAACACTTTTCCAAGGTAAACAAACAAATTTTTCAACTTTTATTTGTTAAGTATTTGTTGTCATGTCTTTAACGATCTTTGGACCAAGATTTCTGCGCCGGGGGCGAACCGTCGCATCCTGATGAGCAGGAGCCGCTTGCCGTTACCCCGCTAAGGTTCGGGGGCCCCAGGTCTCCTTCTCCTGAAATTGATGAGAGATATTTGGAGGGTATTGATGATGACGATGATGAGGCGACCCCTTCTGCCGTAGAGAGGCCGCTTATTTCGTGGCACGGTGATGCCTGCTCGATCAGTCCTGACCGTGCCTGGACGAATAAGTTCGCCAGTTGTTCCGGTTCTGATCTTTTTGAACACCATTACTCCTTCGGCAGGGGGTATAGAATCGTTATCCCTGAGGAGGGTCAGGCCGTCTGTTGCCCTCTCGAGGG
This sequence comes from Silene latifolia, assembly GCF_048544455.1. Lineage (NCBI taxonomy): Eukaryota > Viridiplantae > Streptophyta > Magnoliopsida > Caryophyllales > Caryophyllaceae > Silene > Silene latifolia. Next base: position 135,438,949 of record NC_133536.1, read on the forward strand.
TTGCATCGGCGTATACATTAGACACCTGGAGTATGGGCTCCGGTTTCCTCTGAATGAGTACGTTGTGGCCATAATTAAAGCCATGAATGTCGCCGTGGCCCAACTGCATCCGTTGGCCATCAGGACGATTATTGGTTTTGCATGGTTGTGTCTTTTCAAAGGGGAGGCCTGATCGAGGCCATTTCGTGTTCACAATTAAGTATATGTGGTCGTTGGTCAATGGTCGATACAAAACACAATTTATACTTCACAAACAACTCTACAATTAGTAAAGAGGCAAGTAAAGGTCGGATCCCAAGGGACGGGTATTGAAATGAGAATTCTATTGTAACTAGTAGTGTCTAGGGGGTGTCACAAATTGGGTTGATGTAGAAGGTTACTAAACTAGAATAACAATAAAAATAAACAAGCAAGATGAATAAAAAGGGGTGTAAACAATTGATTAAAAGCACTAGGGTGTCATGGGATCATAGGGGAATCATGGGATATGATCATACAAACATGTTCTCAAATTATAAGCAAGCAATTATTGTTGTGATGGATTGAGTTGGGTTATATCTTACAATCCTAGGAAAGTTTGGGTCCCGGAGCCGAATCGATTAGATTGTACAACACCTACAAGTCGACTTAATCTTTCCTACTCAACACATGCATGGTCTAACAAGACTCGAGTTGGGTTATGTCTTACAAGTCTCATTGAAAAGATAGAAGGTGATAGTAAATGCAAGGATTCATAGGCTTAGCATTTCATCAAATATAACATGTGCATGTATTAAGATCAAAACAAGCAAGCAAATAAGATATGAAAGCATATTGATTTAAGCATGAATCATTCCCCATGTTGGTTTCCCCTAATCACCCATTAAACCCTAGCTAAGAGACTACTCACTCATTATCATGTTGATCATGCTAGCAAGGTTGTCAATCATACCAACAATATGAAACATGATGAATAAATGAAAGTAATTAACAATTAATTAAAAAAGGGATTAAGAGATTATACCTACTAATGATTCCAATAATAAAGCAAGAATAATAGAAGTACTTGAATCCTAGATTGAGAGGTTGTCAATCTCCCAATAATAACCCAAATAATCTTCAATTACCCAAAATAAAGGAAGAACAAGAGAGAGATTAAAGAACTAAAACTTGGATTAAAACTTGATTAATACTTGATTACAATATTGAAGAGAGATTTGATTGATATTAACTACACTAATTATTGATAAGAAGAACATGCTCCTCTAATTAGCCTAATGGGGTATTTATAGTGAAAATTAGGGAGGATGCATTAGGGTTAACTAAGGGCTAAACTAGTAATTACACTTTTTTAAGTTGAGCAAGGAGGACCCGGTATTTTCTGAGAGAAGGGCTTCTCTTTTCGTAGCTTGAAGAATGAAATACGTCTTTGTGTGCGAGGAACCGTGCGGATTAGAGTCGGGACGGCCGGATTTGGGCTGTGCAATCCGAGCGGATTCAGGAGAGGGACGCTCGGATTGTTGAGGGGGAATCCGAGCGGATTCCAAGGAGGGACGCTCGGATTGTGCTGGCTGGACGGACGGATTGTCTGCAATCCGTTCGGATTGTTGGTCAGCGTCAATTCTTCTTCTTTTCTTCCCATTTCTTCATAAATTCCTTGGGGATTTCCTTGGGGACGCAAGGATCCTTTCTCAACAATGTTCTTCTACTATGATATGTACAAAGGCCTTCTAGTCTTGTCTCTTCTTGATGCTTGGTCATTGAATACAATCAATTTAGCCTCGTTTTGCCATGAAAATGCAAGATTCTTACTCCTTTCCTACCAAGGGATCAAAATCTCAAAGAATATGCAAAACAAAGAACTAAAGATAAGAAATGACCCAAATAGGCACTAAAAAGCATGGAAACAATGGTAATTCGGGGGCTAAATATGCGCCAATTATGGTCACATCAAATATCCCCAAACCGAACCTTTGCTCGTCCCGAGTAAAGAGGTGACAAAGACTAGGACCAAAACTAACCTATCCTAATAATAATAGCCGATATGAGACAATTAGCGGGTCTCACTCCGCCCCTTCAACTCACAACAAGACAACCATGAGGTAGGATGCCTTCTTGCAAGGCAAGGTGGGTCTTGCCAAAATGGCGACACATCCAAACATTAAGCACATAAAAATCACATAATGGATGCATCTACAAAAAGAATAGCCACTTTCCTCATCTAAGTGGCGGAAATTACCTACAAGGGAAGCAATTCAAGGGTACACAATCCCTCATAGATGCAATTTGTTCAAACTACTAAGCCTAGAAGGATACTAATGAATCACCTCCAAAATGTGTCAAGCTAGGGTACCTTTGTCCTCAATCGTTAAATGCTTTTGTCAAGAGTAGACTCCCTATGGTGTTAGAAACACTGGAGGATCGCGGAATTCCCCCTCTTGCCTAGACAAGAAGAAGGGTCGTCCCCTCTCTACCATGCACAAAAATGGATACGATGGATAAAGGGATCAATAGATATTTGAGTTTCTTTTTGGGAGTTTGCTTTTATTTTTGTTTTTCCCCCCAATTTCATGTGGCATTTGACATTTGAGAACACTTTCTTTTTGCCATTTCTTTTTGATTTTTGGCATTTCAATACTTGACAACTTTTTGCATTTTCTTTTGAACATTTTCAAAGTCACCCCAATTAGTAACGAGGGTGCCTTGTATTTGAAGCTTTAGGAGTCTATTTTTGCTCCTCTTTTCATTTGATGCATTTTTGCAAACTTTCTTTCACTTTTCATTTCTTTGAACTCAAATTGATTTCTTTTTATTTTGTGCCCATTCCCTTTGATGACAAAAATATGGTAGAACATGGATGATGGATGGATGGATGCATGGTTTCAAGGGTCACCTTGGAATAAACGGTAGCCAAGGAGTTATTGAAGGAAATGTAGATCTATATACATACTAACATACTCATATATGTTAAAATTAATTTGTCATAAAATTAAATGTGGATTTTATGCATGCAAACATTAATAAAATAAGATAAGAAAACATTTTCTCACCATAAGGATTTCGGTCATAATGGGCACTAACAAGATCTCCTTCTTGTTAGTTCTTGAGCTTTCCATTAATGGATGAACATTCTTGACTTCAAATTAGAAGCCCTCCAATTAGTAGCACCCAAGACAATCCCTTAATCCCACAAATAAACATGTACTAGATGTTTGTATTGTAGTTAACCTTAAAATCTATTACTAATACTCATATACTACTTCTAGTAATCTTAGTAATTTATATGAACAATTTAGATTATAATCTCATCTTTTTGATGAAAATAAAAGAGAGAGAAGAGAGGATACATGAACATTTGCATGTGTATTGAATGGTTCTGTAAGAATGATCATCTAAAAGAACTAAAACTCCTCTTTTTGGAGTAGTAGAGCCGGCCCACTCAAGGCCAAAGGAGAGCATCTTGCTTTCCTTTTTGTCTTACCAATATTGTAGGTGTAAGGCTATGCAATAATAGGTATGATTATAATAATTTTAGGCATTAAAATAATACACCCACTATCCTCCACTATCTATAATATTTCGGTCCATATGTAAAATGGACTACCATTTTATTTTGTCAATTTGTCACTTGTCACACAATATGTCACATGTTACATGATACATGTTATTAATTAATTTAATGCATATTTATCACATAAATACCATTTCATGAATTAATTAAATTATATACAACAAATTGACTAGTGATACTTGATCACATAAATAAAATGGGTCATACAATTATAATTCACAACATCTTGTAATTATAATTAACCATTCATTCTTATCTTTATTGTTTCTCAAACAATAAATAATTTTAGCAACAAAGCATTTTATTACTAAAATAAATCTTATTTAATCCCATTACAATAAGATATCAATATTCTCTTTCTCACAAATCGAATTGTTCAATTTTAAGGAATTAATTAATCAGACGGTATACAACTAATTAACCTTTTCAATTAAGGGAATCGTCCTTTAGGTGTGACCTCAAGGGATCAATTGATCACCACCGTCGCACGACAGTAATGTCAAACTCTAGCCAGCCAATCATTACCGATATGTGTGGACCATTGACTATATATGTAATGTATCATCCCTTCCGTATTCTTGAAATGAGATTTAATAATGATATTTAATCATGTGATCGCACTATTGTTGAGGACACATTTCCCAACAATCTCCCACTTGTCCTCGACAAGTGTGCGTCACCAATTCTCTTGTCCTATTACTATCTCCCACTCAATGCAAGGTGTCTTTCGGTCGTACTTGCAAGTGATCATATCGAGAGTGGTTTCCTCGATCTGGAGAATAACTGATTGACCGGATTTATCCACTCGGGATACCTTCCGAGCGTGGCCACGCATTTCCAATTCATTACTCCTCGAGTGGCCCCGAGACATTATTTTAACCCCGACAAGGGGATGGACAATTCCTATCGCACTCATTCCCTTCGACTAGCCACAGCCATCATAACCCAAAATATGCCCATTTGACCCCATTTACGAAGGTCGTAGTAACACAAATCAAAGTTAATCAAAACTGTGCCATCTTAGGTGAATAGTCTTTAGTCAAAAGAATCGACTCATTAGAATACTATAGTAGCTCTCGCCACGACCAGGCTTTATAAATTTGCCTGAACTCTATAAGCGGTCACTTTGCCCGACAAAATGTTCCTAATGATCTGCCTATGTGATCGACTAGTCATCTCACATGACTCTATGGCACTTGAACTTGCCATCAATCGCATCACACTCTAGTCACTTCGAGACGTCACCTCATACAAGTGACTATGGGCGAATACAATGTTAATCCGTGTTCACTTTAACGGGGTTCAATTGTCTCCACAACCCGTTTGGATGTAACAAAGTATAATAAAAGAGTTTTAAAATAAAAACTCGAACGACAAATGTGATTATCACATATGAATAGTCAATGCCTGATTACTATTTCATATTCTATAATCTAATTTGATCTTGTACGTAGTTGTTCATTTCAATTCAATTGATATGACATGACTCATCATGTTTAGCCTTTGAGAAGGCTTTGGTTAGTAGGTTTTATCAACTTCTTGTACCTTACTCAACCTTACTACATACTCGTTTTCCTTTTTGTAATGTACACATTTGCATTACAAAACTTTCTGAGTACGTGTCGAGATCCAATCAAGACATAGGCCCTCTAGCCTAAGAATAGCTCCCACTGTTTTCACAGTGTGCGGGACTCATCCTCTTGCACATCTCATGATTGCAAGTGTACTTAATTTCCGTTATTAATATCTCTCATTGTTCTTTATTGCCTAGAACGATTCTAGAAAATCTACTTCTTAATTATCATAGCCATAATGGTATCTTAACCATCCTAATGTGTTTTGATTATGGTTTTGTCGGAAACCATGCGCAACCTCAATTGTCAATTGTCACTTGTGTAACACACTTACACAAAATTGCATCATAAACACTTTGCTTTACTTCCTTAATGCTTCTGCATGCACTTAAGGGTAATCTTTATGGCGTACTTGGCAAAGATTACTTAAATTCGATTTTGAAAAAAATTCATCATACTCAAAGTATATGAAGTGTTATACATCATTACTCATTTAATTGATCCGGCAGCGGAAGCAAATGAAATCAATCAAATATGTTCAATTTAATTGAACTAGTCATGAATCTTATCAACATAAGACTTCTTACCGACGCTAATATCATGTGGATTTATCTTCATAGATCCGGATATTAAAGATGTATTATAATACTCCAAAAGTCTTAAATCATTCGCAATGATCAATATGTCATCCACATATCGGACTAATTAAAATTCCGTAACTCCCACTAAACTCCATGTATAAACACAACTTCTCGATTTATCGAGAAATGTTTTATCACATGATCCAAAATGTTGATTCCAACTCATTGATGTCCTACTTAAGACCCTCTCTTAAGTTTCACATTATCTTAGGATTGCAAGAATCTTCAAAACTCAAGATATGTATTGAATACATTCCTTCTAATTGAAGAAGTGGGTTTTAGATTCACTCGCTATGTATTTCATAATAATGAAACACAATCCCTAAGAAGATCCAAATAGACTTAAGCATTTCAATTGGTGCAAAACCCTTTGCAACCAATCTTACTTTGAAATATCTCTTTATTAGTGCAAAACCCTTTGTCACTAATCAAGCCTTTATTTCGGATTTTCATGGCTCTAAGCCTTGTATTGAGTTGTGACTTAAACACTCTTATGTAAGTCATATGTTCATTACTTTCCGGAAGTAATCAACTTGAATCAAACAATTTCTTTGTAAGTTATAAGCTCTTTACTTTCTTAAAAGTAGCATGAATTCATCCTTTTGACAAGTGACGAATAACCTCCTAGGTTTTAAAGAAACAATGTCTTACACAAAACGTCTCATGTAGCCAAGAAAGACCAGTTTCTTGCGACATAACATTCTCTCTGTGGCATTCTTTGTGGCTCTTGAATAATTTCTCCCTCTCTGTCTTCTAAAAATAAACTTGTATTTTAGAAAGACTGCTTCACGAGCCGCAAACCCGTCGTACTCGTGATAATTTAAGAGGGAAAAATGAGCATTTGTTTCTTGTGAAAACTTACAAACATGGTACCCTTACCATTTCATATCACATATGATTCGATTTAGTGGAAAAATAATCTAGACAAAATGATAAAATCCCCAAAAGGATCAAGTAACTCAAAGTAACTTGATCAAAGTCCAAACCTTATCGAATAGCGTTTGAATTCTTATCCAATCATACATTATCCCATAATGCGTGTTAAGAGAGATTAATTTGTGATACTATATCACAATTCATTTGGCTTATATCAAAGTCTTCACTTTGATAATCCCATCACGACTAAATCGTGATTACTTGAACTCTTTGAAATTCTTCAAAGATTTCTCTATTTACCTTATTAAGTGAACATATTAGTGTCAACTTAAATCGTTGGTAAAAGATAATGATCAACCTATTTTGGATCGTTGATTTACAACCTCGATCTCCTTTTCAACCAAAAGGCACGAGACATCTTGCTTTGAATACAAGATACGCATAAACCATTAACAATCTAATGACTTCAAGAGTACTCGATAACTCTTTGCGTTCATCATTCCAGAATTTAAGGTTTAATCTTGGGTTACCAATTTGGGTCTTACATCATCTACATGATATATCATTCTAGTTTGGTTTAGAATATATTCACCTTGATAATGGGCCAGCCATACATCAAATCGTGGTGTATAGGGTCACAAAAGTGAAACCTCTTTTGTATCTTAACAAGTTTATATTCTTATTTAGAGTTAATGCACTTAATAGTCATAATTAAGTACAACTTTAAATCCAAAAACTAGATTGAGTACACAATTACTCTATCTCTCGTCTTCATTGTTGCTAGTCGTCATATTCTAATCATCCTATGTATCAAACATAATGATGAAAACCACCACCGGTTTCTAATATTGATTTAAGTAATACTAGCAAAACTTATGTTTAACCAAATAAACATTTTTAAAGAAGAAGGTCCCATTAGATGTCCCACAACTAACTTGATAATTCTTCAATAATTTGGGGTAGTTTCCTTTCTTGTGTCCAACATTTAAGACAATGGAAACTTTATCGGTCGGGATTGATAGGTTTAGTATCGTCATTCTCAACATCTTTACTTTTAACATTACCTTGTATCAATCCCATTATAATCTTTACTTTTTGAACCTCGTCCTCATCTTAACGGTTTAAGAGAATGCTCCCACTTATTTCAATGAGTCTTTGCTTTGAGAAGCAAAATTGAATTCATGAAGATTACTCTTCATTTGTTCGTTTTAGTCTTAAAACTTTCATTGAAGTGGTTGCGTTATTTTGGTCAATTACGAATTCTTGACAAAACTAATTACCAAAACAATTTATCGCTTCAAGGTACTTAATTCAATTAAGTATATGAATAATAATCCATTGTAAGTAGATGTGTTAGTCAAGAATCAAAACCTGTTTGATAATGAATAACTTTAATCTATACTCTTTGCAAGAGATCCTTAGCAATGGTAAATACGAGGTCTTTGAAGAAAAATCAAATTTTGTCTTTAGTTACAATGTTTTAATGGAGTTTTGTATCAAAATCAAAATGATATCGTATATGAATTGTGGTAAAGAAATAGAACAATATGATAACGGAATAGTGGAAAACTTAACATTTATCGTTATATTAATACTTGAAAAACAAGTATAGCATTTACATAGTGACCTCTACCCAACTATGATAAATGATTCCAAGACCCAAATTCATATCGACTTAGGCACGGTAGGGCCGATACATCCTTTATCAATATAACTCGGTGGATTAACGTTTAATCGATTCTACTTTTAGAATTCTTGGTCGATAATATTACACTAACTATTATCTTTAGCCCAAAACACATTCGACAAGGGCACGGTAGGGCCGATACATCCCTTATCAAAAACTTTTGTTGAGTTCAATCCAAATTTCGAATAAATGTGTCCATGATCCAAATCCACATCAACTCGGGCACGGTAGGGCCGATTCATCCCTTATCAACATGAATTCGGTGGATTAACATTCATCACCCACTTCCCCTACGTAACAAGGTTTGTACCCGGTAGGGCCGAGCGCACTCCCTCGCGAAATAGGTTTTCATGGTTTCTACTATTTGGTAAGGCTATGTCTCAATTAATTGTTTTAGCGAGAGGTCATGTCAATTTATTATCTATCACGTTTTAAGTGAACTAAAGTGGTGAACTACGATAATTCTAATTGACACGGTCGATAAACTCGATAAAATGACAATGCATGTTTAGTTATGGCGATTTAGCGATGCATGAGACATAAAATAAAATGCAAGCATAAAAATAAATAAATCCTAGTATGGCCTTTCCTAAAATAGAAAAACTATTAATCTATTACATATTCGGAAACCAACTCCATTGGTCCCTTGAACTTCGGTTGTGACACGCATCTCGAGGTAACACCGTCTTTATGTATCGCCATTCTTGAAGAAATCCGTCTTTTGGAACTCCGGAATGAATAAAAATTACATAATAAATTACATAATTTCCTATTATACATTTGTAACTAAAATAAAATAAATCTATTAAATTACAAAACGGTGATACGAGATCACAATAAAATTACAACCGAATCGATATTCCCATACATTTCGGGAAATACCAATTAAAATCTAAGGCCATACTAAGTAAAATTACATAATTCAAAATTACATAAATTAAAATTATGACAATCATAAAGAAAAATGCAGCATTATAATATGTATGAACATGCTTCATTTTAAGCTAAATCGCCTTTAATTAGCCAATATCGTATATTACTCGGTTTTTACGGATTTGCGTGATTTCAACATTTTATAATCACAAAAATACATAAACTCATATTTATGCATAAGTTAATTACCCTAACCTCTTAGGACTCAAAATATAGTCTTCACTAATAATTTGACCATAATTAACTTTTATTTACAAATTTGTTCATAAATGGACCAAAATTACAAAAATAAGCTATTAAACTTCAAATAAATCCAAAAATTTCAAATAAATTCAAAATTTGAAATTTAAATTCATGAACATTCTGGAAAATTTCCATGACACTCATAATGTTCAAAAAACTTAGGTTAAAAATTTCGAAAATTTTCCGGAAAAACAATGTTGCGGTTTATCGATATTTAATAAAATAATCATAAAAACATGGAAAAATTATTTTCATTAACTTTTCAATTTTAGATCTGAAAAATATAATAAAATGCAACATTAGACGTTTTTCCTAAGTCATAGATTATGTTTTATTAATTTTCAACTAATAATGTCACTATTTATGCCATTTTTCTTCAAAAAATCATAAATCATGCTAAAAGACTTCTTTATAGCCAATTATTTTACACACATCTTGTAAAATTGCATGTGACAACATATTAATTTTCTATGACCAGATTCGAAATTTAACTCATATTAACCTATTTTTCTCTTAAATCCGAATTTAATAATGAAAAATTCATTTTTCGAGCATAACAAGTGCAAAAATTATGAAAATTTACAGGTTATCTCAAAATAATATATGTAACAACATATCCAAAAACCAAGTGAAAATTCGAAGTATAGCTAATTTTCGACCAAAAATGACATTTTTACTCATAAAATCACATTTAAATGTCATTATTATTAAATATGAACAATAAAAATCCGAAAAATTAACCAAAAAATCCTAAAACATTTTAGGACCAGAAATATTAACATGCATGGATTAAATTCGTGATATATCATAATAACACAAATTTTACAAGTTTTATATGTTAATCTTTATAACTCGGAAAAACTTTTAACCGATTTGCATGCAAACAACCGTGGCTCATGATACCAATTGAAGGAAATGTAGATCTATATACATACTAACATACTCATATATGTTAAAATTAATTTGTCATAAAATTAAATGTGGATTTTATGCATGCAAACATTAATAAAATAAGATAAGAAAACATTTTCTCACCATAAGGATTTCGGTCATAATGGGCACTAACAAGATCTCCTTCTTGTTAGTTCTTGAGCTTTCCATTAATGGATGAACATTCTTGACTTCAAATTAGAAGCCCTCCAATTAGTAGCACCCAAGACAACCCCTTAATCCCACAAATAAACATGTACTAGATGTTTGTATTGTAGTTAACCTTAAAATCTATTACTAATACTCATATACTACTTCTAGTAATCTTAGTAATTTATATGAACAATTTAGATTATAATCTCATCTTTTTGATGAAAATAAAAGAGAGAGAAGAGAGGATACATGAACATTTGCATGTGTATTGAATGGTTGTGTAAGAATGATCATCTAAAAGAACTAAAACTCCTCTTTTTGGAGTAGTAGAGCCGGCCCACTCAAGGCCAAAGGAGAGCATCTTGCTTTCCTTTTTGTCTTACCAATATTGTAGGTGTAAGGCTATGCAATAATAGGTATGATTATAATAATTTTAGGCATTAAAATAATACACCCACTATCCTCCACTATCTACAATATTTCGGTCCATATGTAAAATGGACTACCATTTTATTTTGTCAATTTGTCACTTGTCACACAATATGTCACATGTTACATGATACATGTTATTAATTAATTTAATGCATATTTATCACATAAATACCATTTCATGAATTAATTAAATTATATACAACAAATTGACTAGTGATACTTGATCACATAAATAAAATGGGTCATACAGTTATAATTCACAACTTCTTGTAATTATAATTAACCATTCATTCTTATCTTTATTGTTTCTCAAACAATAAATAATTTTAGCAACAAAGCATTTTATTACTAAAATAAATCTTATTTAATCCCATTACAATAAGATATCAATATTCTCTTTCTCACAAATCGAATTGTTCAATTTTAAGGAATTAATTAATCAGACGGTATACAACTAATTAACCTTTTCAATTAAGGGAATCGTCCTTTAGGTGTGACCTCAAGGGATCAACTGATCACCACCGTCGCACGACAGTAATGTCAAACTCTAGCCAGCCAATCATTACCGATATGTGTGGACCAGTTGACTATATATATGTAATGTATCATCCCTTCCGTATTCTTGAAATGAGATTTAATAATGATATTTAAATCATGTGATCGCACTATTGTTGAGGACACATTTCCCAACAGTTATCACACCACAAGGTACTCTTGACTAGGCCTTAAACCATGGGTCAAAGGATACTAGCATGACACATCCTAGGGTGTTTTACAAGTATTCTAACAAGCAAAGTCTTAAGAATAAAAAGCATCTACTAGGGCCTATATACACTTGTCAAGCTTCCCAAGTAGACGGTTTCGCAAAATTTTTCTAACATGCAAACTACATGCCATGATGCAACTATCATATAAACATCCTAATGCAAATGATTCTACCAACTAGTATGCCATATAAACTAAATGCAAGTCCTAAGTTCACATTGTTATACCGCATCAATCAAAATAAAGCCACATAGTCATTAACATAAAGAGGAAAAAGGAGATTGGAAAGATCATACCATGCGGTCTTCAATATCCTCATGTCTCGGATGTGGCGTAGTCAATCAAAGTGAACAAGGATAAAACAAACACAATATATACAAGACAATATATACAAAGGAAATGAACTTGTTTTTGGATTTTCAATTTTCAAATTTTTATGTTTTTTGAAATTTTTCAATTTTTATGGGTTTTTGAATAAGAGTTAAATGTTAGAATTCCCATCCCCACACTAATATGGGCATTGTCCTCAATGGCCAAAATGATGGAAATTATGCAAAGATGATGCATGATTTCTATACTAAATGCAATTCTACACTAAGCTATACTACATGATGCATGGTTTTTGTTATGACGGAGAGGATAATTTAGATTACCTCCCGTTGTGTATGCATTAACTTCCCCAAACCAAATAAGACACTATCGCTAATGTCAAAGGATGGGTATAGTTCATGCACACACTATGCTATGCATGAGACTAGTTTGTCATTTTAGATTTTACAAATGGGAACAATAAAGAACACCTCAATGGTACCGAGGTGTGAGTCCTTTGATGTTGCTAGGACTAAACCAACAAATGATCAAGATGAGATAAAGTACAAAGAAACAAGATACAAAGCTCTTTTCATGAAAAATAAAGATAAAGAGGAGAGATGAGAAAACTTCACTTGAACTAAGGTGGGTGCCTCTTGCCCGCTCCACCTAGCTATGAAGTAGTCTCCTAGATATCGGCATCATCTCCTTCAATATCGGTATCCCAAATATCCTTTGAAGCATCACTTAAACTTGGATCCATGAATTCATCTTCACTCTCAAGCTTCACCGTATCGTCTCCACAAGAATCCCCACTCTCTTCCCCTTTGCGACCGTTCGCCCCTTCATTAGCCTTCTCCGAGTTAGGAAAGAGCAATTCCATTTGAGCCCATGAGGGGAAAGCTCCTTCCTCACTAATCCGTCCTTTTTGAGCCATCTCATAGTATTGGGGGTAAAGAGCATAATAAGTGTCCACGGAGGTCTCATATTGACGGTAGTGTAAATCTTGCAAAATTCCCGTGACAAAGTCGTCACGGGGGAGGATGAAGGGATTTGGGTGGTTATATGGTTGGTAGGGAAAGGGGTAAGGAGGCACTTTTATCCTCTCATTTTGAGTTTGTTGTTCTTGTTGTGGTGGTGGATTTTGTGGAGGTGGAGTTTGCCTTTTTTGACTTGGGATGAGGTAGGAGGGCATTGGGGACAAGCTTCCTCTTCTTGGGGAGACCCGAGGTAGATCATGCATTGGGAGATAGAGTGGATCGCTCCCTTTTGTCAACCACTTTATCCTCTTATCAACCCCCTCAAGGGTTATCCAATGGTGTTGGACGACAAGTAGATCTTCATTAATTCTTGTTCCCCCCGTAAGTGGAGTGTACTCATTGTTCTCATTGAACCTTGGGTTAAAGTGCTTTGCAAGTCTAGTTATGAGTCCACCATTCACTATGTGCTTCATTCCATCATCATCCCCATTTCTAAACCTTGCCCACTTCTCTAGCAAAACTAGAGGTGCATTGAAGTGATACCTATCTCACCCTTGAATGTTGAGATATGATTCCATAAATACAAGGTCCAATTGGTTGACAATGGCCGGATCACGGCGGGCGAAAAGAGTACCCGAAATAAATCTATATGTAAGCCTCAAGATCGGGTTTTGGATGTGAAAAGCAAGACACTCTTTGGTAAGAATGAAATCCCGGCCCGTCATAGCTCTCCACAATGGTGCAACATTATACTTTTTGGGCTTTGATGTTCGGGTAGGCGAAACATCAAGTCCGAACACATTGGCAAACTCGACAAGGGTCATCATCCTAGAGACATTTTCCAACCTAAACTCTATGCAAATCACTTTGTTTATGGTTGTAATCTTTAAGAAACTCAAGAATTCTAGCACAAGGGACCGATAGGTGGTTCATACATGCGAAAGAGAGTTGAAAGACCAAAAACCTCAAAGAGTGCTTCTACTTGGTGAAAAATTCCAAGCTTTCTTAAGGTGTCATGACAAAGAAATTTAGTGGGAAGAATATTCTTACTTAAGAGTCGATGGAAGACCAATCGCTGCACATCATCAAGGAATTCCACATTCGAGAAATCATCGAGCCTTGTGAGATCTACAATCTCTACATGTTCCCTTCTAATGGTGTTGAGATGTGAGGTAGAGGAACTTCCCACCATCCTTGGTCTTCTTGCACTTCTAAAGGAGGATCTCCTTGGTGCCATTCTTGCTTCTTTTGTTGGGTTCTTTGAAGATTTGCTAAGGATGTTCCTTGTTGATTGAGAATTGCAAACCCTAGAAAATTGGGGATTTTTAATTTTGAGGGCAAAGAGAGTGATTTGGATATGTATGGGAGTCATAAGGAGGTGGGTTTTATAGGGTAAGTGGAAGGAGTAGTGATGTGGCATTATATGGGTGGTGGGGTGTATTTTAATTGGAAAAAGTCGGGTCGAGAAATAGTGGGAGGAGACGAGCGGATCCGGAGGGAAGACGCTCGGATTCTTTCTTCGCGAGACGGGCGGATTCTGGGCAATACGCCCGGATTCTGCCACAGAGTGAAATTACAAAATTTTTGTCGCCACAAGACGGGCGTCCCGAGCGAGAGACGCTCGGATTCTTCAAGGGTTGGACGGGCGTCTTATTGAGAAAACGGGCGGATTCTTCGACAGAGATTTTTCTTGAAATGTACAGGCGAAGAGACGAGCGTCTTTCCACAAATCCGGCCGGATTCAACCAGACGGGCGTCTTCTTCCATAGGACGCTCGGATTTTCAAACAGCCCAGAAACCTTCAATTTTTCGACACAGCTGGACGTGCGGTTTCTCTCCTAGACGTCCGGATTCGACCAAGACGGCCGGACTCCAGGGAATCCGCTCGGATTCTGGCTGCGAGCTTTGACTTTTTCTTCTTTCTTTCAATGCATCCCCATACTTAGGAATTTGCTCCTTCCTTCATTCAAAAACTTGTTAGTAACCCTCCCTCACTTACGCTCATGAAAAGAGTTTATGACATTTATTAAAATAAAAGCAATAAAATAATAAATACAAGTTAGAGGGTTAGTATATTTACAAATGGTGGTTTAGGGAGGACTCCACCAAACTCTCCCTTAGATGGTCCTTTCAAGGGGGAGGAGGCCCGAGGTAGGTAGCCTCGATCTCTCCAACAAATGCTCCTTCATAGTATGGCTTCAACCTTTGACCATTTACCTTGAACTTGCTTCCATCTTCCGCCTTGAGTTCGAAATCTCCATATTTTCCAACTTCGGTTATCACATAGGGACCCATCCATCTAGAGTTCAATTTTCCCGGAAAGAGTCGGTAGCGGGAGTTGAATAGAAGGACTTTGTCTCCCTTGTGCAAGGCCTTTTGTCGAATTCTCTTATCATGAAGCAATTTTGTTCTTTCTTTGTAAATCTTTGCATTCTCATAAGATTGTAGTCGGAATTCCTCCAACTCTTGGATTTGGATCATCCTCTTTTGACCGCTCAATTTGAGATCAAGATTGAGTGCTCGGATTGCCCAATAAGCTTTATACTCCAATTCGATTGGCAAATGACATGCTTTTCCATATACTAGCTTGTAGGGGGAGGCACCAATGGGAGTCTTATAGGCCGTCCTATAAGCCCAAAGAGCATCATCAAGCTTTGTGCTCCAATCTTTCCGAGTCTTGTTCACAACTTTTTCAAGAATTTGCTTGATCTCTCTATTTGAAATTTCCACTTGACCGCTTGTTTGAGGATGATATCCCAAGCCGGTTCGATGTTGAACACCATATTTGGTCAAAAGGGATGCAAGCTTCTTCTCATGGAAATGTGTTCCTCCATCACTAATGATAGCTCTAGGAACTCCAAATCGTGGGAAAATTATCTTCTTGAAAAGCTTGGTGACCGTTTTTGCATCATCATTTGGGGTGGCAATTGCCTCCACCCACTTTGAAACATAATCTACGGCCACAAGGATGTACTTGTTCCCATTGGATGTCACAAAGGGTCCTTGGTAGTCGATTCCCCAAACATCGAAAATCTCCACCTCTAGAATGCCCCTTTGTGGCATTTCGTTTCTCCAAGATATATTGCCCGTTCTTTGACAAGCATCACAATGAATGATGAATTCTCTTGTATCTTGAAACATTGTGGGCCAATAGAAGCCCGATTGGAGAATTTTTGCAACGGTTCTTCTTGCTCCATGGTGCCCACCGTAGGGTGATGAATGACATCCTTCCAAGATTCCTTGGATTTCCCATTGAGGGATGCATCTCCGGTAGAGCCCATCACTACACTCCTTGTAGAGGTTTGGGTCATCCCAAAAGTACCTCTTCACTTCGAATAGGAATCTCTTCCTTTGGTTGTGGTTCAAGTTAGGAGGGAGCACTTTTCCAACAATATAGTTAGCATAATCGGCAAACCATGGGGTGATGTGCCTTTCAAGTTGAGTTTGAATAGCCATCAAAATATCGTCGGGGAATGAGTCATTGATCGGGGTTTCTCCATTTTCATCATGAAACCGGATTCTTGACAAGTGATCCGCCACTACATTCTCGGCTCCTTTCTTGTCTCTTATCTCCAAGTCAAATTCTTGAAGAAGCAAAATCCATCTCAACAATCTTGGTTTTGCCTCCTTCTTTATCAAGAGATGTCGGAGAGCACGGTGATCCGAAAATACAATCACCTTGGATCCAAGCAAGTTGATACGTGCCTAATGTATAGTCTTTTTGGCCTATTTCAGCACGTATTTTTATGCATTTATATACTGTTTTTATAGTATTTTGCCCCGAATTGGCTACTTTGTTGTATTTTGTCCTTTTTGTAGGAATGATCGCAAAAGTAGCGAAACCATGCTCTATTTCGTCCTTTTTGCATGCATTTAGAGGAGACGGGACCATCCCAGAGTGAGATGTTGCACTTAGAAGTGTCGTTGCACGCTTTACGAGGCATTTTGGTGAAGACGTGAGCTGAATTGAAGACCCAGGTGGTCTATCGAGCTGTTTGGTGGTCTATCGAGTGATTCCTAAGCTTCCCAAGACTCGATCGAGCTACTGCTTACTCGATCGAGTGATCCACACATGACCAGTCCTCGATCGAGTTCCCTGAAGGTCGATCGAGGAGTTTCCCCTGAGCTGATGGTCGATCGAGTAGTCTAATCTACTCGATCGAGAGACTTTTGACTTCGTGGGCTTAATCAGTCCGTGTTGTAGTATTTCCGCATAAACACTTAGACTTTTCCTATTTAACCCAGGATTACGAGGTTAATTAGGCATCACTTTTTACTCTTAGACGATCTCTTTTACTATCATTCAGATTAGAAAAACCTACTGTGGCTTTTACGTTGTTTTTCACCTTGGGATTATTGCACTCGGATTCGTCGTTCTCTACGCCGGATTGCTCAGATTGTAATCTCCTCCTTTTCTTAATAATAATTAACCTTCTTGTTGCCTTTAATTATTGTTTATGCATTTATTCTTACTTGCCCTAATTTCTATCATCGCGTTTTATTATTATTCCGTTATGTCTTCTCATTTGGGATTTTTATGTCTTTGTTAGATTAGTTATGAATATGAGTAGCTAAGCCTCTTCATGTTGGGATTAGGGGATCTGCGGTAGAATAATGACGACGTAGTGAATGAATTAGACAATTGATATAAGAGACTGTCACTATAGCAATATAATCGTAATCACCGACCTAGTTGAGTGCACGCTTCTATGTCACCTATTAAACTGGCTACAATTAACCCTGGATCGAAAGATTGGATTAAATAGGCCTGCTATAAACAGTAGACTACCCTAATGAGGACGAAAGTTAAGTTAGTGGTATTTTAGGGTGGGAAGTGGACCGAAAGGACCTTCTAATATCCGTCTCGCATTAGTTCGTCCCGAGTCATTTATCGCTAAGTTGTTAAACTACCGTAGTGAACCGAGTTCCCGGCATGTCCCTCTCTTATTGATAGTTCTAAATCATTTTCTTGTTTACTGCTCTCTGCCTTATTTCTCTTCCTTTTACTCCGTAGTTTAGAACCAAAAATTCAATCAACCCCATTGTTACCATAGGATTAGAGATAGACAAGTGTAGTTGCATTACCTCCCGAGGATTCGATACTCGACTGCCTCTACTACATATTTAGTTGAGACCGTTAGGTTTTATTTTTGACAGGTCAACGACAGGCGTGTCAAATTTTGGCGCCGTTGCCGGGGAGGCAATTGTTCCAATTACTAGCTGTTTTTATTTTTAATTCTCCTTTTTAGTTTAAGGAACATCGTTCCTTAGACTATTCTCATATCTTGTCTGTAGTTTCGTCTTATGCGCAGGTCGCAAGGTGGTCCACTGCTACCTTTTGATCCCGAGATTGAGAGATCCTGTCGCGCAAAGAGGAGACTATTTCGAGAGCAACAGGAAGAGGAAGAGCCCAGTTCTCGCGGCAATTTTTACGAGAACGAGCTTTTCGAAGACAACCCGCCGTCTTCTCCAGTTTCCGACTATTCACTTGAGTCTATCACTTTTCCAGAAGTACCAGAAATGGCCGAGGAAGCATCCATTGCTAGTCACTCCGAGCCCCACGGTGACAATCTTTATAAGGGGTTCGAATGCCGGAGATGCCGGAAAGTTCGAACCGAAGCCCTCTTACATCGCATGGTAGAGAAAAATCAGTTCGGGGAGCTGCGAAAGAAGATGCGGCTCAAGATATGGAGACCTTCATCGACTCATCGCCGCTCCATACCTCCTCCCGCCGGTGTGACAGTGATCGATTAAAGAGACTATGTTCATCTTCTCACTCCGCGATCTTTGCAAGGGAGTGGTACAGGATTTGGACAAAGTCGTTCACGGCATAACAGATTGAATTCGCTAGCATCGGCGTTTTATAAGAAGTATTTCTCTGCTTCGAGAACCATAGCCATCAGAGCCCAGATAACTAGCTTCAAACAAGGGCCCGACGAAAATTTCCATGAGGCATGGCTTCGATTTAAGAAGCTGGTGCGGACCATACCGCATCACGGTTTCGAGAAATGGAGTCTATGTAACCATTTTTACAATGGTTTATATGATGATCAGAGAGCTATTCTAGATGCGGCAGCTAACGGTCGATTTTCTGACAATTTGGGGCCGACGAAAGGATGGAAAATCATTGACGATTTGGCCACTCACAGGGCCGAATACGGGAATTCGAGGGGAAACCAAAGGAGAGCTGCTTTGAGTCGTCTTCGGTGGCTGCATTAGAAGCCCTTCGCTAGGTTCGATAAGTATGAGCTAGGGGGAGCTTTCAAGCCAGGGATGTACCAGGTTAATGCTATGACAGACGGTCCTTTCGTCTGTACGAGGTGCGGGGTAGAAGGACATGTCTCTGAATACTGTCCTACTCCTTATGAGCAATGTGCTGCCTTCCAACATTACAGGCAAAACAACACTCATTACGAGTCAAACATCCACCCCAATCTGAGGTGGAGTAATCAGAACAACGTGCTTAACCCCACCGCCCCTCCAAATCAGCAGCAGCCTTACATTCCGCCACACCAGAAGCAACAAGGCTATCAGAAGCCTCCGTCTTTCAACCCTCCTAACCAAGGTGCTTCGTCATCTAGTGGGGTGAGTGAGATAAGTGAGCTAAAGACCATGATGCAGTCCATTGCAAAGCAATTACAACAGAAGGACACGGCATTCAAGGCGCTTGAAACTCAAGTTGCGCAATTGGCTGAGAATCAATCCTCCAGGAAGCCCGGTCATTTACCGACTCAAAATGACAAGAACCCGAATGAGACGGTACATTTGATAGAGTTGAGAAGCGGTCTCTCTTATGAGGGACCAGAAATGAAGAAATCAGACCTGGGAATAGCTGAAACTGTCGATGAACAGTGTTCTGGTAAGAAAAAGGGACTCACGACACAAGAGCTACTCGATCGACTGAAGTCTGGTGCTGAACCAGTTCGATCAAGTGGAATTGGTGAGGGAAGCCCTCGATCGAGTAGTCACTCTGCTCGATCGAGTGAACTGGAAGTTGAAGATGGTCGATCGAGTGGTACTGTTGCTCGATCGACTGAGGTTGCTGAAGAAACAGCTCGATCGAGTGGACACATTGCTCGATCGAGTGATATAACTGACGGGAAGCTTATTCGAGAGCCTGCTAGTGCTCGTTTAAGCGATGAATTACCAGAAAGGCCTCGTTCGAGAGGTAAGAAGCGCCCGAAGGATACTGAACTCGCTCCGGAAGATACTTTGGAGGCGAGAAATAAGGGACTTGAGATTCCAATTACTGTTCCCTTCCGAGGCTACGAGAATACAAAGATTAATCAACAATTTAGCAAATTTGTTGAGCTGTTGAAGAGTTTGGAAGTTTCCGTGCCGTTCACTGAATTGCTCATGAAGGTACCCTCTTATTTACGATTTATGAAAGATATTTTAGCACGTAAGAGGACCATTAATGATAACGAGATCAGTAGCTTTGATCGAGATGGGGTCCACCCTGTCTCAAAATAAGCTACCTCTCAAGCAATCGACCGGGTAGTTTCTCGATCCCTTGTCATATAGGTATGCAGTTGATTGATAATGCGCTATGCGATTTAGGCGCTAGCGTAAGTGTTTTACCTTTGTCTCTAGCTAAGAGACTTGGTGTAACAAAACTGAGTTGCACCAATATGACTGTCCAGATGGCCGACCGTAGTCTATCACGGCCACTAGGTGTAGCGGAAGACGTACCTGTTAGGATCGGGAAGTTCTTTATTCCCGTTGACTTTGTCGTCCTAGATATCCCCGAAGATGTGCATACCCCTATCATTTTAGGGAGACCATTTTTGTCCACTGCCCGTGCAGTGATAGATGTCGGGGGGAAGACTTTGACCTTCCAGGTAGGGGATGAGGAGCTGACCTTTCATCAGTCCAAGTTCCGGAGGGCTCCCATGCAAGCTCAGCCTTGCAATGCCCTCTCTTCTGTTGACCCTATTATTGACACTCCAATTTTGGAGAATATCGCTATTATTGCTGACCCTCCGCCTCATACTGAGAGCAAAAAGGAGGAAGATTCGTCTGTTTTCCTTACTGCAGGTACGGATGAAGGCAAGAAAGGAGCTGTCAAAGGACGTGGTAAGACCATTATCAACCAACCTGGAGCAAAGGATGTCAAGGAAGATGACAGAGGAGCGACGACGAAGACAGTTCGAACCTACGTAGATTGGAATTATGTTCCTCCTCCTCTCAGAAATTCGAGTTCATGGAAGTCAAAAAGGACGGTCAGTATCGCTGAAGTGACGTCCTCCAGTCAGAAGCCCACGAAGGGGCTACTGACGGCTATTGGGAATTAAACGGGGAAATGCCCCGTGTAAAAAATTGTAACAAATTTTTGGTTTGAATTTCTTTTGAATTTATTTTATTTATTACGTTTTTAATTAGGACAATTAGTTAGACAATTAGTTAGACAATTACGTTTTTAATTATAGATCGTATTTCGCATATTTGGTATTTTGGGATTTGTTTTATTTAGGTTTGGGGAAATGCACGCATTTCGAGGAAGAAAAGATGGAAATTCAAGGGAATTTACACGAAGAAGTCTTCAATCGAGTATTTTTGTACTCGATCGAATGGCAATTGGGTCGATCGAGCTTGCTTGTTACTCGATCGAGGAAGACCAAAAGGAAGCAGGTCGATCGAGAGGCATCCTTACTCGATCGAGCCAGGGGAACAGCAAAGACCTCGATCGAGTGACTTAAAATCACTCGATCGAGTGAAATGAACAGTGGACGGGAGTCTTTCTATACTTAACTCCTTTTTTTATTTCAGTTTTCATTTCTAATTGTTTTAACCCCTAATTTCCGTCTAACCTCTACCCTAATTGCGATTGATTTTCCCCCAAACCCCTAATTTCTTGCCCAAAATCATCAAATCTACCACCTACATTCCCTTGTTAGTCAATTATTCTTCCATAACCCCTTATTTTCCCCCTCTTTCTTGCTCGTTTTTGCGGTTTTTAAAGGGATTAGGGTTCGCGGGTTTTTGATTAAAAATCCGCCTTGCTCGCTCGTTTTTGAAGTTTAATTGCACATTGTAGGTTAATCATCATCAAGTAAGTATTTCTATCACACTCCTTGCAATTTCTCTTGATTTATTTCGAATTTTTGAGATGATTTTGCATTAGGGTTCGAAAATTCCATGTATAGTCGAATTTATTCGATTAAATTGTGTTTATTTGCCCTTTGTTAGTTGTTGATGATATTGTCACAATTCCTCGCTGCTTCTATATGATTAATTCGAATTTAGCGCGATTTCCGCAACTAAGGTCCCTGTAAGTCGAATTCATCGACTGTCCGACGGTTTTTCTATTGCTTTGCTTGCATAACTGCAGCTCTTGATTGCCTTTTGCTGCTGTTATCTGTTTCCCGTCCCCTATTGCCATTGCTTGATGTAAATTATTGGGAAATCTCGCCGTGAGTGATTATATTCGATCGCAGAGTCATACATGCCCCCATTTCGGTTTCATCTTTGTTTAGCCCTTTGCGATCCTTTGTTTTATTATACTATCACCATTTACATGCAATTTTCGAAAATTTTTGAGGAATTGCTTGTTTTTGATTTCTGGAAGTCGAATTTTCCGACTAATAGGGCTATTCCTTTTGCTGTCACATGTTGGTTAGCGATTGTTTTAATCACGGTTTAAAGATATTTCTTATTCGTGCCCTTTTGATATATGCAGGATGGACGCGAGCTCTCTTTCTTCTACTAGTACGTCCTCCAGCTCTTCTGCGAGCGAGCAAGTGGCCCCTGCTGCTGCCACTAGCTCTACCTTGGTCACCACCGCAAAGACTGTTTTACTTGTCTCAGCTGCAGGGACAGTCTACTCCGCGGCTAGCACAGCCGGGAGCTCGGTTCAGGCTTCACAGGCCATCACCCTCACTCCCACCAGGCCTTTCTCTCTACTGGACTGTGGACGGACACCCCGTTTCCAGCAACCCGGTATGCTGCCACCGAGACTACACCAGCGGGCTAGCCAGCTAGCCCTCACTTCCAGCCCGTCCGAGGCTGTTGTTACGAGGGAGGGCGCACTCGCACCTCTACCGAAGATGCCTTCGGTACGTTTCACTTCAGAGGCTCACCGGAACCGGTTAGTCGCTTTACTTCATTGCCCCCTCTCCTCCACCCGTTTCCTTGCACGAGCTGACTTAGAGACCTTAGGCATCTATGAGGAGGTCTGTAGTTTATTGAACGGGACGGGTATGTCGGGTCTGATCACCATGCAGGAGGCTACTATTCGTACCCTTACGTACGAGTTCTTTAGCTCCTATTCCTTTGACACCGACACCTACCAGGCTGACCGCTCCAGTGCCTGCATTCACTTCCGACTCCGTAATGAGTCACATCACTGGACATTGGCCAAGTTTGGGGAGGTTTTGGGACTAGTTAGTGATGGTCCCACTGCCCCACCTAGAGAGCCCCTTCAGCTACTTTGGGTGCTCTTTCTCACACTCCCTTCCAGGCACGGAAGGGAGCTCACGTTCACTTACTCGCGCCCGTTATTACTTGCGTCGTTAGGAGAGACCATCTTTGGGCGCCCGAGCCCAATAACGTTACCAACACCGAGCTAGCCATTCTCGCGGGGTACCTCAACATTGACTACGGTACCCGTTTGTTCGAACATTGCCTTTCGGTAGCTCAAGCATTGGAACGGTATTGGGACTCGGGTTAAGACCGCAGATTATCTGCGGCGGGTCGGGTGACTAGGATTGCCCGCCACCTTTACCCCACTGAGCCAGGACTCAGTGTACCTGACGAGGTGGCTTACCTTGACCTGGATGCCATGGCTACCTTGACCTGGTTTCCCAGGGCGAAGGGGAGCGCGAGGACGTGGAAGATCTGTAGTTCCACGTCTGTTACCTTGCCGTGCTCCACCCTTCCGCCACTTTCACCGCTCCCTACCGCTGCTGAGGGAGCGAGGCCACCTCCACCTACCTACCACCTTACCTTCACCCCTCCCTCTTCTTCCTCGAAGAAGAGGAAGCGCGAGGCTGGAGCATCTTCTAGCTCCCAGCCGGACCGACACCCACGCCTCGGCCTCCCCCCACACCCACTCAGACTCACACTCCACCTCCACTTGACCCTCCTTCTGGTTCGGTTTTTCCGGCCAATTTTATTTGCCCTCCCGCTTTAGAGGCGCCCGCGGTCACAGACCAAGGGCGTCGTGATGCCTTGCCTCCGGAGTTGTGCAGGTACCTTACTGAGATGAGACGGGATATGGCTTTAGCCGTATTCCCTCTCTACGAGTTCCACATCCGGGCCCGGCGACCGATTCCAGAGGGGTGGCCGCATCCTTCCTTCTACCGATACCCAGCGGACGGGTACCCTTCATTATCCTCTGACTCAGATGAGGAGAAGGAGGAGACAGCGGTAGAGCGAGAGGTGCGGTTACGGGCAGAGCAGGCGGCGGCGAGAGCTGCCAAAGAGGAGGCGAGTGACCCTCCGTTCGTACCCGGTCCGAATGATCAGCCTGGAGATGATGATGACTGAGTCTCCCCCTTGTTTGTTGCTGGTTTGGGGAGACCGTTTTGTTGAGTCTGAGTGCCTGAGAGACAGCGGTGCCGACGACGAGCGCTATCTTGGTCTACTCACTTCCCATTTTTCGGGCATTTGGTTTGGGGAAGTTCGTGTTTTGTATGTTCTCTCACTCTTTTTATTTTTCGTCTCCTTTATTTTTCTTTTTATTGGTTGTATACTCCCATCCCCCATATTACTGCTGGTGTATGCTGGAGGACAACGGGGGCGTTGTCCGTTTTGGTTTGGGGAGGGTATTGCATCCTTTTGAGTCTGCATCTGCATTTGTTTTGCATTCACGTTTAATTTTTCAGTTTGCATTTGTTGTTTATTTTCAAAAAAAAAAAAAAAAAAAATCAAAATCAAAAATCCAAAAAAATTAGAAAATGTTAAAAATTCAACAAATTTCACGTTTATTTTTGCATTTAGGTTGAGTCGGAACGGTAGATTCCCGTGATGATATTGCACTTAACTTGTCAATTCACTTGAGCCTTGCACTTTATTGATGGTTTTTAGCTTTGTCATACGCATAGTCTACGAATTTCTGTTCAAATAATAGCTGACTGTTTAGACTTGACCTGATAAACTGGCAAACTACTTAAAAATTCTGAGTTTTAGAGCCCATAACTGGTGACATTCATGACCAGTCCATTAGGAATTTTGAGTAGTACTCCTTGCATAGCATGTTTGTCTCATTTGCACATTTATGACATTCAATTTCTCGTCAAATGCACATATTCGGGTCTGCGGTTGGTGTCACATGCAGGGAGGGTTTTGCAATTCCCCTTTCTTTATATTTTCACCCATTTAGCTCCACATTGACCAAAACTTGCCCTTTTGACCCATTAGCCACATTCCAAACTAAGCCTGCCTAGTCAAGCTAGTTAGTCTGTCCTTTTGTGGTATGTTTTCAGTTGCAGTTTGGTCCGTAATTCTCATTTGGAGTTGGTGTTTGAATTGAGGAAGGAGGAAGTGAAAAGAAAAAAAAAAAAAAAAAAAAAAAAAAAAAAAAAAAAGTATTGGAAAAAGAGAAAAAACGTGAAGAAAGAAAAAAAAAAAAAGAAAAAGAAAAAAAAAAAAAAAAAGTGTGATTCACGAAAAAAAGAGAGATAGATTGTGAAAAAGTTGTACCCTCTTGTCGAGTTGAGAAGATGTTCGAAGATGTACAATCGACAAGAGGGTTGGTTGGTTGTTAATTGTCTCAGACGGTGTTTAAAAAAGGGAACTTTGTGACCGTCTGACTCCTCCACTCTTATTTTACATTTTTTTGAGGAGATTGTGTTTGCAGTCTAGTGAGTTTTGTGCCAAGTGAAGGGCACCTGTGTTAGTTTTTCAGACAGTTGAGATCTGGATGGTTTATTATGGTCCTGTTAGGAACTAGCTTGACGCTTTTACCTCCACATTTCCATAACTTGTTTAGCCTTTTCTCACCTGAACCTCACTCTTCCCATATCATTTGCAAACCCTCGGCTGTGACGGACATTATTGGTTGGAGTGTGTGCATTAGTACTTGAATTGTCTTTCATTTTTGTTGCATGCATGCTATGTAGGTCGCAGTTAGGTGAGTGACTGTTTTTCTTCTCTCTTTTACATATAACATTTGCCCTTTGCTTCATGAGAGAAGAGTGACCACGTGAGAGTCCGGTTTTGTTGGTCTTGCAAGGTCGATAGGTCAGCTTTATTTTTGAACGACTTATAATTCGTTTGCGTATTGATTGTCTAGCTTTAACTGTTAATTTCTGTTGCATTAAAGTGGTTCAAGTGGACAAGTTAGGCTAGCTCTGAGTTATCATTTCCGTTCCATTAGTTTAGTTTTGAGTTTACTCGAGGGCGAGTAAAGGTTTGGTTTGGGGAGATTTGATACGTGCCTAATGTATAGTCTTTTTGGCCTATTTCAGCACGTATTTTTATGCATTTATATACTGTTTTTATAGTATTTTGCCCCGAATTGGCTACTTTGTTGTATTTTGTCCTTTTTGTAGGAATGATCGCAAAAGTAGCGAAACCATGCTCTATTTCGTCCTTTTTGCATGCATTTAGAGGAGACGGGACCATCCCAGAGTGAGATGTTGCACTTAGAAGTGTCGTTGCACGCTTTACGAGGCATTTTGGTGAAGACGTGAGCTGAATTGAAGACCCAGGTGGTCTATCGAGCTGTTTGGTGGTCTATCGAGTGATTCCTAAGCTTCCCAAGACTCGATCGAGCTACTGCTTACTCGATCGAGTGATCCACACATGACCAGTCCTCGATCGAGTTCCCTGAAGGTCGATCGAGGAGTTTCCCCTGAGCTGATGGTCGATCGAGTAGTCTAATCTACTCGATCGAGAGACTTTTGACTTCGTGGGCTTAATCAGTCCGTGTTGTAGTATTTCCGCATAAACACTTAGACTTTTCCTATTTAACCCAGGATTACGAGGTTAATTAGGCATCACTTTTTACTCTTAGACGATCTCTTTTACTATCATTCAGATTAGAAAAACCTACTGTGGCTTTTACGTTGTTTTTCACCTTGGGATTATTGCACTCGGATTCGTCGTTCTCTACGCCGGATTGCTCAGATTGTAATCTCCTCCTTTTCTTAATAATAATTAACCTTCTTGTTGCCTTTAATTATTGTTTATGCATTTATTCTTACTTGCCCTAATTTCTATCATCGCGTTTTATTATTATTCCGTTATGTCTTCTCTTTGGGATTTTATGTCGTTAGATTAGTTATGAATATGAGTAGCTAAGCCTCTTCATGTTGGGATTAGGGGATCTGCGGTAGAATAATGACGACGTAGTGAATGAATTAGACGAATTGATATAAGAGACTCTGTCACTATAGCAATATAACTGTAATCACCGACCTAGTTGAGTGCACGCTTCTATGTCACCTATTAAACTGGCTACAATTAACCCTGGATCGAAAGATTGGATTAAATAGGGCTCGCTATAAACAGATAGACTACCCTAATGAGGACGAAAGTTAAGTTAGTGGTATTTTAGGGTGGGAAGTGGACCGAAAGGACCTTCTAATATCCGTCTCGCATTAGTTCGCCCGAGTCATTTTATCGCTAAGTTGTTAAACTACCGTAGTGAACCGAGTTCCCGCATGTCCCTCTCTTATTGATAGTTCTAAATCATTTTCTTGTTTTCTTGCTCTCCGCCTTATTTCTCTTCCTTTTACTCCGTAGTTTAGAACCAAAAATTCAATCAACCCCATTGTTACCATAGGATTAGAGATAGACAGCTGTAGTTGCATTACCTCCCTGAGGATTCGATACTCGACTGCCTCTACTACATATTTAGTTGAGACCGTTAGGTTTTATTTTTGACAGGTCAACGACAGGCGTGTCACAAGTAGGAACGGAATTTATCCAAAGCATAAACAATGGCAAGAAGCTCCTTTTCGGTTGTATCATAGTTCACTTGAGAGGGATCGAGGGTCTTGCTTATATAATAGATGGCATGAAGAGCTCTCCCTACCCGTTGGCCAAGAACCGCTCCAACGGCGTAGTTGCTAGCGTCACACATAATCTCGAAAGGTAACTCCCAATTTGGGGGTTGGATGATTGGTGCCGAGATTAATGCTTCTTTGATTCTATTAAAAGCTTCAACACACTCGTCAGTAAATTGGAATTGGGCATCTTTAAGCAAAAGTTGAGTGAGGGGTTTTGCTATTTTCGAAAAATCTTTTATGAAACGACGATAAAAACCCGCGTGACCGAGAAAACTTCTCACCCCTCTAACATTCACGGGAGGTGGGAGTTTCTCTATCACCTCAACTTTAGCTTTATCGACCTCGATGCCCTTTTCCGTAATCAAGTGACCCAAAACAATTCCTTCATTGACCATGAAATGACACTTTTCCCAATTTAAAACAAGACTAACATCTTCACATTTTTGCAATACAAGAGAAAGATTATGCAAGCATGAGTCAAAGTCCTTTCCATAAACACTAAAATCATCCATAAAAACTTCCATTATGGTCTCTAAGTAATCGGAGAAGACACTCATCATGCATCTTTGGAAAGTAGCGGGGGCATTACATAATCCAAAAGGCATCCTCCTATATGCAAAAGTGCCATAAGGGCACGTGAAGGTGGTCTTATGTTGGTCATCCGGGTGTATAGGGATTTGGAAGAATCCCGAATACCCGTCAAGGTAACAAAAGAATTTTTTAGAGGCTAACCTCTCAAGCATTTGGTCAATGAATGGTAAGGGGAAGTGATCTTTTCTTGTTGCGGAGTTCAATTTCCGGTAGTCAATGCACATACGCCAACCGGTGATCATTCTTGTGGGTATTAATTCATTCTTTTCATTCGTCACTACCGTGGTACCTCCTTTCTTAGGTACCACTTGAACGGGGCTAACCCACAAAGAATCCGATATGGGATATATGATTCCCGCATCAAGTAATTTCATGACTTCTCCTTTGACAACTTCTTGCATGTGGGGGTTCAATCTTCTTTGGGGTTGAATGGTAGGTCTATGGTCGTCCTCTAGATGAATCCTATGCATGCAAAAGTTGGGACTTATCCCCTTAAGGTCATCTAGACTATAACCTATAGCCTTCTCATGTTGTTTTAACACATCAAGCAACTTTCCCAATTGGTCATCATCAAGTCTATCATTAACAATCACGGGTTTGGTCTTTGATTCATCAAGGTAAGCATATTTCAAATTTGGGGGAAGGGGTTTTAAAGTAGGAGTTTGTACCTTACTTTCTTCCTTTGGAGTTTCATTGAGAATTTGCTCCATCTCCATTAAACATTCCATTCTCATAGCATACTAAACTTCACTTTCATCAACCTCATCATATTCAAATCCCATGATGGGTTCCTCTTGTTCTTGAGTTTGCAAAATATCCTCTAGGATGGATTGCTCATCCTCTATGGGTTGACATGCTTCTACTAGAATATTATGCACCAACTCGGATTGTGCATGAGTGAGTTCCTTGTTAGCTAGAGCGGCCTCAAAGAGATCCACCTCCAACTCCCAATACATGCTCTTAGCCTTACTTTCTTCTAAGGCCTCTAATGCTTGCATGGGATCCTTGAAGTAAGGGATACTCAAGTGGTCCTCTACAAAACAATCTATGAAATCCATTCTCGCAAAATATCAAACAACTTGAAAACGATTAGAGCAAACCTTGAGGAGTTTTACTTCCCCAAGGTGAAAAAGACACAACTAATAACAATAAAAGAAATCTTAAATCAATTAAACACCGTCCCCGGCAACGGCGCCATTTTTGATCGAGGCCATTTCGTGTTCACAATTAAGTATATGTGGTCGTTGGTCAATGGTCGATACAAAACACAATTTATACTTCACAAACAACTCTACAATTAGTAAAGAGGCAAGTAAAGGTCGGATCCCAAGGGACGGGTATTGAAATGAGAATTCTATTGTAACTAGTAGTGTCTAGGGGGTGTCACAAATTGGGTTGATGTAGAAGGTTACTAAACTAGAATAACAATAAAAATAAACAAGCAAGATGAATAAAAAGGGGTGTAAACAATTGATTAAAAGCACTAGGGTGTCATGGGATCATAGGGGAATCATGGGATATGATCATACAAACATGTTCTCAAATTATAAGCAAGCAATTATTGTTGTGATGGATTGAGTTGGGTTATATCTTACAATCCTAGGAAAGTTTGGGTCCCGGAGCCGAATCGATTAGATTGTACAACACCTATAAGTCGACTTAATCTTTCCTACTCAACACATGCATGGTCTAACAAGACTCGAGTTGGGTTATGTCTTACAAGTCTCATTGAAAAGATAGAAGGTGATAGTAAATGCAAGGATTCATAGGCTTAGCATTTCATCAAATATAACATGTGCATGTATTAAGATCAAAACAAGCAAGCAAATAAGATATGAAAGCATATTGATTTAAGCATGAATCATTCCCCATGTTGGTTTCCCCTAATCACCCATTAAACCCTAGCTAAGAGACTACTCACTCATTATCATGTTGATCATGCTAGCAAGGTTGTCAATCATACCAACAATATGAAACATGATGAATAAATGAAAGTAATTAACAATTAATTAAAAAAGGGATTAAGAGATTATACCTACTAATGATTCCAATAATAAAGCAAGAATAATAGAAGTACTTGAATCCTAGATTGAGAGGTTGTCAATCTCCCAATAATAACCCAAATAATCTTCAATTACCCAAAATAAAGGAAGAACAAGAGAGAGATTAAAGAACTAAAACTTGGATTAAAACTTGATTAATACTTGATTACAATATTGAAGAGAGATTTGATTGATATTAACTACACTAATTATTGATAAGAAGAACATGCTCCTCTAATTAGCCTAATGGGGTATTTATAGTGAAAATTAGGGAGGATGCATTAGGGTTAACTAAGGGCTAAACTAGTAATTACACTTTTTAAGTTGAGCAAGGAGGACCCGGTATTTTCTGAGAGAAGGGCTTCTCTTTTCGTAGCTTGAAGAATGAAATCCGTCTTTGTGCAGTGAATCCGTGCGGATTAGAGTCGGGACGGCCGGATTTGGGTTGTGCAATCCGAGCGGATTCAGGAGAGGGACGCTCGGATCTGTTGAGGGGAATCCGAGCGGATTCCAAGGAGGGACGCTCGGATTGTCTGGCCGGGCTGGACGGACGGATTGTCTGCAATCCGTTCGGATTGTTGGTCAGCGTCAATTCTTCTTCTTTTCTTCCCTTTTCTTCATAAATTCCTTGGGGATTTCCTTGGGGACGCAAGGATCCTTTCTCAACAATGTTCTTCTACTATGATATGTACAAAGGCCTTCTAGTCTTGTCTCTTCTTGATGCTTGGTCATTGAATACAATCAATTTAGCCTCGTTTTGCCATGAAAATGCAAGATTCTTACTCCTTTCCTACCAAGGGATCAAAATCTCAAAGAATATGCAAAACAAAGAACTAAAGATAAGAAATGACCCAAATAGGCACTAAAAAGCATGGAAATAATGGTAATTCGGGGGCTAAATATGCGCCAATTATGGTCACATCAAGGCCCCAACGGTGAACCTCTTTCGCCAGCTTCACCACCTTCGACAGAATGTTGTAGGTGGCACGGGGTGGTATAGCATACAGACTGATCCGGGTTATGTCACCGTCTCTAAGCTTACTTCTTGCAAGGACTGGAAGGGGAGGTGGGTATACGTTGAGGTTCCGGACGACTATCCGCTGCCCCGGTCCTTCCAGGACCGCGTCAATTTGCGGTGCGAGAATCAAGGGCAGCATGGCAGATACGTCTCCCGGAATAAGCTTAATATGGACGTTTCGAAGGTCTATCTTAATGAGGACGAAAAACGGGCAATGAAGCTGTTTGAGGCTGAGAAGGATGGGACGCCGAAGGGATGGATGCCCCCGACGCAGATCGTTCTTCAGGATGAGCTGCTCTGCCACGTCGGCCTCATACTGGCCCTCGAACAGGGTGAGTGGGGTCGGTGTGAGGCCCATCTTTGCTTTTTATGTTTCTGTTTTTTGAACCTTGATTTATTTCTTTTACCTAACTCCTGCTTCGTTTCTTCTGCAGACCGATTTGGCCCGGAACTGCCTGCCTTCGTCCTCCAGAGGTTGGGACTTGACGAGAACGGGAGAGTTGTTGAACGGCATCCTAAGGCCCTGCCACGTGATCGCATACCGGCGCCTCACGAACTTATGGAGCAGCAGATGAAGGCACTGGATCCGGCGGCGGCTCAGGCGCGGATTGCCGGTAACGTGCCGCGCCGAAGATCAAAGACAACGTCTGCGGGGGCAACGGCGTCAACCCCAGCTCAATCTTCAGTCCCTGTGGTCCAAAAGGAGCAGGTGGTGGTGGTCGTCGATGTTGAAGAGGAGGTCACCGTTGCTGAGGGTCCTCCTCTTTCAAATAAGAGAAAAGAGACAGCGTCTGCTGCTGCCGCTGTTACCGAGGCCGGTAAAGAAAAGGGGCCTCCAGCCAAGAAGGCCAAGGCTGGTACGGATCTAACCCAGGGCTCGGATTTAGCGGGCTCTTTAGGCATTCCTGATGACAGGCTCTCTGATATGTCAATGAATGTTGACATGGATGCTTTGTCTGAATTTTTTGTAAATCAACCGCCGCCGGCTACTGGTCCCACTGAACGGCAATTGGAGAAGCGGTCTGTGCAGACGGGCGATAAAAATGCCACCGTCGACTCTTCATCCCTGAAGCCTTCCCCCGCCCAGATTAGGGCGGAAGGCATAAGGTTGTCCAGGATGCTGGCGAAGTGGACTGACCTAGCCGGTGCTCATATTATGGAGCAAGAAAAGGTCATGGCTGAAGCTGCCCCTGTGCTTGAACGGCTTAGGCTCGAGCTTGCTGCCTCTAAGGAGGAGGCCGAGAGGTCGGCGAAGGACTTCCAGGCCGCTGAGAAAGACTTCCTTGCTGAGCGAAAGCTTAGGGAGGACGCTGAAAAGGCGGTCTTAGCCGAGAGGGCCAAGGTTGAGGCTGCATTGGCTGATGCCGCTAAGCTGCGGGAAGAGCGGGACAAGCTTGATGGCGGCTACAAGGCCATGGTGGAGCAGAAGGTGAGATGGAAGTCCTTGCTTTCGGCCGAGGAGAAGGAGCACAAGAACACCAAGGACGTCCTTGCTCAGAGGGAGAAGGACATTGAGACGCTCCAAACTGTCATCATCCCTAACATGTGTGCTCAGTACCGAGACCAGGCTGAGGATGCTACCAGGGATGTAATTAAAGAGCTCTTTCCTGAAGGCCCCTTCCCGTGGAAGGATTTTGACCGGCTTCTTGATGAGAAGGCGGTTGCTGCGGAGGCAAAGGCGGCGGAGGAGGCAAGGGCTGCGAAGGCCGCTGAGGAGGCCGCGGAGAGGTCGGCCCGGGATGCCAAGGTGAAGGAGGCCAGGGAGGAAGCTGATAGGGCAAGGGCACGTGAAGCTGCCAAGCCTTCTTCTGGGCCGGCCACCAAAGGTGATGCTGCTGCTGCTGCCGGTGGCGAGCAGCAACAGGCATAGGGAGACGAGCGGTCGTCACCAGATTCACCCGGCCCTTCAGACAGCTACAGCTGTTCGGGGGCCAACTATTGAGCCTTTCCTCCCTGCCATCCTTTTGGCGCTTAAAGTTTTATGTCTGTAACCTTTTGCTGTACCTTTCTTTTTTGTAGACTTTGGTAGGTTGTGTTTAGGCTATCCCTATGGGGACGGCCGTCGACTTCATTTTGTATCACCTGTTCAAACATTTTCAATAAGAGTTTGTTTTATTTGCCTTCAGTTGTCTTCTTACGTTTTTAATTGAGCGCTTCTTTTTTGTTTCTACCTTCGGCTTGGCCGAGGCAGTTAGAATGCGTAACTCAACTGTACTTAAAACGTTTTTTTAAACATGTTGGCATGTCGGCCGCTTCCTCCTTCACTCTCGGTCTTACCGAGGCGTCAGATTTGCGTTTCCCGACCGCCGTTGTGAACATGTTAGCGTATCGGTCGTTGTGTCCCCGTCACTCCCGGCTTTGGCCGAGGCAATCGGGGTTACGGCTCAACAGCGTTCGTATTTGTAGACATGTTGATCGCTTCCTCTTTCACTCTCGGTCTGGCCGAGGCGTCAGATTTGCGTTTCTCAACCGTACTTATACGTTTCTAAGCATGTTGGTCGCTTTCGCGAGTATCAACTGCTGTTGGCAAATCGCGTTTCCCTCGTCACTCCCGGCTTTGGCCGAGGCAACCGAGTTTACGTTTCGACTGCTTTCCGTATCTATAGACATATTGATCGCTTCCTCGCCACTCCCGGATTGGCCGGGGCAGTCGATTTGCGTCTCAACAGTGCTTATACGCTTTTATACTTCGGTAGTGACTGCCCGGCTTTGGTCGCGGCGTCTATTCTGGCATGACTATGGAGGGGACTAATATTTTGACGAAAAACTTGGATTATTCTTCATAAGGTGTAATCATGCGTTGGGGTGTCCACAACGGTCTCGGACACCTCCGCCGTTATACAAAATATTTCCTTAAGTTGTCCGTGTTCCAATGGCTCATCAAAGGCACTCCCTCCATGTCTGTCAGCCGGTATGTCTCCGGCCTCATTTCTTCAACCACTTTGTAGGGTCCTTCCCAGTTGGCCGTCATTTTACCATGGATGTTTCCTTTGTTGGTTGCGGCTGACTTTCTTAGGACTAGATCTCCTACTCTTAAGTCTCTTTTGTGAACCCTACGGTTGTATGCTCTTCTCATCCGGTTTTGATATACTGCCAAGTTAAGTCGTGCCGTGTCTCGGCTTTCTTCGACCAGGTCTAGGGAGGCTTTCAGGCCTTCCTCATTTTCGACTGGGTTAAAGGTTTGCGTTCTGAATGTTGGCACCGCTGCTTCAATTTGGCAGGACGGCCTCAGACCCATAGACAAGGTGGAATGGACTGTATCCCGTTGCTTCTTTCTCCGTGGTTCTAAGGGACCACATGACACCGGGTAGTTCATCAGCCCACCTTCCCTTTAGATCTTCAACCTTCTTTTTCAGCCCATTTAGGATTGTTTTATTAGCTGCTTCCACCTGCCCATTGCTCTGAGGGTGGCAGACGGAGGAGTATGCAAACTTGATACCGAGCTCTTCTAGCCAGTTCATCACCATGTCACTCCAAAACTCTCGGCCGTGGTCAAATACCATGACTTGGGGTAACCCAAAACGAGTTATGATGTTCTCCCAGATTACCTTTCTTACAGCCGCCGTGGTCTTGGCAGGTACCGCGACAGCCTCGACCCATTTGGTGAAGTAATCAACGGCGACGATCAGGTACTTCCTTCCTCCGGAGGCCGTCGGAAATGGCCCTAATAAATCCATCCCCCACTGTGCAAATGGTAGGGGGCTAAGTACTGGTTGCAAGTCTCGGAAAGGTGCGTGTATCACCGGAGCATGCTTCTGACAATTCTTGCACTTCTTGGTCTTAGTTCTGGAATCCTCAAGCATGGTAGGCCAAAAGTAGCCGACTCGGAGAGCTTTGTGGGCTAGCGTTCTTGCCCCCATGTGATGTCCACAGATGCCTTCGTGAATCTCTGTCAGTATGAGCTCCGCGTCGGCTGGGCCGACACATTTCAAAAGTGGTCTTATCACGGACCTTCTGTATAGTTCTCCTTCGAACACCAAGTATCTTGCGGCGATCCTCTTTATCTTCTGAGAGAGACTGCGGTCCTCCGGTAACTCTTTTGTTAGTTTGTATTTCATTATCGGAGTCATCCACGTCGTCTCGGCTTCGATGTCGCCCACCATGCCGACGGTCTCAGTGATGCTTTTAGCATTCCTGATATCCACCAGCACGGTTCGACTGACATTCTTGACGCTTGAATTGGCCAGTTTTGAGAGAGCGTCGACTCGGTTGTTCTCAGACCTGGGAATGCTTTGTATTTGGAAAGATTTCAATTTTGCAGTGTCGGCTTTTACCCTTTCCAGGTATCTCACCATCCCGTCGTCTCGAGCCTCATACTCTCCTCTGATTTGATTGGTCACTAGGAGTGAATCTGTCTTCAACACGATATGCTCCGCCCCGGCAGCTCTAGCTAACTCGACTCCAGTTATCACCGCCTCATATTCGGATTCGTTGTTTGAGGTCGAGAAGGTAAACTTCAAGGCGTACTCAAACTCGTCCCCGTTAGGGCTGGTGATAAGGATGCCGGCTCCTGAGCTGTTTGCCGTGGAGGACCCGTCGGTGTATACTTCCCACACACCGGGATTTGATTCTTCTTGGTATGTGCACTCGGCTAGGAAGTCTGCAAGTGCTTGCCCCTTTATCGAAGGCCTTGGTTTGTACTGAATACCGAAGCGGATAGCTCCACTGCCCATTTAATAAGTCTGCCTGATTTTTGAATTTTTCTAAGGCTTTCTCCAATGGCTGATCGGTTAAGACCGTCACGGGATGTGCTTCGAAGTAGGGTTTTAACTTTCTTGCGGCAACGACGACGGCGAAGGCCGCTTTTTCAATCAGTGGGTAATTTCTTTCGGCGGGCAGCAATGTATGGCTGATAAAGTAGATTGGGTGCTGCTGCTTATTTTCTTCCCGGACAATTACGGCACTGACCGTGGCCGAGGTAACTGCTAAGTATAGATATAGCGTCTCCCCCAGCATCGGCCTGGACAGGGTCGGGAGTGTCAGAAGGTGAGCTTTCAGTTGCCTGAAAGCTGTGCTCTGTTGCTCCCCCCAATTAAAGTCTTTATTCCTTTTTAGCACTGTAAAGAACGGAGTGCTCTTGTCGGCCGACCGGGAGATGAAGCGGGAAAGAGCCGCCATTCTCCCGGTCAGCGTCATAACCTCTTTTCGATTCCTTGGCTCCGGTAGGTCCAGTATTGCTTGGACTTTCTCTGGATTGGCATCAATTCCCCTAGCGCTGACAAGCACACCGAGGAACTTACCTGCCCAGACACCGAAGTTGCATTTCATTGGGTTAAGTTTCATCTTGTATTTCCTTAGTGAACAAAATGTTTCGCTCAAGTCGGCCAAGTGCTCGCTGTCAGACTTGCTTTTTACAATAGCATCGTCGACGTAAGCCTCGATGTTTCGCCCTTTCTGATCTTGAAACACTTTGTCCACTAGCCTACTGTAAGTTGCGCCAGCGTTTTTCAAACCGAACGGCATCATTTTATACATGTATGTGCCGTTACCGGTGATGAATGCGCACTTAGGCATGTCTTCTTCGGCCATGAACACCTGATGATACCCTGAGAAGGCGTCTAGCAGGCTCAGCATGGTGTAGCCTGCCGTTGCATCAATTAAACTATCTATTCGAGGCAAGGGATAACAATCTTTAGGGCATGCTTTATTAAGATTGGTAAAATCTACACACATCCTCCATGCCCCTGATGACTTCCTCACCATTACAACATTTGCTAGCCACTCAGGGTAAGTACAAGGCATGATAAAGCCCGCCTCTAATAATTTGTCTACCTCGGCCTTGATAGCCTCATCCTTCTCGGCCGAGGAATTCCTCATCTTCTGCTTGACAGGGCGAGCGGTGGAGAGTACGTTCAGCTTGTGAACGATCACCTCCCGGCTCACGTCTGGCATCTTGGCGGCTGAGTACGCGAAGACGTCTTTGTTCTTCCTGAGGAGGTTTACGAGATCGGCTTTGAATTTTGGCTCCAGGCCGACACCGATAGTTACGGTGCGCCCTGGGTCAATTTCCACTTGCTCGGTCTCGGCTCCCTCGACCATGCTGACGTTGTTGGTGCTCATCGGATCACCCTCCTGTCGTAAGGATGGGCTCTTCCCTTTCTCTGACTTCTTCGCCACTTTGAGGGATTGCATGTTGCACCCTCTGGCAGATATTTGGACGTTGACAATTTCGTCTCTTTCGTCCTTTGAGACGAGCTTTTGCGCTTCCCCCCGGTCCGAGACATACATCAATGTCAGGGCCCGGATGGACATCACTGCATCGGCCTCGCTCAAAGTGACTCAGCCTATTAGAACATTGTAGGCAAACGAACCATCAATGACCACGAACTCGGACCAAACGTTCTTGGCCGCATCGGCTTGGCCAAACATCACCTATTTGATTGACCCCGGGGGACTAGGCCGGCCCCGGAGAAGTCAGTATAGCGAATGGGTGCGAGGGCTTAGGTCTTCAATCTTCGAGGCCGAGATTGAGATAGCACTCCTCGAACATGATGTTTGTGTAGGCGCCGTGTCAATCGTGCACCTTTTGACCAAGTGGTTGGCTATGTCTAGGTGGACTACAAGCGGGTCGTTGTGCGGAGCGACGACTCCCTCGTAGTCCTTCTTCCCAATGGTTATATCGGGGACTGTGGAAGCGGGGGTCGCTGTTTTGGGCACAAAGTTGATGGCTTGATATAGCTCATTCAGGTGCCGTTTGTGCCCATTAACTGACCCACCGTTCTCGTTCCCCCCGATGACAACCTGGATCACTCCCATTATTTGGAATATCGATTTTCTATTCGCCCGTCGGAGCTTGTTTCGGGCCTCTAGCTACATACTTGCCGAGGGCCCCCTTTTGGATCAGCTCCTCGATGGCGTTCTTCAGATGCCGACAGTTGTCGGTCTTATGGCCGGCATGGCCATGGTAGTCGCAAAACTGGTTCATGTCGCCGTCCCCCCTCGCCTTGGGGGGCCTCGCCCATTTCTGCCCTTCATTCTTGCATAGAGCAAAGACCTCGGCCGATGATTTGACCAGGGGGTGAGACTGTTGTACCGCTTTCGGGTGTATGGTCCCGAACTCCCGGCGCCCGCCGAGTTACGCTCCCGATAAATCTCTCGCCGTGACCGATTCGTGTCACGGCGACCTTCATCAGCATTCTCCCGGCGGCTCCTCCTTTCTGGGTGCCCAGCTTCACTGTGGCCTACCCAGGTCTTGTGGTAATCCTCCACCTTTACGGCTCGGTCGGCCATCTTTCTGACGGAGTCCAGGTTGAGGTCCTCGCACTTGATTAGCTCATTTTTGAGCTCGCCTTTCGGGAGAGGCCTTTCATCGGTGCGAAGGCCGCGATTCGGTGTTCAGCTCACGGATCTGCTGAGCTTTTGCGTCGAACCTCTTCACATAGCTTCGTAGAGACTCGTCCTCCCCCTGTCGGATAGTGAGGAGGTCCGATGTCTCCACGGCCCTTCTCTTGTTGCAGGCGTACTGGGCTATGAAGTTGTCTCTCAGGTCGGCATAGCAGTATACCGAACCATTGGGTAGCCCCTTGTACCAACTCTGGGCCATCCCATGCAGGGTTGTCGGGAAGACTCGGCACCATACCTCGTCGGGCTGTTCCCACACCGACATGTACGACTCGAAAGCCTCGGCATGGTCGGTTGGGTCGCTATCCCCCTTGTATGATAGGGACGGCAGCTTCAGTTTGGTCGGCACGGAGACTCCGAGGATATAGGCACTGAGGGGCTGTCTGACCACGTGTCGAATGACACGTGGCGATCGGCTCCTCGCAACCCTAGTCCGGCTTCTCTCCCCGTGGTGGGAAGGGCTTCTTGTTGTCCGACTTTGGAGAGTCGGACTTCTTTCTTCATTTCTTCGGGGCGGGCCTCGTTGATGCCGCGGCGACGCTGTCCTCCCGCGAGTGGGGGAAGGACTTTGGTCTGCCATTGGCAGCACGGGCTCCGCCGGCGTCCTAGTATGCATGGCTCCTTGTATCGCCCCGGACAAGTTGTTCGGGGTCACTTTATGGGCCCTGGTCTCCTGTGGGTGCGCTGCCGTCACCGTTGTTGCGGCGGGGGTGATCGGCGTACTACCCATCAGGTCCAGGAATAGCTTCAATTTGGCTGCATCGACCACATGTCCCATGACAGTGACTTGGCCGGTGGGCAGCAGTGTTTCTGGTAGTATGGGCATCCCGTACGCCGGTTGAATGACTCGGCCGGTAGGGGACTGCCCAATCTCAGAATTAGGGAATGTGTCATCTTGGTAGAATGCGGTTTCGTCACTCACAACTACTTCTTGTTGTTTTGACATCTTCTTAGCTCTTTGAATGGGTTTGGTTTTTTGTTTTTTTTTTGTAAGGGAGGTGACTAGCTTTTAGTATCTATCCCCACAGACGGCGCCAATTGTTCCGGGTGTAATTTCGGAGCAGGATTTGTTACCACGTAAGCTTGATGAATGATGTCTTTGCTTGACTCTTCCTTTCGGCCTCTCCTGAAACAATGAACAAACTGAGGGCTCGGCTTGGTACCGAGCGTACTCACTCCGACGCTCAAGTCAGTAAACTTAAAGAGGTTAAGTTGTGTGTTACTTGGCAAAGTATATTGTAGAGAGATAAGGGAGTTACTACCAGATGAATAGTAAGTTTATGGGTGAATTGTGGATTATTGGATCGTTTTCTCAATGAGGATTGAGGAGTATTTATAGACTTTCACCTTTTGTCACGTAGTGGCCAAGTGGCCAAGTGGCTTTAGCAGGTGGAAAGACTGTTCTACCCTCGGCCGAGGGACCCATGGCAGGCCGGCTGGCCTGGTTGACTCCATGCCGAGGGGACTTGGATGTGAGTACGCGGATATGTATCCCGGCTGGCTAGTTGCCTAGCCGAGACCCAAGTGACAGGCCGACAGGCTGCGTCGGTTAGGCTGTCTAATACGTTGACTTGCTGTGGATGTCCTTGACCTTGCTCAATATGTTGACTCGGTCAGCGGGTGCAGAATATGCCCCATCAATTTTCATAATATTAACATCACAATGATATCAGCAAATGATATTCTCACTATGGTATTCAATTATTTAGGGTGCTGATTTTCGCAGTACATATTTTACTCATTATAGTACACTTTTGACAATTTTACCCCTCTCATTTCCCCTTCTTCCCCTTCTCCCCTTGTACTACATAGAGAAAAAAAAACCATTAAATCACGAATTGATCTCATAATCAAACATTTGTCGTATAATTAAAGTGTTCATTCTTTGCAATCTATCTAACATTGAATTATGTGTACCAATTGCATTTAATTTGGAGGATGGAATTCCATGGAGGGCCACAATAACTTGTTTATTGGTGGAGTTTCATCCATTAAACACTTGGTCACCACACCCAATCTCACATTTGCACACCTGCCGCCGTACACTACCAAGAACGCCGACGGTTGGCCACCCATGTGCCGTCCTTGGCACCAACCATACTCTTCCAACACCACTACCCAACAATCAATATCTAACATTTAAAATCCTGATAATAATTTGCAACTAACGAATCTAATACATGTTATACACTCAAATTATCATTTATAATTGACTAAAATTGATTAATCTGAAAGATTATAAGATTATGAATTGAAAGAATTAGGGTAAGAGATTTTTTAATTAGGGGTATACTAATGG
Source organism: Silene latifolia (assembly GCF_048544455.1). NCBI lineage: Eukaryota > Viridiplantae > Streptophyta > Magnoliopsida > Caryophyllales > Caryophyllaceae > Silene > Silene latifolia. Next base: position 135,480,267 of record NC_133536.1, read on the forward strand.
AAATTATTGTGCAAAAAGTACTATATTGAGTAAAATGCGTACTGTGAAAATAAATTACGATTATTTATCGTTTTAAAAAAAATGTATAAAAACGAAGGTAAACACATGAACATGCATGTACAAAACAAAGCTATCATGGGTGCTTTTCTTGAACAAAGAGGATGTATTAAGCATCCAAAATTTGTCAATTAAAATCTGTATGAAACATATACAATGGCAGTTTACAAAGAAACGGGTTCGAATAAAGAGAGTTTCCAACAAATTTGTCAATTAAAAGATATACGAGTAAATTGATAAGTTGTACTGTATATTTTATGTACTTACCAACAAACAAATTGCCTACAAAAGTACAATATTGACAACATTGATCATCTTGGACGATATTTCATAAAAAGAGAGGCCCTGGATATTATTGAACATAGAGATCAGCAAGTTCCTCCAAGGACTCGGGCCCTATATTCGAATCTCCATTCTCGAGCATCCACAAAAGATGGTCGAAAAGGACAACTTCGCACTTGATGGAGATACTATCTCCAGAATCCTGTTTGGACTTCTCAATGAGAGCATTCAAGAGAGGATGAGTCAAATACTGAGAGTTGATAACATACCGCCTTCTCGAGCTCCCTACATATATTGTCTCTCCACTTTGATCTTGGAACATGCTTAATTTCGAGCGTTCCCTACTTGACATGGACCGAAGACTACGATAGGATGATGATCTTCCTAATTGCCTTGACAAGCTCTTGCATTTCCTTAGCATAGAATCTTGTTTCTTCATTTTCGGCTTATTTTACCTTGAAATGAATGTTATGTTTGGTAAAATAGAGAATGTAACTTGAGATACACTCAGAACAAGGGCATTTTGTAGTAGAAATGGAGCCCTATTATTTTGCTTTGTTTATGTGGTTGGCTAAAGTTGTTGGGTTTTGGTTCTCTAATAAGAGCGGGGCCAAAGAGCCAACCAAACCATCTAAATTGAAAACAACATGCTATCTGTTTGTGATTATTAGAATATCAATACATATGATATGGAGAAAGTCTTGTACTTCCAGTGTATGACTAACAATCAGGATCTTCGTCTTCGATGCTACATCCATGCTTGCTTGTTTACACTCTATTAGGGAAACGGCATTGTCGATTAAGTTGACGGACATCTATTAGATAAATTATAAATTACTCTCTTTTAAGTTGCACTTTTCTAAACTAACTCCCTTATATGTTTCTTTTTTTAAATTACTCCCTTAAGTTGTCCTCAGACCAAAAGTTGTTACCAAGCTAGTTCTCAAGTGAAAAAAATAAGTAATTTGGCAAAATTGCCCTTCGAAAAAATTACTCTCTTCATCTCTTCTTCCTCATCTCCTAGATCCACCCTTCTGCCACCGGCCACCACACAACCTCCACTACTGCACCACCGTCACCACAACGACCTCCCTCCCACTACCTGATGTACGACAATAATGCCCCACCGCACAAGCCACCATCCTCATCTGAATTTGCCGACAACAAGCAACAACTCGCTCCCTTTCCCACCTAACACATCGACAAATTCAAAAAGCTAATATCACCGGCGACGTTGTCGGCAAAACTAGAGCCCGAAACTGGTTTCGTCGACATTTTCTATGGTGGAGTTGTCGGCGACGTCATTCACCCAAAAATGCAAATGGCACGAGAAAGGAGAGATAAGGGTGGATGGTGGGGTTCACATGAGGAAGGGGAGCGTCGGGTAGTGGGGTGTTGGAGAGGAAGGAGGGGGCGGGGGCTGGTGGGGTAGTTGGGGAGATAAAGAAGGTAGGTGTGTGGCTTTAACATAAGGTGAAGGAATTTTAGGGGTATTTTCGTCATGAATTTAGTGAAATTGAGGGAAAATTCAAAAAAAGACGAAAATACTCACCGGAGATTGAAAATGATAGCAATTTTTGACCTGAGGTCAACTTAAGGGAGTAATTTAAAAAAAAAACAAATAAGGGAGTAAGTTTTAAAAAATGCAACTTAAAAAAGAATAATTTTTAATTTACTACATCTATTATTTAGATTAATGAAATATGCGAGAATATTTCAAGTTTGTTTTATGTTCCAAAAGACAACTCAAACAACTCTTTTATGATCAAATATCAAACCAAACAACTCTATTAATAAAGTAATATGAAGGCAAGTGAAGAAGTAGTATGTTCAAAATAATGAAACTCTAGTTTAATCCGTGCATATTTTTGACAATAAATAAGTTTTGAATGAGTACAATATTGATAAGGGTTTAGTCATATGACCTATATTAAAATAATCCTAAATTACTACTAATTGGTAGCTAGTGGTAAGAAAGGGTCGAATCCACAGGGAGGCGGTAATTATCTAGTTTGCTAATGTATTAATCTGTCTTAAGGTAATAATTTTCTTGAAGGTTTGATTTGTTGTTGATTTATAAACTAATTGCAATAAATTAAAAGACGAATTCAATAATATTAAAGAGTCTAGGGATCTGGTTCACTAGGTAGTTATCCGGGGGTGAGATTTAATTCATTGATTGAGCAATTAGATTGTTAAGGCCATAAGATCGGTCGATTCTATTATGTCCTTTAGATCTAAACTTAACATGCGTCCGCTATCATTAAGTCAGTCTATTCAATTGTCGCAGCATATACTAGTCTTAACCTGGTCGGTGAAAATCCTAGTTTACAAGACTAATTAACCAATTCTGATCAGTAACCAATCAATTACAAGTAAGACAACAAATAGAACAACAATTAAGAGCAATTTAACAATCAATTCATTAATTAACCCCTTCTAACAACCTAGATCCCCTTTCACCCTAGATAAAGGAATTAGCTACTCATGATAAGAGAATTAACAACAACAACAACAACAACAACAACAATAACAATAACAATAACAATAACAATAACAATAACAATAACAATAACAATAACAATAAGAATAATAATAAGAATAATAATAAGAATAATAATAATAATAATAATAATAATAATAATAATAATAATAATAATAATAATAATAATAATAATAATAATAATAATAATAATAATAATAATAATAATAATAATAATAATAATAATAATAATAATAATAATAATAATAATAATAATAATAATAATAATAATAATAATAATAATAATAATAATAATAATAATAATAATAATAATAATAATAATAATAATAATAATAATAATAATAATAATAATAATAATAATAATAATAATAATAATAATAATAATAATAATAATAATAATAATAATAATAATAATAATAATAATAATAATAATAATAATAATAATAATAATAATAATAATAATAATAATAATAATAATAATAATAATAATAATAATAATAATAATAATAATAATAATAATAATAATAATAATAATAATAATAATAATAATAATAATAATAATAATAATAGGAGACATAATTAAAAGCATGTAATAAGAATAATTAAGCAATTGAATATCTAGATTGAATAATAACTGAAGAAAGATTAAAGTACCGTAGCAGACGATTGTAGAAAGAATTGTAGATCCGAAAATAATGCTAGCCGACTAAACCTAGGATTTTTTAGGAGTTCTAAAGGTAAATAAGACGTAAAAATACAATAGGGTACGAATTGGGTATTTATAATAAACATAAACCGATTTAGGAAACTTGCGCGAAAAGTCGTCAGAACACTGTATACTCTATCGAGTCCATACTTACTCGATCGATTACACCTCCACTCAATCGATTACTCCCAGACTCGATCGAGTATACTACTCCTCTGCATGATTTCTTCGTGTATTCTTCTCTTTTCTCTTGTCCATTCTTCTTGGTTTTCGTGCCATACTTTTAATGCTTCATCTTGCCGACTCCGCGGTTTCATTATCATCCACTTGTCTGCAAATGCATCCATCCTGCATTAAAAACACCAAAAGGCGGAAGTATCGACATTCTAGCAATAACGGCACATAATCATCATATAATAGCACAAAACCATCACAAAAACAACTAAGGGGATGCATAAATATGTAAAAAATTATGACTTATCAAATATATTTTATGGTCTATCTTATTCATTTGTTTATCTTTTATTTTGACAATACTTTTGATAAATAATTTAATTTATCCAAATAGTTTTGACTACAAATTGTCTCCTCTCTCTTTGATCCTTAGGGGCTAAACTAAAATAAATAAATAAATAATCGAGAGACGGATTAAATAATGAGCATACATAAACAAGTTAAGAACTACTGAGTAAATTATCTTCATTATAGACAATTTAGTTCCAAGCTAAAAGATAGTCATTGTGTACTATGTGCACCATTTAGGCCATGTTCTTGCTTATTTTCAACTCACTTCAGTTAGTTTAGCTCTATTCAGTTTAGTTCAGCTCAATTCAGTTCAGTTCACCTTCATTGAGTTCAGTTTAATTCGAGTTAGTTCAGTTCAGCTCAGCTTCACTAAGTTCAACCCATTTCAGTTCTACTCATCTTAAACTTAATATTTTTTATTAATATAATTAATATAATTTATTACTATTACTATTCCTATTGCTATTGCTATTATTTCTATTCAGTTGATAAGTCCATTTTATATACACTCTAACCCCATATTTTAGCTCCATTTTGTATGGCATTATGCACTAACCTTAGTGATTTTGAGCTAATATTATATTTCTAGTTGCTTTTGTATGTTCTATCATATTTTGTAGGTACATAAGCTTTTAGGAGCTTAATCCTACTCATTTGCAAGTCACTAGAAGCAAGCTAAGTTGAAGACTGAGTATGGACTAGCATGAAGATAATGCATGGACTTGCATAAGCAAAAGTGATGGATTAAATGAAGAAATGCACAACAAAGTCAAATGGAAATAAAGCCCAAATGCAAAGTCCACATAATGCAAACATAAGATGCTAAATATTGGATGCTACTTTGGATGCTTTGAGGAGCTTGGGATGCCAAAGTGTGATTAATCGGGTGATTAAACAAGTATTAAATCATAAGCATTGGATACCATTTGATAATTAATCACAATTGAACACAAACAAGCGAGAAACACACGACCCCGATCGGGGTTGGCATCCCCGATCGGGGTTGAACAGTCCGTGAGTGTGTTCAATGCTCCATCAAATGCATACGTTTCCCTTATGATTTCCTATAAATAGGGTGTTGATCCGGGACACCTTGGACACCATTCACATACACAATTTCTCATAATTCTCTCTAAGTTTAGTAGTTAGATTAGTTTAGTTATTAGCTTAGCTTAGTTTAGATTTACTTTATGTTATAAACATTTCAATAAAATTTCCATTCAAGTTATTTTCCAAAGTTTCATTTCATGTTATTTCATTACAAGCATTGTTCTTCCATTTCCATTTCCATTTCCAATTGCAAGGTAATTTCTTATTCATATTTTCGTTTTGTTTGCCATTTTATTTATCATTAGTTTAATTTACATTTCCACCATGTTAGAGTAGTTGTATTTGTCTAAGGAGTAAGGGAAGCCATGCATGATTAAGTAATATATAAATGTTAAAATGAGGATAAGTTAATATTGTATAATTGTTTCTATCACATGTTTGCGCCACAACGTTTAATCTTTGGTTATTGGCCGTAATCGTAGATTAAGTTTGTTAATTCATTCTATAAGTCGAGAGGCACGGAATTGGATTAGACTAAGCATGTGTAGTAGGACGACCTAGTCATGGACGAGAGTTTCTCTAGGGCCCGGTCTATGGTTGACACTAATATCGTAAGGTGGGTGTCTTTAAGCCTAAACATTTATCGTAAAATCAACTTCCTAACTTGACATGAGCATTTACATAATTTGCATGTGTGACCCGACCTCCCTAGATTATTTCTTTATCGTTATTGTTTTCTTCCATAATCCAACCAACTAATCAACAAACGTTAATCTACCAAGATAAAATTCACTCCATAACAACTAATTAACAACTCTCGTCTCTTTGTGGTTCGGCCCCTACGTACTACATTAATTTGTGTCTAGGGTATAAATATTATTTTTGCATAGGTGTGCGATAGCCCATCATCAGTTCATCTCCAATCAGCTTAATTCAGTTCCGCTCTATGCGGTTCAGTTCAGCTCCATTAAATTCAGTTCAGTTCAGCTCTAAAAAGCCAGAAAGAACAGGACATTAGTGGGTTATTTGGTTGCCATCAGGGTTCCTTAAATTCACGAATTTCAAAAACATATAAATTGGGTAATTCACAAAAGTTGATCGACTTACATAGATGGAATACAGCAATGATTGGGAAATATGCTTGGTGGTTGGCGGCAAAATCTGACCATTTGATGGAAATGATCATCAAGGATTGGATGTAGTTGCCTCTGCTTTCGAGGATTATTATAAGGATCTATTAGGGAGGAGTTCAGATGTTCAACCACTTGATGTTGAAGTTTTTTCTCAGGGGCCTTGTGTGGCTGAAGAGGATAAGCAGGGCTTAGTAAATCCCATCACTTGTGAGGAAATTAAGTCTGCAGTTTTCAGTATGGATTCTTAAAGTAGTCAAGGATTGGATGGCTTTTCAGCTGGTTTCTTCAAATCAGCTTGGAGTATCATAGAGGAGGATTTTTGTAAAGCAGTGCTCAGCTACTTTAGAACTAGTAACATGTCTAAGCAGGCAAACTGATCAACTGTCATTTCTCTTATCCCTAAGAAAGCTACATTCAGTTCAGTTCTTGACTTTAGAATCATTTCTTGCTGCACAGTTTTTTATAAGACTGTTAGTAAGATTCTTGCCAACAGAATGCAACATGTCCTTTCTTATCTTATAGGTAATGAACAAGCAGCTTTTGTTAAGGGAAAGAGTATTTTTGAGAATATTCTCCTTTCTTAATCTCTAGTAAAAAAGGTTATAGCAAGAAGTCCATCTCTCCAAGGTTGTAGATGATTTAATGATTTTTACTCGAGGTGATGTTCCCTCTATAATGGCAGTTAAGGAGATTTTAGCAGATTTTGCCAAGGTTTCTGGTTTGGAAGCAAATATTGATAAGACAAACATTTACTTTGGTGGAGTTTCTTAGGCACTCAAACAAGAAATAATTCAGGAAACAGGCTGTTGTGAAGATTCTTCCCTTTCAGGTATCTTGGTATACCATTGGGTACTTCTAGATTTGTTATCAGTATATTTGATCCCCTAATTACTCAAGTTTAGCAGTTCATCCAGCATTGGTTTTCAAATCTGCTCTCTTATGCTGGTAAGGTGCAACTTATAAATGCTGTGGTTTTTTGTTTGGAAAACTTTGGAGTTCAAGTTGTATGTTGCCAAAGGAGGTGATCAAACCGATAAATAGGCTATGTAAAAAAAAAAATTGGGGAATCCAGCAAGGACAAAGAAGGTTGGTATTTCAGAGTTGGGCTAACATCTGTGCTCCATGGTATAGGGGTGGTTTTAACATTAAAACCTTGGAAAATGGAACACTGCTTTGCTACTGAACTGGATTTGTAAGCTTTTAGAGAACCATCCAGGTATCTGGGTAAAATGGCATCAGGCATATGTTCTTAAGCATGAGAATGTCTGGTCTATTTTACCTAAAGCTCATTTCTCATCTAGCTTCAAGGGGATTTTAGCAGCTAGAGATTCTCTTGTTGTAAAAGCAGGTTCAATTTCAGCTATTAAACAACTGTTGTACTCTTCCAGTTCTGGTCAGAAACTTCAGACCAATAAATATATGCTTATCTTCTTGATGTTCCTCTACAGGAAGACTGGTATACAGCTTTGCTTCACCCAAAAATCGTGCCCAGTCACAGAATTATGACCTATCTTGCAGTCCATGGCAGATTAGCAACAATGGACAGTCTTCAAGTTCGAGGATTTCAACTTGAAAATCGTTGTATTCTTTGTAAACAGGATTACGAGGATCATCAGCATCTGTTCTTTGGTTGTTCTTTTTCGCAGGCAGTATGGGATGGTTTGCTTCAATGGATGAACCTGCCACATCAACCTCAGGATCTAATTTCAGAGTTCAAATGGATCCATCAACAAGGGGGAGTTAACCATTGGAAGACAATTTGGTTCAAAATAACTGTTTCAGCAGCAGTATAAATGATTTGGACTGAACGGAATGCTCGAATTTTTCACCAAAAGGAGAGTTTTGTCCCAGCTATCATAGACCATGTAAAGTTTGTAGTAAGTGTTCGAATGTATATGCTCTCGAAGTATACAAATTATTCTACAATGGTGGATAATTTGTGTGCATAGGCTAGTGGTTCATTTGTTTAGTGTGATATTATTGAAAAATATGTAATTTCTTTTCAACTTGAAATGAAATAATAACTTTTTGAAAAAAAAAAAAAACTGGCCATTTGTGGATTAGGTGGATTGATCATATTTACATGAAAGGGAAAAATTGGCAAGACTACTCACCATCTACTAATACCAGTTGGACTTGGCGTAAGATCTGTCAAGTTAAAGAGATAATGAAGGAAGGGTTCATCAATGGTGTATAGGATGTGAATCATGGGGTTTATACTGTGGCCAGTGGGTATAAGTGTGGTACCCTTTTATCTGGAATAAGACTACCATACCTAAGCATGCTTTCATTGAGTGGCTGGCTATTCAAGGGAGACTGATAACCAAGGACAGACATCAAAACTTTGGGGTAATTACAGATGGTTATGTGTCCTTTGCCAAGATCAGATTGAAGATCATGTGCACCTGCTCTATGAGTGTGTATTTAACATTCAGTGTTGGAATCTGTTTGAGTAAATGGCTGGGCATTAATCTGCCCAGAGTGGGATTGCTTGAATGGTGCCTCAAAGGGAGATACAGATATCTGTGCAATTGTGGCAGTCTTGTATTATATTTGGCATGCGAAGAATGTGTGTAGATTGGAAGCTAAAGTGTTGTCCCTTAAATACTTCCTTCCATCCAGACCAAAGGTTACAGTTGCTTTATTACACTTGTCGAGGCACGTTTTGTAATGTGCATATCTTTAGTTACATATTATTAAAAATTATAAAAATTTGATATTCTTATAGCATTCATGACGATAAATCAAACAAAATCTCACATGACTATATTTTGTCTTATAGATTAAGAATAATATCAAAGATTCCCTACGACCATGAATAGTGCCAAAAAGCAACTGTAACCTTTGGTCTGGATGAGAGGGAGTATGTTATTAAGCAGGACAAGCAGGCTATACATGCTAGATGTAGGGAGAGGAAATGGATTTTAAAGCTACAAAGTTTGTCATGGGAACCATCCTATAGCTAGATATCTAAGTTGTTTAATAGTGATGTTTTTTTTACTTGGTGATGATGTTTTGTATGGAATTATCTTAATATATGATTCATATTTCACCCAAAAAAAAAAAAAAAAAAAAAAAAAAAAAATCCAGGAATTTTCAATTCCCTTGGAGCTAGGTAATTAAACTCCTCCATTATGGAGAAATAGGCAAAACATGTAAATTTGAACAACCAAGCATATCCCCAATTTCTCCAATTCACCTATTTTTATTAGACACCTTATTTTTTGTTAGTAGAATTGCAATTTGGCTTGCACAAGAAAAGAATATTATAGGTATACGGATACCATCCAGGCATCCATTGCATTTTGTCCTTGCTTAAGAACAAAGTACTCCGTATAAAGAAACATTTGTATAATCTCATCTAATCCATCAATGAAGGATGACTGCACAACCAACAACTTGCCCTACCATTTACAGCCAAATCTCCCTACCATCTCCCTTCTTTTAGCGTTGTTCGGATTCGAGAGTAAGTCGTACCAAGTACCAACAACTGAGTAATCTCTACTTGTAAAAAGTAAAACCAATCAAACCCACGACCTTGATCTAATTGATCCAAAACATAACTTCTATAACCGTGACCCAAAAGTCCAAAACAACTCAAATCTGAAAAGAGCTGCTACTTTATTGTCGAGACTTCCCAGCCCGTGACTCAATTCATCAGACAAATTTGCCAATAATAAGGTGTTTGAATTAAAAGTAAAACAAATTACTCTGTTAATCCATAAATTTCCTCACATTTGACGTAGACATGGCTATCAAGAAAATCAATTAGCGGTGTCGAATTAGAGGATTTAGAGCAACCCCTCTTCAAGAAAATTATTTCACATAGACATCGCAATTTGATCGGTGATGTCGATATTTCCTGCACTTTGGAGATTAAGCCATGATAGTGAAACACAAACATTTGTAAAAGTTTTAAAAGTCACCATGGCTGCAAACTTAGGTCATTTTTGAACCTTGAAGTCAATTTTCAGCATTTTTGAACTCTGACATTCAACCGTCCCGAGGGGGGCTTGAGTCAGACAACCAGCACCTTGACTGTATCTTGATCCCTGAATCACTGTTTGGACAGATCTGGCACATGCATGGATAGGTACACATTGTAAAGAAAACTACTACACTGATAGGAGAAATTACCATTCAAAATAAAACTACAGCACTGATGGTAAATTGGTACTAGACTCTGGGTAGAAACAATAATTCCCAAAAGAATGTGATTTTTCTAGTGTATATAGGGGCTTATCCCTTGGCTTTAGCAAAACTGGCTTTTCCTATGGTAATATGCAATAATGAATTTGCCGGATTTTGAGGTATGGATGTCATATAGTTCAAAATAAGTACTCTGAATCTGGAAAAAAAATGGGGAACCATCTGTAAGCTAAGCTGTGTAAGACGGTAAACGTTGATCAAACATTAAACCGGAACAACATTACATCCCCTTCTTGCACAATGTACTCCTTGCCTTCAGATCTCAACTGCAGTGATCAAAATGGTAAAAAGCAATACAGTCAACACATTGCTTCTATTCATGATGTTACTACCGTGTTAAAAGGAAAAAATATGTTTTGAGAAGTCGACCATTTGAAACTTTGACCTTCAATTTTTCAAAAAAAAGCGTACAAATCTACTTCATTCATATCATAACTTCTATAAAATTCTATCATATATTGCAAGATAATATCTACCAAACTCAACATTATTTGATCATCCAACTCGAACGGGGACAATATAAAGGGATTGAGGGATATGACTTTACAATTAGACAATATCACCATATAGATACAGAAACATAGATATGTTTATCTCCAATTGATGAACAATTGGCTCCTTGAAAATAAATGGGTTAAATGGGATAAGTAGGAAGAAAATCAAAGTCCTTCAAAATAAATGGGATAAAAAGGTAGTGTTGGACTACAAAAAATTTATATGGGTTACGGTTGAGACAAATAACTTGTTTATGTAACTGAGTCGGAACAGGGTTGGGGAATGATGACATATTTAAAGTTGACACGAACACAAACCGGACACTGCCGGATCTAGTTGGCAGGTCTAGTCGGAAATAGTGTAGACAACACGCCAGGGTCATAAGTCATTCATGATGGACTGGTGGAGTACAGCATATTCCCAAGAAAGACCTCGTGAGATTCAGAGTACATAAAAAGTGTTGGGAAAACACATGTCGAAAACTTCAAATAACATAAAATTATAGTCTCAAAACAAATGCTAGTGAACTGAATTTTTTAAGTGGAAGCATGTAATTCATCTTTCAGAAATACTCACTAGTCCTTTCTCCCTTGCAGCTGAAAATGAACCGGCAGCGACAAAGTCATCGTAAGCAACCTGAAAAACATAGATAAAATGGTTAGACGATAGACCTTGGCAAGAAAAATAAAAACTTGTAACTAGGATTAATTTAGGATGCGCTAGGTCATATCTACCGAAACCACTTTTAAGCAATACGCAATATGTCCAAACTCTAAACAATACACATAAAACCCTTGTAATACAAAAGTCCAGCAATCAATCTGATAAATAGGTCCTGATTCATCGTTAATTAAAGTTGAAAAAACCATGAACTGAAGATTCTAAGCAACAATAATTTGAAACCTGAGTTACTTTAACACACCATATGCCTGGCATGTTGTGTATCGCACAAAAAGTTTGGATACTTCAATTTGGTAAAAACAAATTAATTACAAAAATCCTGAATTGATCATTTAACATTTAAAGATTTTGTATTCCGTAAAGACCAGTAAGGAGATCATATAACATACGCTTCTCAAGTTTCTCTAGTCTAGTGGTATTCTAATTGCTTTTGTAACATCAGTCTGGTTGGTGCAACGCACACTAGCATATCAGTATATCTAACTACAAGTCTCTAGGGACTCTCGTACAAAGCTTAACATGGAATGACAACTCCAGACTAATGGAGTTAAGGGAGATGGCCATTTGCCAACTTCCACAGAAATAAGCGTCTGTAGCTAGCTTGGGTTTGACATCTCTGGAAGTGACGAGGTAAGAATGTCAATATGAGTTTGGAATTTACTGCACAAAGAAAGGTGGTTTAATCTTAATGGAAAAATCAAGAACAGTATCCTGATCCCTGTGTGATCTTGGGTGGGTGGGTGTGTGTGGGAGGGGTGAAGAGGGAGAGGGGAGGGGGGGGGGGGAGGGATTGTTAACATATACATTTCAAAATAAAACTTTCTGCAACAAAAGTTCCCTTCTTGTTTTCAAACAGGGTTAACATGTAAGGGAGAAGAGAAGGGCAAAATAAAAGAATGAATATGGAATAGCATAGTAATCCGCCTCGAGTGCGAGCACTAGTTGCGACTCGTGCACCTTATGGATCTCGTATGCCCCAGGCATACTCGAGGCAATTTGGCTGGTGCCTCAGTGTGCCTTCCACCGGCGTGCCTCAATGGACGCTCAAGGTTAGAGATTTGCAAAAATAAAATCGAACATCAGTCATGTGAACTACTAAACTAGGTTTTAAGGAAGGCTACTTTGAAAAGCAAAAAAAAAAAGAACATAGCACCATTTCTCTTGCTTATTACTGTATGTTTTAGGTCGCAAAGGTTCTCATCCCTGATTGCCTTCTCAATATTTAACTTTCCCTAGATATATGCTCCAAATTGATGCGTACCGTCTCAGCTCGTATGAAACCTTTCTCGAAATCAGAATGAATAACTCCAGCAGCTTGAGGTGCAGTCATTCCTATAATATGAAAGACAACACATTAGTTTCAGAGCAGAATGGCATATTAATCTGATCATAATTAAGCCAATCTCTAATCATATTATAGAGAGAGCACAATATCCAGCGAAGTGACACATGTACCAGAAATAGTGAAGAACCCGAGCTTCTCTAACACGAGACAAACTTCAAAGAAACAAGATGATTGACATAAGAGCTAAGATACCCCATACAATAGTGCCAATTAATAAGGTCCCTTAAAATTTCCACCCCTATGACTAAAAACAAAATGCAGGAATGGAAGAACAAAAAACAACAATGAGACAATAACCCAAATGGATTCCATTGTTGGCACCCTGGAAATTTGAGATGTGCAAGTCAAAAAAAACTATTATAGGGGAATAGAGAGAGTTTCACAAAAGAGGCTGCTAGTATGTTCCATTAACTGAAAAAAGGCATCCTAGTAGAGTTAATGATTAATGTTCCTCCCGAATGCTCTCCTACAGTTTATTTTAATGTTTTCTTTATGATTTGCCCTTTTACTAACAGCAGTTCTAAATTTATCGTTTGATGCTCAAAGTGACCTGGCCAAAATGCAGAAAATGTTTTTCCCTGACCTTCCTGTCCTCCCGACAACTACTCGTCTAGTCGTCTATTCATAGTTATACGTCCTCCGACTTGACATCAAAACTGGTCGTGTTGCATTGAGCTTGGTCGTTACACTATACGTTCGAATCCGCCCCGAAATGCTGTTAAGGGAAATTCTAAACCTTATAACTTGTTCACAATTGATGCCGTGAACAAAATTTGATGCCATGCTTCAATGGAGAGAGAACAAGTATTTTTCAGTAATTTTATCAAGGAAAAATTTAGAGCCTACCGTTCCGCATCACTTACGCAAAGAATTACTTCGTACCTTATATGTTCTAGTACCTCTTGAACTGTAAAAGGCGTATTTTCCAGTAATTTTATCAATATCAGATCTTCGGACTCTACCTTTCAAAATCAATTTTGTAAAAAACTACTCCCTCATATTCATGGAGAACACTACCGAATACCTATGTCACCCACTTTTCTGATTCAAATGATTTTCAAATTAAACTCTATGGTCAAGAAAGTTAAGCAGTTGGCCCCTTGTGTAAACTTACCCAAATTATGCCACTCCATCGACTTCTTGTCACTAACCAATTTCCCTCCAAAATTCATATACAAACATGGTATTTAATCATGGCCACAACAACGAATCGCAAGCGAATTGTAAATATTTGGATGTTACCACAACCACATTTTAAGTTGGTATCAGAAGCATTTATGGCGCAACAACCTCAGACCGAAATGTAAAACCATGCAAATAAATATATTAGCCTTGATCTCAGGGTAGCCTGCATAACATTTACAGATCAGTCTCTGTGTAAAGTGGTGATCCAGATTCAATACCAAGTACATAACTTCTCGATCTTCCCCACTCCCCCATTGAGGGCCCATTCACATTTACCCAACCTCGCCCAGCTCCACAACTACCTCCAGACCTGATCCCAACCCCACCACCACTACCTTCTGACCCCAACCACCCAAAACTCACATCCACCACCCAATCCCAGAACAGTCACCCAAATCATGATCACGATCACCAGATACGGGACACCCCACCGCCAGCATGTCGATACGCCTCCACTACCCCTCCATACATCCATTTTGTTAAACCATGACCACGCCTAGACCATCACAACACTCCCTCAGCCCCTAAAAGAAGACTATAATATAAGAACAACATATAAGTGGTACGTATTTTCAAACTTATAAGTGGTCAGGATCATCGAAGTAGGGAAATAAAAGTAAATCATCGTATAAGATGACGGATATGATATAGTTTCAAACTTAATCGTTCTAGTAAATCACGACATATGGATATCTGATGGAAATCCGCATCCGATCCGATTATTTTTTGGATATCCGAACATTAGATTTCCGATACATTTGGATCAGATATGGATATCTGTATTCAGAAATTTTTTAATTTGGATATCCGATATGAACGAGCCCAATCTGTGCTCTGCCCTAATATCTGACAAAATTTTCATTTCGGGGCATTTGAAAACATCCTGTGTGTGTACACCCAACCACCTCTTAGTCCCTTACCTCACAGTTTGAGAGAGCTCTTGAGGACCTAGGCTAAATGTTATTGTGGCATAATTAGATAAGTTTGATTCACCGTGACAAATATATTTAATACTATTGCAAATTTCAAATAACATGTTACCCACATTTATGAGAAATCCTAGAAAAAGAATGGTAGATATTACCATGTCAAAGGGCAGAATAATATAAAAACTCTTCACAGGTAAACATTCCGCAAATAAATCTCCTTTTCATTTAGTCTTATTTTGGATTCCTTCTAGACAAACCTTTATTTTATTCCTCCATATATCCACTTTCGTAACTCTTGCCTTCACAAACCGTTCTATTTCTCTCTCAATCTCCTTCCTCAATGCGTGTGAGTGGTATGCCTGACTCTAGAGTATCTGACATGTGCCAT
The DNA here is from genome assembly GCF_048544455.1 of Silene latifolia. Taxonomy (NCBI): domain Eukaryota; kingdom Viridiplantae; phylum Streptophyta; class Magnoliopsida; order Caryophyllales; family Caryophyllaceae; genus Silene; species Silene latifolia. The sequence continues at coordinate 135,495,755 of NC_133536.1, forward strand.
GCGTCGTGTCGGCCCACATGTTGTTGACCCACAACTCATCATCAAAGTAACAGTGATGGAGTGACATAGCATAGAGGACATTATGAGTATGCTGGACTGCTGGAGTACATTCAACATTTCAACCCCCTTTACCTCGTATTCTTTTGAAAAAAGGGGTTTGCCTGGAAGCTTATGACACACTAGGCTAAGGTTGATGTAGTAGGAGTCTGTCAAAGTTAGACATAACCCATGAGATGCACCAAATGCTGCCGTGAACTAGCTATGTTACTCTGACACTTCACTTAGGTGCCGTGTCGCGTGTCCGACACGTGTCGGCCCAACACCGACACGACACTTCGATACTTCAATTTAGACCAAAAGATTGAAAATTTTACCCAAAATTGCCGTGTCCGACACGTGTCGGACACGAAACCTTGTAGAAGCGTTTGAGTAACACAGCCGTGAAGGGCTTCTTACAATCATGCCATGGTTTGCAATTTATTTTCACCTTATATTCAAATTACATGTGGCAATTAATCTTCTTTGAGAAAACAATTGAAATACTTCTTGCATTTGCATTGACTTAAAGTCTGTTACTGTCTGTTAGCTACGGTATGGTACCTAGCTGGAATTTTCGTGGCACTACAGCATGAAATGGAACTTTAAGACAGCTCAGGTTATGGTTTATAACATATTGAACTGAAAAGAATCAAGGGGTGCTAAGAAAGTCTAACCTGCAAGTATTGTCCAAGCTTTTGTTTCCTGCCACAATTTTGAAAGGAATAAATAACTAAACTCAAGAAACACATGACATCAAAAAATGCTTAACAAAAAGAATAGTCTGCTACCTTCTCTCCAGAAGTAAAATATGTCTGTAGTCCAAGAAGTCTATATGTTGCCCTGATAAGGTTTCCTAGGCCACTTTCCTCGACTCCAAGAGATTTCAGATACTCTACTCTATCTTCAGAAGGAAGCTCCGTAAGTTCAGCTTCAACCTGCAATACCCTCCCCATATCAGTTATTTTCATTCCTAGTATCTTATTGAGTGAACCTCCAAAGATATGTTAAAATAAGCAGAACGAAGCAATGATAAATGAAGATCTCTTAGAAAGAGTAAAAGGTTACTTTTCTTTCCCTTCTCTCAGAAACTACCTAGGCAACCTAGCATGTAGACCACTGCCATTTTATCATATATGTTTAACCAGAAGTTTGTTGAAAGTCTTCTTTCAGTATGTAAGGTGCCAGATATGCACTCATATGAAAGCAAATTCCAAAGTAAAAGAATCACTTACTATGTAAGTCGATTAACCATAACAATACAAGTTATCTACAAAAAGCCCAAATTCTTACTTCCAGAAAAACACACATAATTGTTAAGACACGCCAAGATACTGCTGATAGCAGTTTTTTTCTCTCCTAGAGTCCTAGTTCTCAAGTTGGCCTAAGTTTTTTTGGGCTCGTCCTACACTACCAGACTAAAAGGAAAAAAAAAATTAGCTCAGGAGCCTTTTGAAATTTAATGAAAACCAAAAGGCATACTTTCTTCAAAAATAGCGAAAGTATTAGAGAGCATTAAAACTGTCAAAACTATAACTCTATACATCCAAAGAGTTTGGCCACATTGTCATATTTTAGTTTGCTCGAATATGGTAGGCCATTTCCGTACTTAAGCTAAGGTATTAAATCTCAGTTTAAAACTTCATATCAAATCGTCGTCACGGCATGATCTCGGTCATTGCATAGTGGCTGATATGACCTCATAATGCAGTTGTTGCCTTGCAGAGATCTTGCAATTCAGTGTTGTTTCTCAGATTTAAAACCATGGTTTAAATGAAAAAATTTCCAGACCATAGCAAGGTAAAAGGGCCAAAAGGAAGGAGGACATAGAAAAGTAAAAGTGAACTTATCTATTCTTCTTAATATTCTTTGGACAAAAAAAATACAACTTTAGATTCATAAACAAGTGAAATAGCTTATTACCTGTGCCGAGATAGTCACCACACCTGATTTGAAGTCAGATGCATGTTTTGTAACTTCTTGAACATAAGGGTTATTTCCAGGGTCCGCGACATCAGATTCTGCTACATTGGCTATATAGATTACTGGTTTCATTGTAAGCAAACAAAGATGCTTTATGGCATCTTTTTCAAGGTCTGATAAACTAACAGAACGTGCTGGCTTTCCATCCAGTAGCACCTGTTGGAGCCTCTCCAACGCTGATCTTTCCGCTTCTTCCTGGAAGTGTCAAAAAGTTGGGAGCAAAACAATCAGAAATACCTCTTTTGTTAAACAAAAACTGCTTTAAACTACTTAAATAATACCAGCACTGTCTACCTTAGCTTTTGATTGAGGGTCCTTTGCTTTTCCTTTTTTTAGTCTCTCGATTCTTTTCTCAATCTGCACACTCAAAGCATAGTTACAACACATAACCTCAGTGTCTCACACCTATGGCAGGGGTTAAGGACTTAGATGTATGTAGCCTTACTCCCAAATTATGGGTGCATGATTCAAATGCAACATTAGAACTAAAAAGCCTACATCTATCAATTACGTGAAATAGAGTATGTGTGTGTGTGTGTGTGTGTGTGTGTAATGCAACCGTAAGAAGCACTACATCTATCAATTACGTGAAATCGACCATGTCTGTGTGTAATGCAAAGCAAAAAGCACTACATCTATCAATTACGTGAAATCATGGGCGTGCGTGTGCGTGTGCGTGACGGGGAAGGTTAGCATGGGTATTGTTTCCTTCAATTATCTTAAGAAGGCCGTTGCCTTATTTCAATGTTGGCACCAGAATGAGGTCTATAAAGGCTCATTATATGGTCACAGCAATCTTAAAAGACAATAGAATACATTGTTGCAAGGTGTGTCAGCGCAGACTATGATACCCTGGGGATAGGGAGGCAACACCCTGCACACTTTCACAGTAAACCATGTGGCCGTGTAGCATTTCTCATATAACAAATCAAACTACGGCTGTGTATCATCCCTCGTATACAGGTTATTGGGCCCCTAGAAATAAAACTGTACGTCCTTTAGATAGACCAAGATTAAGCATACCACAATTAGTATGTGTAACACAATTTTAAATAATTATAGGATCAATGCTTAATTCATAATTATTTTTTATCATTAACTTGGGAACAATGCTCAAAATATCATAAGATCATAGCATATCACAACAACCATGAAGACTAACAACTGTTACAGATTATAAATTGAAGATCTGAATATTTAACAACAACAACAACAAAAAAAAAAAAAATAATAATAATAAATAATAGCGGCAACAGAAGTACCTGATCCAGATCTGAAAAAATTAGCTCTAGATTGATGACATCAATATCGGATTTTGGATCAACTTTACCATTTACATGAATGATGTCATTATCATCAAAACATCGAACAACCTGGAGGCATAGGCAATTAAAATATTTTATAGAAATAAAAATGGATCTCCTGCAGCTAAGGAGCAAAAACACATGCTGACAAAATTCAAAAATATACATTGACCTGAAAATGCAATCTGAGAAAAAGCAACAAACCAAAAGAACTGTTAGCAAAGACAGACCGGCTAAAGTTGGAACCACTTGAAAGAAAAACAGTCAATTTTATTTTTTTTAGGAAAGAAAAACAGTCAATTTTTTGTTCAAAGAGAACTGCTATTATATCATTTCATAATTAGAAAGGTTTTTTTTTTTCCAATATTCTTCACATATAGATTTGGAAGTCAGAATTACATAATTTGGAAGTCAGAAACGCCCTATGAGTAGAAGTTGGAAACGGTAATGGAAATGGGGGGGACAGCTCGCGGGAGACAACTCTTTTGTCTCTAATTTGGTGTTCCGATAAGATAGATTGTTCTTTAAGCATGTCTCAAACTCTAAACAAAAATCTCATTCACCAAGTCATTTTTGAATGAGGCACTCCTAACTTATCAGACCATAAATTTGAAATTTATATATTCTCACTGTGCCTGCAAGGAGGAAACACTATTGCAGCCTTTTCTTCTGCCAAGACCAAGTTTGTCTTTATTTATCATCTATAGACTACAGTTCTACACTCATTAAACATTGAGCTAAGCCATGAATACATAACAGCAGAGGCCCACAAGGAGGACGCGGGTAAGACAGTCTTCTTGTTTGTTTTCATGTTAGTAAAAATATGTGAAAGATCATGTGAAATTTTTGGAGTAAATCATTAAGTTGTGAGGTAACATTGTCACCTTGGAAACCCACCCTAACATCCCAAAAAACTGCACAAAGTGTCCAAACTCCAAAGACAATGTTCTCAGGGTGAACTAGTGATGAATATACCCGCCTTTTGATTAAAAAAAAAAAAAAAAAAAAAAAAAAAAAAAAAAAAAAAAAACAATACGTATACTAGTGTAGAGGCATTTGAGTAATGCACTAGGATCCAATTAACATTAATGAAAAGCACCTGAAGTATGGAATCAACTTCACGGATGTGTGACAAGAACTTATTACCTAACCCCTGCATAACATTATAACCTGGACTAAGTTAAAAAAATAAATAAATAAATAAATAAATAATAAGAGTAATAATAACAAAGAAAAAAAAAGGGAAGAAGAAGAAGAAAGCAGAGACGATTCTGGCAACCTAAATAGACTACTGTGAAAAGAAAATTGATATAAATGCATTACACGATGATACAAACCTCTCCTTGGCTAGCTCCCTTAACAAGTCCAGCAATATCGACAAATTCCACAGATGCTGGAACTGTTTTCTGCGATTTGCTTATATTGGAAAGCACCTGCAATCGTGGGTCTGGAACAGCGACATTCCCTACATTTGGCTCTATTGTGCAAAAAGGATAATTAGCAGCTTGAGCCTTCCCATTTTCAACCTGTGATTTTTCACAACACAAAACACCCGTCTTTCAGAATTCAGACTACAAACAAAATAAATACAATTTTTCCTGGTTTTAAGGCCATCACTTATATAGAATTCAAATACAAGACAACAGTAAACCTTCTCTATTCTGTTTTATTTACATACACTAGTAGGAACTCTAAGAGGCTTGCGCATGTGGTAGCTCATTCTATGCCGTGGTCCATAGGTAGGCCCGTTTGGACGGAAAACTACCCGTTGGTTTTCGTTGATGTTGCTTCTCGTGATTTAAGTAATACTCCTATGAATTAAACCATGATGGTTTGATCAAAAGAAAAAAAAAACTGGAGGCGGCTTAAAACTGCGGAAGTTTACATGTGTGAGAGCATTGGTGGTAGTCATAAAAGATCGAGAGTGGAATCTTAATAGTTAATTCAAGACTATAGTAATAAATGTACTTACACAGTTACACTAGCATTCTATACAATAAAAATGCGAAAAGTTGAGGGGTCCTGAGATCCCATAGACTTCTGAAATCCTAAGCCACCGGGCGAGAGTCGTGCAATGGAGAAAGCATACATACAGAGTTCTATTCCGGTTTGGTCTAAAACAAATAGACAAATGGTTTATTTTTCCGGTTGGGACATAAACTACTCATGAGTAGTGTGACCGACCAGTCAACATAGAAAATGTGAGTGGTAGTGGCGAAACTCAGTAGCACTAGTCATGACGACTAAACACTAGAAAGGCTAAAATTCAAAGTTGTCACTGGGCAAGAGTCGTGCAATGGAGAAAGAATACAAAGTTATCATTCCGGTTTGGTCGAGAACGAATGGTTTGCGTTTCCTTAGGAGCTAAACTTGTTCAGCCCTACTTATGACTTATGAGTGTGTGACCGACCTGTAAACATAGAAAATGTAAATGGTGCCGAAACTCCTAATCATGAAGAATTGACGACTAAACACTAGAAAGGCAAAAATTAAAAAACTGTGTGACATTGGCATATAATCAAACAATTGGTGGGCATTGAGCAATGAAAAGGGTATCAGTATAGAAAAGAGGAAGAAGCTCACAACAGCATTGAAAAGAGTGGATTTTCCGACGTTAGGGAGACCGACAATGCCAGCTTTCAAGCTCATGGTGATTTTAGGTGCTGAAGAAGAAGAGAAACATCTTCTGTTGCTACTCAAGATTGAAATGCAGCGGCTCAAAGGGTGAATTGTGCTAAGGAATGATGATTTGAGTGGTGTTTGTAAACCAGATAGAGCAGGTATCCATTGATGGCATGTCATTCTCGCCATTTCTTCTTGCTTCCAAATGTTACTACCTATGCTTGCTTTACCACACTTTGGAGATGATCTTCCCTTTCGTTTCACTCCTACACCAATCTACAATCAAATTTATTGAAAATTAATTCTCGGTTTTTTTAATGGTGTACGGAGACCAGTTAGGCGAGTGGGTTACGAGTTCGGTCATTTTGGGTTTGAACGGGTCGCGTTTATGGGTTATTGGTCGGGTTTATTTTAGAGATGTAAAATGCAGGTCTATACGGGTTTTGTTTGGGTTATGATTGAAAACGAGTATAATTAGCGTTTTTTTTATAAATGTTTATTTTCTTAATTATATTATAAGCATACAATTATTCGTATATTTTCTATAATTATCTTGTTTAATATATTAGATTAGTAAGAATATAAGCATCTTTTGTTTAATATATCTAAAATCTAATATCGCAACTTTATAGGAAGAATTTGATTGATCAGTTGTTACACTTACGTATCAAATAGTGACTGGAGTGTAAATCTAGGGGTCTCTAGAGATTTACAAAACAATGAGAATTCGGAGAGAATTGGATTGTTAAAATGGAACAAGGATATAATTTTCTAAACTAATCTCCACAGAATTCACAGGAAAAAGGAACAGGAAATTTGTTAAACAACAAGGATAAATTAGCCACGGGATTCACAAGTTAATTTAAGCTCACTAAACAGGCTTTGAACATCCAATTACAGTTATCACAAATTGGATTTCGGGCCAGCACAAAACTAAAGTAAATAATTCACAAGTTTGTAATGTGTTAAGAGAACTCTCAACTTTTGATTTCAACGAAACATAAGCTGTTTAAATAGTTAGGGAAGGGGTCTTTATATAGATCTTCCCATGAGTTCAGTACATGTTTAAAGCCTGCATCCAAAGGCTACAAATCCATCTTAGGTAGAAAACAAAATAACTACTCTATTTTACAAGTTATAATAAAATAAAACAATTCATGCCGAATTGATGCAGGATGGCTGTTGTTGTGTTGTTTGCTAGCTGCTGTTGGCTCAAGGCATGAGAGTAAGGACGAGAGGACTTAAATAGATCCTTGACATTACAAAAAAAGATTCATAGCGACGGTGGAATCCGTCGCAAATACAGATAAATCGTCGATAATATAGCTTTTGCGACGGATTACGATCGTCGCAAAATCATATCCTGCGACGGAAATTCCGTAGCAACTAAAATCCTGCGACGGAACAAGTTGTAGCAAAAATCCATCACAAACTTGAGTCTTGCGACGGAATGTCCGTCGCAAAGCACTGTGCATGGGGCCCACAACCTGTTGCTGGAAAAAAAAAGTCAACATTTGCGACGGATTTTCCGTCGCAAAACACTGTACATAAGGGTCACGTGTTGTTCCAGGTCAACCAGAAAGTCAACATTTGCGACGGATTTTCCGTCGCTAATTTCGTCGCAGGATTAAACAACCAAGGGGGTTTACAGTAGTTTCAGCTCCCCCAAAAGCTATTAAATCAATTTACGGTTCCTGCAAACATACCAATTCCACCATTCCAGAGATTCACAACTCGTACAAGACGAGATTTCCAAACAACGTTTTCTCCATATTACCTTAAAATAAAAAGTTTACATAAGTTTAGTACACAACAAACTTAAACTAAATAAGTGTTCAACAAAGCTAAATAAGTCCATAAACCAACTAATAGTTACTCATCAATGCACGGGAGTGAATGAGGGGAAAAGAGTAGAAGTAGGCCTAGCATTGTCGCCACCATCATCATCAAAGTCATTTCGACCTTGAAATACACCTCCGGGGTTACAAGTTGGAGTAGTAAATCTTTGTTGGCTCAAGAACGCCTCTATTGCCGCAATCCTTTGAGATTGTTCGGCCTTGACTTACTTAAGTCGGGCATTCTCTTTTGCCACTCTACCAACAAAACCCGGAGTATGAGGAGTAGAAGTGGCGGTACCAGTCGAGTGGCGATGGTGCTCCCAAATGTGTGGTGCTGCTGGTCCCGTGCCATATAATACTCTACCTTTTTCATCAAATCCTTCATGTTCCTCAAAATAAATCTTATTATCATCGATGTTATCGGCCCCTTGACTTTGAAGTTGAGATTTCTTTGAGATGATCTTACCCTACATCATTAAAAAGCGAAAGATTAGATACCATCTACTAAATAATCATGTTTGAAAAAATAAGTTAAATTAAATAATTATAGTAACTTACAAAGAATTGATTGCCTTTTTGGTTAACCATCCTTTTGTGCTATGCTTCTTTGTCTTCTTCAGCAACACCAAAGCAGACGGAATTTCTCTGGTACCATCTTTATCGACCTACAATTTTGATACTTGTTAAATATAATTACTAACTTATAAATAAAGTAAAAAAAAAGTTAATAAATTAAAAAAGCAAGTGAAGAAATTACCATTTTATCCATATATTGCAAGGTGTTTTTTTGACCCAATAGGTGAGTACCCAACGCCTTCCTCTTCTCGTCAGATCCCGACTTACGGTTAGCCGAATACTGCTTCGATCTTTCCGCAGAAGAAGGTTCTTCAACTGGCCTTTTCTTCAATTTATGGAATAAGTCAAGACTAATCCACTCCGGCTTTTCCTCCTCTTCCTTATGATAAGCTCGGTAAATCATTTGCCGTAAACGGGTCTTCATGACATCTTCCCAAACCTTCTTAACCCTGCCCTTGTCGCGGGGATGGTAAATAACATGTCTCTGTTCAAAAAACAATAAAGTTAGAAAATAAACGTCATTGTCAATAAATATAAAATAAATGAATAAAATACCTAATATTAAAATAAATAATTTATAATACCTCAAACCAATTCCCTCGTAGACAGGTTGCTTGGCACGTTTTAACATTTGAAAAAAGGCTAATACATTGGGATTTGGAGATTCATCAATGTAATACTCCGCATTAATAATTATATAATAATAATATTTTATTATATTTAGCGAGTTATGTTGAGACGGAATAATATAATAATATAATAATAATAAGATACATGTATTTATGTACATACCCTCACCTTATAATCCCACCATTATCCACTCAAACCCTACCCTAACATAATCCACCATAATCCACAAAAGATAAGGGAGAAGAGAGAAAGAGAGGAAAGGAGATTCCGTCACCTCGCCTCAAGATCGTAAGGTAAACCATCTTATACTAGCCTTTATATTATTTTATTCATACCAATGACTCATCCCGACCTCGACCCATCTCTGACCCGTCCTTGACCACCCATTTGACCGCCATTGACCACCCATTTATGGGTTTGACCGAGTTTAAAAAGGGATTTTGGGGGTGTTTGGTGACCCGGTTTAGGGCTTCATTTTTGAAGGGGTTGCGGGTTGGTTTGGGTATGGGTATGGACAGATCTAGGTCAAGGGTGGTGAGAGGAGTCGATGAGTGGTTCTGGGTGGCCGTGAGGGTGGCTGTAGGTGGCGGGAAAGAGGAGAGAAAGAGGGATGTCGGGTTGGTTATGGTTGTTGTTGTCGCGGTTGTTGTTGCGGTTGTTGTTGCTGTTGTGGGTGGTGGCTGCCAGCATGGTGGCCACCCTTGGACCCACCTTGGTCAGGCCGGCATAGTGGTAGTGGTGGCGGCCACGGTGGTGGTGATTCGTGTAGGTGTGTGGTGTGTGTGTGGTTGTTGCGGGTGAGGTTGTTGGTGTCGGGGGGTTGACGGTGGGGTCGTGGGCTGGTGGTGGTGGCTCACGGTGGCAGTGGTGGTGGACGTGGTTTTGAGTTTTGAGTCGGGATTTGTATAGTAAGACGGGTTTTATTTATTTAGTCGTATATGTATTAGTATAATGTATTAGTATATTTATACGTATTTGTATAAATATATTAGTATATTATATGTATTGGTATACGTATTGGATTAGTATATTTATATGTAATTATATACGTATTTGTATGATTAGATGAGTGTATTTATACGTATTTTTATTATTATCGTATTTATGAAATGTGTTTTGTGAGACGGTTTTACGAGACGGACTTAGCTTGTGTGACCGTTTGTTTATGCGGATTTGCTGTGAGGTAGGTTTATCCTACTCAGTTTTATTGTCGTATTTATTTAGAAAATGAGTCTTTATCATTCATTTGCATTGAGTGAGTCGGTAATTGGCATGTTATATGGTATATCGTATATGTTGTGTTGCCTTGTATGTCGGAGGACATGGTGGTTTGCTTGGTTACTTGTTTGGAGACGTATGACGGTTAGGAGATTGTCTTACGCTTGAGTCGCCTGTTGGAGCTTCCCACTCCAAGAGGGATGTGCACATTAATGGCTTGATGATACGTGCTTTTTATATAGTCTTTTTAGCCTATTTTAGCACGTATTTCTATGCATTTTTATACTGTTTCTATGGTATTTTTCCCCGAATTGGCTACTTTGGTTCGTTTTGTCCATTTTGTAGAAATGAACGCGAAAGTAGTGGAATCGTACTCTTTTTCGTCCTTTTTGCATGCATTTAGAGGAGACGGGATTGTTCCAGAGTGAGATACTGCATTTGGAAGCGTCATGGCACGGATTACGAGGCATTTAGGCGCGGACTTGATGTGACCATAATTGGCGCATATTTAGCCCCCGAATTACCATTGTTTCCATGCTTTTTAGTGCCTATTTGGGTCATTTCTTATCTTTAGTTCTTTGTTTTGCATATTCTTTGAGATTTTGATCCCTTGGTAGGAAAGGAATAAGAATCTTGCATTTTCATGGCAAAACGAGGCTAAATTTATTGTATTCAATGACCAAGCATCAAGGAGAGACAAGACTAGAAGGCCTTTGTACATATCATAGTAGAAGACCAATGTTGAGAAAAGGATCCTTGAGTCCCCGAGGAAATCCCCAAGGAATTTATGAAGAAAAGGGAAGAAAAGAAGAAGAATTGACGCTGACCAACAATCCGAACGGATTGTACCAAATCCGCCCGTCCGTCCAGCCCAATCCGAGCGTCCCACCTTGGAATCCGCTCGGATTCCCCCTCACAAATCCGAGCGTCTTGCCCAAGGATCCGCTCGGATTCTCACCAGATCCGGCCGTCCCGACTCTAATCCGCACGGATTTGAAGACAAAGACGATTTTCATTCTTCAAGCTACGAAAAGAGAAGCCCTTCTCTCAGAAAATACCGGATTCTCCTTGCTCAACTTAAAAAGTGTAATTACTAGTTTAGCCCTTAGTTAACCCTAATGCATCCTCCCTAATTTTCACTATAAATACCCCATTAGTCTAATTAGAGGAGCATGTTCTTCTTATCAATAATTAGTGTAGTTAATATCAATCAAATCTCTCTTCAATATTGTAATCAAGTATTAATCAAGTTTTAATCCAAGTTTTAGTTCTTTAATCTCTCTCTTGTTCTTCCTTTATTTTGGGTAATTGAAGATTATTTGGGTTATTATTGGGAGATTGACAACCTCTCAATCTAGGATTCAAGTACTTCTATTATTCTTGCTTTATTATTGGAATCATTAGTAGGTATAATCTCTTAATCCCTTTTTAATTATTGTTAATTACTTTCATTTATTCATCATGTTTCATTATGTTAGTATGATTGACAACCTTTCTAGCATGATCAACATGATAATGAGTGAGTAGTCTCTTAGCTACGGTTTAATGGGTGATTAGGGGAAACCAACATGGGGAATGATTCATGCTTAAATCAATATGCTTTCATATCTTATTTGCTTGCTTGTTTTGATCTTAATACATGCACATGTTATATTTGATGAAATGCTAAGCCTATGAATCCTTGCATTTACTACCATCTCTTATCTATTCAACTTGACTTGTAAGACATAACACAACTCGAGTCTTGTTAGACCATGCATGTGTTGAGTAGGGAAGATTAAGTCGACTTGTAGGTGTTGTACAATCTAATCGATTCGGCTCCGGGACCCAAACTTTCCTAGGATTGTAAGATATAACCCAACTCAATCCATCACAACAATAATTGCTTGCTTATAATTTGAGAACATGTTTGTATGATCATATCCCATGATTCCCCTATGATCCCATGACACCCTAGTGCCTTTAATCAATTGTTTACACCCCTTATTTTATTCATCTTGCTAGTTTATTTTCATTGCTATTTTAGTTTAGTAACCTTCTACATCAACCCAATTTGTGACACCCCCTAGACACTACTAGTTACAATAGAATTCTCATTTCAATACCCGTCCCTTGGGATCCGACCTTTACTTGCCTCTTTACTAATTGTAGAGTTGTTTGTGAAGTATAAATTGTGTTTTGTATCGACCATTGACCAACGACCACATATACTTAATTGTGAACACGAAATGGCCTCGATCAAAAATGGCGCCGTTGCCGGGGACGGTGTTTAATTGATTTAAGATTTCTTTTATTGTTATTAGTTGTGCCTTTTTCACCTTGGGGAAGTAAAACTCCTCAAGGTTTGCTCTAATCGTTTTCAAGTTGTTTGATATTTTGCAAGAATGGATTTCATAGATTGTTTTGTAGAGGACCACTTGAGTATCCATTACTTCAAGGATCCCATGCAAGCATTAGAGGCCTTAGAAGCAAGTAAGGCTAAGAGCATGTATTGGGAGTTGGAGGTGGATCTCTTTGAGGCCGCTCTAGCTAACAAGGAACTCACTCATGCACAATCCGAGTTGGTGCATAATATTCTAGTAGAAGCATGTCAACCCATAGAGGATGAGCAATCCATCCTAGAGGATATTCTACAAACTCAAGAGCAAGAGGAACCCATCATGGAATTCGAATATGATGAGGTTCATGAAAGTGAAGATGAGTATGTCATGAGAATGGAATGTTTAATGGAGATGGAGCAAATTCTCAATGAAACTCCAAAGGAGGAAAGTGAGGTACAAACTCCTACTTTGAAACCCCTTCCCCCAAATTTGAAATATGCTTACCTTGATGAATCAAAGACCAAACCCGTAATTGTTAATGATAGACTTGATGATGACCAATTGGGAAAATTACTTAATGTGTTGAAACAACATGAGAAGGCTATAGGTTATAGTCTAGATGACCTTAAGGGGATAAGTCCCAACTTTTGCATGCATAGGATTCATCTAGAGGACGACCATAGACCTACCATTCAATCCCAAAGAAGATTAAACCCCCACATGCAAGAAGTTGTCAAAGGAGAAGTCATGAAATTACTTGATGCGGGAATCATATATCCCATATCGGATTCTTTGTGGGTTAGCCCCGTCCAAGTGGTACCTAAGAAAGGAGGTACTACGGTAGTGACAAATGAAAAGAATGAATTAATACCCACAAGGATGATCACCGGTTGGCGTATGTGTATTGACTACCGTAAATTAAACTCCGCAACAAGGAAAGATCACTTCCCCTTACCATTCATTGACCAAATGCTTGAGAGGTTAGCCTCTAACAAATTCTTTTGTTACCTTGACGGGTATTCGGGATTCTTCCAAATCCCTATACACCCGGATGACCAACATAAGACCACCTTCACATGCCCTTACGGCACTTTTGCCTATAAAAGGATGCCTTTTGGATTATGTAATGCCCTCGCCACTTTCCAAAGATGCATGATAAGTGTCTTCTCCGATTATCTAGAGACCATAATGGAAGTTTTTATGGATGATTTTAGTGTTTATGGAAAGGACTTTGACTCATGCTTGCATAATCTTTCTCTTGTATTGCAAAAATGTGAGGATGTTAGTCTTGTTTTAAATTGGGAAAAGTGTCATTTCATGGTCAATGAAGGAATTGTTTTGGGTCACTTGATTTCGGAAAAGGGCATCGAGGTCGATAAAGCTAAAGTTGAGGTGATAGAGAAACTCCCACCTCCCGTGAATGTTAGAGGGGTGAGAAGTTTTCTCGGTCACGCGGGTTTTTATCGTCGTTTCATAAAAGATTTTTCGAAAATAGCGAAACCCCTCACTCAACTTTTGCTCAAAGATGCCCAATTCCAATTTACTGACGAGTGTGTTGAAGCTTTTAATAGAATCAAAGAAGCATTAATCTCGGCACCAATCATCCAACCCCCAAATTGGGAGTTACCTTTCGAGATTATGTGTGACGCTAGCAACTACGCCGTTGGAGCGGTTCTTGGCCAACGGGTAGGGAGAGCTCTTCATGCCATCTATTACATAAGCAAAACCCTCGACCCTTCTCAAGTGAATTACGATACAACCGAAAAGGAGCTTCTTGCCATTGTTTATGCTTTGGATAAATTCCGTTCCTACTTGCTTGGATCCAAGGTGATTGTATTTTCGGATCACCGTGCTCTCCGACATCTCTTGATAAAGAAGGAGGCAAAACCAAGATTGTTGAGATGGATTTTGCTTCTTCAAGAATTTGACTTGGAGATAAGAGACAAGAAAGGAGCCGAGAATGTAGTAGCGGATCACTTGTCAAGAATCCGGTTTCATGATGAAAATGGAGAAACCCCGATCAATGACTCATTCCCCGACGATATTTTGATGGCTATTCAAACTCAACTTGAAAGGCACATCACCCCATGGTTTGCCGATTATGCCAATTATATTGTTGGAAAGGTGCTCCCTCCTAACTTGAACCATAACCAAAGGAAGAGATTCCTATTCGAAGTGAAGAGGTACTTTTGGGATGACCCAAACCTCTACAAGGAGTGTAGCGATGGGCTCTACCGAAGATGCATCCCCCAATGGGAAATCCAAGGAATCTTGGAAGGATGCCATTCATCACCCTACGGTGGGCACCATGGAGCAAGAAGAACCGTTGCAAAAATTCTCCAATCGGGCTTCTATTGGCCCACAATGTTTCAAGATACAAGAGAATTCATCATTCATTGTGATGCTTGTCAAAGAACGGGAAATATATCTTGGAGAAACGAAATGCCACAAAGGGGCATTCTAGAGGTGGAGATTTTCGATGTTTGGGGAATTGACTACCAAGGACCCTTTGTGACATCCAATGGGAATAAGTACATCCTTGTGGCCGTAGATTATGTTTCAAAGTGGGTAGAGGCAATTGCCACCCCAAATGATGATGCGAAAACGGTCACCAAGCTTTTCAAGAAGATAATTTTCCCACGATTTGGAGTTCCTAGAGCTATCATTAGTGATGGAGGAACCCATTTCCATGAGAAAAAGCTTGCATCCCTTTTGACCAAATATGGTGTTCAACATCGAACCGGCTTGGGATATCATCCTCAAACAAGCGGTCAAGTGGAAATTTCAAATAGAGAGATCAAGCAAATTCTTGAAAAAGTTGTGAACAAGACTCGGAAAGATTGGAGCACAAAGCTTGATGATGCTCTTTGGGCTTATAGGACGGCCTATAAGACTCCCATTGGTGCCTCCCCCTACAAGCTTGTATATGGAAAAGCATGTCATTTGCCAATCGAATTGGAATACAAAGCTTATTGGGCAATCCGAGCACTCAATCTTGATCTCAAATTGAGCGGTCAAAAGAGGATGATCCAAATCCAAGAATTGGAGGAATTCCGACTACAATCTTATGAGAATGCAAAGATTTACAAAGAAAGAACAAAATTGCTTCATGATAAGAGAATTCGACAAAAGGCCTTGCACAAGGGAGACAAAGTCCTTCTATTCAACTCCCGCTACCGACTCTTTCCGGGAAAATTGAACTCTAGATGGATGGGTCCCTATGTGATAACCGAAGTTGGAAAATATGGAGATTTCGAACTCAAGGCGGAAGATGGAAGCAAGTTCAAGGTAAATGGTCAAAGGTTGAAGCCATACTATGAAGGAGGATTTGTTGGAGAGGTAGAGGCTACCTACCTCGGGCCTCCTCCCCCTTGAAAGGACCATCTAAGGGAGAGTTTGGTGGAGTCCTCCCTAAACCACCATTTGTAAATATACTAACCCTCTAACTTGTATTTATTATTGCTTTTATTTTAATAAATGTCATAAACTCTTTTCATGAGCGTAAGTGAGGGAGGGTTACTAACAAGTTTTAGAATGAAGGAAGGAGCAAATTCCTAAGTGTGGGGATGCATTGAAAGAAAGAAGAAAAAGTCAAAGCTCGCAGCCAGAATCCGAGCGGATTCCGGGAATCGGGCGTCCCGACGAGTAATCCGGACGTCCGGGGGAGAAACCGCGCGTCGGTTTGTGTTGAGAAATTGAAGATTTCTGGACTGATGAAGAATCCGAGCGTCCTAAGGAAGAAGACGCCCGTCTGGTTGAATCCGGCCGGATTTGTGGAAAGACGCTCGTCTCTCCGCCTGTGCATTTCAAGAAAAATCTCTGTACTGAAATCCGCCCGTCTTCTGAAAGAGACGCCCATCCCACCATGAAGGAATCCGAGCGTCTTTGGCTCGGGACGCCCGTCTTGTGGCGAGAAAAATTTTGGGATTTTACTCTGTGGCAGAATCCGGGCGTATTGCCCAGAATCCGCCCGTCCCGTGAGAGAAGAATCCGAGCGTCTTGCCTTCGAATCCGCTCGTCTCCCTGCCTGTTTTTCGGCCCGACTTTTCTCAATTAAATTACACCCCACCACCCATATAATGACACATCACTACTCCTTCCACTTACCCTATAAAACCCACCTCCTTATGACTCCCATACATATCCAATTCACTCTCTTCCCCCACAAAATTAAAAATCACCAATTTTCTAGGGTTTCCAATTCTCAATCAACAAGGAACATCCTTAGCAAATCTTCAAATCAAAAGAACCCAACAAAAGAAGCAAGAATGGCACCAAGGAGATCCTCCTTTAGAAGTGCAAGAAGACCAAGGATGGTGGGAAGTTCCTCTACCTCACATCTCAACACCATTAGAAGGGAGCATGTAGAGATTGTAGACCTCACAAGGCTCGATGATTTCTCGAATGTGGAATTCCTTGATGATGTGCAGCGATTGGTCTTCCATCGACTCTTAAGTAAGAATATTCTTCCCACTAAATTTCTTTGTCATGATACCTTAAGAAAGCTTGGAATCTTTCACCAAGTAGAGGCACTCTTTGAGGTTTTTGGTCTTTCGACTCTCTTTCGCATGTATGAGCCAACATATCGGTCCCTTGTGCTAGAATTCTTAAGCTTTTTGAGAATCACAACCTTGAACAAGACTATTTGCATAGAGTTTAGGTTGGAGAATGTCTCTAGAATGATGACCCTTGTCGAGTTTGCCAATGTGTTCGGACTTGATGTTTCGCCTACCCGAACATCAAAGCCCAAAAAGTATAATGTTGCACCATTGTGGAGGGCCATGACGGGCCGGGATTTCATTCTTACCAAAGAGTGTCTTGCTTTTCACATCCAAAACCCGATCTTGAGGCTTACATATAGATTTCTTTCGGGTACTCTTTTCGCCCGCCGTGATCCGGCCATTGTCAACCAATTGGACCTTGTATTCATGGAATCATACCTCAACATTCAAGGGAGAGATGGGTATCAATTCAATGCACCTCTAGTTATGCTAGAGAAATGGGCAAAATTTCGAAATGGGAATGATGATGGAATGAAGCACATAGTGAATGGTGGACTCATAACTAGACTTGCAAAGCACTTCAACCCAAGGTTCAATGAGAACAATGAGTACACTCCACTTGCGGGGAACACGAGAATTAATGAAGATCTCCTTATCGTCCAACACCATTGGATAACCCTTGAGGGGGTTGATAAGAGGATAAAGTGGTTGACAAAAGGGAGCGATCCACTCTATCTCCCAATGCATGATCTACCACGGGTCTCCCCAAGAAGAGGAAGCTTGTCCCCAATGCCCTCCTACCTCATCCCAAGTCAAAAAAGGCAAACTCCACCTCCACAAAATCCACCACCACAACAAGGACAACAAACTCAAAATGAGAAGATAAAAGTACCTCCTTACCCCTTTCCCTACCAACCATATAACCATCCAAATCCCTTCATCCTCCCCCGTGATGACTTTGTCATGGGAATTTTGCAAGATTTACACTACCGTCAATATGAGACCTCCGTGGACACTTATTATGCTCTTTACCCCCAATACTATGAGATGGCTCAAAAAGGACGGATTAGTGAGGAAGGAGCTTTCCCCTCATGGGCTCAAATGGAATTGCTCTTTCCTAACTCGGAGAAGGCTAATGAAGAGGCAAACGGTCGCAAAGGGGAAGAGTGTGGGGATTCTTGTGGAGGTGATACGGTGAAGCTTGAGAGTGAAGATGAATTCATGGATCCAAGTTTAAGTGATGCTTCAAAGGATATTTGGGATACCGATATTGAAGGAGATGATGCCGATATCTAGGAGACTACTTCATAGCTAGGTGGAGCGGGCAAGAGGCACCCACCTTAGTTCAAGTGAAGTTTTCTCATCTCTCCTCTTTATCTTTATTTTTCATGAAAAGAGCTTTGTATCTTGTTTCTTTGTATTTTTATTTCATTTTGATCATTGTTGGTTTAGTCCTAGCAACATCAAAGGACTCACACCTCGGTACCATTGAGGTGTTCTTTATTGTTCCCATTTGTAAAATCCAAAATGACAATCTAGTTTCATGCATAGCATAGTGTGTGCATGAACTACCCCAATACTTTGACATTAGCAATAGTGTCTTATTTGGTTTGGGGAAGTTAATGCATACACAACGGGAGGTAATCTAAATTATCCTCTCCGTCATAACAAAAACCATGCATCATGTAGTATAGCTTAGTGTAGAATTGCATTTAGTATAGAAATCATGCATCATTTTTGCATAATTTCCATCATTTTGGCCATTGAGGACAATGCCCATATTAGTGTGGGGATGGGAATTCTAACACTTAACTTTTATTCAAAAACCATAAAAATTGAAAAAATTTCAAAAACAAAAAAATTGAAAAAATTGAAAAACCAAAAACAAGTTCATTTCCTTTGTATATATTGTCTTGTATATATTGTGTTTGTTTTATCCTTGTTCACTTTGATTGACTACGCCACATCCGAGACATGAGGATATTGAAGACCGCATGGTATGATCTTTCCAATCTCCTTTTTCCTCTTTATGTTAATGACTATGTGGCTTTATTTTGATTGATGCGGTAAAACAATGTGAATTTAGGACTTGCATCTAGTTTATATGTCATATTAGTTGGTAGAATCATTTGCATTAGGATTTTTATATGCTAGTTGCATCATGGCATGTAGTTTGCATGTTAGAAAAATTTTGCGAAACCGTCTATTTGGGAAGCTTGACAAGTGTATATAGGCCCTAGTAGATGCTTTTTATTCTTAAGACTTTGCTTGTTAGAATACTTGTAAAACACCCTAGGATGTGTCATACTAGTATCCTTTGACCCATGGTTTAAGGCCTAGTCAAGAGTACCTTGTGGTGTGATAACTCCTTGGCTACCGTTTATTCCAAGGTGACCCTTGAAACCATGCATACTTCCATCATTCATCCATGTTCTACCACATTTTTGTCATCAAAGGGAATGGGCACAAAAAGAAATCAATTTGAGCTCAAAGAAATGAAAAGTGAAAGAAAGTTTTGCAAAAATGCATCAAATGAAAAGAGGAGCAAAAATAGAACTCCTAAGCTTCAAATACAAGGCACCCTCGTTACTAATTTGGGTGACTTTGAAAATGTTCAAAAAGAAATGCAAAAAGTTGTCAAGTGTTGAAATGCCAAAAATAAAAAAGAAATGGCAAGAAAGTGTTCTCAAATGTCAAATGCCACAAGAAATTGGGGGGAAAAACAAAAACAAAAGCAAACTCCCAAAATGAAACTCAATTACTATCGATCCCTTTATCCATCGTATCCATTTTTGTGCATGGTAGAGAGGGGACGACCCTTCTTCTTGTCTAGACAAGAGGGGGAATTCCGCGATCCTCCAGTGTTTCTAACACCATAGGGAGTCTACTCTTGACGAAAGCATTTAACGATTGAGGACAAAGGTACCCTAGCTTGACACCTTTTGGAGGTGATTTATTGGTATCCTTCTAGGCCTAGTAGTTTGAACAAATTGCATCTATGAAGGATTGTGTACCCTTGAATTGCTTCCCTTGTAGATAATTTCCGCCACTTAGATGAGGAAAGTGGCTATTCTTTTTGTAGATGCATCCATTATGTGATTTTATGTGCTTTAATGTTTGGATGTGTCGCCATTTTGGCAAGACCCACCTTGCCTTGCAAGAAGGCATCCTACCTCATGGTTGTCTTGTTGTGAGTTGAAGGGGCGGAGTGAGACCCGCTAATTGTCTCATATCGGCTATTATTATTAGGTTAGGTTAGTATTGGTCCTAGTCTTTGTCACCTCTTTACTCGGGACGAGCAAAGGTTCGGTTTGGGGATATTTGATGTGACCATAATTGGCGCATATTTAGCCCCGAATTACCATTGTTTCCATGCTTTTTAGTGCCTATTTGGGTCATTTCTTATCTTTAGTTCTTTGTTTTGCATATTCTTTGAGATTTTGATCCCTTGGTAGGAAAGGAGTAAGAATCTTGCATTTTCATGGCAAAACGAGGCTAAATTGATTGTATTCAATGACCAAGCATCAAGGAGAGACAAGACTAGAAGGCCTTTGTACATATCATAGTAGAAGACCAATGTTGAGAAAAGGATCCTTGAGTCCCCGAGGAAATCCCCAAGGAATTTATGAAGAAAAGGGAAGAAAAGAAGAAGAATTTGTGACCAACAATCCGAACGGATTGTACCAAATCCGCCCGTCCGTCCAACCCAATCCGAGCGTCCCACCTTGGAATCCGCTCGGATTCCCCTCACAAATCCGGCGTCTTGCCCAAGGATCCGCTCGGATTCCTCAGCCAGATCCGGCCGTCCCGACTCTAATCCGCACGGATTTGATGCTGACAAAGACGATTTTCATTCTTCAAGCTACGAAAAGAGAAGCCCTTCTCTCGGAAAATACCGGATTCTCCTTGCTCAACTTAAAAAGTGTAATTACTAGTTTAGCCCTTAGTTAACCCTAATGCATCCTCCCTAATTTTCACTATAAATACCCCATTAGTCTAATTAGAGGAGCATGTTCTTCTTATCAATAATTAGTGTAGTTAATATCAATCAAATCTCTCTTCAATATTGTAATCAAGTATTAATCAAGTTTTAATCCAAGTTTTAGTTCTTTAATCTCTCTCTTGTTCTTCCTTTATTTTGGGTAATTGAAGATTATTTGGGTTATTATTGGGAGATTGACAACCTCTCAATCTAGGATTCAAGTACTTCTATTATTCTTGCTTTATTATTGGAATCATTAGTAGGTATAATCTCTTAATCCCTTTTTAATTATTGTTAATTACTTTCATTTATTCATCATGTTTCATTATGTTAGTATGATTGACAACCTTTCTAGCATGATCAACATGATAATGAGTGAGTAGTCTCTTAGCTAGGGTTTAATGGGTGATTAGGGGAAACCAACATGGGGAATGATTCATGCTTAAATCAATATGCTTTCATATCTTATTTGCTTGCTTGTTTTGATCTTAATACATGCACATGTTATATTTGATGAAATGCTAAGCCTATGAATCCTTGCATTTATCACCATCTCTTATCTACTCAACTTGACTTGTAAGACATAACACAACTCGAGTCTTGTTAGACCATGCATGTGTTGAGTAGGGAAGATTAAGTCGACTTGTAGGTGTTGTACAATCTAATCGATTCGGCTCCGGGACCCAAACTTTCCTAGGATTGTAAGATATAACCCAACTCAATCCATCACAACAATAATTGCTTGCTTATAATTTGAGAACATGTTTGTATGATCATATCCCATGATTCCCCTATGATCCCATGACACCCTAGTGCCTTTAATCAATTGTTTACACCCCTTATTTTATTCATCTTGCTAGTTTATTTTCATTGCTATTTTAGTTTAGTAACCTTCTACATCAACCCAATTTGTGACACCCCCTAGACACTACTAGTTACAATAGAATTCTCATTTCAATACCCGTCCCTTGGGATCCGACCTTTACTTGCCGCTTTACTAATTGTAGAGTTGTTTGTGAAGTATAAATTGTGTTTTGTATCGACCATTGACCAACGACCACATATACTTAATTGTGAACACGAAATGGCCTCGATCAGGACTTGAGCTGATTTGAAGATAAAGAACTCGATCAAGCAGCTTTACCACTCGATCGAGTGGTTTCTACCTCCTCTGGTGGTCGATCGAGTGGTTTTCCACTCGATCCTTATCTTGCAGAAAGGCCAGTTACTCGATCGAGTAACTTTCTACTCGATCGAGTAGATTTGCTGAGGTTTTTGCTCGATCGAGTGGTTTTAATCCACTCGATCGAGTGGTTTCGCTGTTTATGGGCTTTGAACAGCTCGTGTGATGATTTATTTCGCAAAACTCATTTACTTTTCTATTTAAACCTACGTTAACTAGGTTAATAGGCATCTTTTTATCTATAAAGAAAACTTTACTGCGTACTTCATTCCTCTCTACTGTAACCTTGCTTTTGGGATTATTCTTGCTCGGAATTTGTGTTCTTTACGCCGGATTCGCATTGATTGTAATTCTTTCTCTTCTCTTATTAATAATTAATATTTTGTTTGCTTTAATCTCTCGTTTCGTTGCATTTATTCTTCTGCCCTAATTCTCTTTTATGCTTTTTAATTGTTCTCTCATTATGTTTACTGCTGGAATATTATCTGTTGTTAGTTTAATTAGCGATATGAGTAGCTAAACCCCTTTCATGTTGGGATTAGGGGATCTGCGGTAGGAAAGTGACGATGTAGTAAATGAATTAGACGAATTGATTACAAGGTTCTGTCACCATAGCAATTTAATTGTATTTATCCGACTTAGTTGAGTGCACACTTCTATGTTAACCTTTAATCTGGCTAAAATTAATCCTAGATCGAAAGATTGGACTAAATAGGCCTGCTATGAACAGTAGACTACCCTGACGAGAATGAAAGTTAAGTTAGCGGTATTTTAGGATAGAAAGTGGGCCGAGAGGACCTTTCAACATCCGTCTTACATTAATTCGTCTGAGTCATTTACAGCTGAGTCACTGGACTGCCGCAGTGAACCGAAATCCTGACATGTCCCTCTTTATCTGATAGTGTAAACTCATTTTCTGTCTTTACTGCTCTTGCCCTTTATTTCTCTTCCCTTCAAAACTCGTAGTTTAGATAACAAATCAAACAACCCCCCCCCATTTGTGACCAAATAGACGGACTTCTACAAATATCTTGCCTCCCTGTGGAGATCGACCTGACTTCCCTAGCTATATAGTTAGTTGAGTTAGTTTATTTTTGACAGGTATACGACAGACGTGTCAAATTTTGGCGCCGTTGCCGGGGAGGCAATTGCCCTATTTGTTTTTCGTTCCGTTTATTTTTCCGTCTCAGGGAATTTTTATTCCTTGAGGCAGTTCTTATTCATTTCCTTTCAGTGTTTTTTATGCCCAGGTCAGACAGGTGTGAATTAGTTTCAGCTGATTCAGAACCAGAGAGATTATTCAGGCATAGACTCCGTCTGATAAGGAAATCACGAAAGGAAGACTTGAGTACTTTCGAGCCAGAGCTTGATCATTTTCTTTTCACGGAAGACAGTCCGATTTCTACAGTAAAGATGCCTAAACTTTCTTGTCATTCAGTGCCTAAAGCCTCTTCTATTCCCAAAGGTTTCAATCTCCAGACTGAGGATGGGAACACCTTTGATATCCGTCCTTCTTATATCAATCTGGTGGAGAGAAACATTTATAGAGGTGTGGCTGGCGAAGATCCGAGGAAGCATATGGAGACCTTTACCGACATCGTTCTACTATCCCCGCCACTAAGGGGTAACTCAAGACAAGATTAAGGAAGTTCTATTTCCTTTCTCTTTAGCCGATTGACCAGGGAGTGGTCGATCGACTTGGACCGCACACTGCTTTGGGGTTCTGATTGGGACTCTCTTGCTCTTGCATTTTACAAGAGATATTTCCCTCCACAACGCACCAATTTGCTGAGGGCCAAGATTACTAGTTTCAGACAGGCTCCCGATGAGAGTTTCTATGAAGCATGGACACGATTCAAGAAGTTGGTGAGGTCTATTCCTCACCATGGTTTTGACCCATGGTTCCTAGCCAATCAGTTCTACAATGGGCTGTATAATGACCACAGAGCCATACTTGATGCGGCATCTAGTGGGAGATTCCAGGAGAACACCGATGATGATAAGGGGTGGTCTCTTATTGAAGAAATGGCTAATCACAGTGCTGAATATGGTAACCCGAGGGATGGGATTAGAACAGTTCATGCAGTCGATAAGCAGGTTTTGGCTCAGCTGGAGACCATGAATGCTAGGTTCGACAAGTTGGAATTACAAGCTGCTGGGGAGCCTCAGACGGTCCATGTTCTTACTAGGGGAAAGACCGTTTCTTGTGAGAGATGTGGAGGTAATGATGGCCACTCTACTGTTGGCTGTCTTGTAGAGAAGGAACAAGTCCTTGCCTTTCAGCAATATAGGCAAGGAGGGGGTTCCTATTACAATAATCAAGGGGCAGTCCATCCCAATCCGAGGTGGACTAGTCAGAATGTGCTCAATCCTACTCCTCCTCCGCACCAGCAGCAACCGTATGTCCCTCCACACAAGAATCAACAAGGCTATCAGAAGCCTCCTTCCTTTACTCCTCCTAACCACGGTGCATCATCTTCCGGTGGGGTGAGTGAAATTGGTGAGCTTAAGTCTATGTTGCAAGCTTTTACGAAGCAGTTTCAGCTGAGTGATCAACAAAAAGATGCTTCCATAAAGTCACTTGAAACTCAAGTTGCCCAACTAGCCATGAACCAATCCACAAGGAAGCAGGGTCAATTACCGACTCAAAATGAGAAGAATCCACACGAGACGGTAAATTTCATCAATCTGAGAAGCGGTCGTTCATATGAGGGACCGGAAATGCAGAAATCAGACCCGAGGAGAGTCAGAATCGATGGTGAACAGATTCGCGAAGAAAATGAGCTCACGGTAAAGCAAGTGCTCGATCGTTGGTTTGGTGGTCGATCGAGCAAATCTAGGGACGAAACTGGTCGATCGAGTGAAAATATCACTCGATCGAGTGATCAAGGAATTGGCAATGGTCGATCGAGTAGTTTTTCTACTCGATCGAGTGATGAGCAAAGAGGAGTTGATCGATCGAGTGGAAATTTTACTCGATCGATTGACATTGATGAGGAAACTGCTCGATCGAATGGGTATATTAGTCGATCGAGTAGTTTTGATGACGGGAAGCTTATTCGAGAGCCTGCTAGTGCTCGTTTAAGCGATAAATCACCGGAAAGACCTCGTTCGAGAGGTAAGAAGCATCCAAAGGATACAGAACTCGCTCCAGAAGACACATTGGAAGAGAGAAACAAGGGACTTGAGATACCTATTACAGTTCCCTTCCTGAGACGACTGCAGAATACAAAGGCCAATCAACAATTCGGCAAATTTGTCGAACTTCTGAAAAGCTTGGAAGTCACTGTGCCATTCACCGAGTTGCTGACAAAGGTACCCTCTTATCTTAAGTTTATGAAAGAAATTCTGAGTCGTAAGAGGACCATTAGTGATAGTGAGACCGTAGCTTTGACTGAGGTGGGGTCAGCCCTATTTCAAAATAAGTTACCTCCTAAGCAGTCGGACCCGGGTAGTTTTTCAATTCCGTGTCATATAGGTAACTATTTGATTGATAATGCGCTATGCAATTTAGGCGCTAGCGTGAGTGTCTTACCGCTGTCTCTGGCTAAGAGGCTTGGTTTGACAAAGCTGAGTTGCACTAACATGACAGTCCAGATGGCCGACCGTAGTATATCACGGCTACTAGGCATAGTAGAAGACGTACCTGTGAGGATTGGGAGGTTCTTTATTCCCGTTGATTTCATTGTCTTAGACATCCCCGAAGATGCACACACCCCTATTATTTTAGGGAGACCATTTTTGTCTACTGCTCGTGCAGTTATTGACGTCGGGGGGAAGACTTTGACCTTTCAGGTAGGGGACGAAGAGCTGATTTTTAATCAGTCTAAGTCCCGGAGGGCTCCCATGCAAGCTCAGCCTTGCAATGCTCTCTCTTCTATTGATCCTACTATTGACACTCCAGTTGAAAATTTGGAGTATTATGCTGCGATTGTTACCCCTCCGCCTCAGACTGAAAGCAAAAAGGAGGAAGTTCGTCTGTTTTCCTTGCTGCAGGTACAGATGAAAGCAATGAAGGAGCTGTCAAAGGATGTTGTGCAACTGCTATCAATCAAATTGAAAGTAAGGATGCTAAAGATGGTGATAGAGGAGCAAGGACGAGGAAAGTTCGCGCTTATGTGGATGTGAACTACTCCCCTCCTACCGTTTCAAATGATAATTCATGCTCATGGAAGTTGAAGAGGACAGTCAATGTTGCTGAGGTGACGTCCCCCAGTCAGGAGCCCTTCAAGGGGCTACTGAATTGCTTTGGGAATTAAACGGGGAAATGCCCCGTGTAACACTTTGTAATAGATAATTTTTGAATTTCCGTTGAATTTCTTTTATTGCGTTTAATTAGGACACTTAGTTTTTCGACTGCTTTTAGCGTATATTTAAGACTATAGACTGTTCTTATGCGTATTTGGTATTTTGGGAAATTTTTGCATGTGTTTTTATGCAGGTTTGGGGAAGTTTTACGTATTCCAAGGGAAGATTGGACGAAATTCAAGAGCTTACGCGAGAAAAGAGCTCGATCGAGTACCTTTTGTACTCGATCGAGTGAAAAATTGGTCGACCGAGTGCTTTTTCCAGTCGATCGAGTAAAGCATAAAGCGGGACTTCTCGATCGAGTAGATTTCTACTCGATCGAGCAACTGGAGCATCAAAAGTGCTCGATCGAGATGTTTAAAACCACTCGATCGAGTGAAAATGAATAGGACGCAGGGAGTTATTCTTTAAACTCCTAACTTTGTTTTCTATTTCATTTTATCCCTAATTTTCGACTAACCTTCCATTTTTGCGATAATAAACTCCCCCAAATCCCAATTTTTCTTGCCCAATCTCCAAATCCGCCACCTACAATCCCTTGCTTGTTAATTAATCTATCAAAACCCCTTAATTTCCCCTTAATTTGTGATCATCTACACGGTTTTAAAGAAGGGTTAGGGTTTGCGGTTTTTGGCTCGAAAAAATCGCTTGTTTGCTTGATTATTTGAAGATTAATTGCATATTTTAGGTTTATCTCATCAAGTAAGTGATTCCTCTAGCTTCATTGCACTTTGATTTCATTATTTTTGCATTCTCATGAGGAAAATTGAATTAGGGTTCGAAAATCCATGGTTAGTCGATTTTTTTCGACTTAATTTGTGTTTATTGCCCTTGTTTCTCTTGCTTGATGATCAACCCCAATTCCTCGCTGTTGTTGCATGCTTAATTCGAATTCTACATGAATTTTTGCGATTTGGACTCAGGACAGTCGAAAATTTCGACTGTCAGACGGGTTTTTGCTGCTGTCATTTGTCTAAGTTAGCTTCCTTGTTGCGATAATGCTGCTGTTTGTAGAATGTTTAACATGCCTAACATGCTTCCATTCGAATGTTGTGCGAATTTTTGCGATTAGGGTCATTTCGATCGAAATTCTTGGTCGACGAGACGGGTTTACTTGCTTCCATGGCTTAATTCACCTCGTATTGCTTATATGCTATTGTTGTTGTTGTTATGCCCCCCCTCGTCGCCATTTACATGCTGCTTTTCGACTTTGTTAGAGGAAATTTTGAGGAATTGTTGGAATTATGTGCTGTAGGTCGGATATTTTCGACTGGTAGGGGAGTTCCTATGCTGTCACATGCTAATTTCATGCTGTTTCAGCCCTGTTAGCCATTATTTTCTTATAATACCCCTTACCCTTTGTTTACAGGATGGATTCTAGTTCTTTACCATCTACTAGTTCGTCCTCCAGTCCGTCTTTGTCTGAGACAGTGGCCCCTATTTGTTGCCACTTTGTCTCCACTTTAGTGACTCTGCAGCCCAAGAGTGTTTCTAGTTTCAGTGCGCAGGGACGAGTTTTTTGCTCTAGCTAGCTCATTGCTAGCTCGATTCAGTCGCCACTTCTCTACGGTCACCACCACAGCTAGCACTGCTGCTAGTTCCTCTTCAGTGGTGACCACAGCAGCCACTACCTCCGCACCAGCCTCTACTTTTGCACCTGTGGCGGACTCGCCAGCAGTCGCAACTGCCTTTAGAGCAGCCCTGGTTCCTCACACCGTCGCCTCACGGGCTTCCGCTTTGAGTTCTAGAGGCCGGGGTCGTATACAGTCCCGAGCTGCACCAGCTCCAGTTACCTCTACTTCCGCTCCTAGCACTTCTACAGCTGTTGCTTCTGCCTCTACTTCTGGCACAGTCACGGTCCGAGGGGACACTTCCCTCGACCCTCACCCAGACTACCCACAGGTACATTTCGTTAATGTTTTACATTGCAAGAAATTTTATCATTTAGTACGCTGTGTGCATGTACCTTCCCGATTTCTAGAGAAATCGGCACTTGAGAGACTCGGTATTTACGAGTCGGTCTGTGACTTACTTCAGGGCACGGGGATGGCTGGGCTCATCACTATGAGCGGCCGCACTTTTCTGGAGCTGAGCCTCGAGTTTCTCAGCTCTTTTACCTTCTCCTCGGGGGCTTACGAGACTGACCCCGATTGTTCTTTAGTGTCCTTCCGGTTATTTAACCGGACTTTTCCGATGACCTTAGCGGAGTTTGGTAGGCTACTTGGCCTTTCCTCTACGGGCGTGACTGTTGCCCCGAGAAAGGTCCACCGCCAGCTGTGGCAGACTTTAGCTCAGACCACCTACCAGGAGCGAAAGCTCCATCAGGTCCACCTTCCCCCTGTCCGTGTTTTCCTTAGACTGATGGGGAGCACTATTTTCGGCCGAAAGGAGCCGAACAACATGACCAACACCGAGCTCTCCATCCTGGGCGGTTACCTAAACATTGACTGTGGAGGTCCTTTTACCTTCAACATTGCCTACTTGACCGCCCAGTACCTTCAGAGCCAGGGGCTGAAGGAGACGGGAACCATTGCCTCCGGTGGCATAGCCACCATTCTTGCCCGTTCTCTTTTCCCCGACTTGCCGCGCAACTTGCAGTACCTCAAGGGAGAGAGGCTACTGAGTCTGGAGGCCATGCATTCTCAGCATTGGCTGACCCCAGACTACCAGACTTGGAAGATAGACGGTCCTTGTCTGTTGACTTACCTTGTGACACTCTCCCCCGTCTTTAGCCCTCGCCCACTGTTGCTAGGGGCCACCGTTTGCCGTCACTGCCTAACCTTCACCTTCCACTCCGACCACGACCACCTCCCACCGCACCTGCCGCTAAAAAGCGGCGTCTTGAGACCGGAGAGGGGTCTACACCTTCAGGGAGTGCCCAGCCTTCCACGGCTACTCCCGATCCGACCCCTACTCCTACTACCACTATCACTCCTACTCCTACTCCCACTGACCAGACACAGACTGAGCCGGTCCTACCGGCTACTTTTGTACCACCTCCTCCTTTTGTGGCGCCCTCGGTCCTGGACCAAGGGGGCGCAGTTTACGGTTTGTTGCTTGAGGTTGCAGCGCGTCAGGCTCGTATGGAGAGGGACTTGGCTCTTGCCTTGCACCCTCTGTACGAGTACCACTTGTGGTGACACAGGCCGATCCCAGAGGATTGGCCACACCCTTCCTTCTTCCGGTTCCCGCCTGAGGGGTACCCGGAGTCTGCTGATGAGGAGGAGGAGGAGGACCAAGAGGTGGCAGTGGAGAGAGCTCGAGTTGAGGAGCAGAGGAGGAGAGAGGAGGAGAGAGACCCGGAGTACACGGTGGTGGACGACGACGATGAGTAGCTACTGGTCTACTCACTTCCCCAGTTTTCTGGCTGGTTTGGGGAAGTTCGTATTTTGTATGTATTCTCTACTCTTTTATTTTGTCTCCTTTTATTTATTGTTTTTATTTTCTTATTGGTTGTATATTCCCGTTCCCCTGTATATATCTGCTGGTGTTTGCTGGAGGAGAACGAGGGCGTTGTCCGTTTTGGTTTGGGGGAGGGTATTGCATCCTTTTGAGTCTGCATTTGGATTTGTTTTGCATTCACGTTTATTTTTCAGCTTGCATTGTTGTTTGTTTTCATTAAAAATAAAAAAATCCAAAAAAAATTAGAAAATTTCAAAAATTCAAAAAAAATTCACGTTTATTTTTGCATATAGGTTGAGTCGGAACGGTAGATTTCCATGATGACAATGCATTATAACTTGTCATTTTACTTGAGCCCTGCATTTTATTGATAGTTATTAGCTTTGTCATACGCATAGTCTACGAGTTTCTGTTCAAATATAGCCGACTGTTTAGACTTGACCTGATAAATTGGCAAACTACTTGAAAATTCTGAGTTTTAGAGCCCATAACTGGTGACATTCATGACCAGTTCATTAGGAATTGAGAGTAGTACTCCTTGCATAGCATGTTCATCATTTTTGCACTTTTATGACATTCAATTTCGAGTCAAATGCACATATTCGGGTTTGTGGTTGGTGTCACATGCAGGGAGGTAATTGCAAATTTCCCTTTCTTTATATTTTTCACCCATTTAGCTCCACATAAGCCAAATTTGCCCTTTTTGACCCATTAGCTACATTCCAAATTAAGCCTGCCTAGTCAAGCTAGTTAGTATGTTCTTTTGGGTATGAGTGTTCCGGTTGCATTTTGGCCCGTATTTCTGTGTTAGGAGTTGTTGGAAAATAGAGGAAGGAGGAAGGAAGAAAAAAAAAAGAATTGAAAAAGAAATAAAAGAAAAGAAAACGTGAAGGTGGAAAGAAAAAAAAATGAAAAAAAAATGAAAAAGAAAGAGCTGGAAAGACGTGAGAAAAAAAAAGAAAGAAAAAAGAAGAAGTTTGAAAAAAAGAGAAGTTGTTCTTGTTTCAGTTAGTTATTTCAGACGGTGTTGTTTTCGACCGTCTGTCTCCTCTGTTCTTATTCTATATTTTTTTGAGGAGATTGTGTTTTGAGTCTAGTGAGTTGTGTGCCAAAAGAAGGGCACTTGTTTGAAGAAGTTTGAAAAAAAGAGAAGTTGTTCTTGTTTCAGTTAGTTATGTACTTAGTTTTTCAGTCAGTTGAGATTCGGATGGTTTCTTTATGGTCCTGTTAGGAACTAGCTTGACGCTTTTACCTCCACATTTCCATAACATGTTTTGCCTTTTCTCACCTGAACCTCAATATTCCCATATTATTTGTAAGCCCTCGACTGTGACGGACATTATCGGTTGGAGTGTGTGCATTAGTACTTGAATTGTCTTTCATTTTTGTTGCATGCATGCTATGTAGGTCGCAGTTAGGTGAGTGACTGTCTTTTCGTACCTCTTTTACATATATCATTCACCTTTGCTTCATGAGAGAAGAGTGACCACGAGAGAGTCGGATTTTGTTGGTCTTGCAAGGTCGATAGGTTGGCTATAATTCTGAACAGCTTATAATTCGTTTGCGTATTGATCGCTTAGCTTTAATCGTTAGTTTTTGTTGCATTAAATTGGTTCAAGTAGACAAGTTAAGCTAGCTCTGAGTTATCATTTCCGTTCCATTAGTTTAGTTTTGAGTTTACTCGAGGACGAGTAAAGGTTCGGTTTGGGGAGATTTGATACGTGCTTTTTATATAGTCTTTTTAGCCTATTTTAGCACGTATTTCGATGCATTTTTATACTGTTTCTATGGTATTTTGCCCCGAATTGGCTACTTTGGTTCGTTTTGTCCATTTTGTAGAAATGAACGCGAAAGTAGTGGAATCGTACTCTTTTTCGTCCTTTTTGCATGCATTTAGAGGAGACGGGATTGTTCCAGAGTGAGATACTGCATTTCGAAGCGTCATGGCATGGATTACGAGGCATTTAGGCGTGGACTTGAGCTGATTTGAAGATAAAGAACTCGATCGAGCAGCTTTACCACTCGATCGAGTGGTTTCTACGTCCTCTGGTGGTCGATCGAGTGGTTTTCCACTCGATCCTTATCTTGCAGAAAGGCCAGTTACTCGATCGAGTAACTTTCTACTCGATCGAGTAGATTTGCTGAGGTTTTTGCTCGATCGAGTGGTTTTAATCCACTCGATCGAGTGGTTTCGCTGTTTATGGGCTTTGAACAGCCCGTGTGATGATTTATTTCGCAAAACTCATTTACTTTTCTAGTTAAACCTACGTTAACTAGGTTAATGGGCATCTTTTTATCTATAAAGAAAACTTTACTACGTACTTCATTCCTCTCTACTGTAACCTTGCTTTTGGGATTATTCTTGCTCGGAATTTGTGTTCTTTATGCCGGATTCGCATTGATTGTAATTCTTTCTCTTCTCTTATTAATAATTAATCTTTTGTTTGCTTTAATCTCCCGTTTCGTTGCATTTATTCTTCTGCCCTAATTCTCTTTTATGCTTTTTAATTGTTCTCTCATTATGTTTACTGCTGGAATATTATCTGCTGTTAGTTTAATTAGCGATATGAGTTGCTAAACCCCTTTCATGTTGGGATTAGGGGATCTGCGGTAGGAAAGTGACGATGTAGTAAATGAATTAGACGAATTGATTACAATGTTCTGTCACCATAGCAATTTAATTGTATTTATCCAACTTAGTTGAGTGCACACTTCTAAGTTAACCTTTAATCTGGCTAAAATTAATCCTAGATCGAAAGATTGGACTAAATAGGCCTGCTATGAACAGTAGACTACCCTGACGAGAATGAAAGTTAAGTTAGCGGTATTTTAGGATAGAAAGTGGGCCGAGAGGACCTTTCAACATCCGTCTTACATTAATTCGTCTGAGTCATTTACAGCTGAGTCACTGGACTGCCGCAGTGAACCAAAATCCTGACATGTCCCTCTTTATCTGATAGTTTAAACTCATTTTCTGCCTTTACTGCTCTTGCCCTTTATTTCTCTTCCCTTCAAAACTCGTAGTTTAGATAACAAATCAAACAACCCCCCCCCCCATTTGTGACCAAATAGACGGACTTCTACAAATATCTTGCCTCCCTGTGGAGATCGACCTGACTTCCCTAGCTATATAGTTAGTTGAGTTAGTTTATTTTTGACAGGTATACGACAGACGTGTCACTTGAGTTACGGAGGGACTCGTGTGGTTGAGACACGACGTCTGGCAGGGGATCCGGTTGGCTTCCGGACCCAGTACGTCTGGGCGTGTCCCGGTACCTGTTTGTGGTTATCGATATGTTTGGGCATGTCCCGGTACCAGTGTGGTTGTCGGTATGTCTGGGCATGTCTCGGTACCGTGGTGGTGGTTGTTGATGGTGGTTCATTCATATCATGGCCATGTTGTATGTTGACACTCAAGTCGAGTCACACTTTATTTATTTTAATGAAACTGACGTTTGTTGTCTGTGTCTTGTCACCTATCTCTTTTGGGGTGGCCGGTGTCGATCTATATGATATTATTTGGTCATATGGGGAGCAGGTTATGATCAGGTTGTTTGGATAGTACGCGG
Organism: Silene latifolia; assembly: GCF_048544455.1. Classification (NCBI taxonomy): domain Eukaryota; kingdom Viridiplantae; phylum Streptophyta; class Magnoliopsida; order Caryophyllales; family Caryophyllaceae; genus Silene; species Silene latifolia. Next base: position 135,529,229 of record NC_133536.1, read on the forward strand.
GAGACGGGACGAGCTTGATGATATCACGAGATGAGTCTAGTTGGCAGACGAGTATAGTTGTCATGAATTGTACTTTTATTCATTTGTTTATGTTTATGTAAATTCACTAAACATTTATATTAATAAAATGTTCTTTGATTGAAGTTTTGAAACACTACCTCGGGAAACCGAGATGGTAACGCTCCAATTATCTTGGCCGGATAGTTGGGGTGTTACAATCAACCACCTCGGCATTAAGAGCTTCTTCTCTAATTTGATCAATGCTATGGCGCTACGCATCCTCTACCATATCCCTATAGGGATTGTCAGAGGGCATTGCCATTTCCCCTTCTTCAACGGGGTATTTCTCTCCGTGACACACCCAATCATAATAGTTATCACAAAAACCCTTTAGACCAAGGTGTTTTCGTACTTCTTGCTCAACTAAATACTTTTTTATTTTTGCACTTAGTACATGGACACCTAATTTCTTTATTTCTACAGAATTCGTCTTGTTGCTTAACATAATCAATGCATTTATCAACACCTATTACGAATTCCTTCCTTAATTTTTTTATTGGAATCCAATCTTTCATACATCCAGTTTCGTTCCAATCTCTTCATTGCAAATCTACAACAACAATGCTTATGTACCTCTTCCGGGTACTACCAAGATTGATGAGATGCTAATCTTCCGATCCGACACCACTATTGGATTACCTTTGAAGGCTATGAGCGAAGGATCAAGTGGCTCACTAAGGGAAGCACCCCCATATTTCTTCCAATGGAAGGTTTAACAAGAGTATCACCTAGGAGGGGTCCCCTTTTACAAGTACCATCCTACCTTGTGCCAACCCGTTCAAGCCAAGCAAGTCGAACCCCACCTCCTACCCAACCTCAACAAAATGAGCCTCAAGCGAATGATCAAGGAAAAGTTGTTATCCCGCCTTACCCCTTTCCTTATCAACCTTACAATCACCCAAATCCCTTCATCCTTCCTAGAGATGACTTTGTAACGGGTCTACTCCAAGATTTACACCACAAGCAATATGAAGCTAGAGTAGACAATTATTATGCTCTTTATCCACAATTTCACCTGTTGGCTCATCAAGGGCACATTAGTGAAGAGGGAATGCTTCCCTCTTGGGCTCAAATGGAAATCCTTTTTCCAAACTCGGAGCATGCCAACGGTGGAGCACATGGACATGGAGAAGGAAAAGGAGCGGGGTCAAGTGGTGGTGATACGGTGGAGGTCAATAGCGATGGAGACGAATTTATGGATTTCTATGAGAGCGATGAATCACGAGCGCAATGGGATAGTGATCTTGGAGGGGATGATGATAACCAATGAAGATGTTTGTAGGCTTAGTGGAGCGGGCAAGAGGCACCCACCATGGCTTCGGTAAATCTCTTCATTTCCCCCTCATTTTTCTTGTAAAAAATTTCATGCTTTTCTAACTTGGTTAATGATTAATTGTTTCAAACTCTAGACGTGTCCTTGTAAAAATTAAGGACTATTTTTCCACCTTAGCAACATCAAGGTGATGATAAATTTATTGTTCCCGCTTTGAAAATCCAAAATGACAATTAGGATTCATGCATTGCATCCTTTCCTTGTGCATGAACTCCCCCTATTTTTACACTAGAAATAGTGTCTTACTTGGTTTGGGGAAGTTCAAACACAAGGGATGCGAGTTAATTAAAATTATCTCTCCGAACAATAGAAAGCATGCATCATATAGAATAGATTAGAATGCATCACTTATGTATATATGTCATATAGTTTGCATATTAGTGTAGAAATCATGCATATTCATTTAGCTTGCATTGCATAATTTCCTATCGTTTTGGCAATTGAGGACAATGCCCATACTAGTGTGGGGATGGGAAATTCTAACTTAACTTTTAAAATAAAAAATGATAAAAATTGAAAAATTTTAAAAACCATAAAAATTTGAAAAATTTAAAAATCAAAAACATGTCCTTTCCTTTGTGGTATAGAATTGTTGTTTGTTTCTCCTCTTATCACATTGGATCGACTACGCCACATCCGAGGCATGAGGAATATGAAGACCGCATGGTATGATCTTTCCAATTTCCTTTTTCCTCTCTATGTTAATGACTATGTAGCTTTATTTTGATTGATGCGGTACAAACCAATGTGATCTTAGGAGTTGCATGTAGTTTATATGGTATACTAGTTGATACAAGCATATGCATTAGGTTGTATAAATGTTAGTTGCATCATGGCATGTAGTTGCATTTTAGGAAATTTTTTGTGAAAACATCTATTTGGGAAACTTGACAAGTGTATATAAAGCCCTTGTAGATACTTTTTCTTCTTGAGACTTTGCTCATTAGAACACCTCTAAAACACCCTAGGATGTGTCATGCTAGTATCCTTTGACCCATGGACTAAGGCCTAGTCAAGAGTACCTTGTGATGTGATGACTCCTTGGCTACCGTTTATTCCAAAGTGACCCTTGAAACCATGCAACCATCTTCCACTTCTATCATCATTTTTATCAACAAAAAAGGAATGGGCACAAAAATTATCAACTTGAGTTCAAGTACCAAAATGAAAAACAAGAAGTTTGCACAAACTTGCATCAAGTAAAAGAGGAGTACAAAAATAATAACTCCTATGCTTCAAATAAAAGCACCCTTGTTACAAATTAGGGTGACTTTGAAAATGTTCAAAAAATGCAAAAGTTGAAAATTGTCAAGCATCAAATTGCAATGAATCAAAGAAATGGCAAAGAAAATTGTTCTCAAAAATGTCAAATACCACAAGAAATTTGGGGGGAATAACAAAACCAAAATCAAACTCCCTTTACGAAACTCAAAGTACATTGATCCCTTTTTCAATTGAACCCACTTTTGTGCATGGTAGAGAGGGGACGACCCTTCTTCTTGTCTAGGTAAGAGGGGGAATTCCGCGATCCTACAGTGTTTTTAACATCATAGGGAGTCTACTCTTGACGAAAACATTTAGCAATTGAGGACGAAGGTACCCTAGCTTGACATAACTTGGAGGTGATTTATTGGTATCCTTCTAGGCTTAGTAACTTGAAGAAACCATATCTATAATGGAGTGTGTACCCTTAGATTGCTTCCCTTCTAGATAATTTCCATCACTTAGATGAGGAAAGTGGCTATTCTTTTGTAGATGCATCCATTACCTTCTTTTGTGTGCTTAATGATTGGATGTATCGCCATTTTGGCAAGCCCCACCTTGCTTTGCAAGAAATCATCTTACCTCATGGATGTCTTGTTGCGAGTTGAAGGAGTAGAGTGAGACCCGCTAATTGTCTTATATCGGCTATATTAGTAGGTTAGTATAAATAAAGGTCATAGTTTTAGTCACCTCTTTACTCGGGACGAGCAAAGGTTCGGTTTGGGGATGTTTGACGTGACTCATATCTGAGCACATTTAGTCCCCGAATTAACCTCGTTCCCATGCTTTCTAGCATATATTAGGGTCATTTCTTATCTTTAGTTTCCCATTTTTCATATTCTTTGAGGTTTTGTGTCCTTGGTAGGAGAGTATCGCTAACCTTGCATTTATGAGGCGAAATGGACCTAAATGCATCACATCTAATGACCAAGCATCCAAGAGGAGACCAACAGTAGAGGCCTAAGCAAATAAATAGAGTGAAATGGGCAATGATGAAAAGATCCTTGCATCCCCAACATAATCCTCATATATTGTTAAGAAGTCAAACAAGAGAACAACTCTGTCCAACGATCCGAGCGGCCCGAGCTCGGGACGAGCGGATCAGAGCAACTATCCGAGCGTCCCAGAGCTGGATTCGAGCGTACCACAGGGCATGATCCGAGCGTCTCCTGGACGATCCGAGTGGATCTTATTACAGGACAGCCCGTGCTTCAGGTGAGGACGAGCGGATCCTGGTGGGAGTTGTAAGCATTGTAATACCCACAATGTTTAAGGACTCTTTTGACTGACCCTTTGACCAGGAAAGACTTTAGGGAGAAATAGGTGTGAGACTAGGTTAGGGTAAGTGCCTTACTAGAGTGTTTACTCGACCTAGCAGGGACTACTCGGCCGAGTAGTGTGTATAATCGACCGAGTAGAGCCTACTCGGTCAAGTATGGTAGTACTCGACCGAGTATGGCTGCTTTTGACGCGTCGATATAAAAACACAAGTCCGCAGAATTCATTTCATTTTTCTCATTTTCGACAGTTTCTCTTCCTCTAACCTTAACCTACCTCTCTCTCACCTATCACCCCTACCTCCATACACTCTCTTATATGTAGCCTAAACCTCAACCATGGGAAGGACGGGATTTACATAGGAAGGATGTGTGCATGGTTGTCGTCCGTGTCACCGTCAGTCCGCGTTATTAGGTAAGTCGTTGTTTTTTTGTCTCTTTCAGAAGATTGTTGGGAGTAGTTATATAATAGGATGTGGTCATCGTTGTAGATGCGTCTCGGAGTCTTACTTGGCTGTTTGTGGATGCATTTTCACGGTTGGCGAAAAGGTAGGGTTTCCCTATTCAGTTACTGTTAATTGATTTAAGAATGTGATTGTATTGTGTATGACTGTTTTCTGCTGATCATCGGAGTGTTGGTGTGGTAATGGTGGTTATGACGATATTGTGATGGTTGTGGTGGAGTCACTTGCGGGAGTGGCTTCACGCCCTAGTTCGCCCTCCGTGGAACCCGTCACGGGAGGGGATGTGCACATTAAGGGACAGGGTTATCGCTCGTTGATGAGCGGGATTTTGGTGGGGATTGGCTGTGGTCCCCCACTGGCGGCGTGGGCTACCTGTTGCGATGGGTAGTCTGGCAGGGCTACACACTTTGGTGTGTAGTCGGCTACTGTGTGAGATCGGGAGACCGGAGATAGTGGATAATAAGATGGTTACTTATCGTACTTATCTTATTTTAATTGTTCAGTAACTGACCCCGTGTTATATTTTCAAAACTGTGGTGATCCATTCAGGGATGGTGAGCAGTTGGCTTAGCAGGTACCGTTGGTTTGTTGTTGTTGGGCATGGAGAGGACCGAGTCATCACGCTACCGACTTAGATGTTCTGATGTATGGGTTCTATAGTAGTCATAGCTATCACTTGTATCCAGTTGTGTATCGTGGTTGTAAAGTGTTAAAGAAATTAATTATAAATGTTCTTTTATTGTCTATTTGATCTACTACCTCGGCTGACCGAGATGGTAACACCTTCATACACTGGGATGGTCCTTGGTAAGGCGTCCTTGTGTGCGGGGGTGTTACAAAGTGGTATCAGAGCCGACGATTTTGGAACCTGAACCAATGAACAAAATGAATATAGGGTATCAAATTAAAATGAACCTGGTGTATGTGCGTTGGGAGCCCCAGCCGATGCTAGATTTCGGGTGAGTAGGCGCCCTTATTTCAAAATCACGGCCCTATCGTGCTTAAGCCAGCCACTGGGAAAGGGTAGTCAATAGGAGTAGTTGCTTGAAGAGTGTTTGCTAAGTATGTTTGCTAATCGTATCACATGTGCCAGTGTGAGTCTTGCATATAGTGACTATGGTAGTGATGATGTTTTGTATTGGTTGGAATGGTTGCGGAGTTGTGATTAAAAAAAAAATTACGATTGATGAAATGTGGAACCCTTTTTGTGTATGGCAAAGTTAAGTTGAATGACCTGTTTGGTAATTGTGGCATCATACGATGGTTAATGTTACATGAATGTCTTGATTAGTGGGAGTAAAGGATGAATTGTGGGAATTGTGATGTTGTAGAGTTATAAACTGACCTATGCAGGTATGTAGCTAGTTTTAGACATGTGTTTGGACTGTGACATAATTGTTACTGTAGTTGAGGTAAGGAACGTAGGTGGAACGCTGATTGATTAGGTAATGGTTATGTATAATTCGTGTACGATACGTGTTTATGTGGTATAATTAAGTTCTAATGGTGACGAGCCCTATGGCACGGAACTCCGAACGTTGTTACTTGTTTTGCAGGTTCAATAATTTCGGAATTCCGTTCCTGTTCTGTGACACTCGACCGAGTATAGAAGCATACTCGACCGAGTAAGCCACACTCGGCCGAGTATACTAGCACTCGACCGAGTGCCCATTTTGTCAGATTACGAATCGCTACTGATCTCGAAAACTAGACCGAGCATTATTAATACTCGACCGAGTAGTCCATACTCGGCCGAGTAAGCCCAATACTCGACCGAGTATGGTTTTATCGTGACTTAGCCGGGTTGTTCTAAAAACCCTATATCCCTTCTTTTCTTCTCATTCCGCCTCCAACTTCCTCTTCTTTTCTCCTCTAAAACTCCATATCACTTATCTCTCAAACCTTTGGGTGATTTCTTGGTGGTTGTTTGTGGATTTTCCCCTCTTTGCTTGCCAAAACTTCCTTCAAGGTAAGGTTTTAAATCAATTTCTTTCATTTGTTCTTAAAGTTATGGTATGCCCTTGCTCAAACTTCGAATCCCTATCATGTGTAACTGAAATTGGGTTTCTTCCTCTGATAAGTCGAATTTAAATGCTTATAAACATCGTCTAAGCCATCACTACAGCAATTTCACGATTCAAATCGCTTCTTGTGTGATACAAAGCTTTCTAGGGTTTTGCCTAGGTCGAATTTTTGGTCTTTCTATGGTTTTAAGATACTCTTTCAAGGATCATTGATGAGTAACATGACTCTTTTGAGTAAAATACCTTGTGTTTTGTGAGAAAAATTTCGTCTTAAAAGTTCGTCTAAAAAATTGTATACATTCCGAAAAACAGTCCATCTATGGCTATTTTCTGGTTAGAATATCCTTGTTAAAACCTATCTTCTTGCAGTATGCCAAAAACAAGGGCCAATGCAAACAAGAGGACCCGTGCCAACGTTCAATTTGAGATGGGTCAATCCAGTCAAGAAGCTGTTGTTCCACCGGTGGAAGCTTATCCATCGGTAATCTTTTCCGATTTCAAGCAACGTAAGGCCTTCATAGCCTTGATGAGTCGTCCTTTTCGACCTACTCGGTGTGTGAACCTCGAGATTTTGTAGACCTTGGGGATTAAGGAAGACATAACCCATATCTTTGAGACCTTGGGAATGAAGGGGTTGTATCACCTGAGAAAGAAGTCCTACCCTCATTTGACCTTGGAGTTTTTGAGCTCGTTTGTTTATGATGCAAAGGAGAAGATGGTCTCTTTTCGCCTCATGAACGAAGACCATGAGTTGACTTTGGATGAGTTTGCTGGCCACCTGGGCCTAGAGGCAGAGGGGACGGGGTATCTTAGTGATGTAGCTAAGAATAGTGGTGCACCTGTTTACCTTCCTTACTTGACTGGCCGACCCGCTCCTAGTGCTAGTGCTATGCTGATTAATGATGTTCAACACATGTCCCTTCGTATGTTCCTTAGGATGATGACCTGTCTGTTGTACTCGAGAGATGATGTGAGCAAACTTAATTCTTATGAGGTTATGTTGTTGATGTCTTACCTGAACCTGCACCGTAGGAAGCCCTTTTACTATAGCGCTCCGGGGGTGGTTTGTGCTAGCTTGGATCATATGGCACAGTCCCCGAACCGTCACATTGCTTGCGGGGCCATAGTGACCCGCTTAGCCTAGCGCCTGACTGACTTTGAGGCTCCACCTCCATCGGGGGACGAGTTGTCTGAGGCTGTGCCGACCATGAACACTAAATATTGGTGTAACAACAGGTGGTTGCGGAAGATGGATGATGGGTCTTATGCCTGGAGGGTGAGGGGATCATTGTGGATGGTACTTCCTGACCCCGCACGCCTCCCTGTGGTTGACCACTTAGCTGAGTGGGAGCTCGTGGGTGGGAAACCTAGACCAGGACCTCAGTATTATTTGATCGACCCCACCATTCTCCTGGACTTACCCGAGCCTTCAGCGGCATCTGAGGGACAGCAGGCTTCTCCCCCACCTCGTGAGCGTCGTAGAGTTAGACAACCTAGAGTGGACCCAGTTGAGACTGAGCCCTCTTACTCTATGCCGAGCTACTACCCACAGCAGTACTCGCCCTACCCCACAGTGCATGACCCTAGGATGCAGGTTAGCGACTTGACTGAGCGGATCTCCACCACCTTGGTGCTCTGCAACATGCATGAGATGGCCCTTAATCAGGGTATAGGGACTGAGCTGGCACAACCCGTTTGGTGGAGAGGACCCGGAGTGGACACAAGTATCTTCCATAGCTATGGAGTCAACCCTAGCTTTTGGAGGCCACCAGAGGAGGCTGAGTTTGGCTGCCTCGCGGGACCGTGGGGAGCCAACTATGGCAGCCAGCTAGGAGGAGGAGATTACTCAGCAGCGGGTTATCAGGGAGCTAGTACCTCGGGAGCCAGAGCATCAGGTGCAGGCGGTGATGACGAGATGAAGGGGGGTCCATATCAGTGATTTTCTTGTATTTTCTAGACTTGTTTCAGTTGTGGATGGATATTTATCGTTTCTTGTCGTACACTTTTATTTCAGATGACTGTACTTGGCCTTAAGGCCGTTACTTGTTTTCGTACACTATGGTTGTGATTTGGTAGACTTGGACATGCCTTTAAGAATGGCACTCGTGACTTGTTACAGGTTAGTTTGTGGGTGGAATTGTGTTTCATTGCTGAAATCGCTCTTTGCTCGTGAAAACTCAACCGAGTATAAAGAATACTCGATCGAGTAGAGCTTACTCGGCCGAGTAGACTCTTATACTCGACCGAGTAAAGCTCACTCGACCGAGTGATCCCTCATACTCGGCCGAGTATCAGGGTATTGCGTGATATAGTAATGTAATTCGTTTTAGCTTCTTATGTTTAATTCTTTAGTCTGGTGTGTACTATGTTAACTTGATTTTACCTTCATGTCCCCGTGTGGAGTACCTTGTTCAGGTGTAGCGGTAACGTTAATACGCCGTGTGCTTGGGTTGAGATGACAGTGGTATCATAACTTTTCATGTTTGTGTAGCTCTTTTAGTAGAATGTATGTATGCCTCTTTTCTTGCTTAGTAGTTGTAGGATAGTTATGGATTATGAGTAGAGTTGTGTTGTGGCTGTATACTAAATGTATGATCTGTAATAGTGTCCAGCTACGGGTAATCTTTGTCGTTGGGTGCATTGAACTTCGGGAACGAAGTTCCTTTTAGAGGGGTAGAAAACATACCGCGATACAAAAGTCCATATAAATAAAAGTTAAAACAAAGTTTTTGAGTGTTTAGCCTTCTTTACTTATATGCCTGTCTTCTATGTTCATCTTTCCGACGTTGTGTAATGAGCCAAAAATAGTGATAATTGACAAGAGAATTAGAATTGGATGATATATATATATATATATATATATATATATATATATATATATATATATATATATATATATATATATATATATATGCCTAATAGGATCGTGAGTTTCGTAATCGTGGTAGTTGGAATTGATTGTCTTGTGGTGGTACACATTGTATTGTCTTGCGGTGGTTGAGGTGGTTAACCTCGTTGTTGAGATGTGTGGGCTGAACTTCGGGGACGAAGTTCCTTTTAAGGGGGGAAGGCTGTAATACTCACAATGTTTAAGGACTCTTTTGACTGACCCTTTGACCAGGAAAGACTTTAGGGAGAGATAGGTGAGAGACTAGGTTAGGGTAGGTGCCTTACTAGAGTGTTTACTCGACCTAGAAGGGACTACTCGGCCGAATAGTGTGTATACTCGACCTAGAAGGGACTACTCGGCGTTGGGGGAGGGTTTCACCGCTGCGGTGATGGCTGCTGAGGACGAGGTCCTAGAGGAGGAGGCTGATGAGGAGGAGGAGGCCCCGAGACGGGCCAACGTTGGACGAGGTGTTCGCCAGCTGAGGGGAGCACCTGCGTGGGCTGAGACCTGGGACAGTAGGCACCTGCTCTGGGCTGCGGAGGGTCACCTGTCCTACAGGACGGTGTAGAGCTTGGTAAACAGAATTCATAACTCTTCATTCATCTTCTTTCATTTCTGTTTGTCATTCCTTTTCTTCTTCATTTGAGCTAAATATAGCTTTTGTTTCAAATCATCATAGGAGGCCGGGAACATCAGGTCGTTCTCGGGTTACACGACGGCGATGAGGTGCTACGAGAGGCTGTCGGTTGAGGAGCGAGCCATGATCGAGCGAGGAGCGTTTGGCGCCTTGGAGCAGGCTTGGAGGGACATTGCAAGGAGGAAGCTTCGGGCTAACCTCAGTCTCGTCCGAGCGTTCTTGGACCGGTTTTGGGACACGACCTCCACGTTTCACATGCCTTTTGGTGAGGTGGGGGTCACGTTGTAGGACTACGGCATGATTTCTGGTCTGCCGTGTGGGACTGAGGTGGTGGAGTGGCCAGAGACGGCCATGAGAGTTGACTCGGTGGAGGCCAGGAGGTTGATTGGCTGGAACTTGGCGCCGAAGGCAGCTGCGGTACCTGGTTTGGTGCCTAGTTCTTACGTGCGGGACTACTTCGTGGGGAAGACCCCGGCGTTGGTGGTGATCGAGAGGAGGGAGACGGCTCCTCCTCCCTGCACTGCAGAGCAGAGAGTCCGTTTGTGGCTCTGGTGGTTCTTGTCTTCGATTTACCTCGGAGACAAGGGAGAGAGGCTTTCGACGAAGCTCTTTCCCTTTCTTTCTGACCTGAGTTCCCTAGGCCGTTGGGACTGGGTCACTGCTGATTTGGCGGTCCTCATCCGCTTCATGAGGGCCATGGTTCGTCCGGAGTTGATGGAGAAGGGGACTTCTCCTGCTGCTGTCGGCCCTGGACTGCTATTGGAGGTATGAACCTTTACTTATTCTCATGAAAGATTATTTACTTTTCTTACCAAACCACGAAAGATCCTTGCTGATTATCTTGATTTACAGGCGTGGGTGTACTCCTAATTTCCGGGCCTCGCGCCCAAGAGGACGGAGCCGGTGGAGAAGGCCTATCCCGTCGTGAGCGATTGGGTGATGTGCCGCACGAGGAGTCGGCGTTCCTTCCACGACGTCTGTCGGCGGGAGGTGAACGCTATTCAGCTGGACGGCGTGAGTATTTCACCTTACATTTGTCTGTGTTTTCTTTCTCTACTTTTAGAATTGATCATAAGAATGACCCTTCGTTTGCGTTTCTAGTGGGTGCCTAGGCCTTGGGAGGAGTACGCTGGCGCTCCTCCTTTCGTGACTGAGGTCCTTCGATCTAGGAGCTCGAGCTGGCTGCTCCTGAGGACGTCAATGGGTCCTGTGTGGTACTTGGGTGAGCGTTTGGCTCGTCAGTGCTCTCGGGACATCTTGACGGTTCCCATCGATCCTCCTCGGACGACGTTTAGGGAGCCTTCTGAGGTTGAGAGGGAGGCTGACTTGGCTGGTGTCGGTGGCGACGCCCTCCTCCTTTCTGGTGAGGACTACTCGGCGTTCCTCTACGGGAGGTTGGCGTACTGACCGGTTGTGGTAAGTGCTTTTCCCTCTTTCATTTTTGATTGTTTATGCATACGATGAAAGATCATCGGTTAACGGAAATCATCTGGCTTTGCAGGAGGTCGAGGCGGCGGGCATCGAGCCCCCAGAGTACCCCGAGACCCTTGAGTACACCGACACGGCGAGGATGATGATGATCTCCGAGCTACGTGACTTTGACGTGGCGGTGAGAGATGTTGGCTTGCACGATTGGCAGCATCTGATTCGGAGGGGTGAGTCTTCTAGCCTGTGTAGTTTTCGTGTAAGAACACATTTGCTCGAGTTTGTTCAATTGCTAAACATTTTCCTTTTGAAATGTAGGTCGCGCCATCCCGGTCCGTGGCTTTGTGGAGGGTAGCCAACCGGCTGCGGGCTACTGCCGTCGAGGCACTTGCTGGTGGCCGAGGACGTCAGGTATGAACCTTTCGTTTACTTTATTTTTTAGTTTTCTAATTTTCCTTTATGCTTGAAATGATTGACATGAGCCGGCTCCGTCGTTTGCAGAGGGAGCGCGAGCTGGAGCGAGAGCTTGCCCAGTCCCGAGATGAGACGACTCGCCTGCTGAGGGAGCTCGAGGTTCGTGACGCCGAGGTTGCTGCACTCGAGGCGAGAGTTGCCGAGCTAGACGGCGACTAGCAGTAGCTTCTTGTTTTTTGGTTGTATATTTGTACATTTATACATTTTTGGACTTTGGATTTTGTTTTGGGGCTCAAGCCCCCAGTTTGGTGTACATATCCCTTTTTGGTTGTATATATGATGGCCTGCGTGCCTTTGCTGCTGGGTTGCTTTGTTTGTTCCTGCAGGTTAGCTTTGAACAGGTTTGGTAGATGACGGTTTACGTCGTCATGCTGCCGAAATTTACACGGAAATCACACAGAACATATATTTGTACATATGGCCTAATTTAGCGCAAAACAATGACTCGAAAATGCAAAAAAGTATGACCAGAAATTCAAAAATTTGGTCGGAAATGGCAAAAATGCAAAAATTTGGTCGGAAATGACCGGACGGTAGGGATGGTTACCCCCTAAAAAAGAAAAAAAATAAAAACATATAAGTTTGAAGTGGAGAGTGAAATGATTTCCCTAAAAGGAAAAGAGGTAAAGTTCGAAAAATGACATAATGAAATTAAATACCAAAATGTAAAAAAAAAAGAATAAATGAAATTAAATTGGTGAAATGATTCCCCAAAAAAAGAAAATTAAAAAGAAATGTATAAGTGTGCTAAAATGACGAAAATGTCGATATCGTCTCGAGATGCGTGCCCGCGAAATTAGGAAACACGAAATATGGTAACTTGACGCATTTACCAAAATAATAACCCGTATGAATAGGAAATTATGCGCTGAGGAATTTAGGAAAGATCCAACGCGGAAAATCACAGAAAAACAGCTGAGGAAGAGGCGCAGCAAGAGCTACGTCCCTTCGAAGAGGCGCAGCACCTGCTGCGCCTGTTCCCCAGTGCGTCCGTTCTAACGGATTTTAGGAAACAACTTTTAGTATAAATAAAGACATCGAAGGAGGTTTTGTTCACATAATTCTTCCGTCTTTCTTCGTCTTATTACACAAAACTCCCAAAATAAGCCTACATCATGAATACTCTTGAAATTCATCTAAAAGAATAGATAAATGAGTTCTCTAGTGTGGAGAAGTATGACATGGGTGCTTATAATTTTGGAGCACTTTTGAGCTTGAAGTTGATTAAGGTAGTCAAACCGTTTCTCGATGCTTGTCTTGACTATTGGGACCCGAATCATCACGTATTTGCCTTTCCTGGAGGTGACATCTGCCCATTTCCTGAGGAGATTGCTACGATTGGTGGTTGGAATCCGAAACATTTGCCAGCTATTCCCTCCACTTCTCAAGGGTATAAGAATAAGTTTAGAGACTTGCTTGGATTGGCCAGAGTTGATGTTGACCGTCTTGTGACTTCTAAAGGAGTGCGAATGTTGGATTTCATCGATCGCTTCATCAATAAGGCTGATCCTACTGTTTCTTATGTTGCAAGGCGAAGGGCATTCGGGTTTTGCCTGTTGCATGTATGTGTCCTTCAAGGGCACGTTGATGAGGACATGAGGGGCGATCCTCGTCTTTTGAGCCTGATTGAGCAAATGGAGCTGCGCAGGAGCCCAGCTTGTCTGTGTTTAGGAGAGATCCTATTGGGCTTGGATAACTGGAAAGCCAATCGCGACCTACCTTATTTGGGAAGTCCCATTATTTTGCAGGTAAAAGAATATTTTTGTTCTTTCTTTTGTTTTTCGTTTTTTTTCTTTTTTTTCTTTTTTTTTCCGGTTATTTTCTGTTTCTAATACCCGCTTTTGGTAGGTTTGGCTTATGGAGCGTTTCGATTGATCGAGCCCCCAGCTAATGTTCCTTCTTACCATGCTCGTTCGATTGCAATGAGGACCAGGCTTTACATGGTGGACTTCACTCGAGTGTGCAACTACTGGGAAAACAAGTTGAAAAGTGAAGATGGCCCCTTAATTAGATGGATCGTACCATGGTGGCACCTCAAATCTGTTACTAGAGTATCTTCCCTAGATCCTAACCGAGCTGTTCGCATTCCCGGTTTGGAGTTTATGATATGCATCTTCCCGGAGAGGTTGATGAGGCAGGTTGGATTGAAGTAGATGATCCCGAAGCTTGACACTGTCCCGCAGACTGCCGTGGCGCTTACTACGAAGAGTCGAAGAGAGTGGGCCATCAGATGGGCTCAGAGGAACATTTGGTTCTTGAATTCTTCTGTCAGTGCTCTATGGGTGTCAGATTCCTATATGCGGTGGAGGAAAGCTGCTACTCTGGAGGAACGTGAGAGACTGAGGAAGCGTGAACCTGTTGACTAAAAGGTTCGTGAGGTGGAAAAGGAGAAGGAGAAGCATCTGACTGAGGGAGAGGAAGAAGCCGGGTTTCGAGTTGTTCATCCCTCGAAGAAACCGAAGACTTCTCCTGCCGTCGAGATGGTGGTTGGCAAGAATGGCAAAGCAAGACCACGAGAGAGACCATTGGTGATTAGGTCGGAAGTGGCGCAGGAGCGTCCGGCTTGAGGTCGCGACAAGAAGTATGATAAAAATGACAAAGACAAAGGGAAAATGAAAGAGTAGCCTATGTCTTTTATTATTATTATTATTATTTATTATTATTATTATTATTGTAATAAGAAGGTGGGGTTATTAGAATCCTAGCCTATTTATTTTTATTATGATTTTATTATGTAACGTATTATTATTATGAATGCAATAAAGAGGTTGATTGGTTATGAAACCGTTGTGGTTTTCTTTTCATTATTCTTGTCGAATTTCAAATGCATTTGCAAATGTCCTTCTATTTACATTTAAAGCGATTAAGTGGGTTGTATCCCGTGAAGGATTGCCTACGTATTCATTTAAAAAATGAAATCAAACCCTTGCGCGTAGTTCGAGTAAATGTAAAAGAATAATTGTTCTAAGCAAGAGCTTGTAATGAACTTTAGAAAATAAGCATATGCTTTACTTACTCCTAAAATGCAATTTAGTTTGTTTGATGATATGAGAATGTCAAATTGTCAAAATGCAAGAGCAAGATAACCTTAGCTTGATTCAGCTTGGCCAGGGGCTGTTTATTTCGTGCCACAAGAGCGACACGTGAGGTTACGCGAGGCGCGTTTTTTTTATTCTAGGCATAATAACGTTTTAAGTGGTCAAGGTTTGTTGGGTTGGTAAATTCGTTCCCGTCTAGGTCTGTGATCCTAACCGCACCCCCTGGAAGTATGGACTTTACTAGGAATGGCCCGGCCCAATTGGGTTTGAATTTTCCTCGTGGATCGACAGGTAAAAGAGCCCTAATGGATTTGAGGACCAAATCTCCTTCTTTGATGTTCCTTAGCTTAACCCTTTTGTTGAAGGCTCGTTTGATACGCGCCTGATATGTCTGTACATTATGTAATGCACGTAACCTTCGTTCATCCAGAAGGATGAGTTCTTCATATCTATCCCTCTTCCACTCGGCTTCGGGTATTTGACTTTCAAGTAAAATACGCAAGGATGGTATTTCTAGCTTGACTGGTTGTACGGCCTCCATGCCGTAGGTCAAATAGAAAGGAGTACCCCCAGTGGGCGTCCTAACGGATGTACGGTATCCCCATAAAGCAAAGGGTATCTTGCTTGGCCAATCTCTATAATTGTCAATCATTTTCTTGAGAATTTTGACAACGTTTTTGTTCGCTGCCTCTACCGCGCCATTGGTTTGTGGTCTATATGGCGAGGAGTGGTGATGCTTGATTTTGTATTTGGCTAGCAATTGCTCAGTCTCAGCTTGGAAATGTGATCCATTGTCACTGATGATCTCATGTGGGCAACCATATCGGCAGATGATATTGGTTTGTATGAACTTTGCCACGTTTTTGGCTGTAAGACTGGTGTAGGAAGCCGCTTCTACCCACTTGGTGAAGTAATCGATTGCTACTAGGATGAAACAGTGACCTCCTATTCCGGCTGGAGTGATCTTGCCGATGATGTCAATTCCCCAAGCAGAAAATGGCCAGGGAGATGTCATGGTGTAAAGCAATGAGGGAGGGACATGTGTACATTCCCGAAGATCTGGCAATTATGGCAATGTCTCACATATTTGATGCAATCAGATTCCATCGTGGTCCAATAATATCCTAAACGTGTGATTTTCTTTGCCATCATGGGTCCACTCATGTGAGGGCCACATTCTCCATCTTGGACTTCTTCCATCACTTTTCGTGCCTGTGAATGATCAAGACAACGTAAGATTACTGATGCGACCATAATTGGCGCATATTTAGCCCCCGAATTACCCTTGTTTTCATGCTTTTTAGTGCCTATTTGGGTCATTTCTTATCTTTAGTTCTTTGTTTTGCATATTCTTTGAGATTTTGATCCCTTGGTAGGAAAGGAGTAAGAATCTTGCATTTTCATGGCAAAACAAGGCTAAATTGATCATATTCAATGACCAAGCATCAAGGAGAGACAAGACTAGAAGGCCTTTGTACATAGCATAGTAGAAGAGCATTGTTGAGAAAAGGATCCTTGAGTCCCCAAGGAAATCCCCAAGGAATTCATGAAGAAAAGGGAAGAAAAAGAAGAAGGAAAGCTGCTGAACTACAATCCGAACGGATTGTAGAGAATCCGTCCGTCCTCGCCAATCCGAGCGTCCTCACCAGGAATCCGCTCGGATTCCCCATGCCCAGTCCGAGCGTCTTGTTCCTTGATCCGCTCGGATCGTCCACCCCAGATCCGGCCGTCCCGACTCCCAGCCGCACAGATCACAACACAACACAGTTCGTTCTTCAAGCTACGAAATGAAGAAGCCCTTCTCTCGGACAATCCCGGAGGCTCCTTGCTCAACTTAAAAAGTGTAATTACTAGTTTAGCCCTTAGTTAACCCTAATGCATCCTCCCTAATTTTCACTATAAATACCCCATTAGTCTAATTAGAGGAGCATGTTCTTCTTATCAATAATTAGTGTAGTTAATATCAATCAAATCTCTCTTCAATATTGTAATCAAATATTAATCAAGTTTTAATCCAAGTTTTAGTTCCTTAATCTCTCTCTTGTTCTTACTTTATTTTGGGTAATTGAAGATTATTTGGGTTATTATTGGGAGATTGACAACCTCTCAATCTAGGATTCAAGTACTTCTATTATTCTTGCTTTATTATTGGAATCATTAGTAGGTATAATCTCTTAATCCCTTTTTAATTATTGCTAATTACTTTCATTTATTCATCATGTTTTATTATGTTAGTATGATTGACAACCTTTCTAGCATGATCAATATGATAATGAGTGAGTAGTCTCTTAGCTAGGGTTTAATGGGTGATTAGGGGAAACCAACATGGGGAATGATTCATGCTTAAATTAATATGCTTTCATATCTTATTTGCTTGCTTGTTTTGATCTTAATGCATGCACATGTTATATTTGATGAAATGCTAAGCCTATGAATCCTTGCATTTACTATCATCTTCTATCCTTTCAACTTGACTTGTAAGACATAACCCAACTCGAGTCTTGTTAGACCATGCATGTGTTAAGTAGGGAAGATTAAGTCGACTTGTAGGTGTTGTACAATCCAAGAGATTCGGCTCCGGGACCCAAACTTTCCTAGGATTGTAAGATATAACCCAACTCAATCCATCACAACAATAATTGCTTGCTTATAATTTGAGAACATGTTTGTATGATCATATCCCATGAATCCCCTATGAACCCATGACACCCTAGTGCTTTTAATCAATTGTTTACACCCTTATTTCATTTACCTTGTTAGTTTATTTTCATTGCCATTTTAGTTTAGTAACCTTCTACATCAACCCAATTTGTGACACCCCTAGACACCGCTAGTTACAATAGAATCTTCATTTCAATACCCGTCCCTTGGGATCCGACCTTTACTTGCCTCTTTACTAATTGTAGAGTTGTTTGTGAAGTATAAATTGTGTTTTGTATCGACCATTGACCAACGACCACATATGCTCAATTGTGAACACCAAATGGCTCCGATCAAAAATGGCGCCGTTGCCGAGGACGGTGTTTAATTGATTTAAGATTTCTTTTATTGTTTTTAGTTGTGTCTTTTTCACCTTGGGGAAGTAAAACTCCTCAAGGTTTGTTCTAATTGTTTTTGAGTTGTTTGATATTTTGCATGTCTAGAAGGATACAAAGAGATTTGTTACCTTTTGACCGTGAAATCGAAAGAACCTTGACGAATAATAGGAGACTTGTTAGGAGGAATTTGGGAGGTGTTGGTGAAGTTGTTCAACCCACTAGTGAGTTTGTCAATCCTTTCGCAATAGAAGGAGAAGAGAACCCATTAAACAATACCACACAAAATCCACCTACAATGCCTAAATTCTCGTCACACTCTATACCCACCGAGGAGGATCTACCAAATGGTACTCCTACCCCACAACATCTTACCGGAAACTTTATTGCCAAGTCCGCCTTCATCCAACTAGTTGAGAGGAGCCAATTCGGGGGAATGCCTAGTGAGGACCCTCATTCTCATATGGAAACATTTTGTGATTATTGTGAAGCTATCTCTCAAACGGGCGTGACTCAAGACCAAATAAGATGGGTCTTATTTCCTTTTTCGTTAATCGGCACCGCAAAACAATGGTTGAAGGGCCTTGATAAGGCCACCCTTGGAATAGATTCTTGGAAGAAGCTAGCTCTAGCTTTCTACAAAAATTTCTACCCACCGGAAAAGACTAATATGCTAAGAGCTCAAATTACGGGTTTTAAGCAAAGGGATGAAGAATCTTTGTATGAAGCTTGGGAGCGGTTCAAAGGTATTTGTCGCTCATGTCCTCACCATGGACTTAGCGAATGGTTTTTAGTGCAACAATTTTGGAATGGTTTATATGAAGATTCAAGGAACATTCTCAATATGGGATCAAATGGAATGTTCACCGAAGTTGATGACAATCAAACATGGAACAAGATTGAGGAAATGGCGGTCCATAATTCGCAATATAGTAGGCCTCGCAAGGCTACTAGAGGAGGAAAGTATGAAGTGGACACCGTTACTCAATTGGGTGCTCAACTTAGTGCTCACATTGACACAATTAACTTGAAGTTTGAACAAGCTATGGCTAGACTTGAGGAAAGCTCAAAATCATCAAAGCATCATGTCAATGCCATGACGGCATCCTCATCAATCCCAAGCGGGATATGTGAGAATTGTGGAACCTTAGGTCATGACTCAAGTGAATGTAGGGGAACAACCGAGCAAGTCAATGCTTTCCAAGCTTACAAAAGCGGTACCCCTTATTCAAATTTTTACAATGAAAACACCAAGTTCCATCCAAATCTCTCATACAAAAGCCAAAATGTCCAAAACCCTCAAACAACATACACTCCACCACCCATGAGAAATCAAAATCAAAGACCCTTTTTCAATCAAAACCAAGGTTACCAAAATCAAAATCCATACAATCACCACAATGACCAAAGTTTTGATGTCCAAAAAGCGGTCCTTCAAATGCAAAAGAATCAACAAGAATTTTTCACCCAAATGCAAAAAGATAGCCAAGCAAAAGACACCACCATCAACAACATTCTAGCTCACACCAAGATGTTGGAAACACAATTGACCCAACTAGCATCTTCAAGCTCACAAAGACAAAAGGGGCAATTACCACCTCAAGGTAATCCCCCTAGACATGAAACGGTTAGTGCCATTCACTTGAGAAGTGGTACAAGGTATGAAGCACCGAAGGAGCAAGTTGAGGATGAAGTTGTGAGAGCTAGTGAGAATGAAGTTGTGGTGCAAGGTCCCAAAGAAGGGGAATCATCAAAAGAAGAAAGCTCAAAGAAAAATGAAGACAAAGCCAAAGAAAAGGAGCCCATTGTGATTAGACTTCCTTTTCCAAGTCGACAAGCCAAGCCTGAATTTGATGATCAACTTGGAAAGTTCATGGAAATTGTGAAGAACTTAGAAGTCTCAATTCCTTTCACGGAATTAATCAATCACGTTCCGGCCTATGCAAAGTACATGAAAGATATCCTCACAAAGAAGAAGTCGATCCGGAAACTTGAGACTATCGCCTTCACTAAGGTGAGTAGTGCAATACTTCAAGGAAGTTCACCTCCAAAGTTAAAGGATCCGGAAGCTTCTCAATACCGTGTACCATTGGCGACACAACGATCAACAAAGCCTTATGTGATCTAGGGGCTAGTGTGAGTGTCATGCCGTACTCGGTAAGTAAAAGGTTGGGAATGGGAGAGCTTAAATGTACCAATATCACTCTTCAAATGGCCGATAGATCGACGAAGACACCGCTAGGGATATGGGAAGATGTCCCCGTGCGAATTGGGAAGTTTTTCATCCCGGTGGACTTTGTCATTGTTGATATGGAGGAAGATTCCAACATTCCAATCATCTTAGGAAGACCTTTCCTACACACCGCGGGTGCGGTGATTGATGTGAAGCATGGAGAGCTCACTCTAGAAGTGGGAGATGAAAGCATAACTTTTAATCTTGACAAGACCATGAGAGCTCCTCGTTTGCATGAACCATGTTTCATGATTGATCATTATAGCCGAAAAGATGAGAAGAAGAAATCGGAACTCCAATGGAGGAAGAAAGTTGAAGATGCTCCATTCAAAGAGCAAGTGAATTGTGACAAGGAGAGCTTGCAAAGCTCATCAAAATCAACCAAGGAAGAAGATGATGGCCTCATTGGCCAAAAGAAGAAATTGGGAGAGTTGTCTCCATCCAAGCAAGAGATTTTCAATGATCAACTCAATGAAGTTTGTGGTCTTTGGGACGACGAATTTGAAGGGATCTTTAATCCCTACATTGGGCATGCCATCGATCATGATCAACAACAAGAACCACGGTCTATTGAGGACCTCTACCATAACAATGAACAAGCTTTTAATTACTTCTTCGAGGTGTTGAGCAACATCAACAACACCTTGAACATGCCTCCTTGACATCTCATCAAGAATGAGAGTTTGGTGGAGTCCTCCCTAAACCACCACTTGTAAATATTTCTAACTCCCTAACTTACATTTCAATTTTCGTATTGCATTTTTGTCATTCTTGGATTTATTTTATTTACTTTGATCAAAATAATTGTCATGAAAAGAGAGAAGTGAGGGAGGGACTAATGATTTTAATTGATGTGTAGTGCTTTACCTTAGTGTGGGGATGGCAATTGCCTAGGCTATTCATGCCTTAGTAGTGCCCCCACAATGAAGAACACAATATTTGAAAGAAAGAAAGAAAGAATGATAAGGGAATACGTTGGTGCACGGATGGACCTGAATCCGTGTACACAAGGACCAATCCGAGCGGATTCCTGAGAATCCGCCCGTCTCTACGAGAGGATCCGAGCGTCCTGCCGAGAAGACGCCCGTCTTGGGCCGAGTGAAAACCGCAAAATTCTTGATCGTTGAAGAATCCGAGCGGATTCCGGAAAGACGCCGTCTCACGTAATCCGTCCGTCTTGTGGACAATCCGCCCGTCTTGTGAAGAAAAACAAAGAAAAATCTCTCGGACAAGAATCCGTCCGTCTCAAGCGAAATCCGCCCGTCTCGTCTCAACAGAATCCGAACGGATTCCCCAGAATCCGCCCGTCTCTAGGCGGGATTTTTGAAAATTTGAAGCTGAAGAATCCGAGCGGATTGCGCCTAATCCGCACGGATTGTCCCTGCGTCCTAACATTGTCGAGTTCTTTAGATACCCACCCCACCTTCATTCCTTCATTCATTCACTCATAAACACTACCCATAACATCAAAACCCTCATCCTCTCCATCTCAAAAACAAAAACCCTTAACAAAACTCACCAAAATCAAATCAAACCATCTTTCAAATAACAAATCAATCACTCCATCTTCATTAATAATCAAAACCAAGAACAAAATCTTCACCTTTGAATTGATTTTTGTTCTCATAAAGGCAAAGCCTTTCACTTTCAAAATCGATTTGGGCATTCTACAAATTGAAGATTTTTGATCTTTTTCTTGGTTAGCTCATCAAATGGCAAGAACAAAGGGAGCAACAAAAGCAAAAGCAAAGGCAACAAAGGCACCAAAGACTACAACTCTCTCTCAAAGGCAAAAAGCTCTACAAATGAAGAAAGCTTTGGCAATGGTGGTATCAACACCAAGCTTGGAAGTGCAACCACCTCAACAAATTCCTATGGAAGCATCGCCCTCTACTCCGGTAATTAATCAACTCTTGCATTATCCGGAGGTAACATTCATTTCCGACTCCCATAGAAATACATTTGTCAAGTTTGCTATGAGACAAATTCAATCCACCAAATTCATATGCCAAGATGCTTTAGAGAAGTTGGGTGTTCTTGAACAAACAAGAGTCTTTTTCAATGCCATGGGTTTAAAGAAATTGTTTGAAATGGAGGAAGTAACATACCCCTCCCTTGTCTTGTAATTCTTAAGTTCTTTAAAAGTGACAAAAGTTGAGAATAGGGAAAATATTGAGTTTCGTCTAGCTAACACTAGTAGACGCATTTCCTTTCCGGAATTGGGTGCAATTTTGGGTCTTAGCGATGAACATAAATTCTATAAGCAATATGGGAAGTATGATCCCGAGCCTCTTTGGGAGGCAATCTCCGGGAAGAAATTTGAAGATTTTAAAGCTTGTCGTGCTCTTTTGGTCCATCATCCGGCATAAGAATATGGCACAAAGTTGTAGGAAATACCATAATTGCTAGGAAAGACACCAATCATTTCACCGGACTCGATTTTATTCTCCTTGAATCAACTTTGAATATTGGAAGAATTCACACCAAGCCTTACAATTCTTTGAGGCTATTGGTTGATAGATGGCTCCATATAGATAGTGGGAAGAAGGGTCAAACCGTAATTGTTAATGGCGGCCTTGTCACGGTCCTAGCCAAGCACTTTGATCCTAATTTCAATAAGGATAGCAAGTACAAGGCTAAGGATGGTGGCCATCTCATTGATATGTCCACCTTGATTAACAAGTTTAAGTGGGTTGTTCACAATTCCCTTGATACCAAGTATGGGTGGCTTACAAGTGAGGCTCGATCATTCACTTTACCCACAAAGATTTGCCGTCTTAGTGTCCACCGGACCAACTATTTACTTCCCCTATCCGAAGAAGCCGAGTACATCATTCAACAACAAAAGGGTGATCATGAAACCCCTCCTCTTCCATTGTTATACCACCTTACCCCTATGTTTATGAAGAGTTCAAACCACAAGGAGTTGAAATTGGAAAAGACTATGTAACTCTTCTTATGCAAACCATGCACAAGCAAGCTTATGAAGATCGGAAGAATGCTTATTTGGCTCAATATCCTCCCCTCCTACATCTAGCTAGGCAAGGACTCCTTGATCCATCTTGTCCTTTGCCTAGTTGGGCGGATAGAGAAGCCTTGTTTCCGGGTGCATCTAGGGACGTGGTGGAAGACAATGAGGTTGTTGGAAATGATGAGGAGATTGATGATAATATTGAGGAAGAAGCAAGTGGAGATGAAGAAAGAGATGGTGAAGATGGTGAAGATAATGATGAGGAAGATGATGATGAAGAAAGCAAAGAAGAAAGTGCCAAGGAAAGTGGCAATGTGACCACTTCTCATGAGGGAAGTGGTGATGATAGTAGCATGATGGAAGACTAGCCTTGGAGATTCCTACTCTCCCACGGTTTGTCTATATCTCTTTGTATTTTATTTTCATTTTGATCATTGTTGGTTTAGTCCTAGCAACATCAAAGGACTCACACCTCGGTTCCTTTGAGGTGTTCTTTATTGTTCCCACTTTTGTAAAATCCAAAATGACAATCTAATTTCATGCATAGCATAGCATGTGCATAAACTCCCCCATGCTTTGACATTAGCAATAGTGTCTTATTTGGTTTGGGGAAGTTAATGCATACGCAACGGGAGGTAATTTAAATTATCCTCTCCGTCATAACAAAAACCATGCATCATGTAGTATAGCTTAGTGTAGAATTGCATTTAGTATAGAAATCATGCATCATTCTTGCATAATTTCCATCATTTTGGCCATTGAGGACAATGCCCATATTAGTGTGGGGATGGGAATTCTAACACTTAACTTTTATTCAAAAACCATAAAAATTGAAAAATTAAAAAAAAAAAAATCATAAAAATTTGAAAAATTGAAAAAACCAAAAACAAGTTCATTTCCTTTGTATATATTGTCTTGTATATATTGTGTTTGTTTCATCCTTGTTCACTTTGATTGACTACGCCACATCCGAGACATGAGGATATTGAAGACCGCATGGTATGATCTTTCCAATCTCCTTTTTCCTCTTTATGTTAATGACTATGTGGCTTTATTTTGATTGATGCGGTAAAACAATGTGAACTTAGGATTGCATTTAGTTTATATGGCATATTAGTTGGTAGAATCATATGCATTAGGATGTTTATATGTTAGTTGCATCATGGCATGTAGTTGCATGTTAGAAAAATTTTGCGAAACCGTCTATTTTGGAAGCTTGACAAGTGTATATAGGCCCTAGTAGATGCTTTTTCTTCTTAAGACTTTGCTTGTTAGAATACTTGTAAAACACCCTAGGATGTGTCATGCTAGTATCCTTTGACCCATGGTTTAAGGCCTAGTCAAGAGTACCTTGTGGTGTGATAACTCCTTGGCTACCGTTTATTCCAAGGTGACCCTTGAAACCATGCATACTTCCATCATTCATCCATGTTCTACCATATATTTTTGTCATCAAAGGGAATGGGCACAAAAAGAAATCAATTTGAGTTCAATGAAATGAAAAGTGAAAGAAAGTTTGCAAAAATGCATCAAATGAAAAGAGGAGCAAAAATAGACTCCTAAAGCTTCAAATACAAGGCACCCTCGTTACTAATTGGGGTGACTTTGAAAATGTTCAAAAAGAAAATGCAAAAAAATTGTCAAGCATTGAAATGCCAAAAAAATCAAAAAGAATGGCAAAGAAAGTATTCTCAAAAAGTCAAAATGCCACAAGAAATTGGGGGGAAAAACAAAAATAAAAGCAAACTCCCAAAATGAAACTCAAACATCTATCGATCCCTTTATCCATCGTATCCATTTTTGTGCATGGTAGAGAGGGGACGACCCTTCTTCTTGTCTAGGCAAGAGGGGGAATTCCGCGATCCTCCAGTGTTTCTAACACCATAGGGAGTCTACTCTTGACAAAAGCATTTAACGATTGAGGACAAAGGTACCCTAGCTTGACACATTTTGGAGGTGATTTATTGGTATCCTTCTAGGCCTAGTAGTTTGAACAAATTGCATCTATGAAGGATTGTGTACCCTTGAATTGCTTCCCTTATAGATAATTTCCGCCACTTAGATGAGGAAAGTGGCTATTCTTTTTGTAGATGCATCCATTATGTGTTTTTGTGTGCTTAATGTTTGGATGTGTCGCCATTTTGGCAAGACCCACCTTGCCTTGCAAGAAGGCATCCTACCTCATGGTTGTCTTGTTGTGAGTTGAAGGGGCGGAGTGAGACCCGCTAATTGTCTCATATCGGCTACTATTATTATTTTAGGTTAGTTTTGGTCCTAGTCTTTGTCACCTCTTTACTCGGGACGAGCAAAGGTTCGGTTTGGGGATATTTGATGCGACCATAATTGGCGCATATTTAGCCCCCGAATTACCCTTGTTTTCATGCTTTTTAGTGCCTATTTGGGTCATTTCTTATCTTTAGTTCTTTGTTTTGCATATTCTTTGAGATTTTGATCCCTTGGTAGGAAAGGAGTAAGAATCTTGCATTTTCATGGCAAAACAAGGCTAAATTGATCATATTCAATGACCAAGCATTAAGGAGAGACAAGACTAGAAGGCCTTTGTACATAGCATAGTAGAAGAGCATTGTTGAGAAAAGGATCCTTGAGTCCCCAAGGAAATCCCCAAGGAATTCATGAAGAAAAGGGAAGAAAAAGAAGAAGGAAAGCTGCTGAACTACAATCCGAACGGATTGTAGAGAATCCGTCCGTCCTCGCCAATCCGAGCGTCCTCACCAGGAATCCGCTCGGATTCCCCATGCCCAGTCCGAGCGTCTTGTTCCTTGATCCGCTCGGATCGTCCACCCTAGATCCGACCGTCCCGACTCCCAGCCGCACGGATCACAACACAGCACAGTTTCGTTCTTCAAGCTACGAAATGAAGAAGCCCTTCTCTCGGACAATCCCGGAGGCTCCTTGCTCAACTTAAAAAGTGTAATTACTAGTTTAGCCCTTAGTTAACCCTAATGCATCCTCCCTAATTTTCACTATAAATACCCCATTAGTCTAATTAGAGGAGCATGTTCTTCTTATCAATAATTAGTTTAGTTAATATCAATCAAATCTCTCTTCAATATTGTAATCAAATATTAATCAAGTTTTAATCCAAGTTTTAGTTCCTTAATCTCTCTCTTGTTCTTACTTTATTTTGGGTAATTGAAGATTATTTGGGTTATTATTGGGAGATTGACAACCTCTCAATCTAGGATTCAAGTACTTCTATTATTCTTGCTTTATTATTGGAATCATTAGTAGGTATAATCTCTTAATCCCTTTTTAATTATTGCTAATTACTTTCATTTATTCATCATGTTTTATTATGTTAGTATGATTGACAACCTTTCTAGCATGATCAATATGATAATGAGTGAGTAGTCTCTTAGCTAGGGTTTAATGGGTGATTAGGGGAAACCAACATGGGGAATGATTCATGCTTAAATTAATATGCTTTCATATCTTATTTGCTTGCTTGTTTTGATCTTAATGCATGCACATGTTATATTTGATGAAATGCTAAGCCTATGAATCCTTGCATTTACTATCATCTTCTATCCTTTCAACTTGACTTGTAAGACATAACCCAACTCGAGTCTTGTTAGACCATGCATGTGTTAAGTAGGGAAGATTAAGTCGACTTGTAGGTGTTGTACAATCCAAGAGATTCGGCTCCGGGACCCAAACTTTCCTAGGATTGTAAGATATAACCCAACTCAATCCATCACAACAATAATTGCTTGCTTATAATTTGAGAACATGTTTGTATGATCATATCCCATGAATCCCCTATGAACCCATGACACCCTAGTGCTTTTAATCAATTGTTTACACCCTTATTTCATTTACCTTGTTAGTTTATTTTCATTGCCATTTTAGTTTAGTAACCTTCTACATCAACCCAATTTGTGACACCCCTAGACACCGCTAGTTACAATAGAATCTTCATTTCAATACCCGTCCCTTGGGATCCGACCTTTACTTGCCTCTTTACTAATTGTAGAGTTGTTTGTGAAGTATAAATTGTGTTTTGTATCGACCATTGACCAACGACCACATATGCTCAATTGTGAACACCAAATGGCTCCGATCAATTACACCAAGAGGTGTTCTTTTTTATAGCTCTCCTTGCATAAGGACGTATTGGGAAGCTAGCAAACGGATAGCGCATTGTCCCCTTTTGTCCATTTCCGGTGGATAGGTGCCGTTGAGTTTGAAGTTTAGGATTGCTTGGAACCAAGGATCCTCCGTAATTTCCTCTTCGTCGGTGATTTGGTGAACATAAGCTGGCTCTGATCGTCGTTCGATGCATAAAGGCATTTCTACCATGCTATCCGGCATGTTAATCAAAGATGCGAGTTTTGCAAGAGCATCCACAAATTGATTTTCTTCTCGAGGTAGATGTAAGTAGGTTACTTGATCGAAGAATTGGGCTACTTTGTCTATTCTGGCCTGATAAGGTGCCAAGCTTTCGCTTCGGATTTTCCAAGATCCCGTAACTTGATTAATGATCAAAGAAGAATTCCCATGTACCCGAAGATTTTTGATGCCTAAACTTACTGCCGCTTGCAATCCAATGAGACAGGCTTCGTATTCTGCAGCGTTATTTGTTACCTCGAAGTCGAGTTTGACGGAGATTGGTGTATGCTCGCCTTCAGTAGAAATGAGCAACACCCCTATTCCAAATCCTCTTAAGTTCGATGCTCCATCAAAATAGAGGTCCTAGGAGTCTACATCTGTTTGGAGTATATCCTCATCCGGAAATGACCAAGTGTCTATCGTTTGTGTATCATTGATGGGATTCCCTGCGAAGAATTCGGCAACGGCGCGCCCCTTTATGACTTTCAAAGGTACATATTTGAGATCGAACTCAGAGAGCATCAAAGTCCATCTCGCTAGACGTCCATTGAGAACGGGTTTCTCGAAGAGGTATTTGACAGGATCCATTTTTGAGAATATTTTGACGGAGTAGCTAAGCATGTAGTGGCGTAGCTTCTTCGTTGCCCACACAAGAGCGAGGCATGTCTTCTCGAGTGGTGTGTATTTGCACTCGTACTCCAAAAACTTCTTACTAAGGTAGTAGATGGCTCTTTCCTCTTTTCCTACGGTTTGAGATAGCATGGCGCCCATGGCCGTTTCAGTTACCGTGAGATATAAACAAAGAGGTTGATCTCGTTGGAGTGGCATGAGCACTGGCGGTTTGGCTAGTATTTCCTTGATTCGGTCGAAAGCCTTCTGACAGTCATCATCCCACATAGTGTGATCTATTTTCTTTAACTTCTTGAATATGGGTTCGCAGATCATGGTGAGTTTCGATATGAATCGACTGATGTATTGTACCTTGCCTAGGAATCCCCTAACTTCTTTCTCTGTTTGAGGTTGTGGCATTTCGATTAAAGCTTTGATATTTGAAGGGTCTATTTCTATACCTCGTTGGCTAAACACATATCCCAGGAGTTTGCCAGATGTCACTCCGAATACGCATTTATGAGGATTGAGTCTCATGTTGTACTTCCGTAGCCTCGAGAAGAATTTGCGAAGGTTCGCAATATGTCCCTCTCTTTCCTTGGACTTGACAATCATGTCATCTACGTATACCTCAACTTCTTTATGCATCATGTCATGTAAGAGCGTGGTTGCGGTGCGTTGGTATGTAGCTCCGGCGTTGATTAACCCAAACGGCATGACCGTGTAGCAGTAGGTCCCCCATTGAGTGACAAAGGCGGTCTTATGCATGTCCTCTAAGGCCATCTTGATCTGGTTATATCCCGCATATCCATCCATGAAGAATAGCAACGCGTGATCCGCTGTATTATCCACTAATATGTCGATATGTGGTAGAGAAAAGTCATCTTTAGGGCTTGCTTTGTTTAAGTCTCTAAAGTCAACACAAACACAGATTCTCCCATCCTTTTTGGGTACGGGTACTATGTTAGCTACCCAGTCTGAGTACTCGGAAACTTTGATGAACCCGGCTTTGAATTGTTTATCGACTTCTTCTTTGATCTTAAGAGCCCATTCTGTCCTCATTCGTCGAAGCTTTTGCTTCACGGGTTTGAAACCTGGTTTGATTGGGATTCTATGCTCTGCAATATCCCTGTCGATCCCTGGCATATCTTTGTAGGACCAAGCAAAAACGTCTTTGAACTCGTGTAGGAGGTCTATGAAATTGGCCCTTTCGGTGGGGCTCAGGGTTGTCCCTATCCTAAGTTCTTGGGGTTCTAGTTCAGTTCCTACGTTGATGGGTTCAGTATCTTCTATCACTGGTCCCCCTTCCTCATCTTGTAGTATTTCTTTGGCTATGTAGGGAGGTATCTCGATTGAGTCAGGGTTTGGGTCATTCTCACCATCATCGTAAACAGAATTGCATTCAAGATAACACGAAGAGTAAGCAGAACCTGATTTATTCATATTAAGATTTGAGAAAAGTTGAAACAAAGAAGCCATCTGATCTGTGGTCAGTGGCGGTAAAGGGACACCGGTTGGGACATTTCCCGAACTACTGTTGCTATTTGACACTAGGCTAGGAGAAACAAGGGGAGTGGGAATGACGACAGGAGGAGACTCTCTAGGAACTTCTCTAGACTCCGACTTTGACTCGGACTCTGACTCGAATTCATCGTCTTCTGGTTCTCCTTTGAACATCTCTCCTTCTCCAGTAGTGAGCTTGAAGAGTCTTCCTTGATTATTTGTCCACTTGATCGATTTTCTCCATCCTTTCTGCTGATTGGTGTTGATTTCTGTGATTAACGCGGTAGGGTTGAAGTGATCATCTTGAAGTATCATAGTAATGATCTCATCCTGCGCGGCTCTAACAAATCGGTTTTCTCCAAATAGTAGACTAACGACTTGTTCGCCTAGGCAAGGTGCTTGACGAGTCTTGACGGTAGGAACCGTTTCTGGAGGAATGAAGTAGCAATCGTGAAAGATCTCGATTCCGGCTAGCTTCCTTTCGAGATAATGCCAAGGTTCGGGAAATCCATGAAAGAATTCTTGACTCCCTTCCCTAACGAAGTATCCATTTAGGGTAGGGAGATAGGGTCGCATTTGGATTCCCACATTCTTACGGTTTTGAATTTGAGCGACCATCTCGATAACTTCCTCTTTGGTGGGTTTGTATCCTAATCCAAGGGGTATTATTTGTGAATTACCCTCCTTGTAGGGGGCGATGGTGCTCCTTCAGATAGGATTCAAAGGCATTCCCGGGAAGTATCCCTGGGTTTTGAGTATGTGGTTGACCACTAGGTTAGAGTAGGGATTGAAGTATAAGAGTGCCAACTCGCTCTCTATGACATTTATGATGTGAAAGCCCCCAAGTTCATGCACTGGATCTGTAAGGACTTGATTACTTGACTTCTTTTCGATGATTGCCTTGATGGGCGACGAAGTGATCGTTACCACCTTATCACTTAGTGAGATTTTGATTTTCTGGTGGAGTGTGGATGTTATCGCTTTGGAAGCGTGAATCCAGGGTCTTCCCAGAAGTATGTTGAAGGATGCTTCAATGTCGACTATTTGAAAATTGACCTTTCGCTAAATCGGCCCTGTGGCTATGGTTAGGTCAACAAGTCCCACCACCTTTCGTCGTGTACCATCATATGCGCGAACACCTTGATTGGTAGGAGTCCAATCTGATTCTTTCATGCCCAATTTATATGCCGTGTTCAAGGGTATGACATTGACCGCGGAGCCATCATCTACCAAGGTCATTGGCACATTCTTCTTTAAGCAAATGACAGCGATATAAAGAGCCAAGTTATGACTAGCACCGAAGGGTGGCAAATCCTCATCCGAGAAAGTAATAGGATTACTTAGCTTTGGTGATTCTTGGAAGACCAAGTTGACCACGTCGTCAGGTGTGGAGTTATGTGCCACATTTAGTTTGGCCAAAGCTTGCAGCAAAGCTTGGCGATGTGGTAATGAGCTTGACATTAGTTGCCAGACTGAAAGATCAGCCTTTGTCTTTTGTAGTTGCTTTAGTAGATGGTCGGTAGAGCCTTCTTCATTATCACTTGGTGTGACTACATTGGTTGGACCGTTTGCTATGGGACCATTTTGGTAAGTATTTTGGTATGGGCGTCCTGAATGAGTAAGGTGATCTACATCTTGATCTTCACAATTCTGGACTATTTCCTCACTGACTTTGACTAGGTAGTGTTCAGTGATATACAGATCTTCGTCATCGTCGGCCCATATTCCATTGATAGCAACAAGTTCCCTCTTTCTCATGATTTCCGCTTCTAATTGGATAATTTGGTCGACTAGCTCATCAACCATGGCTACTACTTCTTGCATTGTAGTGTTTTGAGAGAAAACTAGTGGTGCACGTTCTTTAGGTGTGGCGTTGGGGCCACGTAAGGTTGCCACTGCACTCTCTAGTTCCAAGACTTGCCTAACCACACTTTTTGCCCATGCGATGAAATCAATGATGGTTGGGGAAATGGTGGAGTAGTTCCCTTCAATTTCTATTGCATGAACTTCATCTTCGACTGGAGAAATGAGATGTGAACAATCTATGATAGATTCTTCATTTGTAATCACTAGAACTCCAAGAGGATTCTTAGTGTTGTTAGGCTTACCTCCAGGTGGTATTAGTAGGCGACCGTCTTCAATCATGTCTTGAAGTACATTTTTCAATTTGTAGCATTTCTCTGTATCATGTCCCTTACCTCTATGGTATTCGCAGTACGAATTCTCATCCCAGAACTTGGATTTCTTTTCTGGTTCAGGCGTAGGGCCTATGGGTTGAAGTTTCCCGAGTTTCATCAATCTTTTCAGAGCGTTGGAATATGTGTCCCCTAGATTTGTGAATTTCCTTGGAGGGGTACTCTTTTTAGATGGCTCAAGGAGGTTAACTTCATCAGTCTTGCTAGTAGGGCCGTAAGAACGACTTGTTGAGCCTTGATATCCACGACCTATCGTTTTGGACAAGAGCCCTTTATGAATGTCATCTTCGATCCTTGTCCCTAGTACGGTCAAATCTTTAAAAGTCTTGATGTTCTGATACCTCAAATGATTTGCATAGATGGGCTTTAGGTTGTCCACGAATTTCTCCACAAGGGTAGCCTCATCCGGACATTCAACAAGTTGAGTACTAGTCTTCCTCCACCGACTTAGGAAATCGGTGAAACCTTCTTTGCATTTTGGGTAAGAACCTCTAAGGTGCGCATGTTGACTTGGATTTCAGCATTATCCGCATATTGTTTAGCAAACTCGATTGCGGCATCGTCCCAAGTAACGATTTTCTTGTGATCTAGCGAATAGATCCAGTTTTTTGGGATGGTGTCACGAGATAAAGGAAAGATCTTTAAGAACATCTCGGGTTTAATGCCTTTGATAGACATGTAATCCTTGAAGGCACGGATATGGTTCAAAGGGTTTTCATGCCCCTTGAATTTAGGGATATCCGTCATGTTGAAGTTGGTTGGCAACTTGGAACTCATGGCCTCATACTTGCGATTATTCTCCCTATAAATGTCATCCCCTTAAGATACATCAATTGCTCTTCTAAGTATTGGAGTCGTTTCTCAGCTGCAGTCATACCCATGGGAGGGTTTTCATCCCCGAAGTCATTCACGAAGTCATCAATGATTTCACTTTCTCGAGGAGGCATCCTCGTTTCCATGGCATATATTCGGCCCTCAATGGTGTCATGGCGATCATACACTTGGTCTTAAGTAACTTGGAGACGAGCTAGCGCGGTTAGGATTTGATCGTTACTATCCTGGAGTTGATTGAAGTTCACGTCGCTTGTTCCAGGCATCTTGGAAACTGAATAAGAGATCGACGATGAATCAAAACACGATCGACCACTCTAGCACACTTACTTGAAAAGAAATGTTTGGACTCGTGAAGTGGGAGCGTGCCACCTGTGTCAGCGAGTTTTGAGGAAATGACAAAGTTTGAAAAATGTTGGTCCTAGTCAACTTTAGTGTAGTTGTAGGAGTGGACTCGAAGTGAGGTTTTGAAATGGGTTTTGAGGCCCAAATTTTGACTCGACAATTGGACAGAGTTTCGGCGTGTTTTGCGCTAACATTAGGCCCAAGTTCGAAATTTTACATGTTAAAGAAGGATTTTGAACTTTACAAAAATCGTCATGGTTTTGTTTAGAAAAGGGTGATCACGTATGGTACAAACAATATACAAGTATTATAATGGGATGCTGAGTGCATTTAAACGGGTTTTGGTTTAAAGGGTGGGTTGCCATACCGAACAATCAAACCCGAAGTCTGTGGAGAGGCTCGTACCAAACAAGAGTAAGGCCGATTCCTAGTCCATTTCCTCAAGTAGTGAAAGTCCTTGATACAAACAAGAGTAAGCACCATGGTATGGATGATGTCAATCGTTATCCATCCTTAGGCCCAAATAAGAATTAGGACCGTTTAGACGGGACGATTGGTGGAATGGGTTGGGTTGGGCCTAGGAAGGCCGAATGAAACGATCTAGGAAGACCGAGTTATGAAAACCGACAATTGTCTTGTACAAACAATTCCCTAACCTTGTTCAAGTTTCACCCTTTTGGCTACACGTAAGTGTATTATTCCCAGTGAGTCGCCAACCGTGGACAATGGGCCACGGGGGCGCTTGGGAAACAAGCGTTTGCATTTGTGGAGTCGCCACCAATTTATTGTGGAAAATTGGAAACCGTTCGAATACCTCGTGTCATGTCAAGACACAAAGTAGTGACATGAACACCAAGAACTCGTTACCCTTAGCATTCTATGTCTAGAATGACTCTCGTGGATGCCAATGAACACGGATGTTCACAGAGATCTGGAGTAAGGGGTGAGGGTACGTATTAGGAAGCACTTTTGATCGAACACCTTATCCCGCCCGCCTCGATAGCGGCCTCTACTAATGATTAGGGAAATTATCTATACTCGATATATTGTCGATTATATGCATGCAATGCAACATCCAACATTTTAATCCTAACATGTGAGAATTAACACTAAGTCGGTAAACAATTAATTTAGCATGCAATTAGGTCGAATCGGGATTTAAGTTCAATTACATGTGAAAGCATACAAGCAATAAAAAGTACAATGATAAATAAAATAAAGGAAAATTACAATAATGAAAATTACAATAATTACATCGGGTTTAATGATTTATGTCGAAAATACATCTAAAACGGATAATTTTAGAAAAGAAAGAATAAATAAATAAATAAATAAATGAACGAACAGATTATTAGGGTGATAATACGAATAATAGTTAATTAAATACGTAAACTAATGAACTAGGTCAAAGCAACAACGGAGTTCAGAGACAGAAATCAACCAGGAACAGGCGCAGCAGAGCTGCACCCTCTGGAAGAGGCGCAGCAGTCACTGCGTCTGTTCCTTGGCTCAGTTCTGGCTGTGAAGCCGGAATTGCAAGTTGTTAATATTCGTTGGTTAATTTAATGATTGATTATATTATTTGACTCGGATAGAAGTGATTATCAGATTATTTACATGCGATTAACGGTCATGAAAGCAATAAAACATGGATGAAATCGATTAGAACGAATTATTTACAAGGTTTAAGGGGATTAATTAACAAATTAAGGAACTAACTAATTAATTAGGTTAAACATGACGAATTAATGGTGGACTAATGATGAATATGATAATAAACAGGTGAGAAATATATCAAAGATCGAATTCCAGAAACCCAATATGAATGAATCGAATTTCTACAACCCGGATTGACTTTAATGACGAAAACCCTCAAATATTAGTTATTTGAGATTTAAGTCGGGAATTTATGACGGATTACATGTCAATGATGAACAATATGTTAAATTATCATGTTTAGATTGTTATATTTAAACAA
Source organism: Silene latifolia (assembly GCF_048544455.1). Classification (NCBI taxonomy): domain Eukaryota; kingdom Viridiplantae; phylum Streptophyta; class Magnoliopsida; order Caryophyllales; family Caryophyllaceae; genus Silene; species Silene latifolia. Next base: position 135,564,164 of record NC_133536.1, read on the forward strand.
AGAACAAATGAAAACAAAAGAAAAACAAACGAATCAACGAAAGACGAAGGAAGAAGAAAGGAAGCAGGAACTGCGGCAGCCTCACGAAGAGGCGCAGCAGGTACTGCGTCCCTTCAAAGAGGCGCAACAGTTGCTGCGTCCTTTCTCGATGGTTGTCCTCTGATAATCCATAAAAAAGGTTTTAAACGAAGGGTTTTAGAAATCGGTTTTAATTGTATTTTCGACATATATCTTACAATATGATTACAAAAAATGAATAAAAATAAATAAAAGAGAGATTTACACCCTCAGACTTACATGTTTGACGAAACGAGATGAACTAAGTTAACGATTAGTGATGCTCGACTCGAATGTAACGAAAGTGCCCTCGTAAGAGGAAAACGATTAAGATTGATTAAAGTTGATTATGGTGTAGTTGGTCAAATTGGTCGGTCATGCAAAACGAGGCTGGTACTCAGAAGGATCCGAGCTTACATGGTCGAATGTTCAAGCACGTAGACGCCAAAAAGTAAGAACGTGGTCTAGAATGCAAAGGGAGAAGAGAAGGGCGGACACTCGCGTGAGAAATATGAGAGACCGAAGGTCTCTATTTATACTAATCACGTGGAGGAAGTAGGGTTTTTCGGAGAAACTTTGGAAGTGAATCTCGAAAAGATATGAAAAGATACGAAAAATACGCAGAAAAGGACTTGGGAAGAGGCGCAGCAAGCACTGCGTCTCTTGGAAGAGGCGCAGCACCTGCTGCGTCTATTTCCAAGTGGTTTCCTCCTGCGGAAGAAAGATTTCCGTGTTTAGTTTATGGAATAACGGAATAATTTGGTTTTCCTTAATATTTTGTGTTAATATTACGGGAGATTGTTTACCAAAGACTAAAAAATTTATAAAATATGGAATAGAAATATCCAGAACATTCCGACTCGGCATTTTAATGGTTGTCAGAAAATGAAGACGGTTTTAGGCCCGAACTCCAAATGTACTCTAATTACTGCCAAAACGACCGTATCGGCACGTATATGACTTTTAAGAGGTAGAGATAAATGTTTGAGCGATCACTTGACGATAAACTTACGAACTGTCACAAATCGTTCCGCGTACCAAATATGCGGCCCAATCATCACCGGGTGGTTTGCGGGAGGTGCAGAAATGAGGTATCTACAAAGACATAGCTGTTTGCAATTGAAAATCCTACATCAATACCCGTCCCTTGAGATCCGACCTTTACTTACCTCTTTCCTAAGAGTAGTTTGTGAAGTTATAAATATTGTTTTGGTTGGTAGCTTTTGACGACGAGTTTATAACCGAACAAATTCCCCAACACCACATGACAAATTCACATCATCTAAAGCACATATAAAGACTTGTAACTCATCACCAACGGTCACATTACCATATATTCTCATGCAAGCTTACTATACACCCCGCCATTTCTCATCCTACATACACACATACCCAACCACACAAACACTTATACATTCTTATACTACTACTTGTACACACAAAACATCATCCCAGACTCAGATACACCTATATCTACCTCATACACTACACACACATATACACACACAATTCTCGACTCAATATTCCCATTCGAAGTGGCTGGTTTAAGCATACTGGGGCAGGATTTTGGAATAAGGGCACCTTCCTACCCAAAATCAAGCAATCGCCGGGGCTCCCAATACACATACACCAGGTTCATTTTATTAGACTCACTACGTTCATTAGGCTCATTGGTTACAGGTTCCAAAATCGTCGCTCTTATACCACTTTGTAACACCCCCATCTACCAAGGAGCCTTAACAAGACCTTCCCCAGTAGATAAGGGCATTACCATCTCGGTTGCCCGAGGAATAATAAATATCAAATGTCAATAAAAGAACAATTAAAATTATTACAAGTTTAACTTAACGAAAGAAAGATACAACTAGTAACAACTATCTACTACGTGACAACGCACAAACAATAAATACCCAAACATACACCTAACACCACTTCCAATCACCATCACTCCTCTGACTTCCCGAAGGTCAAGTCCAGCCAGATTACGGCCGCAACCAGTAATCCACACCGTCAGTGGGGGACCACAGCCATTCCCACCTAAGCCTCGTTCATCATTACCTAGCGCAAACCCATGTTCCTTAATGTGCACATCCCCTCTTGTGGCGGGTTCCACAAGAGGCAAATCAAGGGCATGAAGCCACTCCCGCAAGTGACTCCACTCACCCGACGACACACCTCACGAACCAGAGACAAACATACAAAACCACTACCACCAATTCACACTACCAACAACAATACCAATTCAATTAACTAATACAATCGACATACTAAACAACCAACAATATTGAGTGGGAAAACCTACCTTTAACAATCCGCAGCAATACCACATACGACCATAAGACGACAAAGAACCACCATAACCACCTATTATATACAGCATGACAACTCCATTACTACTACCACAACCGTAACCAAGACTGAGGAAGACGATGATGATGATGATGATGACATACCTATACACAGCGTTCCGGCGACAAGACCACTACCCGACTCATGCTTCCCATCCCCACGGTGTTTCAACTCACAAAGGACTCCAAAGGATGAAGATTGGTGAAGGAGAGAGATGTGACGACAATTAAGTTTAGAAGAAATGAAATAAAAATGATTTTGGTTTCACAACTCCATAATTTATATTTTACCGCTGAACTCCAGTTACTCGATCGAGTATAGGACTTACTTGATCGAGTGGCCTCTACTCGATCGAGTCACAGAGCTACTCGATCAAGTAACCCCCGCTAGATCGAGTTTCTCAAACTCAAAGGTTACTATGACGTAAGGTTGAACTAGTAAGGCTTCCAAAGGTCTATACATGTGTCTAAGGTCAATCAACGGTGGTCAACGGGTCCTTAACGGGGCGGGTATTAATATAACAACAATAACCTGCAAAAAAATGCATTATGTATTGAGGTGCTTATCTCTCCAACTTAAATCCATCTTTGAATCTTTCATACCATTAGTAAATACTAATTTTTTTCTTGATTGTAATGAGACAAAAATTCGGCAGCCGTTCCTTACACTTCTCCAAATACATTATGTAGACTGAATTCTCACTCTACATATGTATTAAGAGAACATTAAAGGAAATGTAAATCAAATTTTGTCTCATAACAATAAAAAAAAAAGAGTATTTACCACCTAAATGGCATAAAAGATGCAAAGACAGTCTTAAAACGGGGACTATTTAAGAAACACACTTAATGTGTAATCCCTGAACGGGTACTAGGTCAAAAATATATAAATAATCACAGATACAAAACATTATGATTTCACGACAACACAAGCATATGGTGAATTAATCTTTGTAAAAAAACACATGACACAACTTAATACATAATTAAATGTACACAACTTATCAAAACAAACTTAATGCTTACTAATAAACCATATAAAACTAAGCAAAAGTAAAGTCAATGGAGAGCTAGTCAACATATTTAAACTAAGCATCCTAAAATTGCTTTAAACATCCTAAATGGGCTTTTAACTAAACTAAATTACTCTAATAATCCTAAACATCCTAAATTGGCTTTTAACTAAACTAAATTATTCGAATAATCCTAAAGTTAAACTAAACAAACTAACCATAAAACAACCCTAATTAATTAAAACAATAATATTATCTTAAAACTAAACTAAACAAACTAACTATAAAAAACACAAATTAACTAAAAGATATAATTTTAATTAAAAGTAGAAATAAACCTTGTATTAATTAAGGTGAGGCAAGGAAGGAAGAGTAGCAAGGGATCTCGGCAAGGCGGCACAAGGCGACGGCGACGGCAGCAAGGCGACAACAAGAGAGGAAAAGGGAAAAGGTAAAGGGGAAAGAAGAAAGGAGAAAGGAGAGAGGAGAAAGGGGCAACGACGGTGGTGACGGGGTGGTGGTCGGAGTGGTGGTTGATGTGGTTGTCGATGGAGTAAAGGATTTAGGGGTTTTTGAAATATGAATCGAAATAATTGAAGAGAGATATGAGGGAGACGGGGTAAAACCCGTGTATAAAAAAAGCCTGCGACGGACTGTAACACCCCAACTATCCGGCCAAGATAATTGGAGCAATACCATCTCGGTTTCCCGAGGTAGGGTTTCAAAACTCCAATCAAAGAACATTTTATTAATGTAATGTTTAATGATTTACATAAACGTAAACAAATGAATAAATAAAATACAACTCATGACATCTATACTCTTCTAGCCAACTAGACTCGTCTCGTGATAACATCAAGCTCGTCCCGTCTCCCGTGTACTATCCAAACAACTTGAACATAACCTGCTCCCCATATGACTAAAGGATATTATATGGATCGACACAGGCCACCCCAAAAGAGATAGGTGACAATGCACAGACACACAAACGTCAGTTTCATTAAATAAATAAAGTGTGACACGACTCGAGTGTGAACATGCAACATGACTATGATATGAATGAACCACCACCAATAACCACCACCACAGTACCGGGACACACCCAGACATACCGACAACCACACTGGTACCGGGACACGCCCAGACATACTGATCACCACACTAATACTAGGATACGCCCAGACATACCGATAACCACAAACAGGTACCGGGACACGCCCAGACGTGTCGGGTCCGAAAGCCAACCGGATCCCCTGCCAGACGTCGTGCCTCAACCAGATGAGTCCCTTCGTAACTTAAGCCATTAATGTGCACATCTCTCTTGGAATGAGAAGCTCCAAGAGGCGACTTAAGCGTAAGACGGTCTCCCAACCGTCTTACGTCTCCAAAACAAGTAACCAAACAAACCACCATGTCCTCCGACATACAAGACAACACAACAAATACGATGTACCATATAACATGCCAACTGCCGACTCACTCAATGCAAATGAATGATAAAAGACTCATTTTATAAATAAATGCAACAATGAAACTGAGTAGGATAAACCTACCTCACAGCAAATCCACATACGCAAACCGTCACACAAGATAGGCCCGTCTCATAAAACCGTCTCACAAAACACATTTTCTAAAGTACGATAATAATACAAATACGTATAAATATACTCATCTAATAATACAAATACGTATAAATATACTAATCCAATACTTATAAATAAACTAATACATTATACAAATACGTATACGTATACGACTAATTAAATAAATAAAACCCGTCTTATATATACTATACAAATCCCGACTCAACCCAAATACCACCACCACCTCCGCTGCCACCGTGGACCACCACTAGTAACCATGGTGGCCACGGCCAGCAGCAGCAGCCCAGGGCCACCACAAACCACAACACCCCCCGCAAGCACCACACCCGTCATATACACACACACACACACACACACACACACACACACCACCACCACCACCACCACCACCACCACCACTACCTTTGCCGACACCGGCCACCGTTCCTAACCACGGTGGGTCCAGTGACCACCCCCCACACCGTGGTTACCACCGGCAGCAATAAAAATAGCACGACAGCAGCAACAACACAACAACAACACCACCCCGACATCTCGTTTTCCTCCCCCATTTCCGCCACCTCTAGTCGCCATATCCACCACCAGTGACCACCACTTTACTCACCTCACCACTCTCGACAATAACCACCCAAAATCCGGACCCAAGCCGACCCGACACACCCTTAAAACAGCAGCCTAAACCCGCATCACAAAACCCCCGAAAACCCATATAAAATAGTCGGTCAAATCCCTTAATGGGTGGTCAACGACAGCCTATAGGGTGGTCAAAGATGGGTCAAGGTCGGGATGGGTTAAAGGTATAAAATAAATAATCTAAAGGCTAGTATAAGACAATTTACCTTACAATCTCAAGGTGGAGGGACAAAAGACGATCTCCTTTTCTTGTTTTTTCCTCTCTTCTTTCCTCTCTCTAATTTGATGGTGGATTACAATTGGATAGGGTTAAGGGATAAGGGTGGATAAGGGTAGTATGTATATGTATGGAGGGAGTATATAACACATGTATAATGTAATATTATTATTATTTATTATTATAATCATTATTATTCCGTCTCAACATAACTCGTATAAATAAAATATTATTATTTTATAATTATTAAATACGGAGTATTAAAATCTTCCCCCATTAAAATAAATTTCGTCCCCGAAGTTTCACCTCACTCTTCTCTTTCCGGCTATTCCCTCAAACCTCATGTACACACTCTTCCCAAAGTTAGGTGTTCCATTCTCACTATTTTCTCACCACTCTCAACATTTACTCATATTTCCGTACTTCCTTTTTCCTAAACTTACGAATTGTTACATTCACTCCCCCTAAAAGAGAACTTCGTCCCGAAGTTCAACTATCAACCTCAGAATACGGCCTCATACAAGGTCCCAAACGTCAAGGTACAAGGTCCCGCCCATGGTTCTAAGTCTACGCATAAGTTTCGGGGTATAACTCGATCATTACTATACACATATATATCACGTCTAATCTCATACATGCACACGTATGCAAATCAATCACGAACATGCAAATTCTATGAAACAACCAAATGATGTAACGTCACTCGTCATACGACTCAACTATGCTCAACATTCCTATTTTCCGGATACCATGCCATGCATATACCACGTCAAATCCACCACATGATCACACATGTGTTTTCAACATCTATTCCCATCTATTACCAACACTTCCGCTCATACGGAAGACCATATAAAATCATGCAAATGATCACTATGCAACACATAATTTGCATATTTCCTCTTACTTTACAACATCAAATTGGATCACGTCGATAACATATATAAAACAAGGTTATCATATCATTTCTATCATCAATCTACTCATGTCGAATCAACGATTTCCATTACTTGCAAAATTCTACACCATATGGTCTAACGTAAAAAATTCACATATATCACACATGTAAGGTCAATCGTGGTCATTCAAGCCAAGTCAACTAATATAAACCGCGAAATAAAGATACATGCTCAATATTTGGTTAAATATCCACAAAACAAGGGTCAAAGCAGTCCACTCAGTTGAGTGCAGAAGGCCACTCGGCCGAGTAGGCGACCACTCAGTCGAGTGCATGGTAAACTCGGTCGAGTGTCACATGGGGCAGAATGTTTTCATTCCCAACTCGGTTCCCAAACTTCTTATTTTATCACATCGATGCTAATAAATCTCGATGGTGACTCATATACCATTAAATAACTGAAGCAAACACGGCAATTGGCCTTATAGCCATCATTGCAACTTAAGATAAAACATCCAAGGCATGCTTCCAACACAAACATACTATTTCATCATCAACAGCTGCACCGTAGTGCGATACTCTAGTCACATCGGTAAACGTAACACTTACTCTAACTCAGGGGCACGACCTAATCACTAATCACTCTTAGGGGATAACAATAACAACATCATCACCCACTCAAGCACTACAACCAAATCATACTGTACAACGTGGGCATTTTACAATAACGTTTTGGAGGCAATTCTACAAACAAAATTTATACTACCACTCTCAGGGTCGGAGTCCGACAAAACCACTTTAACCTATCATGCCTATGTACTTAGGTTAACGGTTACACTATGTATCACAAATCATCAACCTTATCAACCATAAGGCTGAATCCTTAAGCATCAAATGCCCCACTCTTACTCTCATGACCCCAAACCCAAACTTGGTGATACCAAATCCACAATTTCATATATCTCGATTATTAGAACTCAACTCATTTACAATTATACCTCTTCATACGGTTCACTTGAAACTTAAAACAAATTCCTCACCGAATGACGAGCTACCATTTGCAAATCTCCGACTCATCTCTCGTTCTAGTACTCTCTCTCTCTCTCGTATTCCAGATTCCTAAATCTTATCACCATTTATTTAACTCATATCATTCCCCAAGCCAAATTTCACATCCCCCAATTACTTTTTCAATTCATATTATCACTCTCTTTTCAACTCTCCGGGTGCCTCAACTATTCCTTCATCATTCCACAAGTTCTAATTCAACCAATTTTGATTGCATTTCACTCATTATTTGTAAGTTGTCTCTCATGATCGATTCACCATACTAAAAAGGTTACATGGGTCAACTACCGTCCTAGTGTTCCCAAGTTATAAAACTGGATGACTATGTCTAAAATCACTCGTCTTGTCGAATACATATGCCTAAAGCTACGGCGAGAAAGCATTCTTTTGGGTTCACACACAACTCTATGCCTGGATATCTCGGGTTAACTCAACGTATAAGGATAGTGGAAATTAAAACAAGTCAGAATGGATAAGGAAAAGATAGAAAATCAAATAACATGGAGGGGATAAGAAATCCATGACCGACACCTTAAAATTGCCCTAATGGCACACTTGAAATATGATGAACTTGTAAAACGATGCAACTTCAAAACTGAACTTTAGCAACTTTACTAACTTGTAAAATGTTGTTTCTCATTATGCAATTTTACTCAAACTTTACTCAAATGCGAAATGTTTTATTAAAACTTTAGCATAAGGTCATTCGTTTCAAATTTTTTAAGGACTTTAATACAAAAATAATTCGTCATAGGATGGTACATGTCACTATAGGCCAAATTCAAAGCATTACGAATTGATTAGTGCAAAAAATAACTTAGAAAAATCAAAATATCTGGGTGGGTAGGTCATTCATTTTCGAAAATAAAATTTTAAGACGGAAAAGAGAAACTTTCTTATGCATGACTTCACAAAATATTATACTCAAAGATGAATAATAAGGAGAAATTAAGGTGTGGATATGGGCCACCCGCACCGCACGCACCTGCGCGTTGGTCTCGAGGCAGCGGCACTTCTCCCATGGAACCTTGGTTTGCCAAACCACGTCATGGGCCGTTACCGATTTGTGAGGCATTGAAACCGGTGAAAGGTTGAATAAGCCTGTATTTGTGGAGTCGCCACCAATTTATTGTGGAAAAGTTGGAAACCGTTCGAATACCTCGTGTCATGTCAAGATACAAAGTAATGACATGAACACTAAAAACTCGTTACCCTTAGCATTCTATGTCTAGAATGACTCTCGAGATGCCAATGGACACGGATGTCTAGAGATAACTGGAGTAAGGGGTGAGGGTACGTATTAGGAAGCTTTTTAATCGAACACCTAATCCCGCCCGCCTCGATGGAGGCCTTTACTAATGATTAGGGAAGTTGTTCATATTTGATATGTTGTCAATTTGTATGCATGAAATGCAACAAACATAGATTAATCCTAGCATATGAAATTAGACTATGTCGGTTAACACGTAATTTAGCAAACAGTTGGGTCGAAGTAGATGTTAGATTAATTACATGTGAGAGCCAAGTAAATAAATCCTACATGATAATAATAGTGATAAATGAAATACAATGATTAAAATTACAAGAATTACAAGGTTTATTTGATCTACGTCAAAAGCACGCTCAAAGCGGAATTTTAAAGAAGAAAATAAAATAAAATAATAAAAATAAAAATATGAAAATATGTTAGATTAGGGGTGATAATACGGATAATAGTTTATTTAAACCGTAATTAGAAGCTACATCAAAACGAGAAAGAGTTTAGGGACATAAGCCAACCCAGAACAGGCGCAACATCTGCTGCGTCCTCTAGAAGAGGCGCAGCACTTCCTGCGTCTGTTCTTGAGTTGGGTTCTGGCTGTGAATTCAGAATCGCGGATTTGTTATCGTTCATTGGTAGATTTAACATCGATTATTGATATTAGACTCGAATAAAAGTGTTTTAATTGATTACATACATCTGGAACCGTCATAAAACGAATTAAAGATGAGAAAATACAACGGTTTACATAATTAATATTAATACGATGTCGGAAATACGAAAAGAACGAGACTTTGAACTTGAAAACTGAATTAAATTTGATAAACTAAAACTGAATAAAGAAAAGTATGTACAAAAGACGAATTCCAGAGAAAATATATGAGAAAATCGAACCTGTAAAATCCGGGTTTGTATAGATGACGAAAACCCGCAAATATTGAATTATAAGAGATTTATGTCGAATTATGCATTATAATTTAAAATCGATTAGTTAAAAACATGTTTATATGCTGAAACGAACAAAAAAAACGAAAGAATAAGAGAAAAACAGAAAATTGCAGAAGGTCGAGGAAGAAGAAGCATAGCAGGAGCAGCGGTAGCCTCAGGAAGAGGCGCAGCAGGTGTTGCAACCCTTCTAAGAGACGCAGGTGCTGCTGTGTTTCTTCTTGACGTCATACCTATGCTGTCTTGTAAATACGGTTTTAAAAGATTGATTTGAAGATGGATTTTAAACGTGCTTCTAATATAAACCTCACATTAACGTTACAAAATAAAAGTACAATAAATAAATAGGATTTACACCCTCAGACTTACATGTTTGATGAAACGAGATTGACTAATGTTATCGTTTAGTGATTGCTCGACTCAAATATGCGTGGAAAGTGCCCTTGTTTAAAGGATTTAAAAGATTGATTAAAAAGGAGTTGGTCAATTTGGCCGGTCTATGCAACGTGACTGGGACTCAGAATGATCTGAGCTTATGTGGTCGATTGATCAAGCACGTAGGCGTCGAAAGCAATAGCGTAGTCTAGAATGTAAAGAGAGAAGAGAAGGGCGGACATTCGCGTGCCAAATATGGAGACCGAAGGTCTCTATTTTTACTAAACCTATGGAGGAGTTTAGGAATGACACGGATACGGAAACAAATCACGGAAATATTTTGAAAGCATGGAAAGAGGGCTGGGGAAGAGGCGCAGCAGCCACTGCCACCCTTGGAAGAGGCGCAATACCTGCTGCGTCATTTCCCCAGAGGTTTCCTCCTCAGCAAGAAAGATTTCCGCGTTTTATTATGGAATTTCGGTAGATCTATACTTCCTTATTCCATGAAACACAATATACGGAATATATTTCCTTAAAAATATTAAATTAATTATGAATAAATATCCATAGAATTCTAAAACACTCCGGAACATTCCGACTCCGTATTTAAATGGTTTTTAGAAAATGTAGCGGTTTTTTTGACCCGGACTCCAAATGAACTCTAATTACTGTCAAAACGACCGTATCAGTGTGTAGATGATGACCATGAGGTTGACTCAAGTGTTTGAGCTATCACTTGTCGATGAACTTACGAATTGTCATAAAATCGTTCCGCGTATCAAATATGCGGCCCAATCATCACTGAGTGGTTGGCGGGAGGTGCAGAAATGAGGTATCTACAGAGCCCCCACTTTGACTGAGGCTTGGGCAAGGCAAAAGTCAATGTATAGCCATTAGGTCAATCGAATATTAAAACCTGATGACAATGGCGACGCGAGGTGGCTCAAGGGGTCTGAACCAAGGACCTGTCGTCGGGAACATTTTAGAGTCTGTCGACTATCGGGGAGGGTCGTTTAAAGTCCATTAGACTACGTAAGGAAGCTCGCCAGCCATAAGAAGAAAAAATACTTGAGGAAAATAAAGGTCTGACACGCCCTTTGCATTACTGAGGAAAAATAAAGGTCCGACACGCCCTAAGAGAAATAAAGGTCCGACACGCCCTGAGAGAAATAAAGGTCCAACACACCCTTAGAGAAATAAAGGTCTGACACTCCCTGAGAGAAATAAAGGTCCGACACGCCCTGGGAGAAATAAAGGTCCGACACGCCCTGGGAGAAATAAAGGCCTGACACGTCCTGAGAGAAATAAAGGTCCGACACGCCCTTTATTTTGCCGAGGAGTAAATAAAGGAGAAACCCCGTGAGCTGTATTTGGTTATCACGAACTCTCGTTGGGAAACAAAATGTCGTGGGTTGTCTGTAGTCTGCTGAGGAGAAAATACCAATTCGGAAGAGGACACCTAAAAAGGAGCCATATGTTGGGGAAGAGGCGCATGAAGCATGGGCCCATAAATAGCGAACTTATAACTAATTTCAACGAATTTTAAGGAAGCTTGTTGAGGAAAAGGTGCAGAAAAAGCTGCGATCTTTGGAAGAGGCGCAGCTAGTGCTGCCTCTTTTCCCGAGCTCGTCCCTGTCTGGGTAAAAACCGGACTTAAGTCGTGTTTTGTTTTTCATTTCAAAACATAAATATTTCGTTTCTTCAACAAAACCCAACCAAATTCCGTCAAAAAACTTGATCAAATCTTGCCATAAACCATGACTAATCAAGGTATGTGTCTTGTACTTGCTTTAATTTGCATTTGAGCTTGATTTTTGGGTTGAAAAGTAGGGTTTTTATACCCATTATTGTCGAAAATTTGGGGTTTTCGTCCCAAATGAATTTGTCTCATGAAATTAAAATTAGAAATGAGTAATTAGCCATGTTAGGAACACAACCATATATCCCTTTCGAATTTTCCTCGAGTATTAAGGATTTGAGGGCGAAATGTGACGGTTTCTCTGCTAAACCGTAAAACCCTTCGAAAATGGCCCTATGCTAGCCCATTTTTGATGAAGCTTGGTGTTTTGGAACCCTTGAGTAGTGGGTAAACTTGTCATCATGCCAGATTTTTGATTTGTGACAGCTTCTCCGGAACACTTTTATATGGCATAATTGACATTGTAGCGAAATGCTGCCGAATTTTCGACTCAAACCCGCAACTAGGCTCAAACTTAGACTCTTCTTGACCCATACTACTACGTGTGTGGTTACCCTTTGGAAAGTATGGCCAAATATGGCTAGAAATGCTGTCTTAAATGCTTGAAAACGCTTGAAAATGCTTGGAAAACACGCTTAACATTGCTTTGATTTGCAGAGGACGTTCCTTCTACATCGGGGAGTGACCCCATGGAGATTGATGTTGAGCCTTCTACCGTTCAGGATATGGAGGCAGATGATATGGAGGAGGAGGCCCCACGGAGGGCCAATGTGGGACGAGGCGGCTATCAGCTCGCAGGAGCACCTGAGTGGGCCGAGAAATGGGATGGGAGGCATCTCATTTAGGCGGCATAGAGCCACTTGTCGTATAGGACGACGAGGAGTATGGTGACTCTTTAACTTGTCACTTCTCGATTCATTTACTTCTTTATTTTTTACATATATCCTTGTTTGTTTATTTGCGCTTTTCTATGCCTAAGAAAGCTTTCTTTTAAATTGACGCAGGAGGCTGGGAATATGAGGTCCTTTTTCGGCTACACGACGATGATGGAAGTCTTTGAGAAGCTGACGGAGGAGGAGAAGGCCATCATCGAGCAAGGAGCTTTTGGTGCCTTGGTGCGAGGTTGGAGGGAGATCAAGGAAAGAAAGATTCGGGCTAACCTCAGCCTGATTCGAGCCTTTCTTGATCGGTTTTGGGACACGACCTTGACTTTTCATATGCCTTTTGGAGAGATTAGGGTCACCCTGGAGGACTACGGCATGATCTCGGGTCTGCCGTGTGGAGAGGAGTTGGTGGTGTGGCCGTGGACGACCATGAGAGTAGACTCGGCCGAGGCGAGGAGTCTGATCGGCTGGAACCTGGCTGCTAACGTGGCCCAGGTTCCTGGTTTAGTGCCGAGTACTTACGTCAGGGACTACTTCGGCGGCAGGGTTATGGCGAGGGTGAGGATGGATGGACGCATGGTGCCTCCACCTCCATGCACTGTTGAGCAGCGGGCTCGCTTGTGGCTGTGGTGGAGACAAGGGGGAGAGGCTGTCGACGAAGCTTCTTCCGCTTCTTGCTGACTTGAGTAGCCTGGGTCTTTGGGACTGGGTTACTCCTAGCTTTGCGGTCCTCACGCATTATAGGTGGGCCATAGTTCATCCGGAGTTGATGGAGAAGAGGACCACCGTCGGTCCTGGACTTTTGTTGGCGGTATGAACCTTTCTTGCAAGTATAAAAGATGATCATTTTCATTATTCTTCTCTCTTTTTGAAAATATGAAAGATCATTTTTGTAGATAATGAGTTATAATTACTATTATTCTGTCTGCAGGCGTGGGTGTACTCCTACTTTCCCAGTTTCGCGCCCATAAGGGCGGCAGACGTACCGAGAGAGTACCCCGTCGTGAGGTACTGGATCATGTGTCGTCGGAAGAGCCAGCGGACTGCTTACGACGTTTGCTGGAGGGGCTTGAACGCCCGGAGTTTAGACAGCGTAAGTATCTTTGATTTTCATTTTATCTTTTTTTTTTTTTACTTAGAAACGATCATAGGAATGACCCCTCGTTCTCTTGCTTTAGTGGGTGCCTAGGCCTTGGGAGAGCTACTCTGGAGCTCCAGTCTTTGTGGCTGAGGTTCTCCGTCCTGGGAGTTCAAGTCGGTTGCTGTTGTCGACGCCCATGGGGCCTGTGTGGTACCTGGGTGAGCGTTTGGCTCGGTAGTGCTCCCGTGACACTTTTACGGTTCCCATCGATCCTCCACAGACGATGTTTAGGGAGCCCTCGGAGGCTAAAAGGACGACTGACCTGGCCAGTGCGAGTGGTGACGCTCTTCTTCTTCCTGGCCAGGAGTACGCCGCGTTTGTTCGCCGGAGGTTGGCGTACTGGCCGATCGTGGTGAGCATACTTGTTGTTTTTGATAAAACCGATAAATGATGAATGATCACCAAAATAACGAATCATTTGAGCTTTGCAGGAGATCGAGGTGGTGGGCGTCGAGCCCCCAGCTTTTCCAGAGACACTGGAATAAACTGACTCGGCGGGCATGACGACGAACTCAGAGATCTGGGAGTTCAGCGAGGCAGTGACTGACGCTGGTCTGGACGAGTGGAAGCACATCGTGAGGAGGGTAAGCCCCCAGCTTTGGCTGTCTTTTGTGTTTTCTGTTTTATTATATATGAATGCATTTGCTTGAACCTTCTCCGTATTTGAATGAAGGTGGCACCGTCCAGGCACGTGGAGCTGTGGAGGATGGCCAACCGGCTGCGAGCTATAGCCATTGAGGCCCTTGAAGGTGGCTCGGGACGGCAGGTATGAACCTTTTGTACCCGTTTCTTATTTCTTATTTTTACTACTTCCAATTCTGCGAAGCGAAGTGAAGTAAAATATTGCTCCATTTCTTCTGTGTAGAGGGAGCGTAGCTTGGAGCATGAGGTGGCGCAGTCCCAGGAGGAGACAACCCGCTTGCTGAGAGAGCTAGAGACTAGAGATGCTGAGATCGCTGCCCTAGAGGTGACAGTAGCTGAGCTGAGGGGTCGTCAGGACTAGTTTGCTGGTTGTTTGTTGTACATTTGTATATTTCTTTTGATGTCACTTTGGGCAGGAGCCCGTACTTTGATGTACATTTCTTTTTGGTTGTATATATGATGGCCTGTGTGCCTTTGGTGCTGGGTGTTTGCTGTGTCTGCAGGTTAGCTTAGAAACAGGTTTGGCATGTGACGGTTTGCGCCGTCATGCTGCCGAAATTCACGTAGAAAATCACATAGCAAAGCATATAATAAAAAGAATTAAAATAAATAAATGACCTAAATAAGCGCGAAAATAATAAAAAAAAAGTGCCCGAAAATGGACAAAATGACAAAAATAAAAAAAGTGCCTGGAAATGGATAAAAATGACGCGACTGGACGGTAGGGAGGGTTGAAAATGGATAAAAATGCCGCCGGACGGTAGGGAGGGCTACCCCCTAAAAAAGAATTTGAAAGAAATGTCTAAGTGTATTAGATGTTGGGAAATGTGTCCTCAACAATAGTGCGATCACATGATTTAAATATCATTATTAAATCTCATTTTAAGAATACATGTGGGATGTAATATTTTACAGTCAATTGGTCCACACATATCGGTAATGATTGGCTGACTAGAGTTTGACATTACTGTCGTGCGACGGTGGTGATCAGTTGATCCCCTTAGGTCATACCTAAAAGGAAATACTCTTAATTGATTATTTAATTGATCGTATACCGATACGAGTTAATTAAATTGCTTAAAATTGACGGATGATTTTGTGAGTATAATTTACGTATCTTATTGTAAATATGATTAAATGAGACACGGTCTAAGTAATCGAATTATTTTATTACTTAGATGAAATTATTGTTTACAGAAACAATTGAAACGGAATGAATAAATTATTATAAATACAGAATGTTGTAGTTTATAATTTGGAAACATTTTTTGTACAAGTAATTACGAATTACTAGTCGATTTTGTAAATGACATATTTTATGAGTATGTTGATTTTTAATATGTTAAAAATACATTACATTGTGACATGTCATGTAACATGTTACATGTGACAAATTTGACAAATGACAAAATAAAACGGATTCTCCATTTTATGCTTAAAACCGAAAATGAGAAGGGAGTGTAAGATATGTATTGTGTTTTTATCTTGAGTGGAAAACACAATTATCATATCTAAGTAGTAGCCATGCACACCTACCTTTTGAGAAGAGCAAAAATGAAAGGCATTGGGCATGCTACCCAAGGCCATTTTTTCGGCCCTTCCACAAGAAAAGAGAGAAGATCTTTTCTCTTACATATTATTATTCATTCCTTTCACAATAGAATTTTTTCTAGTGTAAGAAAATGCATAATCTCTACAATATGTGATTTTTCTAGAGAAATAAAATCTCATATACTCTCTCTTGACCGAATTATTCAAGTGCCAAAATACAATTTATTTTGTGTCAATTTTATAGTAAAACTAATATTATTACTAGATCTAAATAATATTGGTTAATTATGAGTTTCCTTGGGTATATGCTTTTGGGAGGGATTCTATACTTGAATCTTGTTCATCCATAAGGAAAGCTCAAGAACAAGTGAGTAGGTGAACTCACTTGTGCCCATAAATCCCAAAATCACAATGTAAGATGATGGTTTCTTCTTTATATCGTTTATTAGTTTGCATGCATAAGATCCACCATTTAATTTTATGACAATTAAATTAAAACATATATGAATATGTTGAGTATATAGATCTACTTTTCCTTCAATCGGTATCAAGAGCCATGGTTGTTTGCATGCAAATCGGATAAAAGTTTTTCCGAGTTATAAAGATTAACATATAAAACTTGTAAAATTTGTGTTATTATGATATATCACGAAATTAATTCATGCATGTTAAAATTTCTGGTCCTAAAATGTTTTAGGATATTTTGGTTAAATTTACGGATTTTTATTGTTCATATTATACAATAATGGCATTTAAATGTGATTTTATGAGTAAAAATGTCATTTTCGGTCTAAAATTAGCTATACTTCGAATTTTCCAGTGATTTTTGGATATGTTGTCACATATATTATTTTGAGATAACCTGTAAATTTTCATAATTGTTGGACTTGTTATGCTCGAAAAATGGATTTTTCATTATTAAATTCGGATTTAGGTGAAAAATAGGTTAATATGAGATAAATTTCGAATCTGGTCATAGAAATTTAGTATGTTGTCACATGCAATTTTAAAAGATGTGTGTAAAATAATGGGCTATAGTGAAGTCTTTTTGCATGATTTATGGATTTTTGAAGAAAAATAGCATAAATAGTGACATTATTAATGAAAAATTAATAAAACATAATCTATGACTAAGGAAAAACGTTGTATGTTACATTTTATTATCTTTTTCAGATCTAAAATTGAAAAGTTAATGAATATAATTTTTCCATGTTTTTATGATTATTTTAGTTAAAACCGATAAACCGCAACATTGTTTTTCCGGAAAAACTTTCGAAATTTTTAACCTAAGTTTTTGAACATTATGAGTGTCATGGTATTTTTCCAGAATGTTCATGAGTTTAAATTTCAAATTTCAAATTTATTTGAAATTTTGTGATTTATTTGAAGTTTATAGCTTATTTTTGTAATTTTTAGTCCATTAATGAACAATTTTATAAATATGACTTAATTATTGTCAAATTATTAGCGAAGACTAAATGTTGAGTCCTAAGAGGTTAGGGTAATTAACTTATGCATAAATATGAATTTATGTAATTTTTGTGATTGTAAAATGTTGAAATCACGCAAATCCGTAAAAACCGAGTAATATACGATATTGGCTAATTAAAGGCGATTTAGCATAAAATTGGGCATGTTCATACATATTATAATGCTGCATTTTCTTTATGATTGTCATAATTTTAATTTATGTAATTTTTGAATTATGTATGGGAATATCGATTCGGTTGTAATTTTATTGTGATCTCGTATCACCGTTTTGTAATTTAATAGATTTATTTTATTTTAGTTACAAATGTATAATAGGAAATTATGTAATTTATTATGTAATTTATATTCATCTCGGAGTTCCCAAAGACGGATTTCTTCAAGATGGCGATACATAAAGACGGTGTTACCTCGAGATGCGTGCCACAACCGAAGTTCAAGGGACCAATGGAGTTGGTTTCCGAATATGTAATAGTTAAATAGTTTTTCTATTTTAGAAAAGGCCATACTAGGATTTATTTATTTTTATGCTTGGATTTTATTTTATGTCGCATGCATCGCTAAATCGCCATAACTAAAACATGCATCTTCTTTTATCGAGTTTATCGACCGTGTCAATTAGAATTATCGTAGTTCACCGCTTTAGTTCACTTAAAACGTGATAGATAATAAATTGACATGACCTCTCGCTAAAACAATTAATTGAGACATAGCCTTACCAAATAGTAGAAACCATGAAAACCTATTTCGCGAGGGAGTGCGCTCGGCCCCACCGGGGTACAAACCTTGTTACGTAGGGGAAGTGGGTGATAAATGTCTATCCACCGAATTCATGTTGATAAGGGATGTATCGGCCACACTGTGCCCAAGTTAATGTGGGTTTGGATCATGGACACATTTATTCGAAATTTGTATTGAACTCAACAAAAGTTTTTGATAAGGGATGTATCGGCCCCACCGTGCCCTTGTCGGATGTGTTTTGGGCTAAAGATAAATGTTAATGTAATATTATAGACCAAGAGTTCTAAAAGTAGAATCGATTAAACGTTAATCCACCGAGTTATATTGATAAAGGATGTATCGGCCCCACCGTGCCTAAGTCAATATGAATTTGGGTCTTGGAATCATTTATCATAGTTGGGTAGAGGTCACTATGTAAATGCTATACTTGTTTTTCAAGTATTAATAAAACGATAAATGTTAAGTTTTCCACTATTCCGTTTTTATATTGTTCTATTTCTTTACCACAATTCATATACGATATCATTTCGATTTTGATACAAATCTCCATTAAAACATCGTAACTAAAGACAAAATTTGAATTTGCTTCTAAAACCTCAAACGAACCATTGCTAAGGATCTCTTGTAAAGAGTATAGATTAAAGTTATTCATTATCAAACAGGTTTTTGATTCTAGACTAACACATCTACTTACAATGAATTGTTTTTCATGTACTTAAATGAATTAAGTACCTTGAAGCGATAATTTTTTTTGGTAATTAGTTTTGTCAAGAATTCGTAATTGACCAAAATAACGCAACCACTTCAATGAAAGTTTTAAGACTAAAACGAACAAATGAAGAGTAATCTTCATGAATTCAATTTTGCTTCTCAAAGCAAAGACTCATTGAAATGAGTGGGAGCATTCTCTTAAACCGTTAAGATGAGGACGAGGTTCAAGAAGTAAAGATTATAATGGAATTGATACAAGGTAATGTTAAAGGTAAGGTTGTTGAGAATGACGATACTAAACCTATCAATCCCGACCGATAAGTTTCCATTGTCTTAAATGTTGGACACGAGAAAGGAAACTACCCCAAATTATTGAAGTATCAACAAGTTAGTTGTGGGACATCTAATTGAACCTTCTTCTTTAATTGTTTATTTGATTAAACATAAAATTTTGCTAGTACTACTTCGTCAATATTAGAAACCAATGGAGGTTTTCATCATTGTACTTGATACATAGGATGATTAGAATATCACGACTAGCAACAATAATGTCAAGAGATAGAGTCATTGTGTACTAAATCTAGTTTTTGGGTTTCGAGTTGTACTTAATTGTGACTATTAAGTACATAAACTCTAAATAAGAATACAAACTTGTTAAGATACAAAAGAGGTTTCGCTTTTGTGACCCTATACACCACGATTTGATGTATGTCTAGCCCTTTATCAAGGTGATTATATTCTAAACCAAACTAGAATGATATATCATGAAGATGATGCAAGACTCAAATTGGTAACCAAAGATTAAACCTTAAAATTTTGGAATGATGAACGCAAAGAGTTAACGAGTACTCTTGAAACCATTAGATTGTTAATGGTATATGCGTATCTTGTATTCAAAGCAAGATATCTCGTGCCTTTTGGTTGAAAAGGAGATCGAGGTTATAAATCATTGATCCATAATAGGTTGATCATTCTCTTTTACCAACGATTTAAGTTGACCCTAATGTGAAACTTAATAAGGTAAATAGAAAAATCTTTAAAGAAGTTTAAAGAGTTAAAGAAATCACGATTTAGTCGTGATGGAATTATCAAAGTGAAGACTTTGATATAAGCCAATGGAAATGTGATCTAATATCACAAGTTAATCTCTCTTAGCACGCATTATGAAATAATGTGTGATTGGATAAGAATTCAAACGCTATTCGATAAGGTTTGGACTTCGATCAAGTTACTTTGAGTTACTTGATCCTTTTGGGGATTTTATCATTTTGTCTAAATTATTTTTCCACTAAATCGAATCATATGAGATATGAAATGGTAAGGGTACCATGTTTGTAAGTTTTCACAAGAAACAAATGCTCATTTTTCCCTCTTCAATTATCACGAGTACGACGGGTTTGCGGCTCGTGAAGCTGTCTTTCTAAAATACAAGTTTATTTTTAGAAGACAGAGTGGGAGAAATTATTCAAGAGCCACAAAGAATGCCACAGAGAATGTTATGTCGCAAGAAACTGGTCTTTCTTTGCTACATGAGACGTTTTGTGTAAGACATTATACATTGTTTCTTCCAAACCTAGGAGGTTAAATTCGTCACTTGTTAAAAATGATGAATTCATGCTACTTTTAAGAAAGTAAAGAGCTTATAACTTACAAAAGAAATTGTTTGATTCAAGTTGATTACTTCTAGAAAGTAATGAACATATGACTTACATAAGAGTGTTTAAGTCACAACTCAATACAAGGCTTAGAGCCATGAAAATCCGAAACATAAGGGCTTGATTAGTGACAAAGGGTTTTGCACTAATAAAGAGATATTTCAAAGCAAGATTGGTTGCAAAGGGTTTTGCACTAATTGAAATGATTAAGTCTATTTGGATCTTCTTAGGGATTGTGTTTCATTATGAGGATATGCATACAGCAAGTGAATCTAAAACCCACTTC
The DNA here is from genome assembly GCF_048544455.1 of Silene latifolia. Taxonomy (NCBI): domain Eukaryota; kingdom Viridiplantae; phylum Streptophyta; class Magnoliopsida; order Caryophyllales; family Caryophyllaceae; genus Silene; species Silene latifolia. The sequence continues at coordinate 135,585,381 of NC_133536.1, forward strand.
TTCAATAGAAGGAATGTATTCAATACATGTCATAAGTTTTATAGATTCTTGTAATCCTAAGATAAAGTGAAACTTAAGAGAGGATCTTCAGTAGGACATCAATGAGTTGGAATCAACATTTTGATCATGTGATTAAACATTTCTCGATAAGTCGAGAAGTTGTGTTTATACATGGAGTTTAGTGGGAGTTACGGAATTTTTAATTAGTCTGGTATATGGATGACATATTGATCATTGAGAATGATTTAAGACTTTTGGAGTATTATAATACATCTTGAATATCCGGATTTATGAAGATAAATCCACATGATATTAGCGTCAGTAAGAAGTCTTATGTTGATAAGATTCATGACTAGTTCAATTAAATTGAACATATTTGATTGATTTTATTTGCTTCCGCTGCCGAATCAATTAAAAAGAAATGATGTATAACACTTCATAGGCTTTGAGTATGATGAATTGTTTTCAAAAAATCGAATTTAAGTAATCTTTACCAAGTAAGCTATAAAGATTACCCTTAAGTGCTTGCAGAAGCATTAAGGAAGTAAAGCAAAGTGTTTATGATGCAATTTTGTGTAAGGGTGTTACACAAGTGACAATTGACAATTGAGATTGCGTATGGTTTCCGACAAAACCATAATCAAAACACATTAAGATGGTTAAGATACCATTGTGGCTATGTTAATTAAGAAGTAGATTTTCTAGAATCGTTCTAGGCAATAAAAAACAATGAGAGATATTTATAACGGAAATTGAGTACACTTGCAATCATGAGATGTGCAAGAGGATGAGTCCCGCACACTGTGAAAACAGTGGGAGCTATTCTTAGGCTAGAGGACCTATGTCTTGATTGGATCTCGACACGCACTCAAAAAGTTTTGTGATGCAAATGTATACATTACAGAGGAAAACGAGTATGTAGTAAGGTTGAGTAAGGTACAAGAAATTGATAAAACCTACTAACCAAAGCCTTCTCAAAGGCTAAACATGATGAGTCATGTCATTTCACTTGAATTGAAATGAACAACTACTACAAGATCAAATTAGATTATAGAACATGAAATAGTAATCAGGCATTGACTATTCATGTGTGATAATCGCATTTGTCGTTCGAGTTTTATTTTAAAACTCTTTTATTATACTTTGTTACATCCAAACGGGTTGTAGAGACAATGTTGAACCCCGTTAAAGTGAACCCGGATCAACATAGTATAAGCCCATAGTCGCTTGTATGAGGTGACGTCTCGAAGTGACTATCTAGAGTGTGATGCGATTGATGGCAAGTTCAAGTGTCATTGAGTCATGTGAGATGACTAGTCGATCACATAGGCAGACTGTTAGGAACACTTTGTCGGGCCTTATGACCGCTTATAGAGTTCTGGCAATTTATATAGCCTGGTCGTGGCGAGAGCTACTATAGTATTCTAATGAGTCGATTCTTTTGACTAAAGACTATTCACCTAAGATGGCACAGTTTCAGATTAACTTTGATTTGTGTTACTACGACCTTCGTAAATGGGGTCAAATGGGCATATTTTGGGTTATGATGGCTGTGGCTAGTCGAAGGGAATGAGTGCGATATGAATTGTCCATCCTCTTGTTAGGGTTAAAACAATATCTCAGGGCCACTCGAGGAGTAATGAACTGGAAATGCGTGGCCACGCTCGGAAGGTATCTATGATAGATAAATCCGGTCAATCAGTTATTCTCCAGATCGAGGAAACCACTCTCGATATGATCACTTGCAAGTACGACCTGAAAGACACCTTGCATTGAGTGGGAGATAGTAATAGGACAAGAGAATTGGTGACGCACACTTGTCGAGGACAAGTGGGAGATTGTTGGGAAATGTGTCCTCAACAATAGTGCGATCACATGATTTAAATATCATTATTAAATCTCATTTTAAGAATACATGTGGGATGTAATATTTTACAGTCAACTGGTCCACACATATCGGTAATGATTGGCTGACTAGAGTTTGACATTACTGTCGTGCGACGGTGGTGATCAGTTGATCCCCTTAGGTCATACCTATAGGGAAATACTCTTAATTTATTATTTAATTGATCGTATACCGATACGAGTTAATTAAATTGCTTAAAATTGACGGATGATTTTGTGAGTATAATTTACGTATCTTATTGTAAATATGATTAAATGAGACACGGTCTAAGTAATCGAATTATTTTATTACTTAGATGAAATTATTGTTTACAGAAACAATTGAAACGGAATGAATAAATTACTATAAATACAGAATGTTGTAGTTTATAATTTGGAAACATTTTTGGTACAAGTAATTACGAATTACTAGTCGATTTTGTAAATGACATATTTTATGAGTATGTTGATTTTTAATATGTTAAAAATACATTACATTGTGACATGTCATGTAACATGTTACATGTGAGAAATTTGACAAATGACAAAATAAAATGGATTCTCCATTTTATGCTTAAAACCGAAAATGAGGAGGGAGTGTAAGATACGTATTGTGTTTTTATCTTGAGTGGAAAACACAATTATCATATCTAAGTAGTAGCCATGCACACCTACCTTTTGAGAAGAGCAAAAATGAAAGGCATTGGGCATGCTACCCAAGGCCATTTTTTCGGCCATTCCACAAGAAAAGAGAGAAGAGCTTTTCTCTTACATATTATTATTCATTCCTTTCACAATAGAATTTTTTCTAGTGTAAGAAAATGCATAATCTCTACAATATATGATTTTTCTAGAGAAATAAAATCTCATATACTCCCTCTTGACCGAATTATTCAAGAGCCAAAATACAATTTATTTTGTGTCAATTTTATAGTAAAACTAATATTATTACTAGATCTAAATAATATTGGTTAATTATGAGTTTCCTTGGGTATATGCTTTTGGGAGGGATTCTATACTTGAATCTTGTTCATCCATAAGGAAAGCTCAAGAACAAGTGAGTAGGTGAACTCACTTGTGCCCATAAATCCGAAAATCACAATGTAAGATGATGATTTCTTCTTTATATAGTTTATTAGTTTGCATGCATAAGATCCACCATTTAATTTTATGACAATTAAATTAAAACATATATGAATATGTTGAGTATATAGATCTACTTTTCCTTCATTAGAAACATTTAAAAAGAGGGAGTGAAATGATTCCCCGAAAAAAAAAATTAAAAAAAATGAGTAAGTGTGCGTATTAGGCAAAAATGTTGATTTTGCCTCGAAAAGCGAATCCGTAAAGATTAGGAAACAAGAATTTGGTAATTATTCGGAATTACCGAATTAAATCCCTATAGGAATAGGAAATTTTAACTAAAACGTATTTAGGAAAGATCCACGGCCGTCAAACAGGAAAAAAGGACCTGGGGAAGAGGCGCAGCAGGAGTTGCGATCCCTCTAAGACGCGCAGCAACTGCTGCGTCTTCTCTCCAGTTGGTCCGTCCTCAGCTGAAATTAGGAAACAACGAATAGTATAAATAGAGACCTCGGTTGAGCTTCTATTCTCACAATTCTCTCTTCCTCGACTTCGTCTATTACATAAAACCTTCTATATACTTTCTCAAAAATTTTCCAACAAAATATGGATGCCTTTGAAAATCGCATTAAGGAGTGGACGAATGAATTTACAAATGTGGAGAAACACGATATGGGTGCTTTCAATTTGAGATCAATCATAAGTTTGAAGCTAGTGAAGGTTGTTAGGCCCTTTTTGGATGCTTGTCTTTAATATTGGGACCCGAATTTCCATGTATTTGCCTTTCCGAGAGGTAAAATTTGTCCTTTTCCTGAAGAAATAGCTGCGGTTGGAGGATGGGACGCAGAAAGTGTTACGGGTATACCTCTTGGCTCTCAGGGATATAATAACAAATTTAGAGACTTACTTGGATTGACCAAGGCTGAGGTAGACCGTCTTGTAACCTCAAAAGGTGTCCGCATGTTTGAATTTGTTGATCGATTTATAAATAGGGAGGACCCCACTATTTCTTATGTGGCGAGGCGTCGAGCTTATGGATTTTGCCTTCTTCATTGCTATATTCTGCGAGGGCATGTGGACCAAGAGATGAGGGGTGACCCTCGATTTCTAGGCATAGTGGAGCAAATGGAACTGCGCAGGAGCCCAGCATGCTTGATTCTAGGGGAGACCACTCTTGGCTTGGACAACAGGAAGGCGAACCGCAAGAATATTTATCTTGGGAGTCCTATTATTTTACAGGTAAAAAACACATTTTTCCTATCTTATTCGGCCATTTAATTATTTCCGTTTTTTTTAGCCGAATATGGGACTGACTCCCGTCTCCTTCTTTGCAGATTTAGTTGATGGAAAGACTGCGGTTGATCAAGCCCCCAGTTGATGTGACATGATATCGCTCTCGATCAATTGTGATGAGGACGAGGCTATACATGGTGGACTTCACTTGAGTATGCGATTATTGGGAAAATAAACTGAAGAGTGAAGGTGGGCTCTTGATCAGGTGGATAGTGCCATGGTGGCATCTCAGATCGGTGACTGGAGTATCATCCTTGGACCCGACACGGTCAATTCGCGTTTTCGGCTTGGAATTCATGGTCCATACTTTTTCGGAGAGATTGATAAGGCAAGTGGGCCTAAAACAGAAAATCCCGAAGCTAGACACTGTCCCTCAAACTGCCTTGGCGCATACTACGGAGTCTTGTTGAGAGTGGGCTATTCGCTGGTCCCAAAGGAACATGTGGTTCATACCTGTCCCGGTTGGCTCATTATGGGTTTCTGACTCATATCTGCAGTGGAGGAAAGCTAGCACTCCTGAGGAGCGTGAAAAGCTATGGAAGCACGAGCCCATAGACTACAAAATTCGTGAAGTGGAGAAGGAGAACCAAAGGTACTTGACTGAGGAGGAAGAAGAGGTCGGATATCGGGTTGTTCGTCCGTCGAAGAAACCAAAGAATGCTCCTGCCGAGAAGATGGTGGTGGATCGAAATAGGAAACCTAGACCGCGAGAACGACCGTTGGTGATTAGGTCGGAAATAATGCAAGAGCGTCCGCTCGTGGTCGAGACAAGAATTTTGGCAAAAGTGACAAAGGCAAGGGGAAAATGGAAGAGTAGCCTTAGTCATTTATAATAGTATTATTTATTATTATTTGAGTTGTAATAAATGGCGGGGTTTTTAGAATCCTAGCCTATCATTTTAATTTTCAGCATTTAAATTTATATGTATTCGGCGTATTACTATTATTTATGGAATAATGAATAAAAGATTTATTAGTTAATAAACTTTCATAAATTTCCTTTATTTATTCTTGCCGAATTTCAAATGCAACATGCAAACGTCCTTCTATTTACATCTTAAAATGACGGGTTGTATCCTGTGAAGGATTGCCTACGTATTCATTAGAAAAAAATGAAATCAAACCCTATACGTAGTGCGAGAAAATGTAAAAGAATAAATGTTCGAAGCAAGAGCTTGCAATGAACTTAGAAAATAAGCATGTGCTTTACTTACTCCTAAGGAAATACGATTCGATTTATTTGATGATATGAGGATGTCAAAACGTCAAAACGCAAGAGCGAAATATCATAAGCTTTTAGCGGGCCAGGGGCCGGTTTTATTTCGTGTCGCACGAGCGGCACGTGGATCATGCGAGGCGCGTTTTATCCTATTTCTAAGGGTAGTACCATTTCAATTGGTCTAGGTTAGTTGGATTAGAAAACTCATTCCCGTCTAGGTCTGTGATCTTAACCGCACCCCCTGAAAGTATGGGCTTGACCAAGAATGGTCCTGTCCAATTAGGCTTAAATTTTCCTCGTGGACCGACAGGTAAGAGAGCTCTGACTGACTTTAGTACTAAATCTTCTTCCTTGATATTTCTGAGTTTGACCCTTTTATTAAAGGCTCGTTTGATGCGTGCTTAGTATGTTTGCACATTATGTAATGCACGTAGCCTTCGTTCGTCTAAGAGGACGAGTTCATCATACATATCCCTATTCCATTCAGCTTCTGGGATCTGACTTTCGAGTAAAATGCATAGAGATGGGATCTCTAGCTCTACTGGTTGTACAGATTCCATGCCGTAAGTCAAATAGAAAGGAGTAGCCCCAGTGGGTGTCCTAACTGACGTGCAATATCCTCATAATGCAAAGGGTATTTTGCTAGGCCAATTGCGATAATTGTCGATCATTTCCTTGAGGATTGTGACGACATTCTTGTTAGCTGCCTCTACCGCACCATTAGTTTGAGGTCTATATGGCGAGGAATGGTGATGCTTGGTCTTATATTTGGCTAAAAATTTTGCAGCTTCGGCCTAAAAATGTGATCCATTGTCACTGATGATTTCATGTGGGCAACCGTATCAACAGATGATGTTGGTTTGTATGAACTTGGCCACATGTCTGGCTGTAAGGCTATTGTAAGATGCTGCCTCGACCCATTTAGTAAAATAATCGATAGCCACTAAAATGAAACAGTGACCTCTTGTCCCAGCTGGAGTGATATTCCCGATGATGTCTATTCACCAAGCAGAAAATGGCCAAGGAGATGTCATGGTATATAGCATTGAGGGAAGGACGTGTTGCACATTCCCGAAGATCTGGCAATTGTGACAATGTCTGATATATTTGATGCAATCTGACTCCATTTTCGTCCAATAATACCCTAGACGCGTAATGTTCTTTGCCATCATAGGTCCACTCATGTGAGGACTGCATTCTCCATCGTGAACTTCTTCCATTACTTTCTGTGCCTGTGAATGATCAATGCAACGTAAGACGGCACCAAGAGGTGTTCTTTTGTACAACTCTCCCTACATGAGGAGGTATTGAGAGGCAAGTAGGCGTATGGCGCGTTGTCAACTCTTATCCATATCTGGTGGGTATGTACAATTTAGTTTGAAATTGAGAATGGCCTAGAACCATGGTTCCCCTGGGTTTTCCTTTTCATCCGTAAGGAAGTGCACATAGGCTGGCTCTGATCGCCGTTCGATGTATAAAGGCATTTCGACCATGTTGTCTGGCCTGTTAATCAAGGATGCGAGTTTTGCAAGAGCGTCCGCAAACTGATTTTCTTCGCGAGGCAGGTGTAAATAAGTAACCGGATCGAAGAATTGAGCAACTTGATCTATCTTAGCCTGATATGGTGCTAGACTTTCACTTCGAATTTTCCAGGATCCAGTGATTTGGTTAATGATCAAGGATGAGTCGCCGTGAACTCGAAGATGCGTGATGCCTAAACTTACTGCTGGTTATAGACCAATGAGGCAAGCTTCATATTCTGTTGCGTTATTTGTCACCTCGAAGTCGAGCTTGACAGAAAGTGGTGTATGCTCGCCTTCAGGAGAAATGAGCAACACTCCTATCCCAAATCCTCTCAAATTGGATGCCCCATCAAAGTAAAGATCCCAAGAATCCATACTGGTTTGCAGAATATCCTCATCTGGAAATGACCACATGTTTATTGCTTGCGTATCGTTGATAGGGTTATCTGCGAAGAATTCAGCCACAACACGTCCCTTTATGACTTTCAAAGGTACGTATTTGAGGTCAAACTCTGAGAGCATTAAGGTCCATCTTGCCAAGCGTCCATTGAGAACGGGTTTCTCGAAGAGGTACTTGACTAGATCCATTTTAGAATACACTTTGACAAAGTAGCTAAGCATGTAATGGCAAAGCTTCTTTGTTGCCAACACAAGAGCGAGGCACGTCTTCTCGAGAGGTGTATACTTACTCTCGTACTCCAAGAACTTCTTACTAAGGTAGTAGATAGCTATTTCTGTTGGAATATGTGTCCTCAACAATAGTGCGATCACATGATTTAATATCACAATTAAATCTCATAATAAGAATACGAAAGGGATGATAAATTAAATTGTCAACTGATCAACATTAATCGGTAACGATTGGCTTGCTAGAGTTTGACGTTACTGTCGTAGGACGGTGGTGATCAGTTGATCCCTTAAGGTCACACCTAAAGGATGATGCCCTTATCAGTAAAATTGATTAATTGTATGACGATACAAGTTGTTCAATTCCTTAAAATTGAACAATTCATTTGTGAGAGAGTATATTCATATCTTATTGTAATGGGATTAAATAAGATTTATTTTAGTAATTGAAATGCTTTATTACTAAAATTGTTTATTGTTTGTGAAACAATAGAGATGAAAATGAATGGTTAATTATAATTACAAGATGTTGTGAATTATAATTATATGACCCATTTTATTTTTGTGATCAAGCATCACTAAGTCAATTTGTTGTATGTAATTTAATTGATTTATAAAATGATATTTATTTGATAAATATGCATTAAATTAATTAATAACATGTAATATACTACATGTGACATATTGTGTGACAAATGACAAATTAACAAAATAAAATGGTAGTCCATTTTATGTAAGTGGACCGAATTGGAGGAGGTAGTAGTGGGTTGTGGTTATATTATTTTATGTGATAAAATTTAAATAATAAGCCTACACTACACTAGCTTACAAGCCTACATTTTGGGTAAGAGAAAAAGAAAAAGTGAAGGACCATATATTGGTCCTCTAACCCCTCCAAAACCGGTACACACCCACAAATACAAGGGACTTTTTGTCCGTTATTCATTCTCTTCATGCATGTTCATTCATTCACATGCAAACTCTCTCACACATATTAATTTCTCATTCACCAAAATTTGAGAAATTTTTATTCAAATTGTTCAATAAGATTACTAATATTATTAGTGTAATATATGAGTATTAGTAGTCAATTTTAAGATAGACTACTTAATAAATATCTAGTTAATATTATTTAGTAGAGATAAGGGCTAATCTTGGGTGCAATCAAAAGGAGAGCTCTTAATATAGAGTTTTGGAGGATCATCCTAATACTCATCATAGCTCAAGAACAAGTGAAGGTAGGAGACCTTACTTGTGCCCATAAATCCGAAAATCACAATGTAAGGGACATTTTTTTTCTTATTAATCTCTTATTTTGTTATGCATGCACTAAATCTAAAGAACACAAATTAAGAAGTTAATTAGTTCACTATTAGAAGAGTCTAATAATTTGTATATGAACCTAACAAGTGATATCAGAGCATAGGATGTTGCATGCATAATCGGTTTGGTTTTTCCGAGTTAAATGTAACTTAATTAAAACTAAAAATTGGTGATTTATAAGAGTAAGTGAAGAAATCATGATGCATGTTATATTGTAACACCCCGTATTTTATTAAGTAGGATAAAATTATTTTAATTGATATTTTGGATTTAATTATGTCATTTAACTATTTTAGTATCTTTTACGAGTCTTTTTTTTGAAATTCAGTCCTTAGTGGACTCAAGTCGGACCCGGGAAAAAAAAAGTCATCGAGTTAACCATTTTGAATTTATTTTGCTAAATGAACAAATTTCGTTAAAATCGGCTAATTTAGTAAAATCGCTAATAATTCCGTTTCAAGCCGATTTCTTATTATTTCCGTTAACTATCTGAGTTTATTTTATTTTTCATTCTTTAAACTTATTTATTATTGATTCCGTTTCATTAATGAGACTCTTTCTTAAACCGGTTAAATTTAAGTCGAAACGGTTTTAATAACTATCGAAGTTTCTTAACGACGAAGAAACGTACGTATAATAAATAGCTAGCTAGCTAGCTGCTCCCTCATTTCTCACGTATCATTCCTTCTTCTCCCTTCCTTTTTCTTCTTTTTCGTTCTGTTTCATTTTTTTTTAATTTTAAATTGATTCTGTCACTCCGTTTGTCATCCGTTATCAATGATTTTCGTTCCACAGTGCTGCTTTCATCGTTCCTGTCAATCCGTTGTAAGTAAAATTCATTTTCGTCATGTATTTTTACAAACACAATTTATACTTTCAGCTTTATTTATTATAAGACGGTTGTAGATGCTAAGATAGACGGTCTTGTATAAGATTTGTTAGTCATGAAGGACTAATTCGATCGGAAAAAGGTAACGATGACGGGTTACTCGATATTACTTGTAAAATATGTTTATTTCGAATGCTGGTTAGTCTGTTTTATAATTGAGACGGTGTATAATTATATATAGGGATCCTTATGGATGTTAATTAGTCAGTTGTATAGTTGAGACGGTGTATACTGATATGTGGAGATGATTGAGACGGTGTATACTGACCTGTAGGGATCATTTGGGATGCTAGCTAGTAAGTGGTATATTTAAGTCGGGGTATGCTGACATGTAAGGATTGTTTTGGGTGCTAATTGTTGTCTTTTATAGTTGAGACGGTGTATACTGACATGTAGGGATTGTTTTGGGTCTGCTAGATGGTACTCGAATAGGCTGCTTTAGATGGCTAAAATGAATGCTTGGATCGGGTTTTTGAGAACCCAAAACGGGCGTCCCGCTTTGTGGTGGTGGTGGTTGTCCGAGTTCGTGTAGGGGCTATCCAAATGGCCACATTGAGTCGTGGGTCGGGTTTATTTTGGCACAAATGTGATTCTTTTGAATGACTTAAATCCCGCCTCGTATTTCATATAACGTAAATCATTAATATTGCTCCTTCACATATTTAGTTTATTGGACTCATTTAATTTTGATAAAAGGGCTAGCTATATTTGGTAACTTTGGGCTAGTTGTGTTTATAAATTGTTTTGGCGCTAACTCGGTTTATTTAAAATATAATTAAATTAATTTTCATCTCATATTTTATATAACGATAATTCATTAATATCGTCCTTTCACATAATTATTTTAGGTGACTCATATGTGGTTGAAGATGAAGACTAATTTTGGGTTTTAGAAGCTTTCTTAAGTTATTACTTGTCTCTTTGCTAGCTTAAGGTAACTATTCCGAGTTACTCGTTGAATTAATGTCACATTAGTAGTTGATGTTGTGTTTAGGTGTTTGTTAAGTGTTTAGGTGATTGATAATGTCTTACTTTCGTTTTTCACATGATAGAAATTGGAAATAGCATGAGAATGACATAGTGATACATTTTGTAATTTGGGCCAAAGTAGGCCAAGACTCTGAACTGGGCCAGATTGACCGAACGAGTTTGGTCAAACTAGGTTTAAACCGGTCAGCCTCGATTTGACCGATGACCCGTCGCGGGACTCGGGTCGAGGGTTTGTCTTTGAGGTGAGATTGGTTGTTATTGGATGTTTTACGTTGATGCCTTAATATTTGTGACTATCATTTCACATGTTGGTTGTTGAATGAATTGGTTGCCTTATACTTGAGTCTTCTTGTTGCCTCTTTGCCATTTTAGCTTGTTCTCATGGATTATGGTATTGTTGGTTAGCTGGAATTTGGGTTATTATTGATATTGGAGATATTGTTGGATTGTCAGCTGAATATGCTCTTGCGTAGCCTTTCATATACTAGGATGTGTATGATCTTTTGTGTGTACAAGTTTGGACTCTTTGCCCCTTTTATGGTTAATTGGGTGTCCTACTTGTCTTGTGTGGTGTGGGCTAAAGTATTCAAGCTGGGACTAGGTCCTAGGTGAGTATTTCGGCCTTCATCATAGATAGGCCATTATAGTCTTTGACGAGTATATGTTTACGGCTTAATAGCCTTTGTGTTCCTGGCTTGGTGGGTTTATATCCAAGCTGGGGCATGACCTTTCTGCCTATTTTGTGAGGAGATGGTCAGCTTAAGTACTAGCCAACCCTTTGGTGGACTCCTTAGGGTACTCATGTGGTTTTATCATGAGTCTTGGGTGCGGTGGTTTTATCCGCATTTCTCTAGGTCTGCGCAGTCTAGGTTTAGGGTTGAGTCGTATCTTGGCCATGTTTTAAATGTAACCTCTGAGCCAAAATACTAGCTTCCCTACCTTGTGGTATAGACTCGAGTTACAAAGTGACTATTAACTGTACTAGTAACTTATGCCTGTCTCTAGATATATTGCCCTTTCTTGTTTGATGATTCTATGAATCATAGAAGTCGAGATGCAAGCCGGCTATGGTTGATAGAGTTTGGATTCCCGTGTGTTATGTGATTCACATGATAGTGTAGTATGAGTCGGTCTAGTATTCACATGCTAGGACTATGTGTCGTTATATTGTTGTTCACATGATAAGCACGATTGTCTAGCATTTATATGCTAAGGCTATGTGTTATTCATATTCATATTCTTATGTTTACATGTTATATTAATTATGACATTTCGTGGCTGGGAGAACTCGGAGTTACTCCCCACTGACTGTGGCTTTCGTGTTTGTATAAAATGCGATTGACAGGTAGGTGATGCTTATATGGGGTACACGGACGAGCTAGCGAGCAAAGAAACCTTGGAACCTTGATTGGCTTTATTTTATTGTGACCCTTAAACACTTTTTATGTCACATACATTTTAGGGACATATGTCTCCCTCTTTACATTTGGTTGTATAATTTGCTATTCGCGACTTTAGCGATGGTTATGTTATGAAACTTCTATTTAGACCTTGTATGTTTGACACCTTCCAATTTGGATATCTTTATAACAGGTTCAGGTTTTAAAAATCACAGGTTTTTACCCAAATGAACCTATTACAAATATATCCATGCAGTTTTATTCTAGAATTACGTGTTTAATTTTTCCGCGATTTTTGAGGGTGTCACAGTTGGTATCAGAGCATATTTGCTCCCGACGCACGTTTGTGCACCCCAATATAAATAACTTGACCTTAAAATAATAAACTTGAGAGATGGGTAAGATGGGTAGACTTAGGACCTTATGTTGTAGTCTCTTTGTGTTTGCTCTTTGTTAGGTACTAACCTGTTTGTTGATTGTCATTTAATAATTGTTGCGTTCTTGGATCAATAACTGTGAACTTATCAACGTGAAGATCAAGACATGGTGCCTATTGCCAGAAATTGAAGATTTGTTCAACTTTGAAGAATGCTTCTACTTCCTCGAAGATGTTTCTCATTCTTTGTGTACCTTGTCCTGTTATTTACTTCTTAATGCCTATTCCTTCTTCTAAATCCTCTTTTCTTTCTCCTTGTGAGTCACTCTTGTATTTCCTAACTTGTCCTTTGTTTCTTGCTTATCCTTCCTTAACGCCTTTTGATAATACTATTCCTTTTGAGAAATGTTGACCTTGGTTGGAAATTATGACCTTTGAAGGGATTGTTTGTGTTTGACCCTTTCCTGGTTTTGAGAGGATTTGATGTTGGAAAGACTTGGGTAGTGTGATGAGACATACTTGATGGTTCTTATACCTAGATCCTTGATAAAGTGAGTATAATTGATTGGTGGATTCTTGGTGTTAGGAATGAGTTGCCTATGTGATTAAAGTTATAGAACTTGGCCATGTTGTTTATGTTTGGGATTTGAAAGCTTAGTAGATTGAGCGTCGTCACCTTAGGAGTAAACATGAGATAAGTTTAGAATATGAATTTGGAAGAAAACTCATTTTTAGATGTTAACAATCCCGTATAGGTTGGTGATGTGATTTGATGTTAGTTGTTCTTTGAGAACTTTGTTGAGAAGTCTTTGTCAATTCATTCTTTGGTTTTTAAAACATTGAGGTTGTGTCGAGTGCTTGAGATAAAGAGATGCTTTTATACTTGAGTGGTAGATTTGCTTTAGGGAAATCCTAATATGTGATAAGATAGGTGGAAGAAGTATCTAACCGATTTATCACCCCTTAAGCGAGCGTTTATTTTACCTTGACCCTTGTTTTGGGATTTGGTCGTTTTGTTATGAAGGTACAATACCCTAATAGACGTGACCTTGTTAGAGAGGACCTTAAGTTTTAGGAAGCGTATGGATTAAGCCTTAAAATCCTCTTTCGTACCATTAATCGTTTTCCTCCCTTTCGTTCATACCTTGGTTGGATTTGATTCTTAAGTATAAAAGTTTACTCGTTATTTCCTTGTCTTGAATACCTCCCTAATTCTAATATCTCTTACTGGTTGTTAACTAGTTATCTTTATGATTCGACTCTTTTAGTCTCACATCTTGACATGTTCATATATCCCTTTTTAAATTTCCTATCATTTCCTGACCTGGTTATTACCCTTTGTTTCCTTAGTGGAGTGATGATATTGTTGTTTGAGATTTGAGTATCTGGCATTTCCTTGTTGTATAATTTCCCTTTCTCCTCGATCATAAGCGTTACCGTTCATACCTCATTTTCTCGCTTCATCTTGCTCCTCCTTTAAGTTTGACACTCGTATCTTGTGAAACTCTATCTTTGACATCCTTGTAATTTTGACTTCAATTTTTACCCTATGAAATTCATTATAGCTCTCTTGTGGCTTAAGTTTGAGCTCTCTTAACATACTTTGTTTTTATGCTATCTAAGTTACTTTTCTTTTTGTACAACTTCTAAACTTTCAAGCTACCAGTTTCGATTCATTCTTAAAAGTTTATGTCACTTGTGCAAACCTAACCTATTTTTAAAGATCTGAAAATGAAAATTTGATTTAGTTCCTTATTCCTTCCTTGAATATAAACTCATTTATCGTAATTTTAATTACTAGACCCGAGATTTCGTTAAGTTTTGTCCAATTTCTGTTAACTTTGATCTATTTATGACTTCTTTGTCAAAGTTTAATGTTACACTTTCAGGGATTTGACCCCCATTTGGGTTTAAAAGTGAAACCTTTATTTCTATTTTGGCTTTTCGCAAAAGAAAAAATTGAGTAGATTACCTTTCTCTTATTTTGATTTTAACGTTGATCGGATGTTAGAACTAGTTATTGGAGACGTTTGATAACTTGTTCTACGCTTGTCGGCGAATAGTTTTTGTTTTAAATTTGTCTCTGACTTGGAAAGTTAGCGTTCTTGTGTGCACGACAAGAGCAATTTCGTTCCATGAATGAGACTTACACTTTTGAAAACTTTCCGTTAATGTTTTTGAAAGTGTTTTGATTTTTTTGATTTATACAAATGATTTGCTTTTGACCTTATCTTTGATTTGGAATGTGATGTTCTTGAATACGTAACGAGAACACTTCCGTTCCTTTGATGAGAACCTGGTTCTGTTGGAAAATTTTATTTGAAACTTTTGAAAGAATTCTAATTCTTACGATAAGTAACCTTTTAAATGTTTTGGTTACCGATTCCAAAGTTCCAGTTTTGTTTTATATAACCTTTCATTTCTACTTTCAAGTTTCGAGGACGAAACTTTTTGAAGGTGGGGTGATTGTAACACCCCGTATTTTATTAAGTTGGATAAAATTATTTTAATTGATATTTTGGATTTAATTATGTCATTTAACTATTTCAGTATCTTTTACGAGTCTTTTTTTTTAAATTCAGTCCTTAGTGGACTCAAGTCGGACCCGGGAAAAAAAAAGTCATCGAGTTAACCATTTTGAATTTATTTTGCTAAATGAACAAATTTCGTTAAAATCCGCTAATTTAGTAAAATCGCTAATAATTCCGTTTCAAGCCGATTTCTTATTATTTCCGTTAACTATCTGAGTTTATTTTATTTTTCATTCTTTAAACTTATTTATTATTGATTCCGTTTCATTTATGAGACTCTTTCTTAAACCGGTTAAATTTAACTCGAAACGGTTTTAATAACTATCGAAGTTTCTTAACGACGAAGAAACGTACGTATAATAAATAGCTAGCTAGCTAGCTGCTCCCTCATTTCTCACGTATCATTCCTTCTTCTCCCTTCCTTTTTCTTCTTTTTCGTTCTGTTTCATTTTTTTTAATTTTAAATTGATTTTGTCACTCCGTTTGTCATCCGTTATCAATGATTTTCGTTCCCAGTGATCTTCGCTTTCATCGTTCTGTCAATCCGTTGTAAGTAAAATTCATTTTCGTCATGTATTTTTACAAACGCAATTTATACTTTCAGCTTTATTTATTATAAGACGGTTGTAGATGCTAAGATAGACGGTCTTGTATAAGATTTGTTAGTCATGAAGGACTAATTCGATCGGAAAAAAGGTAACGATGACTGGTTACTCGATATTACTTGTAAAATATGTTTATTTCGAATCTTTGGTTAGTCTGTTTTATAATTGAGACGGTGTATAATTATATATAGGGATCCTTATGGATGTTAATTAGTCAGTTGTATAGTTGAGACGGTGTATACTGATATGTGGAGATGATTGAGACGGTGTATACTGACCTGTACGGATCATTTGGGATGCTAGCTAGTAAGTGGTATATTTAAGTCGGGGTATCTTTGACATGTAAGGATTGTTTTGGGTGCTAATTGTTGTCTTTTATAGTTGAGACGGTGTATACCGACATGTAGGGATTGTTTTGGGTCTGCTAGATGGTACTCGAATAGGCTGCTTTAGATGGCTAAAATGAATGCTTGGATCGGGTTTTTGAGAACCCAAAACTGGTCGTCCCGCATTTGTGGTGGTGGCTGGTTGTCTGAGTTCGTGTAGGGGCTATCCAAATGGCCACTTTGAGTCGTGGGTCGGGTTTATTTTGGCACAAATGTGATTCTTTTGAATGACTTAAATCCCGCCTCGTATTTCATATAACGTAAATCATTAATATTGCTCCTTCACATATTTAGTTTATTGGACTCATTTAATTTTGATAAAAGGGCTAGCTATATTTGGTAACTTTGGGCTAGTTGTGTTTATAAATTGTTTTGGCGCTAACTCGGTTTATTTAAAATATAATTAAATTAATTTTCGTCTCATATTTTATATAACGATAATTCGCTAATATCATCCTTTCACATAATTATTTTAGGTGACTCATATGTGGTTGAAGATGAAGAGTAATTTTGGGTTTTAGAAGCTTTCTCAAGTTATTACTTGTCTCTTTGCTAGCTTAAGGTAACTATTCCGAGTTACTCGACGAATTAATGTCACAATTGTAGTTGATGTTGTGTTTGGTGTTTGTTAAGTGTTTAGGTGATTGATAATGTCTTACTTTCGTTTTTCACATGATAGAAGTTGGAAATAGCATGAGAATGACATTGTGATACATTTTGTAATTTTGGCCAAAGTAGGCCAAGACTCTGAACTGGGCCAGATTGACCGAACGAGTTTGGTCAAACTAGGTTTAAACCGGTCAGCCTCGATTTGACCGATGACCCATAGCGGGACTCGGGTCGAGGGTTTGTCTTTGAGGTGAGATTGGTTGTTATTGGATGTTTTACGTTGATGCCTTAATATTTGTGACTATCATTTCACATGTTGGTTGTTGGATGAATTGGTTGCCTTATACTTGAGTCTTCTTGTTGCCTCTTTGCCATTTTAGCTTGTTCTCATGGATTATGGTATTGTTGGTTAGCTGGAATTTGGGTTATTATTGATATTGGAGATATTGTTGGATTGTCAGCTGAATATGCTCTTGCGTAGCCTTTCATATACTAGGATGTGTATGATCTTTTGTGTGTACAAGTTTGGACTCTTTGCCCCTTTTATGGTTAATTGGGTGTCCTACTTGTCTTGTGTGGTGTGGGCTAAAGTATTCAAGCTGGGACTAGGTCCTAGGTGAGTATTTCGGCCTTCATCATAGATAGGCCATTATAGTCTTTGACGAGTATATGTTTGCGGCTTAATAGCCTTTGTGTTCCTGGCTTGGTGGGTTTATATCCAAGCTGGGGCATGACCTTTCTGCCTATTTTGTGAGGAGATGGTCAGCTTAAGTACTAGCCAACCCTTTGGCGGACTCCTTAGGGTACTCATGTGGTTTTATCATGAGTCTTGGGTGCGGTGGTTTTATCCGCATTTCTCTAGGTCTCTGTGAGTCTAGGTTTAGGGTTGAGTCGTATCTTGGCCATGTTTTAAATGTAACCTCTGAGCCAAAATACTAGCTTCCCTACCTCGTGGTATAGACTCGAGTTACAAAGTGACTATTAACTGTACTAGTAACTTATGCCTGTTTCTAGATATATTGCCCTTTCTTGTTTGATGATTCTATGAATCATAGAAGGTGAGATGCAAGCCGGCTATGGTTGATAGAGTTTGGATTCCCGTGTGTTTTGTGATTCACATGATAGTGTAGTATGAGTCGGTCTAGTATTCACATGCTAGGACTATGTGTCGTTATATTGTTGTTCACATGATAAGCACGATTGTCTAACATTTATATGCTAAGGCTATGTGTTATTCATATTCATATTCTTATGTTTACATGTTATATTAATTATGGCATTTCGTGGCTGGGAGAACTCGGAGTTACTCCCCACCGACCGTGGCTTTCGTGTTTGTATAAAATGCGATTGTGGGTAGGTGATGCTTATATGGGGTACACGGACGAGCTAGCGAGCAAAGAAACCTTGGAACCTAGATTGGCTTTATTTTATTGTGACCCTTAAACACTTTTTATGTCACATACATTTTAGGGACATATGTCTCCCTCTTTACATTTGGTTGTATAATTTGCTATTCGCGACTTTAGCGATGGTTATGTTATGAAACTTCTATTTAGACCTTGTATGTTTGACACCTTCCAATTTGGATATCTTTATAACAGGTTCAGGTTTTAAAAATTACAGGTTTTTACCCAAATGAACCTATTACAAATATATCCATGCAGTTTTATTCTATAATTACGTGTTTAATTTTTCCGCGATTTTTGAGGGTGTCACATATATATTCTGGTCCTAAAATGTTTTTAGGCCATTTTTATGATTTATGGTATTTTATTGCTCATTTTAATGATTTTTGATGAAATAATTACATTTTTATGAGTAAAATGAACTTTTATTCACTAAAATAAGTTAACCTTCACTACTGACCGTGATTTTTTTAGTATGACCTCACATGAATATTTTATGTATTGTATGCAAAATTTCATATTAATGTGATTAATATTTCATGATTTATGATTTTTATGTGATAAAAATGGCATAAATGGAGGTTAAATGACTAAAATTGGTTAAACTTAGTTTCTGACCTTTAAAATTTTATATGACCTCACATGCATATTTTACAAATTGTGTGTAAAATATCGTGTTAATTTGAATAATATTGCATGAGTTATGATTTTTATGAGATAAATATGGATTAAAAGAGGTAAAATAGTTAAATATAGTTAAACTTCGAACCAGGCCATGAAACTTTAAAATATTGTCACATGCATGATTTACACACTGTATGTAAATTTTGAAATGAAATGATTTCATTTAGCATGATTTATGACTTTTTAGTGTAAAAATGGCATAAATAGTGACTATTTTAGCATAAATAGCTAAAACGAATTACATGGCATGAGAAAATTATTTTAGGTTGCATAAATATCCCACTTATCAGATATAAAGTTGTAAAATTGATTGGATTAATTTTTGGATATTTTAGATCTTTTATGAGATAAAACCGATAAATTGCAACTATATTTTCTCGAAATAAAGTCGAAAATTTTAACCATGATTTTTGACATAATGAGTGCCATGGAATTATTCCATAATGTTCAAAAATTTAAAATTAAAATTTTGAAATTATTGTAATTTAATTTGAATTTATTTCATAAATGTTATGATTTTAAGGTCAAATATGAGCATAAAATTAAATCAAGTTTAATTATTATCAAAAATTGAGTGATGACTAATATTATTGTCCTAAGAGTGTTAGGATAATTAACTCGAGCTTAATTTTGATTTAAGTATTGATTTCTGATATTAAGAAGTTATTATCACGCATTTCTATAAAACCGGGTTATATAAACGATATAAGTTAAATAGGGCGATTTAACACATAATTTGGCATGATAGACACATGTTATAATGCTTCATATTTCAATTGTTGAATGTCTTTTATTTATATAATTTTGAATTATGTAATTTTATCTTAGTATGGCCTTAGTTTTAATCAATATTATCCGTAATGAAAGGGAATATTGATTCGGTTGTAATTTAATGTGATCTCTATCACTTTTATTTTTACTAGTTTTTCATATTACAAATGTATAATAGGAATAGCTTTGTATTTTTATTATTATTTGTAATCATAGAGTTTCTTCAAGACGGTTCCATTCGGAAAGGTGTTCCGACGAAGACGGTGTTCTTGTGAGGCGTGCCACTTGAAGATTCAAGGGACCAAAGGAGTTGGTTTCCGAATATGTAATAGATTATTTGATTTTCTATTTTAGGAAGGCCATACTAGGAATTTATTATTATTGCTTTGCATTTATTTTAATATATTGCATGCATTGCCAAATCGCCATAACAACACATGCATATCATATCGAGTCATCGACCGTGTCAATTATAATTATCGTAGTTCACCGCTTTAGTTCATTTAAAACGTGATAGATAATAAATTGACAAGACCTCTCACTAAATAATAATTGAGAATTAGCCTTACCAAATAGTAGAAACCATGAGTCCCAATTTCGTGAGGAAGTAGGCTCGGCTCACCGGGGTACTAAACTTGTTACGTTGGGTAAGTGGGTAATAAAATGTTATTACATCGAAATTTGGATTAAGCTCAACGGAAGTATTCGTGACCGTAGTCGCATGTGTTCCGGGCTAAAGATAAATATTAAAGTAATTTTTATCAACCGAGAGTTATAGAAGTAGAATCGATTAAGAGTTAATCCATCGAGTTATATTAAAAAGGGATGAATCGGCTCACCGTGCCCGAGTTAATATGAATTTGGATCTCGGAGTCATTTATAATAGTTGGGTAGAGGTCACTATATAAATGCAATACTTGTTTACAAGTATTATTAAAACGATAGATGTTAATTATTTCCTTCATTTCCGATTTTGTAGTTATTTATTCACAATGGATTCATCTAATACTCTTACACCAATCACCATTAATTCATGACTCCAATCATTCGATGAAAAGTGCTCCGAGTATGACAATGATACGATTAGAGAATTACGCTGTGGCATTGGTCAGGATGGAAATCTTTGCTTCTTTACCACCTCCATACCACCCACTCCAATTTTAATGCCCACCACTTTGGTAAGAAAATCTTGTGAAGAAAATCTCACTAAACCCAAGGCATCCTTGTTTGAAGAAACAAGGAGAAATATTAAATTCAGTGGGAGTTCTAGCAAGAATGTTCTTGCAACTGAAACGAGTAATGGTATTATTAAAGGAAAGGCAAAGATGGGTAAGAAACCCAAACCTGATAATGAATTGGAAATGGATAGTGAGACTACCACAACCAAGACCAAGAAGGGTGCCCAATCTTACGAAGAATGTCATTATTGTAATGTCATGGGCCATTGGAAACGAAATTGCCCAAAGTATTTAGGAGATATCAAAGCTGGACTTGTCACTTCACTTGGTACTATTTCTTCCGAAATCGTTGTTATTGATATTAATTATACATCCACCTCAATGTGGGTATTGGATACCGGTTGTGGTTTTCACCTTTTTAATCGTATATAGGGGCTTGGAAATGTGGAAAAGCTAAACAAGAGTGATATAAATCTCCGACAAGGAAATGGAGCTAGGGTAGCCGCCACTTCGAGAGGGACTTATGTACTTGTTTTAGATAATGGCTTTGATTTGTAATCTACATAATGGTGATTATGTACCCATTTTGTCTAAAAGCATTATCACCATTTCTATGTTAGGCATAGAAGGATTTTTCCTTTCTTTTGTGATCAAAAACAATTGTTGTATTTTGTTGAATATAACTTGACTGTGAGCCAAGCCACTTCTATCAATGGTATTCATGTTTTAGACACTTCCAACTCAACTAAAGATATCTATAACATACAATTCAAAAGACTCATAACTAGTAATCCAAATGATTTGTACATTTGGCTTTTTCGATTAGGTCACATAAATGAGAAACGCATTAAAGGGCTAGTGTCGACTAGATTTATTGGACCATTTGATTTTCAATCATATGGTATATGCGAATCTTGTCTCCTTCGCAAAATTGGTTCATATTCCCTTTAGTAGTAAAGGGACACTAGCAAGCGATTTGTTAGGACTAATACATGCCGGTGTATGTGTTCCAATGAGCATCACCGCAAGGGGAATAAATGACTACTTCGTCACTTTTACCAATGATTTAAGTAGATATGGGTATGTTTACTTAATCAAAAATAAAGTGAAGCATTTGAGAAATTTAAAGAATTTCTAAATGACGTAGATAACCAATTGAACAAAGTACTAAAGCATTACGATCCGATCGTAGTGGCAAAGATCTAAGTAATAAATTTGATTTATTAAATGTGGATTATGACCTTGTGTCACTACCCGTAAGATCAAACTAATATGAGTCGGTTTGAGTTATCGAACTCAATTTTGGGAATTTGCAATCCAAAACTGTAATACCCCAAATATTTTGGTTGTTTTATTTTAATTATTTTATCGTACCGTTATTTATTTAAGACTAAACAAATAATTTTTCTCATACAAGTTAGTGTCGTAATTAGATCGAATTTTAACCCATCTTATTTCCTAATCCCAATCTCCCTAGCTAACCTAATATTTATACTTTTGTCTTATATAAACCCTCGTTACCATTATCTTGCTTTGGTTTTCATAAGCCGACAGATGAAAGTATGAAACCCAATTCTCTGTGAAAATCTTAATTCATTAATTCCCCTAAAACTTTCGTTTATCAACTTCACCATTCTCATGAATATCATCATGATGTACATCACTATCATAATTCCTTATTTGCAATAATTCCTCTTCCCGACGTAAAATTGAGTTAACAGTCCAACTTGCTTTACAACAATGATGTTGCACTGTCGTTACTAGTTAATTCCTTTGGTCATCTCTTATATATCTCATTGTATTATCGAGCCATGATTTACTCGCAATTTCGGAATGATTTTAAGGTAACACGATTTTATCGATCCTATTATTATATTATTGTTCAGGGTTGTGTGCATATTTGCTAATTGTTATTGGTTTAATTGATTTATGTGCTGAAATTTTAATGACGGTATATTATTGTTGGTTGGTATTATTTACATATATTATTAATCATATATTTTGTACTCAGTATATTAGTCTTTCGATGAGATGGGATATCAGTTCAATTAGGTTGGAGGTAGTTTGTATAGTCGATTAGTTTGGATGCTGTGATTATAAAGAAATCATGGTTGAGGAAATTTAAGACAACGAGTGACGTGGTTGTATGTTATGTGAATAAGAATTGACGTAGAATTGTTAATCACATCTTTTGGTGTAAAAATATTTAATGAATGAAAGGAATACTGTGTTGTGAGATTTAGATAGAGTTTAAGTTATGGTTTCTGAACCGAGACTGGGCAATGACGAAGTTTATTAATGAATTTTGATTGATGGTTTTGTATTGTAATAAATTGCCGTTTTCTTTGACCTTGACTCGCGGGTGAGTAGCTTAAAGTCTTGTACTTTAAGTGTTGAGTAGTTTCTTTAATGGAATATTTGACAATATCGATATTGAAATTGAGATGAAAATTGGTTACTGGTATTGAGTTATGAGTTATGGGGCCTTTGAGCCGAGTTATGTTTACGGTCCAGAGTGACCATGGTTATTGAGTTATTTGAGTTTGAAATCGATATTGAGATGGAAGTATTGTTTCGCGGTCTTACCCGCCAGTTCACTCACCCCTTGTCCTTGGCTTAGGTTCGACGATGAGAATACGATACTTGGTTAATTTGGAGTATTATATTATGAGACAGAGTAATGAGTGAGACGGAGTAGTGAGATGAAACTCGGTTAATTGTGGAGGAATGAGATAAGAGTTGTATTAAAGGAATAGTATGGAAATAGTTAGAAGTTCAGATTAGTTTATGGGGAGTGTTTTTATTATTCTTCGTGTTTATTTTTATTTTTACATGTTTGTGTTTCCACGCCATGACAAAAAACTATTCTGCTTATATTGAGGTATTATCTATTACTCAGCCTTCCGGCTGACGTGTTTTCTCCCTTCTGGGCTACTCGTCATGGAGGTAGTTCATTTCCGTCTTCTGATTTTGTTTTCAGGTCTTCCGCTGCTGTTCAAAAAGGATTTTATTTCAAGAAAAGATAAGTGCTTATAAAAGTTTTAGTTCATTTTGTGTATTTTGTTTTAAGAGACATTTTGTAAGAAAAACTTTGTATATTAATTATAATATCTCTGTATTTCGGCCAGTTTTATATGTAAAAATTAGTTTTAATTTAGCCGAAAATGAAGGGCGTTCCAATTGGTATCAGAGCTTGCTGGTTCTTTCTTGGTTAGGTGTTGAGATCATCATATCTTAGCATCGACTGTTTTAACATTTTTAACTTTTCCAAAAAACATTGAGTTCTTAACTTTGAAATTTTAAGTTCGAGGACGAACTTTATATTTAAGGAGGGTGGAGTGTAATACCACTCAAATTTTATAGTGTCAATATTTTCTAAACTCGAACTTTGGGACGAAGTTACTTTTAAGAGGGGTAGATTGTAATACCCCAAATATTTTGGTTGTTTTATTTTAATTATTTTATCGTACCGTTATTTATTTAAGACTAAATAAATAATTTTTCTCATACAAGTTAGTGTCGTAATTAGATCGAATTTTAACCCATCTTATTTCCTAATCCCAATCTCCCTAGCTAACCTAATATTTATACTTTTGTCTTATATAAACCTTCGTTACCATTCTCTTGCTTTGGTTTTCGTAAGCCGACGGATGAAACCCAATTCTCTGTGAAAATCTTAATTCATTAATTCCCCTAAAACGTTCGTTTATCAACTTCACCATTCTCATGAATATCATCATGATGTACACCACTATCATAATTTCTTATTTGCAATAATTCCTCTTCCTGACGTAAAATTGAGTTAACAGTCCAACTTGCCTTACAACAATGATGTTGCACCGTTGTTACTAGTTAATTCCTTTGGTCATCTCTTATATATCTCATTGTATTATCGAGCCATAATTTACTCGCAATTTCGGAATGATTTTAAGGTAACATGATTTTACCGATCCTATCAGTATATTATTGTTCGGGGCTGTGTGCATATTTGCTAATTGTTATTGGTTTAATTGATTTATGTGCTGCAATTTTAATGACGGTATATTATTGTTGGTTGGTATTACTTACATATATTATTAATCATATATTTTGTACTCAGTATATTAGTCTTTCGGTGAGATGGGATATCAGTTCAATTAAGTTGGAGGTAGTTTGTATAGTCGATTAGTTTGGATGCTGTGATTATAAAGAAATCATAGTTGAGGAAATTTAAGACAACGAGTGACGTGGTTGTATGCTATGTGAATAAGAATTGACGTAGAATTGTTAATCACAGCTTTTGGTGTAAAAATATTTAATGGATGGAAGGAATACTGTGTTGTGAGATTTAGATAGAGTTTAAGTTATGGTTTCGGAAACGAGACTGGACAATGACGTTTATTAATGGATTTTGATTGTTGGTTTTGTATTGTATTAAATTGCCGTTTCCTTTGACCTTGACTCGCGGGTGAGTAGCTTAAAGTCTTGTACTTTAAGTGTTGAACAATTCCTTTAATGTAATATTTGACAATATCGATATTGAAATTGAGATGGAAATTGGTTACTGGTATTGAGTTATGAGTTATGGGGCCTTTGAGCCAAGTTATGTATACGGTCCAGAGTGACCATGGTTATTGAGTTATTTGAGTTTGAAATTGATATTGAGATGGAAGTATTGTGTCGCGGTCTTACCCGCCAGTTCACTCACCCCTTGTCCTTGGCTTACGTTCGACGATGAGAATACGATACTTGGTTACTATGGAGTATTATATTATGAGACGGAGTAATGAGTGAGACGGAGTAGTGAGATGAAACTCGGTTAATTGTGGAGGAATGAGATAAGAGTTGTATTAAAGGAATAGTATGGAAATAGTTAAAAGTTCAGATTAGTTTATGGGGAGTGTTTTTATTATTCTATGTGTTTATTTTTATTTTTACATGTCTGTGTTTCCACGCCATGACCAAAAACGATTCTGCTTATATTGAGGTATTATCTGTTACTCAGCCTTCCGGCTGACGTGTTTTCTCCCTTATGGGCTACTCGTCATGGGGATAGTTCCTTTCTGTCTTCCGATTTTGCTTTCAGGTCTTCCGCTGCTGTTTAAAAAGGATTTTATTTCAAGACAAGATTTTATTTTAAGTGCTTATAAAAGTTTTAGTTCATTTTGTGTATTTTGTTTTAAGAGACATTTTGTAAGAAAAACTTTGTATATTAATTATAATATCTCTGTATTTCAGCCAGTTTTATATGTAAAAGTTAGTTTTAATTTAGCCGAAAATGAGGGGCGTTACAATTCATAAAAGAAGAAGGAAGAGATCTAAAAGAAAGAAGAGAAGAATTAAGGAAGAGAAAAGCAAAGGAATTAATTTTATTATCGCCTCAAGGTAATTCTTTAAGATCGTCTTATGTATATACTTTGAGAAATTATAACTTGTTATCTAGACCACCATAGATCCGGCCGTAAGTATCGTTGTGACCGTGGATAACCAAGGATCACCGTTGACCTTATTTGACCACTGTTGACTGACGGGAGAGGGCGGTTTCAGGCGGGTTTTCGAGGGTGGTTGAAGAGGGTATACAATATGTGGTTATACGGATTTTGACCCACGAAACTCGTCTAATTGGACCTAATCTAGGATGGGTTGACACCTGGGGTGATAGTCGACACCCTGTGGTTGTCTTGTGTGGTTCTTGCTGGTGTTTGGAACGGTGATCGGCCGGAATCGCGAGCTAGGGCAGATTGTGTTTAACCACGTTAGGAACCCGTTTATTACTCGTTGCTTTGACTTGGGTCTGGTGGGGATAGAATTAGGTGGTTGAGTCGACCAGGTTGGGGGTGTTTTGGCGGTTGTAGGTGGTGGCTTATGGTGGTGGCAGTCGGAAAACGCGAAAACAGGGGAATAGGGATGTAGTGGCTGTTGGTGTCGGTTTTCGTAGATGTGGGTTGCCGTGAGGGGTCATGGCTAGTGGTTGGACCACCGTGGGTCAAGGGAGACCACGGTGGTGGCCACTGGTGGTCGTGGGTTTGTGTTTGGTGGCTGAAAACCATGTGTTTAAAGAGGGTGTTTGTTGGTTTTGATTGTTGATGGGTGGTGTCGTGGGAGCTTTTAGGGCGTGAGGTTGTGGGGTGCTGGAGACGATGTGGCTGGTGGTTAGTGGTTGTCTGGGTGCGTCGTGGTGCATGCTAGTGGTGGCTAGGTGGAGAGGTGTCAGTGGTGGCTTGTGGAGTCGGGTTTTGGCAGGTTAAGGAAGGGGTGTCAAGCACGGTTAAAACCGTGTTATATGGGGTTTATGTGGTTTGTTGGTATTCACGGGTGGTTACTTGGGTTTGGGTATTTGGGTTTCATTAATTATAAAAGTCGGGTTTATTATTTTGGGAGACTCGGGTTATAATTGAATCGGGTTTTTAGTTATCATAAACCTTTAAAAATTATAATAAATAATTAGTTTGAATAATTAAATAAAAGGAATAAGTAAATAATTAAATTGAATTGAATTATAATATTTGGATTAGGTGACGGTTGTGAAGAATTATAATCGGATCGGATTGCTTTATTTATTGGATTTCTTGAGCTGCTTAATTGGTGTCGCTTATCAGATAGGGATAAATCCTACTCAACTTTTACTCGATAATGTTTGTTAGATGGCTTATATTAAAATGAATTGATCATATGAGAATTGTGTTGGTTGATATCATTGAAATTGTTGGAAGGGAGAATTACATAGTATATGTTGGTTATATTGTGGTGGAGTATTGTTGTAGTATTAACAGATTTATTCTGGCAGACATTATTTATAGTAATGTGGAGTGGTTGAACAGATTTATTCTGGCATACGATATTTATCGTGTTTACTCGAGGCAGGCCCCAGATTGGTTTGCATGCCATCTGGTGGATATTACTCAACTATGTGTTGAGGCAGACATTACCTTTTGGTAATGTAGTGTGTGTTTACTCACCTTCGGGTTGAGGCTGCCCCGGCCAGGGATTGGCGGGATGATTAGTGTAGCGCGTAGAACTTGGCTTAAGTGTGCTAAGTAAAAGGGAGGAGCACATTCTCAGGGGGTTGTGCAATGTAAAAAGGAAATTGGGTTGTTATCGTATATTTTGCTGTTAGTATTTATTCCTACTCAACCTCGCGGTTGACTGTGTATTCGTGAACACCTGCGGTGAACCGTTTTATGGGGAGCAGATTTGACAGGTACTAAAGATTAGCTGACTTGGGAGCATTTGGATGAGAGCTTGAGTTGGACCATAGTTGAAGTCTAGATCACATAGAATAATTATATCACTTTATTTATTTCCGCTGCGAGTTGTAATTATTTTATATTAAGTTTTAATTAGTTAAGTTGTAATAAACATGTAATTGTTAAGTTTTAATTTAAAGTACTTTGGTTTGTTGTACTTTGTTAATCACTACCTCCGGAAACCGAGATGGTAACAGTCCTAATTATTTGGGAATGTCTAGCTAAAGGCTCCTGAATAAATGGGAGTGTTACAAAAACGGACATGTTATTAAAAACGGATGGTCAACCAGGAGATACCTAAAATAGAGAGTCTATTTAACAAATGACATGGATCAAGCTCGCATGTTACATGAATCAAACTGCCATGATGGAGTTGGTCTTTTATGTGCTAACACGTCAGTCTAGACAAACTTCAATTACTCCATCATATATGTTTGTAACTCACAAAGCTATCTCTTAAGAATATAGATGTATTTCTAAGAGATAGAGTGGGAGTAGATTGGATCGTTACAAACATGTCTTATAGTTAATGTGTTACTTTGTGAAAGTAATGGAACTATAATCTATAAAGATAGAATGGGAGTATAGCACATATGTCTTATTGTTAAAATATTGCTTTTCGAAAGTAATGGTATTATGACCTTGTCCCAAATCTGCCTTGTTACAAACGAGCCATAGCATTAAAATCCAAAAATTGTTACTCAAGAGTAGATTTACTTTAAGGCAAGGGTCTCCTTAAAAGTAAATAGAGCTTTAGAGTACCTAAGTGCATAGATTGACATGAAGATGTTAATCAAGATAAATAATGTTAGGAATTGCCGCATTTCATTGAAGAATGGCAAATGATAATTAAAATTCGCTTTTCTAAAATGGGAATTTAGAGAAGGATGTGTTTGGAACACAAAATCTTAGATGAAGATCTAAGAATCCTAACATATTATGCGTAGCTATCTTAAGTGATTCCAAAATGTACTTAAGCAAGCATTAAAGGATTATACTTTTCATTCATGTGATAATTGAGAATGGGTTCATTCACATGATTGAAGAATCATGATTATACATGAAGTTAAGTGGGAGCTAGAATTATTTTTTCCATGTCTTATATGTTGATAACATATTACTTATTAAGAATAATGTACCAATGCTCTCTTCTGTGAAAGAGTGATTGGGAGACTAGGAAAAGGTGCAATATATTGTAAGATTTCTGAATCTATGTGAGAGAATATTGGCATAGAGTTAAGAGTCTTATGATGATAAGATCTTTCAAATCTGTTTAAAATCAACAAGGTTGAATAGGTTATTCATGGTGATGAAAGTGGAATTACTATGATGGAGTCATAGTCGTCCACTGAACCTATTTAGTTGTTGATTACATGAAATCGTTTGCTAATGTTTCCGCCATTAAAATGATCATGTATGCCAACAGACGCACAAGCTGTGATGAACCATATGTTAAGAGTGTAATAAGTCAATAACAAGTTAATTCTTAAGATGGTCTTGTGAAAGCCTTAAAGAACAATTAAGGATTTGTTCATATGTCTGGATGATGTACTAAGTTATGTGTTGAAGGGTTGCACTAGCTTCAGTTTCCAAACTGAAAAGGATTTGTCAAAATCCTAGGCTGATTTTATTGACTAAGGAGTGAGAAACTAGAAAGGTGTTTTAGTTTTGTGCATTGCAAATTCTACAAAAGGAATCTAAGTGAATTGTGATAAAAATGGTCAACATAAGGATTAAGAGTGAATCCCTCTACAATTGACTTTATCACAAGTTATGCGATAATAGTGGGAGCATCTTTCAAGTTAAAGAGCCCAAGTCTGGTAAGAAGACTAATACTTAGATAAATTCATGTTATTTGGATATAACATTGAAAAGAAGGAAATAGCAATTGATAAAGTTGGAATATATGGATATATGGTATCCACTTGCCAAGCTTTTATTGCATTTCAACAAGTGTAAAAGATACACTATAGATTATAAGATATGAAGTAGTAATAGAGTATTGACTATTCATATATGATAATCGCATTTATCGTTTGAGTTTTATTAAACTCACCCATTACTTTGTTAAATCCAAATGGTTGTAGAGACAAATTGAACCCCATTAAAGTGAACTGGATTGACATGGTATTTGCCCCTAGTTACTTATATGAGGTGACGTCTCGAAGTGACTAGAGTGTGATGCGATTGATGGCAAGTTCAAGTGCCATAGAGTCATATGAGATGACTAGTCGATCACATAGACAGACTGTATGAGACACTCTGTCGGGCAGTGACCGCTTATAGAGTTCTGGTAATTCATAAAGCCTGGTCGTGTGAAGAGCTGCTATAGTATTCTTATGAGTCAATTCTTTTGACTAGAGACTATTCGCCCAAGTTGGCACAAATTTCTGATTGGCTTTGATTTATGCTCTACGATTTGTCAGAATCGAGGTCAAATGAGTATATTTTGGGTTATGATGAACTGTGGCTAAGCAAAGGGAATAGTGCGATAGGAATTCTCCACCCCCTTGTCAGGGTTGTCTGAAATCTCAATGCCACTCGAGGAGTAGTGAACTGGAAATGCATGGCCACGCTCGGAAAGTATCTATGGTAGATAATTCCGGTTAGACAGTTACACTCCACATCGAGAAAACCACTCAAGATATGATCAAGTGCAAGTACGACCTGCGAGACACCTTTCATTGAGTGGGAGATTGTAATAGGACAAGAGAATTGGTGACGCACACTTGTCTCGGACAAGTGGGAGATTGTTGGAATATGTGTCCTCAACAATAGTGCGATCACATGATTTAATATCACAATTAAATCTCATAATAAGAATACTAAAGGGATGATAAATTAAGTTGTCAACTGAGCAACATTAATCGGTAACGATTGGCTTGCTAGAGTTTGACGTTACTGTCGTAGGACGGTGGTGATCAGTTGATCCCTTAAGGTCACACCTAAATGATGATGCCCTTATCAGTAAAATTGATTAATTGTATGGTGATACAAGTTGATCAATTCCTTAAAATTGAACAATTCATTTGTGAGAGAGTATATTCATATCTTATTGTAATGGGATTAAATAAGATTTATTTTAGTAATTGAAATGCTGTATTACTAAAATTGTTTATTGTTTGTGAAACAATAGAGATGAGAATGAATGGTTAATTATAATTACAAGATGTTGTGAATTATAATTATATGACCCATTTTATTTATGTGATCAAGTATCACTAAGTCAATTTGTTGTATGTAATTTAATTGATTTATAAAATGATATTTATTTGATAAATATGCATTAAATTAATTAATAACATGTAATATAATACATGTGACATATTGTGTGACAAATGACAAATTGACAAAATAAAATGGTAGTCCATTTTATGTAAGTAGACCGAATTGGAGGAGGTAGTAGTGGGTTGTGGTTATATTATTTTATGTGATAAAATTTAAATAATAAGCCTACACTACACTAGCTTACAAGCCTACATTTTGGGTAAGAGAAAAAGAAAAAGTGAAGGACCATATATTGGTCCTCTAACCCCTCTAAAACCGGTACACACCCACAAATACAAGGGACTTTTGTCCATTATTCATTCTCTTCATGCATGTTCATTCATTCACATGCAAACTCTCTCACACATATTCATTTCTCTTTCACCAAAACTTGAGAAATTTTGATTCAAATTGTTCAATAAGATTACTAATATTATTAGTGTAATATATGAGTATTAGTAATCAATTTTAAGGTAGACTACTAAATAAATATCTAGTTAATATTATTTAGTAGAGATAAGGGCTAATCTTGGGTGCAATCAAAAGGAGAGCTCTTAATATAGAGTTTTGGAGGATCATCCTAATACTCATCATAGCTCAAGAACAAGTGAAGGTAGGAGACCTTACTTGTGCCCATAAATCCGAAAATCACAATGTAAGAGACATTTTTTTTCTTATTAATCTCTTATTTTGTTATGCATGCACTAGATCTAAAGAACACAAATTAAGAAGTTAATTAGTTCACTATTAGAAGAGTCTAATAATAGGTATATGAACCTAACACTTTCTTCCTTTCAAACAGTTTGCGCGAGCATAGCCCGCACGGCTGTTTTAGTGACTTTGAGATATAAACTAAGAGGTTGATCTCGTTGGGGAGGCATTAGTGTTGGAATATGTGTCCTCCGACAATAACGTGATCACGACTGTTGATCATGATGATCACATGTTTAAGTCTCATTATAAAGAATACAATTGGGAAGTAATTTCTTTACTGTCAACTGGTCCACACATATCGGTAATGATTGGCTGACTAGAGTTTGACATTACTGTCGTGCGACGGTGATGATCAGTTGATCCCCTAGGTCATACCTATAGGGCAACACTCTTAATTGATCAATTAATTGATCGTATAACGTTACGAGTCAATTAATTTGTTTAAAATTGACGGACGATTTTGGAAGTAATATTTACGTATCTCATTGAAATTTGATTAAATGAGATACGGTCTGAGTAATCGAATTGTATCATTGCTCAGATGAAATTATTGTTTAAGGAAACAATTAAAATTGAATGAATTATTATAAATACAATTTGTTCTGATTTATAATTGGTAAAATATTTTGGTACAAGTAATTATGAATTACTAAAGTCTATTTTTGTATATAACGTATTTTTATTAATACGTTGATTTTTAATATGTTAAAAATACATAACAAATTTATGTTACATATGACATGTGACATAAGACAAATTGACATTTTGACAAAGATAATATGGAGTCCATATTATCTATGTGTGCCGAAATTAAGGAAAAAATTAGGCTAATATTGTGTTATTTAAATTAGTGGAGAACATGATGATTGCCCTAATTGTCTAGCAGTGCATACCTATTGCTCATTGTGAAGAACAACTAAAGCATGCATTGGCTCCTTTCCCTTCCCCATCCACCCGGTTTTTAAGAGGAGAAAAATCATGGGTTTTTCTCATCTTTTTACCCATATACACAATAATGTAATTGTTGTTCTCATTCATTCACCAAAATATTTTTAGAGAGATAAAAATATTTCACCTTCCTCTTCTCTTTCTCCTACCCGGTTTTAGGAGTCAAAAACCAAATTATTTTGGGTCAATTTTTCTACAAAAATTAATATTGTACTAGTATTTATAATATTAATTTTAATTAAGAGTGAGCTTTGGGTATAAATCCTTGGGAGAGATCCTACACTTGGGTCTTTGTTCATCCAAAAGTAAAGCTCAAGAACAAGAGAGAAGGAGATCTCTCTTGTGCCCTAAAACCGAAAATCCAATGTAAGGATGAAAGTTTCTTCTTTATATTGTTTATTAGTTTGCATGCATAAGATCATTTAATTAATTTTATGACAAATTAAATTACAACATATATGAATATGCCAAGTATATAGATCTACTTTTCCTTCAATCGGTATCAAGAGCCATGGTTGTTTGCATGCAAATCTGTTAAAAGTTTTTCCGAGTTATAAGAATAACATATAAAACTTGTAAAATTTGTGTTATTATGATATATCACGAAAATCATCATGCATGTTAAAATTTCTGGTTCTAAAATGTTTTTAGGATATTTTGGTTAATTTACGGATTTTTATTGTTCATATTATACAATAATGGCATTAAAATATGATTTTATGAGTAAAAATGTCATTTTCGGACTACAATTAGCTAAACTTCGAATTTTCCAGTGATTTTTGAATATGTTATCACTTATATTATTTTGAGATGACCTGTAAATTTTCATAATTTCTGGACTTCTTATGCTCGAAAAATGGATTTTTCATTATTAAATTTGGATTTAGGTGAAAAATAGGTTAATATGAGATAAATTTCGAATCTGGTCATAGAAATTTAGTATGTTGTCACATGCAATTTTAAAATATGTGTGTAAAATAATAGGCTATAGTGAAGTCTTTTTGCATGATTTATGGATTTTTGAAGAAAAATAGCATGAATAGTGACTTTATTAGTGAAATATTGATAAAACATACTCTATGACTAAGGAAAAACGTCCAATGTTGCATTTTATTATCTTTTTCAGATCTAAAATTGAAAAGTTGGTGAATATAATTTTTCTCATGTTTTTATGATTATTTTAGTTAAAAACGATAAACCGCAACATTATTTTTCCGGATAAAATTCGAAATTTTTAACCTACGTTTTTGAACATTATGAGTGTCATGGTATTTTTTCAGAATGTTCATGAGTTTAAATTTCAAATTTTGAAATTTTTGTGATTTATTTGAAGTTTATAGCTTATTTTTATAATTTTAAGTCCATTAATGAACAAATTTTAGAAATATGAGTTAATTATGGTCAAACAATTAGTGAAGACTAAATTTTGAGTCCTAAGAGGTTAGGGTAGTTAACTTATGCATAAATATGAATTTATGTAATTTTGTGATTATAAAATGTTGAAATCACGCAAAATCGTAAAAACCGAGTAATATACGATATTGGCTAATTAAAGGCGATTTAGCATAAAATTGGGCATGTTCATACATATTATAATGCTGCATTTTCTTTATGATTGTCATAATTTTAATTTATGTAATTTTTTTGAATTATGTAATTTTTACTTAGTATGGCCTTAGTTTTTTAATTGGTATTTCCCGAAATGTATGGGAATATCGATTCGGTTGTAATTTTATTGTGATCTCGTATCACCGTTTTGTAATTTAATAGATTTATTTTATTTTAGTTACAAATGTATAATAGGAAATTATGTAATTCATTATGTAATTTTATTCATTTCGGAGTTCCCAAAGACGGATTTCTTCAAGATGGCGATTCATAAAGACGGTGTTACCTCGAGATGCGTGCCACAACCGAAGTTCAAGGGACCAATGGAGTTGGTTTCCGAATTTGTAATAGTTAAATAGTTTTTCTATTTTAGGAAGGCCATACTAGGATTTATTTATATGCTTTGCATTTTATTTATATGTCACATGCATCGCTAAATCGCCATAACTAAAACATGCATCATCATCTTATCGAGTTCATCGACCGTGTCAATTACAATTATCGTAGTTCACCGCTTTAGTTCACTTAAAACGTGATAGATAATAAATTGGCATGACCTCTCGCTAAAACAATCAATTGAGACATAGCCTTACCAAATAGTAAAAACCATGAAAACCTATTTCGCGAGGGAGTGCACTCGGCCCTACCGGGGTACAAAACTTGTTACGTAGGGAAGTGGGTGATAAATGTCCATCCACCGAATTCATGTTGATAAGGGATGAATCGGCCCTACCGTGCCCGAGTTGATGTGGATTTGGATCATGGACACATTTATTCGAAATTTGGATTGAGCTCAACGGAAGTATTCGTGACCGTAGTCGCATGTGTTCCGGGCTATAGATAAACATTAGAGTAAGTTTATTGACCAAGAGTTCTAAAAGTAGAATCGATTAAACGTTAATCCACCGAGTTATATTGATAAAGGATGAATCGGCCCTACGTGCCTCAGTCGATATAAATTTGGGTCTTGGAATCATTAATCTAGTTGGGTAGAGGTCACTAGAAAAATGCATAAAACTTGTTTAAATTATAAATTTTTACGAGTATTATTATTAAAACGACATTTGTTTTACTCCTTCTATTTTGTTTTGTAGACCACTTCTTTTTCTCATAACAAATGGCAACACCAACCCCTATTGCAATGCCTCTCGCTAATTCATCATGGCTCCAATCCTTCATGGATCGATGTAAACTTGAAAAGAATGGGTCAAATTTCTCCGTTTGGGATTCCCAACTCAAATTAGCCGCCCAAGGTGACGATAAGCTTCGTTACCTTACCGAGGCCTCTCCACCCGAACCTACTACTAGGTCGACCGCCGCCACTAGGGAAGCATATGAGGCTTACCAAAAGGAGTCCGCCGCAATGAAAAATGTCTTGATATTTGCGATGGAGGCGGATCTCCAAAGGAGAGCCTTTAAAATGGGCAACGCTAATGAGATTTACTCCAAGCTTGTGACAATGTTTTCACAAACTCCGCGGATCGTCCAATATGAGGCGGCCGCGGCATTCTTTGATCTCGACTTCAAAGAGGGCCAAAAGGTTAGCCCTCATGTGCTCAAACTTATGGAGCTTGTCGAGACCTTGAAAATTCAAAAGGTTGAAATCCCCAAAGAACTCATTGTATATAGGATTCTACACTCCTTGTCCAAAGTCAAAGCGTATGTTCAATTCCGGGTGAATTTTAACATGCAAGACAAGGATGTGTCTCTTGAAGAATTGCACAAGTTACTTGTGCAAGCCGAGAGGGACATGGGGTTAAATGTGAACCCTCCAAAGGATGTGCTTAACATAAGCACTAAGAGTAAGGGGAAGTTCAAGAAGAATGGGAGGAAGGGTAAGAAGCAAGCTCCCACATTCACCAAAGCTAGGACTTATGAAGCTAGCACTTCAAAAATCAAGAAGGGTCCTCTTGATAAATGCCATTATTGTAATGGTATGGGACATTGGAAAAGTAATTGTTCCAAATACCTTGGTGATATTAAGGCTGGAAAGATTACTCCAGTAGGTAAATGACTATCCTTTCTTTTATGTTTCTAATTCAACTATGGTATTATGATGCAAAGTTGTGATAATGTATCTCCCTTTTTATTTTAAATAGGGCCTCCACCAAGCAAAGACAAAGGAAAAGAAAAGCAAGCTTAAGAAACCATCAAGGAGCTAGGAATAGCTTTTATGGAGCTTCGCTTTTTATTGTCTTATTTTAAATTATATTTTGGATTTTTAGAACCTTAAGTTTCCGTGTTCGACATGGAAAGGTATTTTGGATAATTGGTTGTATTTTGGATAATGGTGACTTGGTTTGCAACCCAAGTCACCCGTTTTATCATTTTATCCTTTTGTTCTAAAATCCATGTTTAAATGCTTGTTCTTAGAAACATATAACTTAAAGTGATCTAATAGACAAATATAATGACGGGATTCATTATATGTCCACATGCTTAAGGCTTGTGTATGATCATTTACAAAGTAACCTTGAGTCTACGAAGTCTCTTAAAGGTATGTCAATCACCAAGTACACATATGAAATCTAAAACTATAAGTCAATCTATGAGATAGTTCTCCTTATAACTTAAACATCATTATTTGTGTCTCATATGCTATCTTTGAATCTCTAGTGTATTTATTCTAAAGATAGAGTGAGAGAAAAATGAGGACACAACTCACACCAAGATAAGATTGTGTAAATGAGATCTACGCAAGAGAAAATGATTTGAATGAAGGTATATCTATTTATATAATATACCTAATAGATGAGATCTATGGTCTCTAGTAAGTTCTATATGACTAAAGAGACAAAGTGAAGTAATCAAAGGAATATTTTCTCAAGATAAATACACGAGGAGACCAAAAGAAAGTTTTGGATCAAAATGACTAATGTAAAGTCTTAACAAGAGTTTTGACTAGTTTATGAGAATTTTGACAAATAGTTTCAACCTTGAGATTTACTTAAGAGCCTAAATGAATCAATGTAACATCCTAGTAATAAGCGATATTTATGACTAGAGGTTGCAAGGATTGATATACCGATATCTTCAATAGCCAAAGTGTTAAACCACGCAGATGTCATTACTTAACCTCATTATGAAAATGAATTGGTTAAACCTCCTTCTAAAAGGGATATTTTGAAGGATGTGTATTAGATATCACTCATATTTAATAAATGACATTGCCACACATCATTATGACATGAATGTGTTAAAGATTTAAAATCTCTTTCCATAAGGTTAAGATGAGACCTCTTCGAAATAGGAATTTTGAAAGGATATGATGGGAACATATATGGTTTCATCTTAATAACTTTGCAAAGCAACATACATTCCAAATTTTGAAATGTGTTCAATTGAATAATCAATTTCGAAACATGTGGAATTAAGTGGGAGCATTAGAAATTATCATGTGAAGACATGGAATTTAGTGGGAGCTATCATCCTTTGAATGTTTACAACTCATTACTCATTAGGAATGACGAGCTAATATCTTCTTTCACAAAGAATTATTTGAGTTTTCAATTCTGGATGAATTTGGACTATGATGATTCCAATTACGTCAAGAAATATTGGATTAGTATTAAGAGATACACATCATATCAACATACACATAGGTTATTAATGTAGATGAAAATGGAATTGCCATTAGCAGTCATGGTCGTTCATTGAACCTATGAACGGTTGATCTCATGATTATTAGTAACTAATGTTTCCGCCATTAGAATAATCATGCACATGTCCAATGGTGAATCATATGCATAAGAGCATGATGATTCATTGGTAAGCCATAATAGAAATGTCATGAATTCTCAAGGAGAATCCGATGAGAAATTTCAGTGTTTGACAGAATACTCTATTATGTGTTAAGAGGTTGCACATATTATAGAAAGTCCGAACACACGTAAAGATTTATGAAAATCCTAAACTTTTCAAGTTAAAAGGAGAAATAAGAAGTTTTGGAAAGATACTTAGTTGAATAAGAAGTTACTCAAAACTAATCTTTCTTAATATGCTAGGACTTGTGAGAAGTGCTAGGTCAATCGTCTTGGCAAATTGTTGCAAGACTCTGCAAAACATATACCTAGTGCATTGTGTGTGGATGGAGTACTTGATCAGTACAAGTTATATCATTCACCACAAATTCGTTCGTTATGTGATAATCGATAAGGAAGTTCTTTCAAGATAAAGAACCGAAACCAAGGTCGGGAACCTTGATGTGTACTTGGTAAGGTTCATGCTATGAGTGATAACATGAATATAAAGGATAATACGATTAAGAAGTTTGAACACATGGACACAGGACATGTTAAACTTCTATTGCAATCAACAAGTGTTTATACACTTACGATGTGCATCACTAGGTTGTAATATGGTATTGACTACCCGAGTGTGATGTCGACATTTGTCGTTTGAGTTATTATTAACTCACCTAATACATTGTTATATCCAAACGGGTTGTGGAGACAATTGAACCCCGTTAAAGTGAACGTGGATTAACATTGTATTTGCCCATAGTCACTTGTATGAGGTGACGTCTCGAAGTGACTAGAGTGTGATGCGATTGATGGCAAGTTCAAGTGCCATAGAGTCATGTGAGATGGCTAGTCGATCACATAGGCAGACTGTTAGGAACATTTTGTCGGGCCTAATGACCGCTTATAGAGTTTTGGCAAATTTATATAGCCTGGTCATGGCGAGAGCTGCTATAGTATTCAAATGAGTCGATTCTTTTGACTAAAGACTATTCGCCTAAGATGGCACAGTTTCAGATTAACTTTAATTTATGTTACTACGACCTTCGTAAATGGGGTCAAATGGGCATATTTTGGGTTATGATGGTTGTGGCTAGTCGAAGGGAATGAGTGCGATAGGAATTGTCCACCTCTAGTCAGGGTTATAACAATATCTCAGGGCCACTCGAGGAGTAATGAACTGGAAATGCGTGGCCACGCTCGGAATGTATCCATGGTGGATAAATCCGGTCAATCAGTTATTCTCCAGATCGAGGAAACCACTCTCGATATGATCACTTGCAAGTACGACCTGAAAGACACCTTGCATTGAGTGGGAGATAGTAATAGGACAAGAGAATTGGTGACGCACACTTGTCGAGGACAAGTGGGAGATTGTTGGAATATGTGTCCTCCGACAATAATGCGATCACGACTGTTGATCATGATGATCACATGTTTAAGTCTCATTATAAAGAATACAATTGGGAAGTAATTTCTTTCTTTATCAATGGTCCACACATATCGGTAATGATTGGTGACTAGAGTTTGACATTCGTCGTGCGATGCGACGGTGGTGATCAGTTGATCCCCTAGGTCATACCTATAGGGCAACACTCTTAATTGATCAATTAATTGATCGTATAACGTTACGAGTCAATTAATTTGTTTAAAATTGACGGACGATTTTGGAAGTAATATTTACGTATCTCATTGAAATTTGATTAAATGAGATACGGTCTGAGTAATCGAATTGTATCATTGCTCAGATGAAATTATTGTTTAAGGAAACAATTAAAATTGAATGAATTATTATAAATACAATTTGTTGTGATTTATAATTGGTAAATTATTTTGGTACAAGTAATTATGAATTACTAAAGTCGATTTTTGTATATAACGTATTTTTATTAATACGTTGATTTTTAATATGTTAAAAATACATAACAAATTTATGTTACATATGACATGTGACATAAGACAAATTGACATTTTGACAAAGATAATATGGAGTCCATATTATCTATGTGTGCCGAAATTAAGGGAAAAATTAGGCTAATATTGTGTTGTTTAAATTAGTGGAGAACATGATGATTGCCCTAATTGTCTAGCCATGCATACCTATTGCTCATTGTGAAGAACAACTAAAGCATGCATTGGCTCCTTTTCCTTCCCCATCCACCCGGTTTTTAAGAGGAGAAAGACCATGGGTTTTTCTCATCTTTTTACCCATATACACAATAATGTAATTGTTGTTCTCATTCATTCATTCATTCACCAAAATATTTTTAGAGAGATAAAAATATTTCACCTTCCTCTTCTCTTTCTCCTACCCGGTTTTAGGAGTCAAAAACCAAATTATTTTGGGTCAATTTTTCTACAAAAATTAATATTGTACTAGTATTTATAATATTAATTTTAATTAAGAGTGAGCTTTGGGTATAAATCCTTGGGAGAGATCCTACACTTGGGTCTTTGTTCATCCAAAAGGAAAGCTCAAGAACAAGAGAGAAGGAGATCTCTCTTGTGCCCTAAAACCGAAAATCCAATGTAAGGCTGGAAGTTTCTTCTTTATATTGTTTATTAATTTGCATGCATAAGATCATTTAATTAATTTTATGACAAATTAAATTACAACATATATGAATATGCCAAGTATATAGATCTACTTTTCCTTCAATTAGCACTGGCGGTTTGGCCAATATCTCCTTTATCATGTTAAATGCCTTTTGACAGTCTTTGTCCCATATGGTATGGTCCGTTTTCTTGAGCTTTTTGAAGATAGGTTCGCATATCATAGTGAGTTTCGATGAATCAACTTATGTATTGCACTTTGCCCAGGAATCCTCTAACCTATTTTTCTGTGTGGGGTTGTGGCATCTCGATTAAGGCCTTGATCTTGGATGGATCAATTTCTATCCCCCTCTGGCCGACAACGTATCCTAGAAGCTTGCATGATGTTACTTCGAATGCACATTTCTGAGGATTGAGCCTCATGTTGTACTTGCGCAATCTGAGGAAGAATTTGCGAAGGTTATCGATGTGCCCTTTCCTATTCTTAGATTTGACAATCATATCATCCACGTACACCTTCACTTCTTTATGCATCATGTCATGTAGCAAAATAGTCGCAGTACGTTGGTATGTAGCCTCAACATTGATTAGTCCAAATGGCATAACAGTATAACAGTATGTGCCCCACTGAGTGACGAAGGCTGTCTTGTGCATATCTGCCACGACCATTTTAATTTGGTTATACCCTACATACCCGTCCATGAAGGATAACAACGCGTGATCTGGTGTATTATCTACTAATATATCGATGTGTGGTATAGGGAAGTCGTCTTTAGGACTCGCTTTATTCAAGTCTCTGAAATCAACACAAACCCGGATTCGCCCATCCTTTTTTGGTACGGGAACTATATTAGCCACCCAGTCTGAATACTCGGAAACTTTGATGAATCTGGCTTTGAATTGCTTATCGACTTCTTCTTTAATCTTAAGAGCCCACTCTGTCCTCATCTGACGAAGCTTCTGTTTTACAGGCTTGAAACCTGGCTTCATTGGAATGCGATGTTCTGCAATATCCCTGTCATGTCCTTGTAAGACCAAGCGAAGACGTCTTTTAACTCGTGTAGGATGTCGATGAAATTGGCCCTTTTAGTTGGGTCTAGGGTTGTCCCTATCCTAAGTTCTTGGGGTTCTAATTCCGTTCCTACGTTGATAGGTTCAGTGTTTTCTATAACTGGTGCCCCTTCCCCTTCTTCTAGTATTTCTTTCATTATGTAGGGAGGTAATTCGATTGAGTCTGGGTCAGGATCATCCTCATTATCATCGTAAATAGAATTGCATTCAGAATAATACAAGGAGTAAGCAGAATCAGATTTATTCATATTAAAGTTTGAAAACAGCTGAAACAAAGAAGCCATCTGTGCGGTAGTCAGTGGCAGTAAAGGGATAGCTGAGACATTCCCCCATCTACTGTTACTAGGCGATGCTATGCTAGGAGAAACAAAGGGGTGATGAGTGACGACAAGAGGGGACTCTCTAGTGACTTCTCTAGACTTAGGTTCCGACTTCGACTCTGATTTCGACTCTGACTCGAATTCATCGTCTTTGGGTTCTCCTTTGAACATTTATCCTTCTCCAGTAGTGACCTTGACGAGCTTTCCTTGATTGTTGGTCCATTTGATCGACGTTCTCCATCCTTTCTGCTGATTTGAGTTGGTGTCAGTGATCAGTGTTGTA
The DNA here is from genome assembly GCF_048544455.1 of Silene latifolia. Classification (NCBI taxonomy): domain Eukaryota; kingdom Viridiplantae; phylum Streptophyta; class Magnoliopsida; order Caryophyllales; family Caryophyllaceae; genus Silene; species Silene latifolia. The sequence goes on from NC_133536.1 coordinate 135,627,888, forward strand.
AGGTTGAAATGGTCGTCTTGAAGTATCATGGTAATGATCTCATCCTGTGCTGCCCTGACGAATCGATCTTCTCCAAATAGAAGGCTAACAACCTATTCATTGAGATAAGGTATCTGACGAGTTTTGACGGTAGGAACCGTTTCTGGAGGAATGAAGTAGCAATCGTGGAAGACCTCGTTTCCAGCTAGTTGAATGCCTTTGTACCTCCAAGGTTCGGGAAATGCATGAAAATGTTCACAATCCCCTTCTCTAACGAAGTAACCATTTAGTGTAGGGAGATAGGGTTGCATTTGGATCCCCTGACTTTTGCGATTTTGAACTTGAGAAGGCATTTTGAGAGTTTCGGCCTTTGTCTGTTTGTACCCCAAGCCTAGTGGTATCTTTTGGGGGTCTCCTTCCTTAAAAGGTGCAAAGGTATTCTTTCTGATGGGGTTTAGTGGCATTCCTGGGAAGTATCCTTGGGATTTGAGTATGTGGTTGTGTGGACATGGGCCATGGGGGCACTTGGGACAAGCGTTGCATTTGTGGAGTCACCACTAATTTTTATGGGAAATTAGAACCGTTTGAATACCTCGTGTCATGTCAAGACACAAAGTAGTGACATGAACACCAAGAACTCGTTACCCTTAGCATTCTATGTCTAGAATGACTCTCATGGATGCCAATAAACATGGATGTTCACAGATATCTGGAGTAAGGGGTGAGGGTACGTATTAGGAAGTCCTTTTACTGAACACCTAATCCCGCCCGCCTCGATAGCGGCCTCTACTAATGATTGGGGAAATCGTTCATATTTGATATGTCGTCGATTATATGCATGCAATGCAACATCCAACGTTTTAATCCTGACATGTGAATTTTAGACTAAGTCGGTGAACAAGTAATTAGCACTCAATTATGTCGAATTGGGAATTAGAATTAATTACATGTGAAAACCAAGTAAATAAATCATACGAGAAACGATAAATAAATAAAATAGCAATAAATAAAATTACAATGATTTAACTGATTTACGTAAAAAATACACTCAAGACGGAAATTTGAAGAAAAGAAAACAAAAGGGTTAAAAATTAGACAGATTAAGAGTGATATTATGATTAATAGTCAATTAATTGCGTAATTAAAGGCTAGGTCAAAGCGAGAACGGAAGTTCAGGGACATAACTCATCTCAGAACAGGCGCAACACTGCCGCGTCCTTTGGAAGAGGCGCAGCTATTGCTGCGTCTGTTCTAGAGTTGCGTTCTGGCTGTGAAGTAAGAACCGCGGGTTTGTTAATGTTCATTTGTATGTTTTATGATTGATCATCGATATTTGACTCAAGTGAAAGTGATTTAACATATTAATTGTGTATAAAAACGTCATAAAAGTGATAAACACGAATTAAAATGGATCAAAACGAGTTAAGAATGAATTATAAACAGACTAAGACGAATTAGGTTTATTTACGAAGACGGAAACGAACTTGAAAGAATGTGACAAACTGGAAATAAGCAATGGAAACATGTACAAAGGACGAATTCCAGAAACTTGATATGAACAAATCGAGTTTCTAAAATCCGAGTTTGATCTAATGACGAAAACTCGCAAATATTGATTATAAGGGATCTAAGTCGTAAATAAAACGTAACAATTTGAAAGAGATATATTAAAATTTATTTTATATATAAAGAAAAGAAAGAAAACAAGAAGAAAAAACAAAAGGAACGAATCAACAGAAAAAACCGAGGAAGAAGAAGAAGAGCAGAAGCAGTGACACCTCTGGAAGAGGCGCAGCAGATGCTGCGACCCTTCGAAGAGGCGCAGCAGCTGCTGCATTTCTTCTCGACGTCTGGTTGCTGCTGATCTGTAAAAACAGTTTGATAAGAGGGTTTTTAGAAGTCGGTTTTGAATATATTTTTGACGTGAATTTTACAATAATTGATACAAAAAATAAAATACAATAAAAAGATGGGATTTACACCCTCAGACTTACAAGTTTGACGAAACGAGATTGACTAAGTTAACGTTTAGTGATTGCTCGACTCGAATGTATGAAGAAAGTGCCCACATAAGAGGATTTAGATTAAGTTGATTGATGTGTAGTGGTCAAATTGGTCGGTCATGCAACGTGACTGGAACTCAGAATGATCTGAGCTTACTTGGTCGATTGATCAAGCTCGTAGGCGTCGAAAGCTTAGAGCACGGTCTTAGAATGCAAAGAGAGAAGAGAAGGGCGGACACTCGGGTAAAAAATATGTGGAACGAAGGTCCCTATTTATACTAAAAAATTTGGAGAGTTATGGAATGACTCAAACTTTGGAAACAAATCACGGAAAAAAATCGAAAACAGTGTAAACGAGTGGAGAAAGGGCGCACAGTGCTGCGATCCTTCAAGAGGCGCAAAGATCTGGCTGCGTCATTTCCCCAGAGGTTTCCTCCTGCGGAAGAAAGATTTTCGAGTTTCTATTATGCAATTGCGGTAGATCTATACTTCCTTATTCCTTAAAATAAGATATACGAGATATATTTTACCAAAAGATAAAACTAAATTATGAAATAAATATCCGGAATATTCTAGAGCATTCCGACTCGACATTTTAAACGGTTTCTTAGAAAATGAAGCGGTTTTTGACCCGGACTCCAAATGTACTCTAATTAATGCCAAAATGACCGTAATGACATCTAGATGACGACCAAGGGGTAGACACAAGAATTTGAGCTATCACTTGATGATAAACTTACGGATTGTCATAAATCATTCCGTGTACCAAACATGCGGCCCAATCATCACTGGGTGGTTGGCGGGAGGTGCAGAAATGAGGTATCTACAGATCCCCCACTTTGACTGAGGCTTGGACAAGGCGAATGTCAAAGTATAGCCATCAGGTCAATCGAAGATTATAACCTGACGACTATGGCGACGCGAGGCGGTTCTAGGGGTCTGAACCAAGGACCTGTCGTCGGGAACATTTTAGAGTCTGTCGACTATCGAGGAGGGTCGTTTAAAGTCCATTAGATTACGTAAGGAGGCTCGCCATCAATAAAAAGAGACCATACCTATGACTTCTTTCTCGAGATGTTTCCGGAGCTACGTAGGAGCTAATGTTAAGCGTAAAAAATATGTAAGGATTGTGCTAGGGTGTGCGGCCCTAAAGGAAAACATCAGAGAGAAGGCGGCCTAAGGGTAACCATGGTTTGGATGTATGAACCCTGAGAAAAGGCGATCCTAAAGGAGTATAATTCTACAGGTAGAGGCTAGGTGCATGAACCTGGGTAGTTTGGAAACCTAAGAGAAGATTGGTATAAGAACAAATAAAATTGAGGGCAGCAGGACGTCGGTAGAAACTGCTAGGGGAATTTGCTTGCGTCGGTCTCAAGCGAACTCTTGTCGGGGAATATGCTGATGATTCTGTCTGGATTGAATCATTTCTTGCGAAATCTTCTTTTATCTACTTCCAAACAAACTCCATCTCTCGAGAAGTGCAATCGGTTGTCATGAACTCTCGATGGATAATAAAGTATCGATAAAGGTGTGTCTTAAAACACCGTCAAAGAAAATGAAAAGGCTTGACTGATTATGGCGCTCCTGAGCACAGCTGGAAATCCGCTCGTTGTTGGAAGCGATATCCTGATAAAAGATCCCTGCGGGGAGATAAAACATCGTGACGGTTTTGCAGTCTGTCTAGAAAAATATGGGTCCGGACGAAAATAAACGCCCAACAGACCAAATATAAGATATAAGGCGTTGGAGAAGAGGCGCACAAAATTTGGGCCCACGAACTCATAACGAACTTTCAAAAATCGAGCTGGGCAGATGCTGGGGAACAGGCGCAGCAAGAGCTGCGGCTCTTGGAAAGGGCGCAGCAGGTGTTGCGTCTTTTCCTGGGCTTGTCCATGTCTGAGTAAACGCGTTAAAAACCGTGTATTATTCATAATTACAAAACACAATTTACTTCAAAACTCTCTCAAATTCCAACCAATTTCCGTCAAAATTTGATCAATCCATTCCATTAATCATGACCAATCGAGGTATGCATCACATTCTTGCTTTTAATTCTCGTTTTTGATCAATTTAGAGCCAAACAATTAGGGTTTTCCCTCCCCTTTATGTCGAAAATTTGGGGGTTTTGCCCTTAACGTATTTGTTGGATAAAATTGATATTAGAAATGGATAATTGGCAATGTTAGGAACATAACCATGTATTCTTTTTGAATTTTCGTCAAGTATTGAGCATTTGAGTGAAATTGAGACGGTTTCTCAGCTGGTTCGAAAATTGCTTCGAATATGCCTTTAGGATTGTCCATTTTTGATGAAACTTGGTGTTTTGGAACCCTTGTATAACGGGCAAACTTCCTATCATGTTGGATTTTTGATTTGTGACGACTTTTTAGGACACTTTTCTAGGGCATAATCGCCATTATAGCGAAATGCTGCCGAAATTTCGACTCAGACCAATGACTTGGCTTGAACTTAGACTTGAATTGACCCAATATTCCACAAGAGTGGTCGGGTTTCGAGAGAAATAGCCAAAGATGGCGAGAAAAGGCCACTTTTAGGGCTTGAAAAATGCTTGAAACAACCTCATCGAGGCTTGTCGTGGCTTGACGCGGCCTAATTTACTTTAATTTTGCAAGTGACATTCCTTCTTCACCGGGGAAGGCTCCCATGGACGTAGACGTAGACTTCGACCCTTCTCTCGCTCTTGTAGGGGGTGAGAGAGAGGAGGAGGCTGAGGAGGTCCCAAGGCGGGGCAACGTGGGACGAGGCGGTCGCCAGCTAGTGGGTGCGCCTGAGTGGGCCGAGAAATGGGATGGTAGACATATCATTTGGGCGGCAGAGAGCCACATGTCTTACAGGACGGCGAGGAGTCTGGTAAGTTTTGAACTTGTCATTTCTTATTACATTTCCTATTTGTTCGTCGTTTCATTTCTCATTTGTCTTGTGCTAAAGATAGCATTGTTTTGAATTGATACAGGAGGCCGAGAACATGAGGTGCTTTTCTAGTTACTCGACGATGATGGATGACTTCGGGAGACTGTCGGAGGAAGAGAGGGCCATCGTCGAGTTGGGAACCTTCGGGGCTCTGGTGTGAGCGTGGAGGGTGATTAGGGAAAGGAAGATTCGGGCTAACCTTAGCCTGATTCGAGCTTTCCTTGATCGGTACTGGGACACGACCTCGACTTTCCATATGCCTTTTGGAGAGGTCGGGGTCACTTTGGAGGACTACGGCATGATCTCGGGTCTGCCGTGTGGAGAGGAGCCTGACTCGAGCTTTCCTTTAGAGTGGACTCAGCCAAGGTGAGGAGGCTGATCGGCTGGAACTTGGCGGAGGGTGCTGTCAGCGTTCCCGGGTTGGTTCCGAGTTCTTACGTCAGGGACTACTTTGCGGGTAGGACCCCGACGACGGTGATGATGGATGGGAGGAAGGTGGCTCCTCCTGCTTGTGCTACGGAGCAGTGCGGAGCAGAGGGCTTGCTTGTGGCTATGGTGGTTCTTGTCTTCGATTTACCTCGGAGACAAGGGGGAGAGGCTGTCGATGAAGCTTCTTCCTTTTCTGTCTGACTTGAGTAGCCTAGGTCGGTGGGACTGGGTTACTCCTGGCTTTGTGGTCCTCACTCGCTACATGAGGGCCATGGTACGTCATGAGCTAATGGAGAAGGGGACTTCTCCTGCTACTGTCTGTCCTGGACTCTTGTTGGAGGTATGAACCTTTATTTCGTATCATGCAAAATCATTACTTCTTCATTTATATCTATTTCTATTGAATTATGAAAGATCACCATCATAGAAAAAATAAATGATTGTCTTGTCTGCAGCCGTGGGTGTACTCCTACTTTCCCAGCTTCGCGCCCAAGAGGACGGAGCCTGAGCCGAGCGCGTACCCTGTCGTGAGAGACCGGGTATTGTGCCGTAGGATGAGCCAGCGCTCTTCTTATAATATCTGTCGGAGGGGCGTGAATGCCCTGAAGTTGGAGAACGTAAGTACCTTTGATAACTTTTCCTTTATGTATTTTATTTAGAAGCGATCATAGGAATGACCCCCCTCTTCCCGCTTAGATCCGATCATAGGAATGACCTCTCGTTTGCTTATCTAAGTGGGTGCCTAGACCTTGGGAGGACTACCCGGACGCTCCAGCTTTCGTGGCTGAGGTCCTTCGTCCTAGGAGCTCGAGTCAGTTGTTGCTGAGGACGCCCATGGGACCTGTGTAACACCCACGAATTTTCCGTGTTGGCATTTATAATATAATTAGCCATTTTATTATTTTATTTGTATTTTAAAACCGTTTTTATAAAAATGCGGCTTTACATGTAAAATAATATTAATGTTGATAAAAAAATATCCGTCTTAAGTTTGTAGTAGGTCCGGGTTGTATTTTAGGGTAAAATCGACTTAAAATGATAGTTTGAGCCTAAGATAACTTTGGGTCTTCATCCTACTCTTTTCCCTCCACCCATATAAGAGCTTAAACCCTATATTCTCCCTCCACCATTCATTTTTCAGCAACAAACACACAACTACAACACCATTGTTACACAACTTCCACTCCCTTCACTAAAATGGCCATAAAACCTTCGTTTCTTATCGGTTTTCAACGATTTTCACGCCTATCTCTTCCTCTCCTCGCCCTCCATCTTCCTAGGTAAGAAAGATCTTGACTTTCCCTCACCCTTGCTGCTGGCCGTGATTTTTGTGGCATGATTTTCGAGGTCTTACTTGGTAACTCGAGTCTTGAGCTTCCCTTTGGGCAACCGACATGGTTTTGAGTCGAAATCTTGCATTTTGAAGAAATAATGAGGTAACGGTGATGGGTTACTCGGTATTATGTCATTTGTATGTTTATATGTTATGTTTTGTTGTTATAAGCTAGTAATTGTGATTCTTATGAGATTATATGTGTAGTTGTTTAAGATGGATTTATACAAGGTTTTACTTGCTTAAATTGAGTTAAGATGGTATCTTTGGCTTTCTTATGAGATGGGTAATTAGATGTGGTTGTTGTTATATGTCACTAGTATAATTACTTGCTTAAAGTTTCAGTTTTGAGACGGTTCCATTTAGCTTGCAAAAGTTGCATTTTTGAGACTATTTTGGGTGACACGTGTTGGCCTGGAACCTGTTGTATCTGACCGGTGCGACTTCCAATGCCACTGAAAATATGACAGATGGACTAGCGTCGAAAAATTAGGTGGTTTAGCCACTTGAATCACTCGATTCGGAGTCCGTATGAGTAAATGGCGCCCGTTTTACCGTTTCAAGTTCTATAAATATATATATCCTTTGTGTATGATGGTTGTTTATGCTTTTTATTCGTATCATGACCAAAGTTTTCCCTTGTTGACTCGTATATGCTTATGGGTGGTTCGGATTTTGGTTTGTTTACGTTTTGCCTCGTGTTCCGTATTAGTTAATTCATTTGTTATCGGTTATTTATACTTTGTTCAAGTAACATGTAAATGAGAAAGGAAACGTTTATTCATCACAACTCATTATATTTTATAGATTGGGTTCACTATAATTTATATGGGGAATTTACATACTTCCTTCTTTTGAGCTTGTTATGTTTTAAATGTTGGACTTCACATGATTATATGGTTGGACTTTGCATGATTAACTTGATGGATTTCCTGTGACTTCAAGTATTGGGTTTTTATGACTTGTTTGATGGGCTCATAAATGAGTCACTTGAGTTGGTCACATTTATCCTGTAGATTTCACATAACGTAAATTAGTCATTATCGCTTATTATATTGTATTTAACCGGCACGTTAAATTATAAAATGAAATATTTATTAACATAATGCAAGTATGAGATATTTATTATAAATAGTTACTTGTAGTGAGTCGTATTCTCAATAATGTCTAGTATTGTCCGGTTGTGTGAGTCTTGGTCCTATCGGACACTAGGGGTGAGCCATAGGCCCTCTAGTTATGATATGATCGTCGGGATTGATGTTCCCATCCGTATTTATGGTGAGACGCAAGCCATAAGTATGAATGTGACATTAATAATCCTGTCTCTGAGTCTTGGTCCTATCGGATACTAGAGGTGAGCTATAAGCCCTCTAGTTGCGATATGATCGTCGTCCTACCAGGAGGTTGGAGTCTAGGATGTAGTCTTGTGTGTGGTATCTCGGACATGCTTTCAAGGTAGCCTCTGAGTCGGATACTCCGTCTACACTTTGTGTTGGTCTTACACTTGTGAGTCGTATTCTTGTAGAAATGCCATAATACCATCGTATGTGCTTGACATGCATTTACGCCCTACTTGTGCTGTTCTGGCAAGTATGGTTTTGGCCTACTTGTGCTGTTCTGGCAAGTGTGGTTTTGGGCCACTTGTGCGGTGCTGGCAAGTGAGTCTTATCTTAGTCTTTCCGCCACTTTCGTGCTGTTCTGGCGATTGGGGTTCTCGATCTCCATGAGTAGTCGAGTCTTGGGTGCATGCGGTGCTGGCGCACGTAGAATCGGGATGTACACCCGAGAATCTGCAGATTTAGACTAGGACCGTATCATTATCGTAGTCCTACCCGGGGAAATTATAGTCTAAGAGTAGTAAATGTCTTGCATTATTGGGATGGTTACTTTGGTCATATCTCCTTGAAATACGTGCTCGTGGCTAAGTGGTCGTGTCTGTTTCCTTGTCTTTCTTCTCCATTTATTTTATTGTTGCTTATGCCTTACTTACTTGTTTATTCCATCATTTCTTTTATCCTTGTTGGTTTAAACACGTATGATCCCATGTTTAGTTATAAGTCGATTCACTCATAACTTATCTAATTTGATTATTTGTTCATGTTCTTTGTTATGTTCGTTTTGACATAATGTGGCTGGGAGAACCCTGAGTTACTGATAAAACAGAATGAACACATGTGAGGAATGAACACGATGACATGGCATATGATTTGAGGTGATGACGTGACATAACGCGCATATACATATATTTTCTCAAAAATTTATGTCATAAATACCTATATGACATTGTGTATTTAAAAAAAAGATATATTGTCTTGACCCAACAGTCAACCCGATGCGGGTCGAGTTTGACCCGCTGTTTAAGGGTCGAAATGGGTTCGGGTATCTTTCGGGTTCGGGTTGAAATAACCGGGTTATTTGCGGGTTACTTAGGGGTCGGGTTACGGGCGACTTTCGGGTCGGTTCAGGTCTTGACAAGTCTACTAACCGGGTATTTTGTAGCTTTGGGAAATCTTTGTTTCATGGAAAGCAAAGAAGCAGACCACGGTTGTAAGCTTGACAGCTGAAGCCGAGTATCGAGCCTTAACGTCCGTGACTAGTGAACTAATATGGTTGAAGTCTTTTATTTCGTCACTTGGAATTCGTCATACTCGGCCTATGGAGATTCTTTGTGATAATCAAGTTGCGTTAGATATTCAAAAAATCCGGTTTTTCATTATCTTACTAAGCACATTAAAATTGACTGTCATTTTATTCGTCATCATCTCATTAATGGAACCGTGTCTACTTCGCATGTACGGATTAAAGAGCAAATCACAGATATTTTCACTAAGGCACTTGGAAGATCATCTCCATAATTCAAGATGGGGACTTTAGCATGGAAATTTGGCTTCAACGAATTTAGGATTTTCTCATTCTTATGTTTTATCCCAACCTTTGGTGGTAAGTTATCGACTTTCTAAGAGAATTTGAATGACGTTTTGATTTTTTGATTGCAATCAAGGTTGTAATCGTTAGATTGATAATGGTATATGCGATTATACATGCAGGTGACGATTTTTGTGTCATTGACCGATTGATTGGCTTGATTAAGCATGAAAGGCAAAAAAGTAGAGACTTTCTCTACTCAATCCATGAGATTATGTGTTTATGTGATGATTATGATTAATATAGGAATTGTGATAGTGTTCTATGAGATCATGTGGTTGTTCTTGATTATTGAATGATGTTATTGTTATATGATGTTAAGTTTAGCATTGGACTTGTGATTTGGGGACCGGTACGGGTAACCAGGATCCTTGGGCTACCGCCGTACGCGAAGGGCCGCTAGAGTATCCATTCACGGGCCCGCCACAAGGGGAATGTGCATATTTATGATCCGACGAGGGTGGTCAAGCATGTTCGTCGTGTGATTTGAGTAACACTTGTTGACGTTTGATTTGTAGCACGTTTTGATATTGCTGGCGTGTGATTTGTAGCGTGCTTGATGTTGTGACGTGTGATTTAAAGCACGCACTTGTGTCCAATTGCCATATGCGAGATCGCATGACTTGACTATAATTGAGATGATGATTGAGGTATTGATTGAGATGTTGATTGTGATGTGTTGGTGGTTGCAAACTCTTGTGCATTGTCACCTTGAGGATTCCTTATGTGTTGATTGGCTCTACTCTACCATGTGGTTGACTGTTTGTTTCGTGTGTCTCAAACTCTTTTATAACTATCTATGTTGATCCGTTGATAATTTCCGTCAATGGTGAGTAGTGGTCTGACATGTATATCATTGGTTGGATGGTGCTTGGGTCTTTGAAGGGGATCGTGCCCCGATGAGATTCATATATATATATATATATATACCTATAAGTCGAGAATAGAATGTCACATTACTTTGTTAGTAGTTGTATCGGATGTTAGTTTACTTTGGTTGGAACTTTATCTTTTCGTGCTTTTATGTTCGGACTGTATCGGTGGCCTTAAGGCCGTATTTGCTTTCCCTAGACTTGTTTGCAGGATTTATGGTCGGGTTTTCATCGGACTCGTGGCTATGCGATTATGAATATAGATATTGATGTCGTGTTTGGGAGATTTTGAGCAGTTTTTGACCTGAAGCTACTCGATCGAGTAACTAGGATACTCGATCGAGTAAGACACGCTCGACCGAGTACCTAATCCACTCGATCGAGTGTCACTGTTACAGGAACTTTTCGAAAATTTATTTGTTTGAATGCTTTTATTTTTGCATATTTTGATACTTGTAATGGTCATTGATGATTAGTGACATAGTTGGGTCGACTTATTAGTTATACTTGGGTCCGTGCTTGACTTATAAATGACATTTTGTGGGAATAGATGTGACATAAAGGGTTCTTTTATTACATTCACAAGCAAGCCTAACTTATTCATTATCGAAAAGACTTGTTACCTATTTCGCAGAATTTCCATAGCTATATTACATACAATTGATATATGCATGTTTTTATGATTCATGATAATTATCCTCGTAAGGTAGCATATATTTGTATGTATGACAATGTTAGTTGGAATTAACGAGTAATGTCGACAAGGGCAGTTTGTATTAGACAACTTGTTTAAAGGTGAACTTCGCGGACGGAGTTCCTTTTTAGAGGGGAAGAGTAATATCGCGAAATAAAGAAGCCGATATTATAATAATCTTGTGGTATATTATGCTAATTTCGTTGTTGTTAGCAATGCTCGTTATTGTCTCTGTTATGATTCTCGCATGAAGTTGTAATTGTCTTAATTGTTGTAGTTGTTTTAATTGTTTTGATGCGATTGTTTTAATTGTTGCAGTTGTTTCAATTGTTGCGGTGAGTAATTTGTATATTTAAGTAAAGGTTGAGTAATTTGTTATGAAAGGACGGTCATAGAGAGATAAGTATGTCAGGAACGGTAACGAAGTAGTACAGCTTTGAGTCATGCATTGTGATAGGATCGTTTGGTAACATGTTAGTGTGGTGTGACATATTTCGTGTTGGCGATCATGGACTAGTGAGAGTATAGTTCCATAGCATTTGTGTGGTGAACGTGGTGAAAGTTCACAAATCGTAGTATGGTTGTTAATTGTGTTAGTACATTTGGTGAATTTGGTAATTAACGTTATGGTTCGTGGAAGTTTGTGTATATAGTATTAGACAGTTGATGATGATGACATGGGGGATGGTACTTCTAGAGAGTAGTGACCTATGTTGGAAGAACGGTGGCGTCGACCTTGTTTCTGTGTCTTGTGCTTTTGGGAAGGGTGAGTGGAACTTCGGGGACGAAGTTCTTTTTAAGGGGGGAAGACTGTAATACCCGCCCTTTTAGGAAGTCGTTGACCAACCTTGACCGACTTTGGGAGCAGGTGATATCCCTTAGTGGTGCGTGCCAGAGTTACTATTTGTCGTGTTTGCCTTTCTATGTGGGTGGTACTCGATAGAGTAGAGGCTACTCGATCGAGTAGCTTGGGTACTCGATCGAGTAGGGGGCACTCGATCGAGTACGTTAGTTACTCGATCGAGTAACGTCTTTTCAGCGGGGGTTTATAATCTTGTTTCGTCAAAACCGCAAATTATTTCCGCCTCTTTTCTCTAAACCTAGATGTCGTCCCTTCCTCTTCCTTTCACCAAGTACCTTCCATGGGAGCCTTTGAGGGTGCTTGTGTCATAGGAGTGTATAGCTTGAGTCGGGTAGCAGTTCCTTTGCCAGATTTCCACATGTAGGTATGTCATCATCATCATCCGTGTCTTTGTGTTTTCAGTTAGGGTTAGAAGGGTAATGATAGAGGATTGTATTGTGTGTATAGGTGTTGCTTGATTGTTGAGTGTCGCGTGTGTGGACACAGAATTGTTGCAGTCGCTTAAAGGTAGGTTCGCCTACTCAGTTTCTATTGATTGTCTTGTGTGTCGGTTGCTGCGTTGTCGTTGTGTTGTTGTCGTGACCGTGTGGTTGAGTATACATGGTAATCGGTTGGTGTATGCTGTTTCGTTGATTGTTGTTGTATTGCAGCTGTCTATGATTATTGTCGTTGGTTCTTGAGGTGCGTCCTCGGCTGAGTGGAGTCACTTACGGGAGTGGCTTCACGCCCTAGTTTCACCCTCCGTGGAACCCGCCACGGGAGGGGATGTGCACATTAATGGGACATGGTTATCGCTCAATATGATGAGCGAGGTTTAGGTGGTGACGAAGATTGGTTGGAGTGGTTGAGATTGTGTGTGTGTTTGGTTGCGGTTGTGGTTGTTATAGGTTGGTTATGTTTGTTGTGTCTTGTCTCAGTTACTGACCTTGTTTGGTTTGTCTTGTTTGTTTTGTTGTGTCTGCCGTGATCCCTTATGGTGAGCAGTCAGTCTTGGCATGTGTTGTTTTGGATGGTTGCTGGAGTCCGGGCTGGGATGAGTCCTCACGAGTTACGACAGGATATAGTTTATAGTGATGAGTTGTATCTTTCTTTTAGCAGTTTGGTTGTAACACTTGTAAACAGTTTAAATGTTCTTTTATTGACCTTTGATGATTACTTACCTCGGGCAACCGAGATGGTGATGTCCTTATATGCTAGGGAAGGTCTTAGTAAGGCTCCTTGGTATATGGGGGTATCACAATCTATCATCAGGTTTTCGTAATATTTGTTTATGTTAGTTTCTTATCGTCTTCAGTTGATGTAATTATAGGGATGCTTTTGTTTCTCCATTTTAATACATTGTTTATTTGAGAAAAACTAATGTTCTTGTATTTAATTCTTGTTTAACATGATGCCTAACAAGTGTTTGATGAAAAAACTGAACTAATAATATACCTGAATTGACAACCTCTCAAGTATAATATTGCCCCTTTTAGACAATAACTTTGTTACACATTGACGTACATGTTCCCTAATTTTCTAATGGTGAATTCGTTTTCAATCGTTGTTTTTATTGTCATTTTTATTCACTATATTGCAGCCTAAATCATTGGTTAAATAGTGAGTTGGATGAAGCTAGTTGTCTTTCTAATGATACCATCGAGTTAATGATTGTTGTATTTGATAAGGGTTCTGATGCGACTCCGCTAAGTGTTCACAAATTAAGATGTGGTCGTTGGTCACGGTCGAATCAAAACACAATTTATAGCTTAACAAGCAACTCTACAATTAGTAAAGAGGCAAGTAAAGGTCGGATCCCAAGGGACGGGAGTTGAAATGAGATTTCTATTGTAACTAGTGGTGTCTAAGGGGTGTCACAAATTGGGTTGATGTAGAAGGTTACTAAACTAGAATAACAATGAAAATAAACAAGCAAGATGAATAAAAAGGGGTGTAAACAATTGATTAAAGGCAATAGGGTGTCATGGGATCATAGGGGAATCTCGGGATATGATCATACAAACATGTTCTCAAATTATAAGCAAGCAATTATTGTTGTGATGGATTGAGTTGGGTTATATCTTACAATCCTAGGAAAGTTTGGGTCCCGGAGCCGAATCGATTAGATTGTACAACACCTACAAGTCGACTTAATCTTCCCTACTCAACAACATGCATGGTCTAATGAGACTCGAGTTGGGTTATGTCTTACAAGTCTCATTGAAAAGATAGAAGATGATAGTAAATGCAAGGATTCATAGGCTTAGCATTTCATCAAATATAACATGTGCATGAGTTGAGATCAAAACAAACAAGCAAATAAAACATGAAAGCATATTAATTTAAGCATGAATCATTCCCCATGTTGGTTTCCCCTAATCACCCATTAACCCTAGCTAAGAGACTACTCACTCATTATCATGTTGATCATGCTAGCAAGGTTGTCAATCATACCAACAATATGAAACATGATGAATAAATGAAAGTGATTAACAATAATTAAAAAGGGATTAAGAGATTATACCTACTAATGATTCCAATAATAAAGCAAGAATAATAGAAGTACTTGAATGCTAGATTGAGAGGTTGTCAATCTCCCAATAATAACCCAAATAATCTTCAATTACCCAAAATAAAGGATGAACAAAAGAGAGATTAAAGAACTAAAACTTGGATTAAAACTTGATTAATACTTGATTACAATATTGAAGAGAGATTTGATTGATATTAACTACACTAATTATTGATAAGAAGAACATGCTCCTCTAATTAGCCTAATGGGGTATTTATAGTGAAAATTAGGGAGGATGCATTAGGGTTAACTAAGGGCTAAACTAGTAATTACACTTTTTAAGTTGAGCAAGGAGGACCCGGTATTTTCTGAGAGAAGGGCTTCTCTTTTCGTAGCTTGAAGAAGACAATCCGTGCTGTGAAGAAATCCGGGCGGAATAAGGTCGGGACGGACGGATTTGGGCGGTGGAATCCGAGCGGATTCTGGGGAATCCGGGCGGATTGTTGAGGGGGAATCCGAGCGGATTCTGGCGTGGGACGCTCGGATTGTGCAGGACGGACGGATTGTTGACAATCCGCTCGGATTGTCAGTCAGCATAGTAACTTCTTCTTTTCTTCCCTTTTCTTCATAAATTCTTTGGGGATTTCCTTGGGGACTCAAGGATCTTTCCTCAACATTGCTCTTCTCCTATGATATGTACAAAGGCCTTCTAATCTTGTCTCTCCTTGATGCTTGGTCATTGAATTCGATCAATTTAGTCTCGTTTTGCCATGAAAATGTAAGATTCTTACTCCTTTCCTACCAAGGGATCAAAATCTCAAAGAATATGCAAAACAAAGAACTAAAGATAAGAAATGACCCAAATGAGCACTAAAAAGCATGGAAACAAGGCTAATTCGGGGGCTAAATATGCGCCAATTATGGTCACATCAAATATCCCCAAACCGAACCTTTGCTCGTCCCGAGTAAAGAGGTGACAAAGACTAGGACCAATACTAACCTATCCTAATAATATAGCCGATATGAGACAATTAGCGGGTCTCACTCCGCCCCTTCAACTCACAACAAGACAACCATGAGGTAGGATGCCTTCTTGCAAGGCAAGGTGGGTCTTGCCAAAATGGCGACACATCCAAACATTAAGCACACAAAAACACATAATGGATGCATCTACAAAAAGAATAGCCACTCCCTCATCAAGTGGCGGAAATTATCTACAAGGGAAGCAATTCAAGGGTATACAATCCTTCATAGATGCAATTTGCTCAAACTACTAAGTCTAGAAGGATACCAATAAATCACCTCCAAGTTGTGTCAAGCTAGGGTACCTTTGTCCTCAATCGTTAAATGCTTTTGTCAAGAGTAGACTCCCTATGGTGTTAGAAACACTGGAGGATCGCGGAATTCCCCCTCTTGCCTAGACAAGAAGAAGGGTCGTCCCCTCTCTACCATGCACAAAAATGGATATGATGGATAAAGGGATCAATAGATATTTGAGTTTCATTTTGGGAGTTTGCTTTTGTTTTTGTTTTCCCCCCCAATTTCTTGTGGCATTTGACATTTGAGAACACTTTCTTTGCCATTTCTTTTTGATTTTTGGCATTTCAATACTTGACAACTTTTTTGCATTTCTTTTTGAACATTTTCAAAGTCACCCCAATTAGTAACGAGGGTGCCTTGTATTTGAAGCTTAGGAGTTCTATTTTTGCTCCTCTTTTCATTTGATGCATTTTTGCAAACTTTCTTTCACTTTTCATTTCATTGAACTCAAATTGATTTCTTTTTGTGCCCATTCCCTTTTGTTGACAAAATGTATGGTAGAACATGGATGAATGATGGTTGCATGGTTTCAAGGGTCACCTTGGAATAAACGGTAGCCAAGGAGTTATCACACCACAAGGTACTCTTGACTCGGCCTTAATCCATGGGTCAAAGGATACTAGCATGACACATCCTAGGGTGTTTTACAAGCATTCTAACAAACAAAGTCTTAAGAACAAAAGGCATCTACTAGGGCCTATATACACTTGTCAAGCTTCCCAAGTAGACGGTTTCGCAAAATTTTTCTAACATGCAACTACATGCCATGATGCAACTAGCGGTCTTCAATATCCTCATGTCTACCATGCAACTACATGCCATGATGCAACAAGCCACATAGTCATTAACATAAAGAGGAAAAAGGAGATTGGAAAGATCATACCATGCAGTCTTCAATATCCCCATGTCTCGGATGTGGCGTAGTCAATCAATGTGAACAAGGATAAAACAAACACAATATATACAAGACAATATATACAAAGGAAATGAACTTGTTTTTGGGTTTTCAATTTTTCCAATTTTTATGATTTTTGAAATTTTTCAATTTTTATGGGTTTTTTGAATAAGAGTTAAATGTTAGAATTCCCATCCCCACACTAATATGGGCATTATCCTCAATGGCCAAAATGATGGAAATTATGCAAAGATGATGCATGATTTCTATACTAAATGCAATTCTATACTAAGCTACACTACATGATGCATGGTTTTTGTTATGACGGAGAGGATAATTTAGATTACCTCCCGTTGCGTATGCATTAACTTCCCCAAACCGAGTGAGACACTATTGCTAATGTCCAAGGATGGGTATAGTTCATGCACACACTATGCTATGCATGAAACTAATTTGTCATTTTGGATTTTACAAATGGGAACAATAAAATAAGAACACCTCAATGGTACCGAGGTGTGAGTCCTTTGATGTTGCTAGGACTATTCCAACAATGATCAAAATTAAATAAAATACAAAGAGACAAGACACAAACTTCTTTTCATGAAAAATAAAGATAAAGAGGAGAGATGAGAAAACTTCACTTGAACTTAGGTGGGTGCTCTTGCTTTGCTCCACCAAGTGATGAAGTGGTCTCCTAGACATCGGCATCATCTCCCTCTATATCGCTATCCCAAATATCCTTTGAAGAATCACTTAAACTTGGATCCATGAATTCGTCTTCCTCACTCTCAAGCTTCACCGTGTCACCACCACAAGAATCGCCACTCTCCTCCCCTTTGCGACCGTTCGCCCCTTCATTAGCCTTCTCCGAGTTGGGAAAGAGCAATTCCATTTGAGCCCATGAGGGGAAAGCTCATTCCTCACTAATCCGTCCTTTTTGAGCCATCTCATGGTATTGGGGGTAAAGAGCATAATAAGTGTCCACGGAGGTCTCATATTGACGGTAGTGTAAATCTTGCAAAATTCCCGTGACAAAGTCGTCACGGGGGAGGATGAAGGGATTTGGATGGTTATATGGTTGATAGGGAAAGGGGTAAGGAGGCACTTTTATCTTCTCATTTTGAGTTTGTTGTTCTTGTTGTTGTGGTGGTGGATTTTGTGGTGGTGGAGTTTGCCTTGTTTGACTTGGGATGAGGTAGGAGGGCATTGGGGACAAGCTTCCTCTTCTTGGGGATTCGTGGTAGATCGGTTATTGGGAGATAGATTGGATCGCTCCCTTTTTTCAACCACTTTATCCGCTTATCAACCCCCTCAAGGGTTATCCAATGGTGTTGGACGACAAGTAGATCTTCATTAATTCTTGTTCCCCCCGTAAGTGGAGTGTACTCATTGTTCTCATTGAACCTTGGGTTAAAGTGCTTTGCAAGTCTAGTTATGAGTCCACCATTCACTATGTGCTTCATTCCATCATCATCCCCATTTCTAAACCTTGCCCACTTCTCTAGCAAAACTAGAGGTGCATTGAAGTGATACCTATCTCTCCCTTGAATGTTGAGGTATGATTCCATAAATACAAGGTCCAATTGGTTGACGATGGCCGGATCTCGGCGGGCGAAGAGAGTACCCGAAAGAAATCGATATGTAAGCCTCAAGATCGGGTTTTGGATGTGAAAAGCAAGACACTCTTTAGTAAGAATGAAATCCCGGCCCGTCATGGCCCTCCACAATGGTGCAACATTATACTTTTTGGGCTTTGATGTTCGGGTAGGCGAAACATCAAGTCCGAACACATTGGCAAACTCGACAAGGGTCATCATTTTAGAAACATTTTCCAACCTAAACTCTATGCATATCACTTTGTTTACGGTTGTAATCTTCAAAAAGCTTAAGAATTCTAGCACAAGGGACCGATAGGTAGGTTCATACATGCGAAAGAGAGTTGAAAGACCAAAAACCTCAAAGAGTGCTTCTACTTGGTGAAAAATCCCAAGCTTTCTTAAGGTATCATGACAAAGAAATTTAGTGGGAAGAATATTCTTACTTAAGAGTCGGTGGAAGACCAATCGCTGCACATCATCAAGGAATTCCACATTCGAGAAATCATCGAGCCTTGTGAGATCTACAATCTCTACATGTTCCCTTCTAATGGTGTTGAGATGTGAGGTAGAGGAACTTCCCACCATCCTTGGTCTTCTTGCACTTCTAAAGGAGGATCTCCTTGGTGCCATTCTTGCTTCTTTTGTTGGGTTCCTTTGATTTACAGATTGCTAAGGATGTTCCTTGTTGATTGAGTATTGGAAACCCTAGAAAATTGGGGATTTTTGATTTTGAGGGTAAAGAGAGTGATTTGGATATGTATGGGAGTCATAAGGAGGTGGGTTTTATAGGGTAAGTGGAAGGAATAGTGATGTGTCAAAGTATGTGTGGTGGGGGGTATTTTAATTGGGAAGAAGTCGGGTCAAGACGCTGTGAGAAGACGAGCGGATTCGAGGTGAAGACGCTCGGATTCTTGCTTCACGGGACGGGCGGATTCTTCACAATCCGCTCGGATTTTGCCACAGAGGAAATTCCCAAAATTTTGACGCCACAAGACGGGCGTCCCGAGCATAAGACGCTCGGATTCTTTAAAGGTGGGACGGGCGTCTTCTTGAGAAGACGGGCGGATTCTGATACAGAGATTTTTCTTGAAATGCATAGGTGAAAAGACGGGCGTCTTTCTTCAAATCCGTCCGGATTCCACGGGACGGGCGGATTCTTTACTAGACGCTCGGATTCGACCTCAGTCCAGAAATCTTCAATTTCTCGCGTAGCAGACTGACGGACGGTTTCTCCCCTATACGCCCGGATTCTGACAAGACGGCCGGATTCTCGGGAATCCGCACGGATTCTGGCTGCGAATTTTGACTTTCTTTCCTTTCTTCAATGCGTCCCCACACTCGAGGATTTGCTCCTTCCTTCATTCAAAAACTCGTTAGTGACCCTCCCTCACTTACGCTCATGAAAAGAGTCTATGCTACTTATTAAAACAAATGCAATAATAAACATAAGTTAGAGGGTTAGTATATTTACAAATGGTGGTTTAGGGAGGACTCCACCAAACTCTCCCTTAGATGGTGCTTTCAAGGGGGAGGAGGCCCGAGGTAGGTAGCCTCGACCTCTCCAACAAATGCTCCTTCATAGTAGGGCTTCAACCTTTGACCATTTACCTTGAACTTGCTTCCATCTTCCGCCTTGAGTTCGAAATCTCCATATTTTCCAACTTCGGTTATCACATAGGGACCCATCCATCTAGAGTTCAACTTTCCCGGAAAGAGTCGGTAGCGGGAATTGAATAGAAGGACTTTGTCTCCCTTATGCAAGGCCTTTTGTCTAATTCTTTTGTCGTGAAGCAATTTTGTTCTTTCTTTGTAAATCTTTGCATTCTCATAGGATTGTAGTCGGAATTATTCCAACTCTTGGATTTGAATCATCCTCCTTTGACCGCTCAATTTGAGATCAAGATTGAGTGCTCGGATTGCCCAATAAGCTTTGTACTCCAATTCGATTGGCAAATGACATGCTTTTCCATATACAAGCTTGTAGGGGGAGGCTCCTATGGGAGTCTTGTAGGCCGTCCTATAAGCCCAAAGAGCATCATCAAGCTTTGTGCTCCAATCTTTCCGAGTCTTGTTCACAACTTTTTCAAGGATTTGCTTGATCTCTCTATTTGAAATTTCTACTTGACCGCTTGTTTGAGGATGATATCCCAAGCCGGTTCGATGTTGAACACCATATTTGGTCAAAAGGGATGCAAGCTTCTTCTCATGGAATTGTGTTCCTCCATCACTAATGATTGCTCTAGGAACTCCAAATCTTGGGAAAATTATCTTCTTGAAAAGCTTGGTGACCGTTTTTGCATCATCATTTGGGGTGGCAATTGCCTCCACCCACTTTGAGACATAATCGACGGCCACAAGGATGTACTTATTCCCATTGGATGTCACAAAGGGCCCTTGGTAGTCAATTCCCCAAACATCGAAGATCTCTACCTCTAGAATGCCCCTTTGTGGCATTTCGTTCCTCCAAGATATATTCCTCGTTCTTTGACAAGCATCGCAATGAATGATGAATTCTCTTGTATCTTGAAACATTGTAGGCCAATAGAAGCCCGATTGGAGAATTTTTGCAACGGTTCTCCTTGCTCCATGGTGCCCACCATAGGGTGATGAATGACATCCTTCCAAGATTCCTTGGATTTCCCATTGAGGGATGCATCTCCGGTAGAGCCCATCACTACACTCCTTGTAGAGGTTTGGGTCATCCCAAAAGTACCTCTTCACTTCGAATAGGAATCTCTTCCTTTGGTTGTGGTTCAAATTTGGAGGGAGCACTTTTCCAACAATATAATTGGCATAATCGGCAAACCATGGGGTGATGTGCCTTTCAAGTTGTGTTTGAATAGCCATCAAAATATCGTCGGGAAATGAGTCATTGATCGGGGTTTCTCCATTTTCATCATGAAACCGGATTCTTGACAAGTGATCCGCCACTACATTCTCGGCTCCTTTCTTGTCTCTTATTTCCAAGTCAAATTCTTGAAGAAGTAAAATCCATCTCAACAATCTTGGTTTTGCCTCCTTCTTTATCAAGGGATGTCGAAGAGCACGGTGATCCGAAAATACAATCACCTTGGATCCAAGCAAGTAGGAACTGAATTTATCCAAAGCATATACAATGGCAAGAAGCTCCTTTTCGGTTGTATCATAATTTACTTGAGAAGGGTCGAGGGTTTTGCTTATGTAATAAATGGCATGAAGAGCTCTCCCTACCCGTTGTCCAAGAGACCCACGGATTCCAGCCCAGCACAAATCCGTTTCTTCAAACTTCAAAGAAAGAAGCCCTTCCTTCGAAAAATACCGGCGTCTCCCTGCTCAATCTAAAAAGTGTAATTACTAGTTTAGCCCTTATTTAACCCTAATGCATCCACCTAATTTCCACTATAAATACCCCATTAGTCTAATTAGAAGAGCATGTTCTTCTTATCAATTATTAGAGTAGTTAATATCAATCAAATCCTTCTTTAGTATTGTAATCAACAATTAATCAAGTTTTAATACAAGTTTTATTTCCTTAATCTCTCTCTTGTTCATCCTTTATTTTGGGTAATTGAAGATTATTTGGGTTATTATTGGGAGATTGACAACCTCTCAATCAAGCATCAAGTACTTCTTTTATTCTTTGCTTTATTATTGGAATCATTATTAGGTATAATTCTCTTAATCCCTTTTTAATTATTGTTAATTACTTTCATTTGTTCATCATGTTTCATTTTGTTGGTATGATTGACAACCTTGCTAGCATGCTCAACATGATAAAGAGTGAGTAGTGACCTAGCTAGGGTTAATGGGTAATTAGGGGAAACCAACACGGGGAATGGTTCATGCTTAAATTAATATGCTTTCATGGTTTATTTGATTGCTTGTTTTGATCTCAACTCATGCACATGTTATGTTTGATGAAATGTGAGCCTATGAATCCTTGCATTTTTTACCCATCACCTATCTTTTCAATGAGACTTGTAAGACATAAGCCAACTCGAGTCTCATTAGACCATGCATGTTGTTGAGTAGGAGAGACTAAGTCGACTTGTAGGTGTTGTACAATCTAATCGATTCGGCTCCGGGACCCAAACTTTCCTAGGATTGTAAGATATAACCCAACTCAATCCATCACAACAATAATTGCTTGCTTATAATTTGAGAACATGTTTGTATGATCAATTCCCATGATTCCCCTATGACCCCATGATACCCTAGTACTTTTTATCAATTGTTTACAACCCTTTCAATTCATCTTGCTTATTTACTTTCATTGCTATTTAGTTAGTGACCTTCTACATCAACCCAAATTGTGACACCCCTAAGACACCACTAGTTTCAATAGAAATCTCATCTCAATTCCCGTCCCTTGGGATCCGACCTTTACTTGCCTCTTTACTAATTGTAGAGTTGTTTGTGAAGTTATAAATTGTGTTTGATTGGATGTGTGACGACCAACTCTTGTCCATATCAAACTTCTTGAATGGAGGCGGGTTCTTAGAGTTTTCAACTCTTTCCTTGTCACTAACATTCACAACATCTTCATCAACAGCCCTCTTCGGCCGTTCATACCTTGTACCACTCCTCAAATGGACGGCACTCACCGACTCATGTCTTGGGGGATTACCTTGAGGTGGTAATTGCCCCTTTTGTCTTTGAGAGCTAGAAGATGCTAATTGAGACATTTGGGTCTCCAACATCTTTGTGTGAGCTAGTATGTTGTTGATGGTGATATCTTTTGCTTGGCCATCCTTTTGCATTTGAGTGAAAAACTCTTGTTGGTTCTTTTGCATTTGGAGGACCTCTTTTTGAACATCAAAACCTTGGTCATTTGTTTGATTGTATGGAGGTTGATTTTGATAACTTTGGTTTTGATTGTAAAAGGGTCTTTGAGCTTGGTTTCTCATTTAAGGTGGGGTGTATGTTTGAGGGTTTCGAACATTTTGACTTTTATATGAAAGATTGGGGTGGAATTTGGTATTCTCATTGTAATAGTTGGAATAATTGGTGCCACTTTTGTATGCTTGGAAAGCATTCACTTGTTCCCCTACATTCACTTTGGTCATGTCCCAAAGTTTCACAACTCTCATATACTCCGCTTAATATTGATGATGATGCCACCATATCACTAACATGTTGCTTGGGTGATTTGGAGGCCTCTTCAAGTTTAGTCATGGCCTTCTCAAACTTCAAATTAATGGTATCAATATGACCACTAAGTTGAGCACCCAATTGAGTAATGGAATCCACCTCATGTTTTCCTCCTCTAATAGCCTTCCGAGGTCTACTATATTGCGAGTTATGGACCGCCATTTCTTCAATTTTGTTCCATGTTTGATTGTCATCAACTTCGGTGAACATACCATTTGATCCCATAATGAGAATGTTTCAGGAGTCTTCATATAGACCATTCCAAAATTGTTGTACAAGGAACCACTCGCTAAATCCATGGTGTGGACAAGATCGACAAGTGTCCTTGAATCTTTCCCATGCTTCATACAAAGATTCCTCATCCCTTTGTTTGAACCCGGTGATTTGGGCTCTCAACATGTTAGTCTTCTCCGGAGGATAGAATTTCTTGTAGAAAGCAAGTGCCAATTTCTTCCAATAATCAATACCAAGAGTAGCCTTATCTAGGCTCTTCAACCATTGTTTCGCGGTACCAATCAAAGAAAAAGAAAATAAGACCCATTGAATTTGGTCTTGAGTAACTCCGGTTTGAGAAATTGCATCACAATAGTCACAAAAAATCTCCATATGAGAATGAGGGTCTTCACTAGGCATCCCCCCAAATTGACTTCTCTAAACTAATTATATAAATTCGGATTTGGCAATGAAATTACCGGTTAAATGTTGTGGTGTAGGAGTACCATTTGGTAGGTTCTCCTCGGCTGGTACGGAATGTGATGAAAATTTAGGCATTGTAGGTTGATTTTGTGGGGGGTTTTGTATCGGGTTATCCTCTCCTTCTTTTGCAAAAGGGTTGATGAACTCAATGTTATTTGGTTGAATGTCCACAATCTCACCAATACCTCTCAAAGTATTCCTAGCAAGTCTTCTATTATTGGTCAAAGTTCTTTCGATTTCCAGATCAATGGGTAACAAGTTACCTTGTGATCTCCTAGACATGCAAAATATCAAACAATTTGAAAATAATTAGAACAACCTTGAGGAGATTGACTTCCCCAAGGTAAAGAAAGACACAACTAAAAACAATTAAAGAAAATCAAATCAAGTTAACACCGTCCCCGACAACGGCGCCATTTTTTGGTGTGTCGTAAAACTCGTCGTCAAAAGTTACCCAACCAAAACAATATTTATAACTTCACCAACTACTCTTAGTAAAGAGGCAAGCAAAGGTCGGATCCCAAGGGATGGGTATTGATGTAGGATTTTCAATTGTAAATGATCGTGTCTTAGGGTGTCACAATTTGGGGTTGAGATAGAAGATCAATTAAAACTAATCAACAATAAAAACAAAGCAAGGTAGATAAAATGAGGGTGTAAACAATTGATTAAAAGCACTAGGGTATCATGGGTTCATAGGGGAATACATGGGAGTTGATCATACAAACATGTTCTCAAATTATAAGCAAGCAATTATTGTTGTGATGGAATCGAGTTAGTGTATATCTTACAATCCTAGGAAGGTTTGGGTCCCGGAACCGAATCGATTAGATTGTACAACACCTACAAGTCGACTTAATCCTTCCTATTCAACATTATGCATGGTCTAATGAGCCTCGAGTTGGTTTATGGCTTACAAGCCTTATTGAAAAGATAAGTATTGGGTAAAAAATCAAGGCTTCATACACTACAAGAAAACACGATAAAGGCGACAGACATACTACAGTCGCCAAATTGGCGACAGGAAAAAAAAAACGGGCGACCACTATCCGTCGCCAATTTGGCGACTATACCTTTTTATCCAAAAATCCGTATGAAATCCACGGGCGACGCAATATTATCCAAATTGGCGACCGAAATCAGTCGCCAATTTTGGCGACCAAAACCCGTCGCCAATTTGGCGACCAAAAACGGTCGCCAACCCTTTGTTTATTTTTTTGTCGCCAATTTCTTCACCCCGTCCCCTTCATTCACTTCAATCAACTTAAAAAAAAAAAAACGCAGCAGTTTGTCCGACGATCCGACGCCACCACCAACTACAACCACCGGACGCCACCACTCGCCGCCGCCATCCGCACACTACATCCCTACCGACCCTTTGTTTATAATAAAGGTTTGTTTTCGACTCAAATCGATTTAATTACTTCAATCCTTCATATTTTGTTTAAGTTGTGATGTTTATTTAGTATCTAGTTGTAATTTATACATTAGTGATGCTTATTATTGTATGTAGTTGTAATTTAATTAGCATTTTTGTTAATTAATTTGAGTTAGGGTTAGAAATTGGGGTTTTTGTTAAATTAGTAATGTGATTTGATTAGGGGATTGTATAAGGTAGTATAGTTTTAAGAAGGTAGAAATTGGGGTTTTTGTTAAATTAGTAATGTGATTTGATTAGTGATGCTTAGATTTAGTAATATTGAAGTAGTATTGTTGAAGGTAGTATAGTTTTATGAAGGTAGTATAAATTTGCCTTATAATTAACCAAATTAAGTTAGAATGATTTAATTAGCATTTTTGTTAATTAATTTGAGTTAGGGTTAGAAATTAGCATTTTTGACAACTTGTATAATTAACCAAATTAATTAAGTTAGAATGATTTAATTAGCATTTTTAAAAAATTAATTAGCATTTTTCTTGAATGGAATGAGCATGATGTATAAATTTGTTAAATTAGTAATGTCATTTGATTAGGGGATTGTATAAATTTGCCTTATAATTTTGACAACTTGTTTAATATATAATGACCTAGTACCCGTTCAAGAATTACTCATTAGGAGCAATTCTTGAATAGTCCCCATTTTGGGATTTGTCTTTATCGTTTCAAGTCACTTAGGTAGTAAACACATAGTTGTGATTTTATTAATGAGAAAAGAATTTGGTTGCAAATTTCTCCAATGTTCTCTGAATACATATGTGGAATATGTATCTTTTCCACATTGTGTATTTGGAGAACTAAGGGGAATTGCCGAATTTTTTTCTCATTAATAATTCACAAATGTGTGTTTGCTAGTGACTTGAAACGTACATTGATGGGTTTAGGTTGGAGTGATAAGGACCCAATTGAAATCTTGAAATTAGCATAAAATGGAGGATGAGATAACCATTGCTTTTTTTGTTGAAATTAAATATTATTATTTAAAATGGTTAGTTTGCTATATATTGCTTATAGATTAAAATGAAGAGATCTGAACGTAGCTGGATGTACGAAGAAAGAGTAGATAAGAAGAAACGTCCTATCGCTAGATTTGTAAAGGGAGTTCGTGGATTTATTGAATTTGCTAGATGTCAAGATTCATATGATTTGGAACAACATAAACTTAGGTGTCCTTGTACTAAATGTAAAAACTTAAAATATTTATTTGACATTGAAGTAGAAGAGCATCTTGTTACAAATGGTTTTTTTCCAAACTACTACAATTGGATCTCCCATGGAGAAAAATATTATCCCGAAGAACCTCAAATCCAACAAAATGAGAACCCATATAGAGAAATGGTACTTGATGCCTTTCAGTCTAATGATTTCATTAATGACGACCGTGTACCAATGATTGATGAAGAACAACCAAACCCAAGAGCAAAAGCCTTTTTGGACATGCTAAGTACTTCCGAAAAACCTTATATGAGGGGAGTAGAATGACATTGTTACAAGTTGCATCCAGGATAGTTTCTTTAAAATGTGAGTATAATATGCCATTTAAAGCCGTTGATAGTATTGCTACGTTGGTTGAGGATGTTATACCCGATAATAATGTTATGACCAGAAATTTCTATAATACCAAGAAAGTGGTCAAAGGTCTTCAACTTCCACATGAAAAGATTGATGCATGTCCTAAAGGATGTATGCTTTTTGGAAAGATGATGCTTTGCTTGACAAATGTAAGAAATGTCAAAGGGATAGATATGAGACAAGTGAAGGAAATATTGTTTTGAAGGGGAAGAAGGGTAATAAAAGGAGTGGAAAGAGAAAGAAACCAATATCAGAAAACACATTAATTTATTTTCCATTAGCTCCTAGACTTCAAAGAATGTATGCCACGAAAAATCTTGCCAACCAAATGAGATGGCACAAAGAAAATCCTCGTACACCAGGAAAGATGTGTCATCCGAGTGACGGGGAGGAGTGGAAGCGTTTTGATAGGTTATATCCCGATTTTGCCGAGGAACCTCGCAATGTGAGACTTGGCTTGTGTACGGATGGGTTTGACCCTTTTGGTGAGTTTGGTAGAAACTACTCATGTTGGCCCGTAATGACCACGCCGTACAACTTACCTCCTTGGCTTTGTCTGAAAAGACAATTTATTTTCCTCTCTTTACTTATTCCCGGTCCCGATAACCCAAAAAACCATCTGGATGTTTATTTACAACCGTTCTTTGGAGGAACTGAAGTATTTGTGGGAAGTTGGTGTAGAAACATTTGATGTGTCGAAGAAGCAAAATTTCCAACTAAGAGCTTCATTGTTATGGACTATAAATGATTTTCCCGCATATGGTATGCTATCAGGATGGGCAACCGCCGGGCGAAAGGCATGTCCTTATTGCATGGATAGGAGTAAAGCATTTTATCTTCCTAATTCCAAAAAAATTAGTTGGTTTGATTGTCATAGATGTTTCTTACCGGATGGACATATTCATAGAGAGAACAAGAAATCTTTCTTAAAAGGTAAGGAGGTGCGTGACAATGCTCCGGTTCGACTCTAAGGGGATGAGATATGGGAGGTTGTACGTGATTTGCCAACAACTGTCGATGGGATTGAAGAAGAGTTTAAAGAGTTGAAAAAGAAAAAAAATGGTTGGTTTAAAAGAAGTATTTTTGGGAGCTTCCCTCTTTGGAAAACAATGTTGATCGGACACAATTTGGATGTGATGCACATAGAGAAGAACTTCTTTGAGTTACTTATTCATACGATTATGGATGTAAAAGGAAAGACACGTGATGATATTAATTCAAGAATAGAATTGAAGAAATTTTGTGATCGTCCTAAACTTCATATTCGTAAGGATGGGGCTAAACCAAAAGCCATATTTACTCTTGACAAAGCTCAAAGAAAGGTATTGTGCGATTGGATAGGAAACTTGAAGTTTCCAGATGGATATGCATCCGATTTGAGCCGTTGTGTTGATTTGAAGGAACTGAAGTTGAAAGGGTTGAAAAGTCATGATTGTCATGTTTTCATGGAGCGCTTATTACCCGTGGCTTTTAAAAATTTACTCCCGACTACGAGTTTGGAATGCGATTCTGAGAAATAAGTCAATTTTTTAGAGATTTATGTTCCTCCACGATATCGGTTGAGGACATGAGTCGTTTAGAAGACCAAATACCAGAAATTTTGTGTAAACTTGAGATGATATTTCCGCCTTCTTTTTCAATTCGATGGAGCATCTACCTATCCATTTGCCATATGAAGCTAAAGTTGGTGGACCCGTCCAATATAGGTGGATGTATCCTTTCGAAAGGTTTCTTAATCATGTGAAGAAAAAAATTGGTAATAAAGCTCGTGTGGAAGGTTCTATATGCAATGCCTACCTAACGGAAGAGATTGCCAATTTTTGCTCTCTTTATTTTGAAAAACATATTGAGACCAAAGCAAAATACTTGAATATTGATGAAGCGGATGAACTAGACACAAGTATACCCAAGTGTTTCCAAATGCAGGATGAAATAGGGTGTTCATCAGTTGGGGGAACAAGATTTACGGATGACAAGGAGTATAACCGTGCCCACCTTTATGTGCTATCTAATTGTGAGGTTTTGGAGCCATATGAAGCTCAATTTGTGACAGATTTCATTAAAGATCACCCTAATGTGAACAGAGAGGATGTTTGGCATAAGCATGAGGATCAATTTCTAGCCTGGTTTCGGAAGCATGTATGTAAGCTAAATATTCAAGATGATGTGATAAGAAGCTTGGCTTTGGGTCCTTCTCGAAAGGTTGTGACGTGGAATCGATATTCAATTAATGGGTTTAAGTTTCAAACATTTGACTATGGCAAAAGTAAGGCTAAATGCAACTACGGCGTTACTATTTCTTCTCTTGATGGCAATGATTATTATGGCATATTAGAGGATATCTTTGAGTTGTGCTACAATGGCCGGGATAGGAGTTATAAAACCGTCTTATTCAAGATTCAATGGAGGGATAATTCCGTAGCTGGAACGAGAGTCCATGATCGTTACAAACTCGTGGAAGTGAATCATACTCGAACCTACTCTCAATATGACCCATTTATACTTGCACAACAAGCTCATCAAGTTTATTTTGCATCTCTTCCGAGCACAAGCAATGATAGACAACAAAAGCAATGGTGGGCCGTTTTTAAAACAAAGGCACGATCAGAAGTTGATACATCTTTTTTCCAAGAAGAGGTTGTATCAGAAACAGTTTTGTCCCCAGTTGATCATGATGAAATTATTTATGCAAATGAGATAGAAGCGGAGGAGGAGTTAGAAGAGGAAGAAGAAGAGAATGATAAGGAGAGGGATGGGATAGAAGAGGGGGAAGAAGAAGAAGAAGAGGAGGAGGAAGAGGAAGAAGAAGAAGAAGAAGAAGAAGAAGAAGAAGAAGAAGAAGAAGAAGAAGATGAGGATGATGATGATGATGAGTAAGAGAAGGTATTAAAAGTATACATATCAAAATTTGGAAACAATTATTAGCGTTTTATTTTGTCTTTTATACTTGTTTATTAGGTTTTATTTTTTTGTATCTTATAATAATTATCTTGTAATATTTGCTAACACTTTTTATTCAATTGTAGTACACATGGCTCCTGGAGGAAGTAGGCAGCGCGGAGGCTATAGTGAGGGAGGTAGTAGCTCCCGAGAGCAGGAGGAGGACGTTGACCGTTCTACTACGGAGGTGAGTGAGGAGGAGGAGGAGGTTGCTATACCCCGACACATACCGACAACAGGATGATCCTTGATCCGAATGGTCTTTGGTAATTTTTTATTCATTCTATTTTGTAATTTTTTTATTTAGTAATAAATGACTTTTTTTAGACATATGTTAATTATACATTATTTTTTTTTCCTATATAATTATGTTTTTAACATGTTTGATTTCAGGTTTAGAAGTCAAACAGTTGTTCGTGGTGTGACTAATAGCACCCAAGAGAACATGACACACGGCGTTACTTGTTGGAGTAACGCTAGTGATGAAGATAAGGAGATGTGGTTCAACAACTTCCGGGTATCTATTTATAAAATATATATTATTAAATATAATTTATTTATTCTTTTTACCTTATTATTAATTTGTTTCTCATCTATGTGTTTACTTTTTGTAGCGTGTGTTCTATTGGCCAACCAACCTTGAGCGCCTAGTTTGGCAAAGGTATAATGACATTGGCAAGAAGAGGCTAAGGGACAACATGTATAAGGTGTCTAAGAGGAAGAAGGCGCCATCTTTCATGAAAGGTATTTAGTTTCTTTTAATACCCGTAATTAGTTAAAATTCATTACATATTTTGAAAATATATTAATTAATAATTGTTATTTTATTGATTACGGGTTCGTCATATGAGGAATATACCAAGTACCGGAACAATCCTGAGTTCAAGGAAGCATCGGCCCGGAACAAGATCAACGGGAAAAGAGGAGATAAGGACGCGGAAGTTGAGCCTACTCATTATGGAGGGTCTCAATCTTTTCATGATCGTGTGGTATTAGATGTAAGTTATTTGTCTTAGCTTTTAATTTAATAGTCTTCTAATTTAATTAGTCTCATTAATTATCATGTTTGAGTAACAATTTCCTTGTTTTTTTTCCGGAAGACCAAGAAGAATAAGGGTAAGGTACCCACGATTGTTGATCTCTTTGTTGACACTCACGCAAAGAAGACAAGCAAGGGCAAGTTGATCTTCGCGAAGGAAAAGGATGAACAGTTATATGTAAGTGTCAAAAAATAAAAATTTCTTAGCTTTTTAAAGTATATGTTTTATCAATTTTTAGATAAGTAACCTCTAACCATTAATGTTTTATCAATTTTTTAGGAACAATTCCTTGTCCGTAGGAAGAACAACCCGGAAATTGATGACAATGAGCTATGGTTTGATCTTGTTGAGGGGTTCCAAAGAGGAGATGTGTATGGAGCCGGGTCGGCAAAGGAGATTTTCTACCCTCCTACAAGAAGAAGAGGGTCAATTTCCTCCCAACAACAACCTTATACCCCAAGTGTCGTGAGTGTGCTCCAAGCTCAATTAGCCGCCAGGGAGAGGCAGGATGCCGAGAGGGAGAGGCGGGATGCCGAGAGAGATCTTTGAAATTCGGAGGATGAAGGAGGAAATGGAACGGATGAACTCCTTCTTCGCCAATTGCAACACTGGGTGGCGCCCGCAACCAAAGGATCCTAGAGATCCTAATCATGGAGGTGGTAGTGGAGCGGGAGCAAGTTTCCCTGTTTCGTAGTTATGTAGTAGAACTCGTAGTTATTCCCGGATAATGTTAGATGACCAAACTCGTAGAACTCGTAGTTGTGTGTATGGAACTTGATTTTCTTTATCAAGTTTGGTTGTGTTGGCTTCCCATGTGTTCTCTCTTTGGAAGTGTTGGTTTATTTGCAGGTTTTACGTATTTGGCTAGGTCAAAAACGATTTTTAGGCAAAAAAACATGTAATTTTGGCGACGGACACTGGGCATTTGGCGACGGCATTCCGTCGCTAAGTCTCTGGTCATGAATTAATTTTAGGGACGTTGGCGACGGAAAACAGTGTTATTGGCGACGGAAATCAGTCGCCAAAATGGCGACCAAGTTCTGTCGCCAAAATGGCGACCATTACCCGTCGCCATTTTGGAGGATATGGAGATGACGTGTATATTTAAAAAGCGACAAATGGCAGTCGCTAAATTGGCGACTAATGATGATCGCCAATTTTGGCGACAATTTGATCGCCCGCTTTAAAAAATTGATCGCCAAAATTGGCGATTTAACTGTCGCCAAAAGCGACCAAACCTTGCTACGAAGTGCGGGCGACGGGCCTTAGTCGCTTTATTCTAAATGGCGACTGTTCTCAGTCGCCTTATATGGTCGCCAATTACCTTATTTGTTGTAGTGATAGGCTCGCATTTCATCAAACATAACATGTGCATAAGTTGAAATCACAACAAGAAATCAAATAAATCATGTGAACATATTTGATTAAGCATGAATCATTCCCCATGTTGGCTTCCCCTAATTACCCATTAACCCTAGCTAAAGAAACTACTCACTCATGGTCAAGTTTAACATGCTAACAAGGTTGTCAATCACATTAACAAGGCAAAACATGATGAATGAATGAAAATGATTAACAATAATTAAAGCAAGGATTAAGAGAATTATACCTATGGAGATTCCAAAATAATAATGCAAAGAATAATAGAAGTACTTGATGATTGATGGAAGGTTGTCAATCTCCCAATAAACCCAAATGATCTTCTAATTACCCAAAATAAATGATGAACAATAGAGAATTTAAGGAAAGATTAAGTATTGAGATTTGTATTAAGAGTAAATTAAGAGTTGATTACAAGATTAAGGGATGATTACTAATTGATTAGAACTTGATTAAGAAATCATGATAATCTAAGTAGTACAATGGGGTATTTATACTAAAGATTAGGTACATAAATTAGGGTTACTAAGGGCTTAAATGACTATTAAGTCCTTAAGAAAAGTTGAGAAAATGCTCCTCTCGAAGGAAATGAGCATCTCCGTTTTGCGAGTCTTACCATGATTCGAGCGACTTGAAAGCAGGCATGGGCTCTCTGGGGTACGATCCGAGCGGATTATCAAGGGAGACGCTCGGATCTTCTTGCTTCAGAACGAGTGTCTTGGTCACGGGACGCTCGGATGGTGGTGGGGAGACGCTCGGATCCTCTGTGATCCGCTCGGATCCCTTGGCAGTCAGCTTTTCTTCTTTTTTTTCCTTCATAATCCGCGAGGATCAATCCGGGGATGCAAGGATCCTTTCGGCATTGCCCGTTTCACTTCATTATCTACATAGGCCTTCTAGTATCGTCTTCCCTTTGATGCTTGGTCATTAGATGCAATCAATTTAGCTCCATTTCGCCATGTAAATTCAAGATTTGCACTCCTCTCCTACCAAGGAAACAAAACCTCAAAGAATATGCAAAATGGGAAACTAAAGATAGTAAATGACCCAATTATGCACTATAAAGCATAGGAACGAGGCTAATTCGGGGACTAAAGGTGCTCAAATATGAGTCACATCAGAATCCAGCTTCTAAGTCTCTTAACCCATTGAGGGACATCCTCATTGAGAATGGGTTTTCAAATGTTAGGGCAATCTACCCGGCTTGGACTTCTGGTCGTGGGTTTCTTGGATATGCTCTTATCGTGTTTCGAGGGGATGGTCTTGACGATTTTTACCAAGCAAAACAACTCGCTGCAAGGTATGCATCACGTGACCATCAAAGGGGCAAAAGTGACTATTATAGCGACGACCCTAGGGATCGTTATGTTCACGCTGGGCCTCACTTATGGGTTACCACCGCTGAGGACACTCATCTGATGAGAAGGCTCATTCCGTACAATTTTATTAATGTACCGAAATCATGGAAAGACGAAGAAGTGCCTCATTTTGATCCCCGTCTTGATGTCGATGTAGTACGCTTGATTTATAATCATGTTTATCCTCAGTACCCACCTCCTAGTCAAACTTCTTTTAGGGTGTTTGATTAGTATACTAATTAGTTAGCTATTTGTTTTGTGGTTTTTTTTATTTTTTATTGTGTTTCCTTTTTTTCCCCTTGTTGTACTGTTTTTTTTACGCCATTGTACAATATGCTCGTTTTAATATATTGTTCTACTCTTTATTACATGCAAATGCTTATTAACATAGATTTTAATTAACTTGCGAACAGACAAATGAATGAAACAATAACCTATAATATAATGACTACGGTAGTGCATAAAAACCGTGTTAGATCATAAACACCTCTAAAAATAAATGGAAATTCGATGATATTAATAAGATAATTACAACGGTTCTTATGAGAACCGTGTTAAATTATGCAATTGCTGAATAACATTATTTTAAATAACCTTCTTTCTTTATTTCTTCATTTCTTTCTTTCTCTCTCTCTCTCTCTCTCTCTCTCTCTCTCTTATTACTCAAATTATGTCAAGTGGTAACTCTTCTTCTTCCTCTATTTCAACAGGGACATGTATGTAATTGCTCAGTTCCGGCAGCATTGCGGACTTCTTGGACTTTGCAAAATCCGGTAAGAAAGTTTCTTTCTTGCAAATTCTATAATCCCGAGACTAAAATGCGTGGCAGCGAAATGTTATAAACAGGTTAGTGAATGAGAAAAAGAGCATGGATATCAAGATTACTCAAGTGAGAAGTATACTATATCAATTTGAAGAATCGAAGCGGGGAACTGACAGTGAAATATTGAAGGCAAAAGAAGAATGCAAGAAGTTAACCATGGATATCGTAGAACTCAAAAATAATGAGGCATGGCTTAAGTTAATTGTCAAATTTCTTCTTCTAATTGTTATTTACCTAGTTTATTATGTATGGTGGTAGTTTGTACTCTTTATGTGTATACTTATAATCCTTTAAATTATTGGAAATATAAGCAAGATTTTCTAAGAAACATATTGTAATTAGCTGGCATATACCAAATGATGCTTTATTTCTTGGCGGTAAAATCAAACACAATGAAATATAAAATAAAACGGTTATACCCAAACCGTTGTTAAGGACGTATACAGTTATAACGGTTCAGACCGTTGTTATGTATATAAAACTGATGCTTTATTTATTGGCGGGAAAATCAAACAACATGAAAATATTACAGACAACGGTTATTTCTGACCCGTTGTAGATAGTACGAATCAATTACGGTTTCAAACATAATCGTAGTCTATTTGGAAACAAAATATAACGGTTTTTCTTATACCACGCTTATTACTTTCCAATAAACAAGGTCTTGCAAGAATTGTTGTATTATTCACACATATATACTCTGAGCTTCCCCTCCCCCACATAATATTCTCAAACATTGAGCTTCCCCTTTACCACCAGCCTACCCATCGTCCTCGCAATCATCGTCATCGTCGCCATTGCCGCCGCCAGATCAATCCGGATTCTCCTCTTTAAAGAAGTAATAAACCCTCCTCTCGGTAGATTTGTTTGTTTTTATAAGTATGCATTGTTATTATTTGTTTATTAATTTATGCTTTAGATATGGTCCAAAAGCGCAAAAGAAACGATGGAAATGCGTCAAGCGACGACTCAGGTGATGAGAATAATTTGCAACACACTTCGGGTCGAATGCGCCACAGGGTTTCCCTAGAAGCAATAAATTCAAAGATACCTAATCCTTTACAATGGGATAAAGATACGGGGTTGACATATGGTGAGCATGCCGGGTATTTTGCGAGGTGATTTGGTTGTTGTGTAAGACAGTATGTGCCTCTCGGTACGCCGCGTATCAGTGAACTGAGTAAAATACGGAACACCATGCTAATAAGCAGAATAAAGGTATGTATATACAATAATAAATTTTTTTTGCTGAAATTAAGTTACTACTTGATATGTGTATTAGCCAAAACACTTGTACCAACTATGCTCATCATATATGCAGTTAGCTTACGTTGTCCCCGAAAAGTATGATAAGTACCTAAAAACAAAGACAAGGGAAGCCCTTAGTTCTTGGAAGTTAAAGATGGCTGAGAACCACTTGTTCAACAAGGAAACCGAGGAGATGAACAAGAACCCACCAACAAAGAAGTATCTGTATGTCAGTCAAGACCATTGGGATAGCTATATCGCTTATAGGCAGTCTGACAAGTTTAAGGTAACTTAATAATAATAATAAGTAAAGAAGTATACTTAGTTTAGTGTTTGGTCATGCTTACGTTTCTTGATACAATTTATTTGATGAAGGCTATGAGTGAGAGGAACAAGGCAAACATTTCAAAGCAAAAAGACCGTCTTTTATGGCTCCTGAGGTGGTTATAGATTGATTAAGAAGAAACTTGTAAGTACATAATTGTTATAGTATTAGACTATTGGGTGTTTTAGTCGGATGTTATATATGTTCATCGTAATCATACATATTTTGAGAGGATATCAATGTGATGAATGAATTGTAGGCAGAGCTTGGAAAATTCAGTCGTCACGACGCTTGGGTGGAAGATCACACTCCTAAGAATGGAAAGACGGAAACTGAATATGATAAGGATATCAAAGAGAAAATTGTAAGTTTGAATAAATATGTCACTCCTACCACTGGTAGTCGGAGTTATATAATTGTGTGTTTCTTAATGGTTTTATGTGTATGTAGAGGATCTGTGAGAAGGAGGTAGAGGAAGGAAAATGGAAGCCTGAAGGACGTGATGACATTCTTGCTACGGCAATCGGCAAAGAAGAGCATCCAGGTCGTGTGAGAGGGGTATCGACGCATGTTGGTATCAGTAAGTATTTTGGGAAAACTACTCGAAGTGGTGATGATTCCAAGAAGGTAATCTATAAATACTGTATTTGAACCAACGTAATTTATAACTATATATGCTGACATTAATCCTACTACATAGCTACATAAAATAGCTGGGTCGATTATGAGAATGTTGGAAACTGGGGAAAAGCCATCAGAAAAAGAGTTGGATATGGTTCAAGAAGTCATAAAGGAAGCAGATGAGGAGGGGAAGGAGGAGGGGAAGGAGGATCAGGGAGGAGGAGGAGGAGCAAGAGGAGGATGAGGAGGAGGAGGAGGAAAAAGAGGTAATAATATTTATGTCTTATATATATACAATGTGTTATATGATTTGGAAAATCAGTACGTGGTATATGGACAAGTGTTAATGTACAGAAGGAAGCCGAGGAGGACATGGCAAGGGAGAAGGAAATGGCAAAGGAGACTCAGGTGGGAGCCGAGGATCGATATCAGGCAGTTGAACAGGAAGAGGAAGCCAGTAAGGCCGTGACACAAGAAGAGATTGAGGTCGTTAATGATCAGACGTTCTTCTCAACACCGAAAAAGTTAATAGCTGCTAGTTTATAATTATTCATCTTAGTACACATTTTTTACTTATGAAATTTATTAAAGGTAGTGAATGTATGTGTACTAATTGATTAAAGCTGTCGTGAAGGGCGATTGCAAAGTGCCTTGTCGTCTGTTCTATTTACAGGGGAAACAGAAAGTTGTTGTTGCCAGGGGATACGTGTTCGCTTACGACTGGCTTCAACAAGTTAAGGTTCATGGTATAGCCCTTCGTCACAATTGCAGAAAAGTGGAAGTGTTTCAATTATATAAAGACGAGTATGGGGAAGTACAAGTACAATTTCCTACAGAGGAGGTCACGTATTTGAAAGAAGCCCTGAGCTCTTATGTGCAATGGCCTAACTGTTGGGGTTGGTGTCCTTAACAGTTAGTGCAAGGACTTATAAACCTCTAAAAGGATCAAAGGGCATACTTTTGGTATTATTATCAGTTGATCCACGTTTATCAATAACGGTTGGCTTGCTAGATAAGTTTGACGTTATTGTCATACAGATGGCGGTGATCAACTGGTCCCTAAAAGTCACACCTATAGGATACGTTTGAGAGACGTGACGGTATGAAAATACAGTCATGTAGATGCCAAATCTGACTAACCAGTTAGTCCGAGTTATTTGACTAGTAATTAGTCAAAATGTGATGTTGAGATATTATATTTAATACGGATTAGATATCATGGGCTAAGGCGAATTAACCAGTTAATTCGTAAAATTAAATATAAGCGATTTATAATTAATTAATGTATATTGAATATTAATTATACAATATTGTCTTTGTCGGACATGTATTAATACTTCAACTAATCCGTGTTATTAGTCGATGTATTAATAACCGATAACCGATGACGATTTATAATAAAACCGTCATATACATTTTAGCTTTTGGCGAACTGGACCTCGAGCTAAAAGTAAGAGGAAGTGGAAGCCCACTTCCCCATGAGGGCTCTCGGTTTTGGCCGAAACACACAAAAGGAGAGCTCCTCTCCTTTTGTGACCTAGACAATTCATTTTACAGAAAACTAGGGTTTTGGAGACAGTTTCTCTCTGAAACCTAGATCTCACATCTCGAAAACCTCACAACAAGTTCTCTCAATATTGCAAGGCAATCAGAGAACACCATCTAGCACAAGGGCATATCTCGGACAAGTCTTGGGTGCAACAATTAGGAGGGAATCTCGTTTGATTTCTGTTCTTTACGCCGCACTATAAAGGACCCGAGGTTAATTCTTTATACTTATCGTTTCATTGCTGTATTTACATTTTATGACAATAATTCACATGCTAAATTTACGTTATAGTCCTTAATTTAAAGGGTCTTATACGGATATTACCCTACACTAACAACCTCATCAATGTTGTCATTTCCGAGGCACCTATACGCAGACTTTAATTATTACTTGTTCTTTAAATATATTAGGGTACGATTATTAGCACATCGTAAGTACTTTAATCTTTACATTTGCAGAAGTTAAGCAAAGCCATGGCAGCAGCTAAAGCAATTACTACTACGTCAATAGAAGTTGTTGCAGTCAAGCCTGCTTATGATTCTTATTATGAATCGTGTGACTATAAGAAAAAAAATGAAAACTGCTTCGCTGATGGCTTTGCACAAACTGGCTGTAAAGAAGTCACCTAGAGGGGATGTAGTCATGATTAATATTGAACAGAAAATTATGGGCGCAGCTGATGTAGCCGTACTGGACCCGAAGCAATTGATGGAATTCGTCGACCTTGACAATTTAGATGTTGTTCACATTTTGATTTGGATGAAGTAAGTTTTATTAAAAAAACTATTAAGTCATTTTCATTTACGAATAATGATTTTTGTTTAAATTATCAATTACAATAACATTCTTTGTTCCATGTGGCGTAATAGGTACCTGAATAATCAGTTCGGTGAGTGGAAGGTCCCATTTCAGGCCTACGGATTCTTGAGTCCTAAGGCGTTCTCTGTGCACAGAATTTCATACGAAGAACAAATCAATAGTATCGCTCGTCGATTGATGTCGTCCAAAAAACTATGGCTTGCCCCCTACAATGAGAATATGTATGTATAGTACGTGATTATTGTAATGAATCATGATTCTATAAATTTATTACTAACATTCTTAAATGCGTGTAAATGAACTAACAGTTCAATGTCCCAAATTGAATGGAAGCATTGGGTGCTACTGGCAATCCAAGTGGAAACAAAAATAGTGTACTGGATTGACTCTCACGAAGGCAAACCCTCTGACAGTTGTGTAAGGATGATAACTGAGTAAGTTTACAACCTTCAATAATGTCATTTGTTATTGTATGACTTGAGACATATATATGCAAATAATAATGGCATGTGTGTATATTTATGATTTAGTATTTTTGAAGCAAAAAAAAGATTATGTCCACTTGGGAAATATGAAAGCGACGTTGTTCCCAATTTTATCACGCCATTAGTAAGTGTATTCTTAATAATTACTCGTATCATTTAATTAATGTTTATGCGAGAGGTTGATTATCTAATTTAGCTTATTTTTGTGTGATTTATATAATAGTCTCCTAAAGCACCAGACGACAAACAATGCGGTTTTTACGTTTGCCAGTCCATGTGGGAGGTTATCCACAGAAAAGTATCTACCATTCCGATATGGGTTAGTGTGATTTAAAACCTATTTCAGACGTAAATTGAGTTCAGTTCTGTATACTTCCATGTATTACATCTATTTATATTATGTATATTTTGAATTGTAGTTTCCACAAATACTCAACAAAGCCCCGGAATATTCGCCAGAGGACATCAACCAGATGAGAAATATGTGGGCCAGTTATGTTGTTTCATTACCGAGGTCTCAATAGTTTTCTCATGCTTTATGTACGAGTGTGTATATATAGACCCATTGTGTATTGGTTTCTTTTGTTTTCTCAATAGCAGTTGTGTTTTGGCTGTTGATCATCCTGTTTTCATCTTGTTTTTAAACGGGTTTAATTGATTGCGGGGTGTAATATTTTTATACGAGATTGAATTTTTGCACCGCCACAGTCTTTGGAATGCTATTTTTCAAAGTAGCAATTTGAAAAAATAGCATTTCAAAGAAATGCTACAAAATATTCTTTGAAAAAATAGCATTTTGAGATGCTAGAACAGGCTAAAATCATTCTTTTAAAAAAAATAAAAAAATAAAAATGATAACGGTTAAAAACAACCTGTTGCAAACAATTATTTGACAACGGTCTTATTTAGATAAATAACCGTTTGACATATTTTCCCTCCCATTCAAACCGCCAAAAATATAAGATAATGAACGATAACCGTTGTCGAGTTCAAAACTTTTACAACGGTTTATTTAAGCAGAACCGTTGACAAAATTTCATCAATATAAATAGATAATGGTTACATACCGTTGTCATCAGATGAATATAACAACGGTTTTGCACGCAATAAAGCAGTTGTTAAATTTTGACATTCAATTAAATAAGATAACGAAATGAACCGTTATCATATATAATA
The DNA here is from genome assembly GCF_048544455.1 of Silene latifolia. Classification (NCBI taxonomy): domain Eukaryota; kingdom Viridiplantae; phylum Streptophyta; class Magnoliopsida; order Caryophyllales; family Caryophyllaceae; genus Silene; species Silene latifolia. The sequence goes on from NC_133536.1 coordinate 135,668,820, forward strand.
TTTAACAACGGTTTTGGAACGATAAGACGTTGTCAATAGTAAACTACGACAATGGATTTGATACCATTCTTAAGATTTAACAACAGTTCTTGATGTTATATAACGATCGCTTGCTATTCTACAACTGTTGTATATATTTAACAACCGTCGTTGCAATAACAGACCCGTGTTTCTATTTAAAAACGGTAATTTACATTATTTGACCGTTATTGGATGACTTATTTGGCGTAGTGAATGAAAGACGCCATATATACGTATGTTATTAGTTATATATTTTATACTTAGTAAATTAGTCTTTTGGGGAGAAGGGGTGTTAAGTTTGATGTATAAAATAGTGTAAAATTAAAACATTCAGGTTAGCACTGCCTCCAAGGCTACAAATAAAAATATTCAAGTTAGCACAGGTTTAAGTGTTTAATGTTTATACTCGGGTTTGAGTGGCGACACGTCTGTTCAGAAATGTTCAGCATTAACCCTTACTCTAGCAATAACTTTAAGGCTTTGTATCTCTTATCTCAGATTGAGTTATCTAGCCAATGATGCACCATATGAAAGCTAGAATAGCTGGCTCTTATTTCCAATTGGAATTATACAAAAGTATCGCCTGTATTGTGATTTATAAAGTTGTAAGCAAGTTTAGATCTGTTCTGAAAGTTCAGCATTCCCTTGTGCAGCAGCAACAACTTCAGACTTCATATCTCCTAACTCAAGTCGAATAAAAATGCCCAAACATATATCAAATGAAATCTAATTGAGTTAGATTTCATTTCCAATTGGAATCACACAAAAAAAAACCTTCTAGATTGTGAGATATGGTCCTTTCTTTGCTGACAGGTTAGTTCTAGGTCAATTCTGACCTGTACAATCTTCACCCGCGCCATCATCTTGCAGTTACTATAACTCGAGCCACATAAAAGATATGAACTTGATTCCAACTCTCACATTGAGCTAACACTCTCATCTCTCCATTTACATAAGAACCATAGGAATCGAGTATATAATAGTGGTGATATGAAGCTTTGAACACAACCCTTGTAAATTGAAGCTTAATGCCCAATTAATGCCCTATTGCATTCCACATGTGACCGTCCTTTGGACAGTCCCATGGATCGTGTATTGGTGTGCAAAATGTGTATCTAAAGTGTGTATTTTTATCCTTTCAAGTCATATAATGCTAAATATTTTCTACTTGAACCATATGAAGTTTCAGAAAGTGGATATTTGAGTTAACTAAATTTAATCCCGGGGAAATTATAGTTGTAGTTTGTGGGTTTTGTGTTATTATGTCAATGCTTGTCACATCACAACTTTTATCTCACCACCTGTTTTACTGGAAGAACCCAAAAGAGCAGAAGGCTATTATAATCATTATCCTTACGGCACCCCCTTTATGACTTAACTAAAACGAAACTGGTTGTACATAAAGTAAAAAAACCATGAGTTCTTTTGAGTGATATTTGTAGGAATGCTTGTATATCATACGGCCTAAGTTTGTGCATGAGTGGTTTTCTCTTGAAGTTGCATGACCTAAAACTATTGCTGCTGGATATATTAGAAGATAGTGAATCACACAGATGCATACTAAATTGAAATAAACCATGCATAGTAGTACAAGTGTAGTATAAAAAAGAAAGTAAACTCTGCTAACTTCATTTAATTTGTCATTTGTGTAGGGCACTTTCACCGTCATCGAAGACCGTCATAATTGGTGTCTCATAAAGGCGGGGAATTTATGGAGAAAGTGATAATGCACCTTAGTCCGAGAGTGGCTATATGGCGAGACGGGAGCAATACAAAGGACACCGCCAGAATTGTATGATCACATAACACTAGAGGAATGGAATGTATGTTTTATTTTCTTCATTTCAATCATTTTCATCTCTTTGTGTTTTCTCATTTCCATCTTAGTAATTGTTTTACTTTTTTTGGGGAAAGTTAAGCGATTTATTAAACTCAAAAGAATGTTATGTTTACAACTCTTCATATAAACCAATACATCATCAAAGAAAAACACCTAGTATTACGGAAAAACGATCATGCAAAATTGTTGAAACCAACTTATATATCATTTGTGAAGACCAAACCGACATTAAGCCTCGAAACCTTGCCTTAATAGCCTTCATAAGCTGCTATACCTTCTCTGAAGCTTGGACCCCCTGCCATTAGAATACCAATGTACCAAATTCGCATCCGAGCCGTATCCCGAATCTACGTTGTAGTGACTTGGAGCACGTCTGAGTATACATGCGAATAGAAAATGTTATCAACGGATTTAAAGTTTGTGTGACTGTGTAGCAGTAAATCCGATAAATATTTAGTGGTAACTAGTAAGGCGATATGATAATAATTATGTGTCACACAAAATTATTAACTTATAGGAACACATTAACCTTACTAATCTTTGAATTGTACTTAAATCTATAATAATAGCAAATCTAATGAGGAGATTTACTATACAATTTTATAATACTTGGTCGGAAAGATGATGATAATTACTAATTAGAGGCTTGGAACTGTTGGAGTTTTGTCCTCCACAATAGTGCATGATAATATTATTAAATCTCATTAAGGAATATGCATGGGATATTCATTGGCAATACTAGTCAGCTGATCAACGTATATCGATAACGGTTGGCCAACTAGGGTTTGACGTTACTGTCGTGAGACGGCGGTGTTCAGCTGATCTCTTTCGGTCACACCTAAACGAACGAGCCCCAACACGAAAGCTAACTAATTGTATGAGATACAGTTTAAATTAGTCCCTTGATAAAATAACTAAAAGGTTAGTCGATCAAATTGATTTAGAGAGATATCGAGTTGTGAACTCGAGGTGCGGAAATTATTATTTAATTATGCGATAAATGAATAAATAATTATTTGAGACGGGAATTAATGATTAAGCAGTTAATTATTAAATTAGTACTAATTGACTAATGTGATTAGTATTAGTACGTAAAAATATATGTATAGCGGTACACGTATATTTACGGAGTGTTTTAGACGATATTAATCGGGAAGTATTTAAACATAGTACGATGTTTAAATAAAATTTACACGTATTTGTGCGACAAATATTAGAACCAAAATGGACCCGTAAATGGGACAATTGGACCGTGTAAATGGAGTGTAGTGGATGATTATAATCATTTCACTTTGCTTGTTATTCTTCCATAATATTGTCATATGATCATGTGCATGTGATAAATATTGGACAAAAATTATAACAAGTTGACTCCCTCACTCCACCTCACTCCACCCGCCACTTTCCCCCTTTATACACTCCAATTGTTCATTTTTACACTACTTCACTTGTACACTTGTGCATGTGAAAAATAATTTGTCTATCTCTCTAAAAATCATAAGCATCATTTTTACTAAGATTGTTAGTAAAACAAAATAAATACTAAGAGTGTTAGTATTATTTACATAATATTCAAGGGTTATATGGTTAATTTCTAGTTAAAATTAATCATATGAGTTGGAGGTTTGTTCTTGGGTGCAACTTAAAGGAGCTCTTCCAATTTGAAGATTGGATGATCTTGCCATTCTTAATAGCTCAAGAACAACCAAGATGGGTGATCTTGGTTGTGCCCAAATACTACCATTTCTCAATGTAAGGAAATTGTTTTTCCTTAAACTTTCATTTTTATGTTTTTATATTTGCATGCATGTTACATAGATCACCAAAATGATAAATTATGAAATAATTTAATTTTTATTAGAGAGTCGAATATGGATCTATGATCTTTCAAGTGGTATCAGAGCTTAGGCTTGTAATTTGCATGTTGATTTTAAGCATATTAATGAATTATAAGATAATTTATTAATATGCTTAAAATTGTGTTAGAAGAGGTTTTAGCACGAACTTTTTGGGGCATGTACACCTACTGATAGTAAAGGATTTGTGGTATAGTTTGGTGATTTATGAAGTTATTTTGCTATTTTTAATGATTTTTGGTAGAAAACCGAGTCAAAATGCCGTATTTTAGTTATAAATTGACTAAAAATAATTAAAGGATGATTCGGACCATGAAATTTTTATGGTGTTTCATGAATGTTTTCTAATGATTGTATGCAAAAGTTTGAAGGTTGGTTTGATTTTTTTGCATGTTTATTGATTTTATGAGATAAAAGTCGATAAAAGTAAAATAAAATAATCATAATTTCGAAACATTTGATTCTGTCCATGATAAATTTATGTACATTTAAACATATTATTTAAATTTTAAAAATGAATTTTAAAATGTGTTTTCACTTTGTTTTGATGTTTATTGGTTTTGGTGGTTAAAAACCGATAAATATTGATCTTTTTCTTCATAAATTTTATCCTGATTTTTGTGGCAGTTTTTCTGACATTTTGGTGTTCTTGGGAGTGTTCTAGAATACTCAAAAATTTTGTTTTAATTTTTTGGGTAATTTTTCAATTATTTTGGATTTTTACTTAAAAATTATGATTTTTTACCAATTAAATTAGCAAAATATCACCATATCAAACTAATTATTCATAATAAAATTAGTGAGGACTAATTTTGAGGTTCAAAACAGTTTGGATAATTATTTTGGACTTAAATGAGATTTAAGAGTTGATTATTGATTTTTACATGTTAAAAATCGATTAAATCCCCAAAAACCGAGATGGTACCAACGATTGATAGATAGGGCAATTTTTGCATCAATTTACAGCATTTTAAGCATATTTATTTAAGTTGAATGAATGATTGTCATTTATTTAAAGTATTTATCTTGTTGTACCTAGTATGGCCTAGTTTAATTTTAATCGTTATTACCCGAAATGAATGGGAATGTCGATTTGTTTGTAATTAAATACGATCACGTATCGTCGGTTTGTAATTAATTAATAGTTTTATTTATTTTATTAATTAATGTATAATAGGAATGGCTATGTAATTCAATTGTAATAGTTATTTTTACCGGCGTTTCCAAAAGACGGATTACATCGAGACGGAGACTATTTTTGGAAGGTGTTCCAAATCCCACAAGAAGGAGCCACTTTTGGAATGAAGAGGCAAGGGACCAAGGAGTTGGTTTTCAAAATGTAATAGACTAGTTTTTATTAACTAGGTGGCCATACTAGGATTTATTCATATGCTTACTTGTTTGTTTGTTTTATTTTTGCGCATGCCAAAATCGCCATTCACATGCATTTTATTTTCGCGGTTGTCAATTCACGTCATTTACATTCACCGACTTAGTTAAATTATAGGGAATTTATGACTAAATTGACAAGATCTCTCACATAATTAAAATTGAGATTAGCCGTACCAATTAGTAACACCTATGAATCTCTTGTTCATTAGAGCCACGCTCGCCCAAGCGGGGTGTTCTCTTTTTACCTTGAATAAGTAGGGTGGTAAGCGGTTATCATATGCCAAAATTGGTTGGACTCAACAGGATATAAGACGGTCTTGTGTTCCGGGGCTAGTAGATGGATTTAAGGAAATTCGTCGACCAAGAGTTCTAGAGGTAGAATTAGTCAACGTGACTTACCGAATTTACACAATTATGGGATGTTTCGCCCAAGCGATGCTCACTTTTGTTTAATATTTGGGTCTTGGAATCATTTATATAATTTAGTGAGAGATCATTATATAAATGTTAAAACTTGTTGAACATGTTTTCACAAGTATTTTTAAAACATTGAATGTTAATTTTTTCTATTTTTCGTTCATTCTCATAAATGTATGACATCGCGCACTTCATCCTCCTTTCTCTATTTATAATTATACTCGTTTAGTTCCTTCATAGGAAGCGGTTTCTTTGAAGGAATTTGGTAGCAATGATTGGTAACATGATTTACTAATTCACCTACATAAGCTTACAACAATTATTGCGATTATTATACAACTTAACATCCATACATATTTAAAAGGGGGTTTTTATGTTGCAAACTCATATTACGAGTTTAAAAGGAAGTCACATTTTATCAAGAGAGTCTTGATTTCGGAAGTGACACCTCCGTCATGAAGATGACATACTAGTTTTAATTACTCAAGAGTAATTCAAAACTTTGTGAAAAGAGTTTTTTCAAAAAGACTTAGAATACTCCAAAATGATACCGTCAAATGGCTCACTTCGAGAAAGGCAAAATCAATTGTTTATGCGCTAAAGAGTTTAGGCATATGATAACAATAGAACGGTTAGGTAGTCCAATTTCGCAAGAAGTTGAAATTTGCCACATGTTGCACTCACTTTATAGTAATTCACTCTTACTAAGTGTATAAAATATCACGAATGACTTGAAGAGAGGTCTTCATAAGATTCATTTTTGCTTGATTGAAGCAAAGAGGAATATGAAAGTGAGTGGGAGTTAAGAGGAATCAACCCTAGATGTATGCGATAGAACAAAGTTGAAAGAGACATCTACTCAATGGATAGGCTAGTTCCACGATCTTGGTATGAGATACCAAGTACGGGTCATTTCTTTGTAGTGAAGTTTACATGAATTGATAAAACGTAAGACGTCTAGCATAGGACATTTTGTATCAAAATGGTGCTAGAGTAGCAATGATTTTGATAGGGACAAATGTACCTAAATTTGGTTTTAAAAGAATGTAATCATCTATGTTTATACATAGAAGGAATCACTTATGTGATTTAAAATAAAAGGTTGTACCTACTCCTATGATAACTTGATGGTTGGTTTAGACCACTTAAGTTAGAGGAATTTTACATTCTTCACAAAAACTAAATGTTATACTATCTTGTAGATTTTAAAGTCTCTAATCTGGTGAACCCAATTGATCAAACCTCAAGTAAAATCGTTTAAACGAATAAACGATAAGCACATCGAACAACCATTTGATTGAGAATCTTATGGTGTGTGTGCATAAATTATGTTTTCTTTTGCAGAAAAGAAACACAATAGTGAGGTGATTGACCATATACATACGGATGTGTAAGACCGATAGTTGGTAATATACATACTTGGTTACTTTTAAGGTATTGTTAAGTAGATATGAAAACCTCGTATCTATTTAATAAGACATAAAAGTGTTTTTTGAAACGTGGAATATTTTCAAAATGAAGTAGTAAACCAAAATCACGTCAAGATCAAGATGTTGATCGGAAGTTTCAAAGTAATGACTTTGAAGATCAAATGGGTAATATCAAGTAATGACCTTGAGAATCACTAAGAAGATTGTGAACCAGTTCACATAATACCTTCTCCTTGGGACACCATAGAGTATGGTGTAGTCAAGTATATAAACCGAACTTTATGAGATATAGTTTGAGGTTTTTCACAATTTTTGTAAGCTATTTTCTCACTAAAAGTTTAAAACCCGACTATAATAGCCTAAATGACTCCATATGAGATATGGATAGGGAGAGTCACTAACTTGTCTTTTTATACATTTGGGATCATAAATGTTTATGTTCAGAACCAATTTATGTATTTGTGAGGGTTATCCAAAATTGAACCACTTGGTTTTTACTCCTCCAAAACGAGAACGAAGAGTTTGTGGCTAGTAATGCTGTCGTTGTAGAAAGCTTTTCATTTTCTGGAAGACAAAGTGGGAGAAATTTTGAACTTACGGAAGTACAAGACCCACAAACTGAGTACAATGCAAGAAGACGTTCTTTATTGAGGCTCGGTGGTGAGTACAATGCAAGAAGACGTTCTTTATTGTGGCTCAGTGGTTATAAGGAGATAATTTTGCGATATTATTGCGTTACTTTTCAAAAGTGACGAATCTTAAACCCTCATCAAAGGCTTTTCTATAGTATGAATTATATGTGATGGCGTGTCACCATGCAATTCAAATTGATCTCCTTGCACACGATGCCATAAGGAAGGAAACACGAGATGTTTTCGAGACTTGATTTAAGGTGAATACTTTGGTAGGTTACCCTGATCTTCTCGTAAAGGTTACATAAGATGTTTAAAATTTGGGTTGGTTATAGAGAGTTTGTGACAACTCAAATGCCTTTATCAATTCGTATGTTTTTAGCAATATAGCCTCTCATGAGGATGAGATTCGGCAAACTTTCTCCTTCGGAGAAGTTTTGTTGATCTTGTCAATGCTAAGAAGCATGGCATGCTTGAAAGATCCCTTTTGTGATCTATATACGTCAAAGAGTTGGAACTTTGGGTTAAATCATATAGTTTATCAAAATGGTATTACTCGAGTGTCGAGGTATCATGATGATAAATGGAGTTTAGTGGGAGCTAAAGTGAGTTTCTTAGTCTAAATATGTGCTTGACATATTAGTGACTAGAAATATTCTCGGGTGAATATTTTAGAGTAGCATGGCGCATCATAAATATCTGAATCTAATGAGATAGATCTACATGGATATTAGCATTATAGTCAAGAGACTTATGTGATAAGATTCTTGACTCGTTTAAGTTGTTGAACAATAAATATGATCTCTTGTGCTTCCGCTGCAGGATCTATTAAAATGCTAAAAGCTTCTCTCGTCGGGACTTATCATGTTGAGAATATGAGAAGTCATTACCAATCATTTTCTAGTGAGTGTCACTAGATGATTATCAAGAGCATCCTTGAGTACTTGAGAAGCACTGAGGATTTACTCTTGATTGGAGGAATTTATGAATTTTGTGTAAAAGGATTACACGGAAACATTCCTATGCTTATAAGATGTTATGGGCCTCGTTAAGGAATGCTTAGCATGTAAGAGGGCTATGTGCATAAAGAATAATATGTATAAGAAGTTATACATATGTATATAAGAAGTTATACATGTATAAAGCAAACATGTATGAGGAGTCATACATAAAAGATGTCATATGAAGGATGTGTATGTAAAAGTGTTATACGTACAAATCATGAACGAAAGCTAAGTACATTACAGCATCCGATGTTGTAAAAGAGATAATTGATATCCGGATTTTAATGGAACTAGAGTAGTTCTGTTTGCCGAATATCGTTCCCCGAGAGACTGTGAAAACAGTGGGAGTGTTTAACTGGCTTTAGAACTAGAGTCTAAAACTTTTTTAGACATGTACTTAGAAAGGCTCTATGTGATGAAAAGATTGCATAGAACGAAGGAAAATAGCAATGGAAATTAGAGTGATGCAACTGTTGCTAATCCTCTAACCAAAGTCGTAGGCATAAGGTAGACATGATGGTTATGTCATCTCAATGTGATTGAAGAGTATACCTTAATTGCTAAAGATCGTTATGTAAATATTGGATAGCATATTAATATTTACGTATGTCATGTTCGCATTAATTGTTTGAGTCTCTTTAAGAACTCAGTTATTCAGTTTGACTGAAAACAAGAATACCTTGTTTATCCGAATTGGTTGTGGAGACAATGTTGAACCCCAATTCAAGTGAATAGGATGAACATTGTATTAGCCCCTAGTCACTTAATGAGGTGATGTCTCAGAGTGACTAGATTGTAAGACGATTGATGGTAGGTTCAGCACCATAAGGTCATAATGATGACTAGTCGTTTACATAGGCAGACTGTGGGACACTTTGCCGGGCAGTGACATTTACAGAGTCCCTTAGATCTATTACAGACGCCTGGTCGTGGCAGGGACTTCTATGATATTCCTATAAGTCGATTCTTTAAACTGGAGACTATTATCTGAGCAAGTGCAGTTCCGAGTGACTTTGGTTTTTGTCATAGGTCGTGCCGTGAAAGGGGACCAAAGGACATCTACTGGGTCATGGTGATCTGTATTGTGCAAAAGGATAGATAGGGCAGACAGGAATTGTCCACCCACGTTGGGTTTAAACATCTCAAGGCCACTCGAGGAGTTATGACTACAAATGCGTGGCGACGCTCGGAAGTAATCTGTGAGAGATTTTTCCGGTCAGGTAGTCACACTACCGATCGAGAAAACTACTCGCGATATGTTCATGTGCAAGTGCGGCTTGAAAGACACCTTGCATTGAGTGGGAGATTGTTCTTAAAACGGACAAGAGAATCGGTAACACACCCTTGTACAGTACAAGCAGGATAATGTTGGGATAAGGAGTTATCCACAATTGTCTGTTATAATCATCGCACAACTTGTCTCGGATAAGTGGGAGATTGTTGGAGTTTTGTCCTCCACAATAGTGCATGATAATATTATTAAATCTCATTAAGGAATATGCATGGGATATTCATTGGCAAAACTAGTCAGCTGATTAACGTATATCGATAACGGTTGGTCAACTAGGGTTTGACGTTACTGTCGTGAGACGGCGGTGTTCAGCTGATCCCTTTCGGTCACACCTAAAGGAACGAGCCCCAACACGAATGCTAATTAATTGTATGAAATACAGTTTAAATTAGTCCCTTGATAAAATAACTAAAAGGTTAGTCGATCAAATTGATTTAAAGAGATATCGAGGTTTGAACTCGAGTTGCGGAAATTATTATTTAATAATGCGATAATTAAATAAATAATTATTTGAGACGGGAATTAATGATTAAGCAGTTAATTATTAAATTAGTACTAATTGACTAATGTGATTAATATTGGTACGTAAAATTATATGTGTAGCGGTACACGTATCTTTACGGAGTGTTTTAGACGATATTAATCGGGAAGTATTTAAACATAGTACGATGTTTAAATAAAATTTACATGTATTTGTTGGGGTTGGTGTCCTTAACAGTTAGTGCAAGGACTTATAAATCTCTAAAAGGATCAAAGGGCATACTTTTGGTATTATTATCAGTTGATCCACGTTTATCAATAACGGTTGGCTTGCTAGATAAGTTTGACGTTATTGTCATACAGATGGCGGTGATCAACTGGTCCCTAAAAGTCACACCTATAGGATACGTTTGAGAGATGTGATGGTATGAAAATACTGTCATGTAGATGCCAAAAATTGACTAACCAGTTAGTCCGAGTTATTTGACTAATAATAAGTCAAAATGTGATGTTGAGATATGTTATTTAATACGGATTAAATAATAATGGCTAAGGCGAATTAAGCAGTTAATTCGTAAATTGAATATAAGCGTTTTATATTTAATTAAATGTATATTGAATATAATTATACAATATCGTCTTTGTCGGACATGTATTAATGTTTCAACTAATCCGTATTATTAGTTGATGCTTTAATAACCGATAACCGATGACGATTTATAACAAAACCGCGTCATATACATTTTAGCGATTTACGAACCGGACCATGAGCTAATTCTAAAAGGAAGTGGAAGCCCACTTCCCAAGGCCCCTCTCGGTTTTGCCGAGATTAGGAGAACAAAAGGAGAGCTTCTCCTCTTGCTTAACCTAATCATCATTAGTGAAAAACCATTAGGGTTTCAGTGCAACTTTCTCTGAAATTCCTAGATCTCACATCGTAAAACCTCACAAGAGCTTTCTCTATATTGCAAGTCAATTAGAAAGCATTTCTAGCACAAGGGCATAGTCTCAGACGGTCTTGGGTGCAACAATTAGGAGGAAATCTCTGTTGATTTCTGTTCTTTACGCCGTGCATCAAAGGACCCGAGGTTGATTCTTAATCTTTATCGTTTCATTGTTGTATTTCGTTTATGACCATATTTCACATGTTAAATTTACGTTATAGTCCTAAATTTAAAGGGTCTTATACGGATATTACCCCACAAGTGGTATCAGAGCGAGGCCACGTAAATTTTCATTGTGATTTTTCATAAAACGATTTTGAAACGGTTGTTTTTGTCTCGAAAACCGTGCCATGTATACACGGTTGAAATTTTTTTTGAAACCGTGACATGTTTTACACGGTTCTATCATCTTATTTTCGATTTGTTTTTGTGCATATTGTTGTTTTATACGGAGATTATAACAATATGTCAAGTTTTGTCAGTTTGCAAAATTGTTATTATGCGTTTTTGATTAAAATTGCAATAAGTTTTTGTTTTGACAAACTGTTTCACGAGGGTTTTGCATTTCCAGAGATTTTTGTACTCGATCGAGCAAGTTTTCAATCGATCGAGTGGTTTTTCTGTCTTATTTTTACTCGATCGAGTCCTTGTTGTACTCGATCGACCACTTTCAAAACCCCACTGCTCGATCGAGTTGTCCTCGTACTCGATCGAGCAGATTTGCTGATAAAAGTATTCGATCGACCACCAGTTTAGTCGATCGAGCACTTTCTGTTTGGCCATCCTCTCGATCGACTTGCAGTTCAGTCGATCGAGCCCTTTTGTTCCTCGATCGAGCACTAATGTCCCTGGATCGAGGGATTTGGTTTTGGCAGCTTTGAAAATTTATTCTTTTTGCTTTAAATTTTCTTTTGGCCTTAATATGTACTTTATACGGATATTGTACACTCGCTATGATTGTGAAACGGTTCACACACGTACCATTAAGTTATTTTAAAGCGTATTTAAAGTAACGGACTGTATTAGATTAAAATTAAATTGATAGAAGCGGTTTTATCACATGAATTTTAATCATTAAAAGGTGGTTTGGATAAATTTAACATAATTACGGAATTATGTCACGAATGAATTTGTTTTTAGTTGATGCATTTATTTATCGTTAATTTTGAATGCTTTTGAATGCCTTTTATTACGTATTTATTTTTACAATCAGTTGTAACTTAGTGTGGCCTTAGTAGAACGTGTTACCGTAATGATGGAACACGGTCTTGGTTGTATTTTGAGATCTCGTATCTCCGTTTTGGAATTTTCACTTGTAATTACAGTTTTTAATTAGAATGTAAATAGGTTTATATTTGTAATTTTAAATTGTAATTTTTGAGAAGACCAAAGATGGAGATCGGATGCTCACTCCCGCTACATGGATCAAGATGGAACATCAAGACAAGCTTCTCGGGTCCAACGGTGGATTCCAAAGTTGTTTTATGTTCTTTTATTAGGATAGGCCACACTAGGAATTTTATTTACGTATTGCATTCTTCTATTTATTTTTCGTAACGATTATATGCATCATATTCCGCCTAAAAACCAAACCACCTATTTATTGCATGAAAACTGACACATATAGAGGTCACGAGTTAGTTTTCATTGACATTCTCATGTCACACGATCTATGCTAAGCCATCACCTAAATTAATTCATTCACGCAGACGCTAGTTATTCGTTCACTTAATATGAATTATAATTTAGTTGATGGGATCTTCCTCGTATAAACAAAAATTGAGAACAGTCTTTATAGGTCAAACTCCAATGAGTCCCTTCTTCGTCGGTAGGCATAATATGACCCCTTCTACGTCGGGTAAGTTGGAACCGATTGACCTATTTTATCTCAACACTATGGTCACTCGTACGATCCTGTGACTATGGTGGACTATAGATAGGATTTACGGAAATCTATCGACCAAGAGTTCTTCCGGAAGAATTAGCTAAACAGTTGGCTTATCAATTTACAGAAATTGAGTCTTGGGATCACTTGTATCTTTTTTGAGGGAGATCAATTATGCAAGTGTGCGAGTCTACACGTTAAAATATTTTTTTTTAAATAGACTTAAATCACTTCGATGAGTTGCTTATTTCGTTTTTGTTTTTCTTTCTTTTCAGTGTAGATCACGAACTTTTAAAATGCTAAAAACAAATGGCTGGTTCTACAGATAACCCAATGCCAAGTGCCACATTGGACCGTGAGTCCTGGCTTCGGATCTTCATGAATCGGATGAATCGGTCTACTCGATCGAAGAATGATGGATCAAACTTCGCGGACCGGGAGGCGGCATTACGGAATCTGCCGCTGGCGACGGAAGCTCAAATATCTATTAGAGCCCATCCCGGCAAACCCAGGTCCCACGGCTAGAGCTCTTTGAAATCACCAAGTTTAATGATTTCTGTATGGAAGCGGGTGCGATTAAAAACGTACTCATTTTTGCAATGGAACCCAATTTGCAGAAACGCTTCATAGCCCATGGTGCGAACAAGATTTTCACCACGCTCACCAAGGAATTCTCGAAAGCACCGAGAATCGTGACCTATGAGCATACCACTCGCTTCTTTGATGCGAGACTCCGAAAGGGCCAACTGTTAGCCCACACATTCTCAAAGCATGATTGAGAATGTCGAGAAGTCTGGAGACCTTTGATTGTAACATCAGCGAGAACATTGTTATCGACCGCATGCTTCATTCACTCCACGATGGTTTTTCGCAATTTAGAGCGAATTACTATATGAATGATTTGAAGAAAACCCCCCATGAACTGCACTCCCTTCTCGTACAAACCGAGAAGGACATGAAGTTCAGTGGGAGCTTGAAACAGGATGTTCTCGTTATGACAAACAAGGGGAAAGGTAAGGGCAAAGCTCAGGCAAACCTAGCAGTAGGTAAACCGAAGTTCAAGAAGTCAGGTTCAGGTAAGAGTGGGCCTGGTGAGTCGAGCACCTCATCAGGCACGACAAAGAGCAAGAATGAAAATATGGAGTGCCATCATTGCCACAAGACTGGGCATTGGAGGCGTACATGTCCTGTTTATCATGAGGACTTAAAGGCAGGTCGTGTTAAACCTGTTGGTATGTCTTCATCCTCTTCTACTTTTATTCATATGATTGAGATTAACCACGCAAGTTACGGAACTTGGGTACTTGATACTGGTTGTGGTTCTCATCTGTGTAATCATGTGCAGGGGCTCCGAAACATCGAACCCCTCGTAAAGGGTGAGGTGGACCTGCGTGTCGGGAATGGAGCACGAGTGGCTGCCGTCTCAAAGGGGACATATGTGATCCAGCTTCCTAGCGGATTTGAGTTGTCATTATATGACTGCTATTATGTACCCAGTCTTTCTAAGAACATTATTTCAGTTTCTGCACTTGACAAACATGGATTTTCATTTGTAATAGAGAATAATACTTGCATTTTCTCTTTACACGATATGATTTATGGCAAGGCAGTCACCATGAACGGAATTTATGTTTTAGATCAGACCACCGAAATATTACACGTAATGAATAAAAAGTTAAAGGTTGGTGACAAAGATCAAACGTATCTATGGCACTGCCGTATGGGACACATTAATGAGAAACGCGTTAAACAGCTCATCAAGAATGGAGTTATCTCGGCCTTTGATTTTCAATCATATGGCACGTGTGAATCATGTCTCATCGGTAAGATGACTCGGATTTCCTTCAAAGGTGTTGGAATGCGCGCTGCTGACCTATTAGGACTCATACACACGGATGTATGTGGTCCTATGTCAATCACCGCACGAGAAGGCTATAGGTATTTCATGACTTTCACGGATGATTTAAGTAGATATGGCTATGTCTACTTAATGAAACATAAAAGTGAATCCTTTGAGAAATTCAAAGAATACCAGAATAGGGTACATAACCTATTGGGCAGAAAGATTAAAACACTACGTTCGGATCGTGGTGGCGAGTATCTTTCTCACGAGTTTGATCAACACCTTAAAGACTGTGGGATTGCCTTACAGTTAACTCCACCTGGAACACCTCAGTTGAATGGTGTGTCCGAACGGAGAAATCGAACACTACTTGACATGGTTCGATCCATGATGAGTCACACCGTGTTGCCTGACTCATTGTGGGGTTATGCTCTTTCGTCATTTGCTCTAATACTTAACCGAAGTCCGTCTAAAGCTGTTGACAAGACTCCATATGAACTATGGAAGGGAACGGTCCCTAACTTGTCCTTTATACGGGTTTGGGGCTGCGAGGCTTATGTCAAGTGGAGACACGAGGATAAGCTCGGCCCGCGAGCGGTCAAGACGTACTTTATATGTTATCCTAAAGGAACGCTTGGTCATTACTTTTATTCGCCAACCGAACAACGTGTTTTTGTTGCGGCTAGTGCGACATTCTTAGAGAAGGAATTTCTCGAGAATGCAAAGAGTGATAGAACCTTCGAACTGTCGGAGATTCCAGAACCAAGTACCGAGCAACTATTGGAGGAACTGTTCCTTCAATCCCGCTGCAGTTAACATTCTGAGGAACCTAGGAGGTCGGGAAGAGTCTCTATTCCTCCGGACAGATACATTGGTATGGTCGAGGAACATGACATAGATGACGTTCTACTCTTAACGAGTAGTGAACCCGCAACCTATAAAGGTGCCATGACCGATTCGACTCGAAGCTATGGCTTGAGGCCATGCAATCCGAGATGGACTCTATGTATGAGAACAACGTATGGGATCTTGTTGACTTACCTGCTAAGGTTCGTCCCCTTCAATGCAAATGGCTTTACAAGATAAAGCATTCTGTGGAAGGTCAACAAGATATCTATAAAGCACGACTAGTTGCTAAAGGTTTCACCCAAGTGCCAGGTTTGCACTACGATGAAATTTTTGCACCCGTAGTCATGCTGCGTTCCATTCGGATTATCTTAGCGATCGCCTCTTTTCATGACTATGAAATTTGGCAAATGGATGTGAAAACCGCCTTCTTAAATCGGTTTTTTGGAGGAAGAGTTGTACATGGTACAACCCGAAGGTTTCATCGATCCACAACATCCTAAGAAAGTATGCAAACTTAAGCGTTCCATTTATGGACTTAAGCAAGCATCTCGGAGTTGGAATCATCGCTTCGACCAAGTGATTAAAGAAAATGGATTTACTCGATCGGTCGAGGAACCATGTCTTTATATCAAGTCGAGTGGGAGCAAGATTGTCTTCCTAATATTGTATGTCGATGACATACTCCTGATTGGGAATGACATTACTCTCTTAACTTCGGTGAAAGTATGGTTGAAAAACCATTTCCAGATGAAAGATCTGGGAGAGGCACAAAGAATTCTGGGCATCCGTATCTATCGAGATAGATCACAACGGATGCTATCTCTCGTCGGGGAGTCTTACATAGACAAAGTCCTAGAGAGATTCAGCATGACTAACTCCAAGAAGGGGTTTCTTCCCATGGCTCCAGGGGTGCATTTGAGCAAGTCTCGGTCACCGGAGACAGGAAGAGAAAGAGCGCATGACACGGATTCCTTATGCCTCGGCTATAGGATCAATCATGTATGCCATGATATGCACACGTCCGGCCGTGGCATATGCATTGAGTATGACAAGTCGATTCCAACAAAGCATCCGGTGAATCACATTGGATGGTGTCAAGAACATTCTTAAGTACCTACGGAGGACTAAAGATTGGGCATTGACTTATGGAGGCCCTCAAAAGCTATGCGCAACCTAAGATTCTGTGAGATGCTAGCTTCCAAACGGATCGTGATGACTCGAAATCTCGGTCTGGATTCGTTTTTACTCTTAATGGCGCTGCAGATCGGTGGAAGAGTTCCAAACAAAACTGTTACAGATTCTATGACCGAGTCCGAGTACTATGCCGCGTACGAAGCTACAAAGGAAGCGATATGGATGCGTCAATTCTTACATGGACTATCTGTAGTGCCTAGTTCGAATGACCCGATCACCATCTATTGCGACAATAGAGGTGCCATCTTCCAAGCTAAGGAGCCAAAGTCTAGCAACAAGTCTAGACATGTACAACGGAAAGCTCATCTAATCCGGGATTACGTGGAGCAAAAGGAAGTAGTGATAGAAAAGATTGCTACAGATGATAACATAGCAGATCCTCTCACTAAACCATTATGACAAGATAAGCATGAAGGGCACGTTAATTCCATGGGAATTAAACGTGTTCCTAAGTTGTAGTACTCTTTTATGGATTAGATTCATTCTCCTTTGTACTCTATACGACATCATCGTTTTGATAATTATTTATATATTTTGTTTTTCATGTGGTTTTGTACGACAATTTTTGAACACCACAAAGTGAACTGAACGAACATTATATTTTTCAGTCCTTAATTGCCCACATGAGCTGATAACTCTGGCAATTATTTTGTGACGTTGGTTGATGGTGGGTTCAACGAGCCATGAGTCAAAAGGTTGACTGACCAATCACAGAGGCGATTAATACGGATATTTCGTAGGACACAATTGTGACATCGACGTGGAGTCCTAAATGTTTTATAACATTCGGTGCCCGGTCGTGGATAAGACTTCCATGGTGATCCTAAGAGTCGATTCTTTTGACTATCGACTGTCTCTTGAGACTAAGGCAGATTTTGGGTGACTTTGGTTTCTTTCTCACGGTCATCCGTAACAGGGGGCCAAGTAGATTTTTTACGGGTCATTTCATCTTTGTGCTTAGATCGGAAGGAGTTCGAGTTGAAGGAAATATTCAGCCTTTATCGGGTACTCGATATTTCTCAGGGCCACTCGAGGAGTCAGAATCGAAATGCATGGCCATTCTCGGATACGGATTCGTTTTATCAGTTAAGTTACTCTCTAGTCGGGGAAACCACTCTTGATCCAGATCGATTGTAAAATACGACCTTTGTGGATCCAGATCTGCAAATTGTTTTACATTGAGTGGGAGAAATTTTAAATGAATATGAGAATCGGTTATCGCACATACACTTGTACGGACAAGTGGGAGTTTGTTGGAGCTTGTGTCCTCCAGTTAGTGCGGATAACGTCATTGCACATACACTTGTACGGACAAGTGGGAGCTTGTTGGGGTTGGTGTCCTTAACAGTTAGTGCAAGGACTTATAAATCTCTAAAAGGATCAAAGGGCATACTTTTGGTATTATTATCAGTTGATCCACGTTTATCAATAACGGTTGGCTTGCTAGATAAGTTTGACGTTATTGTCATACAGATGGCGGTGATCAACTGGTCCCTAAAAGTCACACCTATAGGATACGTTTGAGAGATGTGATGGTATGAAAATACTGTCATGTAGATGCCAAAAATTGACTAACCAGTTAGTCCGAGTTATTTGACTAATAATAAGTCAAAATGTGATGTTGAGATATGTTATTTAATACGGATTAAATAATAATGGCTAAGGCGAATTAAGCAGTTAATTCGTAAATTGAATATAAGCGTTTTATATTTAATTAAATGTATATTGAATATAATTATACAATATCGTCTTTGTCGGACATGTATTAATGTTTCAACTAATCCGTATTATTAGTTGATGCTTTAATAACCGATAACCGATGACGATTTATAACAAAACCGCGTCATATACATTTTAGCGATTTACGAACCGGACCATGAGCTAATTCTAAAAGGAAGTGGAAGCCCACTTCCCAAGGCCCCTCTCGGTTTTGCCGAGATTAGGAGAACAAAAGGAGAGCTTCTCCTCTTGCTTAACCTAATCATCATTAGTGAAAAACCATTAGGGTTTCAGTGCAACTTTCTCTGAAATTCCTAGATCTCACATCGTAAAACCTCACAAGAGCTTTCTCTATATTGCAAGTCAATTAGAAAGCATTTCTAGCACAAGGGCATAGTCTCAGACGGTCTTGGGTGCAACAATTAGGAGGAAATCTCTGTTGATTTCTGTTCTTTACGCCGTGCATCAAAGGACCCGAGGTTGATTCTTAATCTTTATCGTTTCACTGTTGTATTTCGTTTATGACCATATTTCACATGTTAAATTTACGTTATAGTCCTAAATTTAAAGGGTCTTATACGGATATTACCCCATAGTATTTGTGCGACAAATATTAGAACCAAAATGGACCCGTAAATGGGACAATTGGACCGTGTTAATGGAGTGTAGTGGATGATTATAAACATTTCACTTTGCTTGTTATTCTTCCATAATATTGTCATATGATCATGTGCATGTGATAAATATTGGACAAAAATTATAACAAGTTGACTCCCTCACTCCACCCGCCACTTTCCCCCTTTATACACTCCAATTGTTGTTCATTTTTACACTACTTCACTTGTACACTTTTGCATGTGAAAAATAATTTGTCTATCTCTCTAAAAATCATAAGCATCATTTTTACTAATATTGTTAGTAAAACAAAACAAATACTAAGAGTGTTAGTATTATTTACATAATATTCAAGGGTTATATGGTTAATTTCTAGTTAAAATTAATCATATGAGTTGGAGGTTTGTTCTTGGGTGCAACTTAAATGAGCTCTTCGAATTTGAAGATTGGATGATCTTGCCATTCTTAATAGCTCAAGAACAACCAAGATGGGTGATCTTGGTTGTGCCCAAATACTACCATTTCTCAATGTAAGGAAATTGTTTTTCCTTAAACTTTCATTTGCATGCTTTTATATTTGCATGCATGTTACATAGATCACCAAAATGATAAATTATGAGATAATTTAATTTTTATTATAAAGTCTAATATGGATCTATGATCTTTCAGGAACAAGTAAGGTGCACTTTGCAACTCATCTATTTGTCAAAAATTGAAATTAAGTGTGAAATTGTAGTTTCTATACTTCACCATTTTTGACTATGAACTCCCTTATCGATTTTATTTCTTGTGTTTACTAAGTGATCATAAAATGTTATTTATATTTTTTCTTACACAATGATAAAACAAGTGAGTATGATCCTCTGGTTCAGCACAACAAATCTCACATATCCCACACGCATCCCCATTTTAATCACAACCTGTCTTTAGTGAGGAGCTTCCAATGACTAAATGCCAAGAAAATAAAAGAGCACATTGGAATATTCATAGAATTCCAGCTTAAGAACCCCCAATCAACCTTAGGACTGCCGTTCCTCAACCATTCATAGCCATCTTTCATATTGTAATCATTATCAGTGTTAAGCCATATATTCTTAATGTATGCTTACTTGAAAATCTGCATAATATGGGTAATTCTCTTCCATGACCAACTAATGTCAAGAGGAGAAATATAGTCAGTCCAATCTACATAATTGTTTTACATTACACGTCATATATAGTGTGTTAACTAAATTTTCGGGTGTCTTATGTATATAGTGTTGGGAAATGTGTCCTCAACAATAGTGCGATCATATGATTTAAAATCATTATTAAATCTCATTTTAAAGAATACAATTGGGAAGTAATATTGTTACTGTCAACTGGTCAACATATATCGGTAATGATTGGCTGACTAGAGTTTGACATTACTGTCGTGTGACGGTGGTGATCAGTTGACCCCCTAGGTCATACCTAAAGGGCAATACTCTTAATTGATTATTTAATTGATCGTATAATGTTACGAGTTAATTAAATTACTTGAAAATTGACGGACGATTTTGGAAGTAAAATTTACGTATCATATTGAAATGTGATTAAATGAGATACGGTCTGAGTAATCGAATTGTTTCATTACTCGGATGAAGTAATTGTTTAATGTAACAATTAAATTTGAATGAATTGTTATAAATACAATCGGTTGTAATTTATAAATGGTAAAAATATTTTGGCACAAGTAATTATGAAATTACTAAGTCGATTTTTGTATGTGACGTATTTTTATTAATACGTTGATTTTTAATATGTTAAAAATACATAACAAATTTATGTCACATATGACATGTGACATATTTACAATTGACAAAAATAATATGGATACCATATTAACATATGTGCCGAAAATAAGAGGAGGTTTAAGCTAATATTGTGGTTGTTTTATTAAGTGGTAAACACAATCATTACATGCTTTAGTAGCCATGCAAGCCTACTAAACATTGTGAAGACAAATATATGCATGCATTGGCTACCCAATAAACCCCCCTCCACCCGGTTTTTGATGTGAAAACCATCATTGGTTTTTCATCCAATTTTACCTAATATTACACTAAAATGTGTTAGTGAGGATTCATTCTTTTACTTATCCAAAATATAGAATTCTAGAGAGACAAAAACCTCTCTTCTTCTTCCTCCATAAAACCGAAACATTTATGTGTTTATAAATGTTTTTGGTTGCATTACCAGCAAGGGTTTAATACCAAAGACAAGCTATACAGACTTGGTATTGTCCCTGACAGCAACTGCTGTATTTGTGCTAGAGAAGAAGAGTCACCATCTCACCTCTTCTTTCAGTGTCAATACAGCAGGAGAATTATTCAGAGAGTTCAGGAATGGACAGGAGTGGTTATGTCAGTTGCAAATACACAGAATTGGTGGCAGCACAGGAGGTTCACGAGGCTGAAGAATGGGGTACTGAATAGCATTCTCAATGCTACTATGTACTATATCTGGAACCAGAGGAATGCAAGCAGACATGAGAGTGTTATACTCAGTCCAGGCAGGTGTGTGGTGATGATACAAGCTGACATCAGGAACAGGATTCAGCAACAGTTGAAGGGTACAGTGTCAAGAAAAGATAAGCAGTGGATTGAGAAGTTACTACACTAGCTAGTATGATTTTCTAGTTTTTGTAGTATGATAGGTGATATAGATGAGTTTGTAATAGGAACATGGTTGTCAACAATTTCTGTACATGGTTTTTGAGCATCAATATATTTTTTACATTTTACCAAAAAAAAAAAAATGTTTTTGGTTCAATTTTTCTACCACATTAATATTATACTAGTTCTTGTAATATTAATCAAATTAAGTGAAAGCCTTGGGTATAAAGCTTAGGGAGAGATCTTATTCTTAGATCTTGTTCATCCATTGGAATAGCTCAAGAACAAGAAGAGAAAGGTGATCTCTCTTGTGCCCAATATAACCGAAATATTGAATGTAAGGACATTATTTCTCTTCTTTTATATTATTGTTTGCATGCATAAAATCCGTTTTAATTTTATGACAAATTATTTTAGACATATATGAGTATGTTAAAGTGTATATGAATCTACATTTCCTTCAATCGGTATCAAGAGCCACGGTTGTTTGCATGCAAATTGGTTAAAAGTTTTTCCGAGTTATATGAATAACAAAATAAAACTTGTAAAATTTGTGTTATTATGATATATCACGAAATAATTACATGCATGTTAATATTTCTGGTCCTAAAGTGTTTTAGGATATTTTGGTTAATTTTTCGGATTTTTATTGTTCATATTTAATAATAATGACATTTAAATGTGATTTTATGAGTAAAAATGTCATTTTTGGTCGAAAATTAGCTATACTTCGAATTTTCACTTGGTTTTTGGATATGTTGTTACATATATTATTTTGAGATAACCTGTAAATTTTCATAATTTTTGGACTTGTTATGCTCGAAAAATGAATTTTTCATCATTAAATTCGGATTTAAGAGAAAAATAGGTTAATATGAGTTAAATTTCGAATCTGGTCATAGAAAATTAATATGTTGTCACATGCAATTTTACAAGATGTGTGTAAAATAATTGGCTATAAAGAAGTCTTTTAGCATGATTTATGAATTTTTGAAGAAAAATGGCATAAATAGTGACATTATTAGTTGAAAATTAATAAAACATAATCTATGACTTAGGAAAAACGTCTAATGTTGCTTTTTATTATCTTTTTCAGATCTAAAATTGAAAAGTTAATGATTATATTTTTCCTCATGTTTTATGATTATTTTAGTAAAAATCGATAAACCGCAACATTGTTTTTCCGGAAAAATTTCGAAATTTTTAACCTAAGATTTTGAACATTATGAGTGTCATGGAATTTTTTCCAGAATGTTCATGAATTTAAATTTTGAATTTTGAATTTATTTGAAATTTTTGGATTTATTTGAAGTTTAATAGCTTATTTTTGTAATTTTTTTTTTGTCCATTTATGAACAATTTTGTAAATAAAAGTTAATTATGGTCAAATTACTAGTGGAGACTATATTTTGAGTCCTAAGAGGTTAGGGTAATTAACTTATGCATAAATATGAGTTTATGCATTTTTGTGATTATAAAATGTTGAAATCACGCAAATCCGTAAAAACCGAGTAATATACGATATTGGCAAATTAAAGGCGATTTAGCATAAAATTGAGCATGTTCATACATATTATAATGCTGCATTTTACTTTATGATTGTCATAATTTTAATTTATGTAATTTTGAATTATGTAATTTTACTTAGTATGGCCTTAGATTTTAATTGGTATTTCCCGAAATGTATGGGAATATCGATTCGGTTGTAATTTTATTGTGATCTCGTATCACCGTTTTGTAATTTAATAGATTTATTTTATTTTAGTTACAAATGTATAATAGGAAATTATGTAATTTATTATGTAATTTTATTCATTCCGGAGTTCCTAAAGACGGATTTCTTCAAGAATGGCGATACATAAAGACGGTGTTACCTCGAGATGCGTGCCACAACCGAAGTTCAAGGGACCAATGGAGTTGGTTTCCGAATTTGTAATAGTTAAAGAGTTTTTCTATTTTAGGAAAGGCCATACTAGGATTTATTTATTCTTTTATGCTTGCATTTTATTTTATGTCACATGCATCGCTAAATCGCCATAACTAAACATGCATTGTCTTATCGAGTTTATCGACCGTGTCAATTAGAATTATCGTAGTTCACCGCTTTAGTTCACTTAAAACGTGATAGATAATAAATTGACATGACCTCTCGCTAAAACAATTAATTGAGACATAGCCTTACCAAATAGTAGAAACCATGAAAACCTATTTCGTGAGGGAGTGCACTCGGCCACACCGGGGTACAAACCTTGTTACGTAGGGGAAGTGGGTGATGAATGTTAATCCACCGAATTCATGTTGATAAGGGATGTATCGGCTACCCCGTGCCCAAGTTGATGTGGGTTTGGATAATGGACACATTTATTCGAAATTTGGATTGAACTCAACAAAAGTATTTAATAAGGGATGTATCGGCTACCCCGTGCCCTTGTTGATGTGTTTTGGGGTATAGATAAACATTAGAGTAATTTTATCGACCAAGAGTTCTAAAAGTAGAATCGATTAAAAGGTTAATCCACCGAGTTATATTGATGAAGGTTGCATCGGCTACCCCGTGCCTAAGTTAATATGAATTTGGATCTTGGAATCATTTATCATAGTTGGGTAGAGGTCACTATGTAAATGCTATACTTATTTACAAGTATTATTATTAAAACGATAAATGTTGAGTTTTCCACTATTCCGTTATCATATTGTTCTATTTCTTCACAATTCATATACGATATCATTTCGATTTTTGATTCAAATCTCCATAAAAATATCGTAACTAAAGACAAATATGAATTTGCTTCTAAAACCTCAAATGAACCATTGCTAAGGATCTCTTGTAAAGAGTATAGATTAAAGTTATTCATTATCAAACAGGTTTTTGATTCTTGACTAACACATCTACTTGCAATGGATTGTTATTCATATACTTAATTGAATTAAGTATCTTGAAGCGATAAATTGTTTTGGTAATTAGATTTGTTGGAATTCGTAATTGACCAAAATAACGCAACCACTTCAATGAAAGTTTTAAGACTAAAACGAACAAATGAAGAGTAATCTTCATAAGATTCAACTTTGCTTCTCTAAGTAAAGACTCATTGAATTGAGTGGGAGCATTCTCTTAAACCGTTAAGATGAGGACGAGGTTCAAGAAGTAAAGATAATAATGGAATTGATACAAGGTAATGTTAAAGGTAAAGTTGTTGAGAATGACGATACTAAACCTATCAATCCCGACCGATATAGTTTCTATTGTCTTAAATGTTGGACACGAGAAAGGAAACTACCCCAAATTATTGAAGAATCAACAAGTTAGTTGTGGGACATCTAATGGGACCTTCTTCTTTAAAATGTTTATTTGATTAAACATAAATTTTGCTAGTACAACTTCGTCAATATTAGAAACCAGTGGAGGTTTTCATCATTGTTTTCGACACAAAAGATGATTAGAATATGACGACTAGCATCAATAATGTCGAGAGATAGAGTAATTGTGTACTCAATCTAGTTTTTGGATTTGGAGTTGTACTTAATTGTGACTATTAAGTACATAAACTCTAAATAAGAATATAAACTTGTTAAGATACAAAAGAGGTTTCACTTTTGTAACCCTATACACCACGATTTGATGTATGGCTAGCCCATTATCAAGGTGAGTATATTCTAAACCAAACTAGAATAATATATCATGAAGATGATGCAAGACTCAAATTGGTAACCCAAGATTAAACCTTAATATTTTGGAATGATGAACGCAAAGAGTTATCGAGTACTCTTGAAACCACTAGATTGTTAATGGTATATGCGTATCTTGTATTCAAAGCAAGATGTCTCGTGCCTTTTTGTTGAAAAGGAGATCGAGGTTATAAATCATTGATCCATAATAGGTTGATCATTCTCTTTTACCAACGATTTAAGTTGACGCTAATGTGTTAACTTAATAAGGTAAATAGAAAATCTTTAAAGAAGTTTAAAGAGTTAAAGAAATCACGATTTAGTCGTGATGGGATTATCAAAGTGAAGACTTTGATATAAGCCAATGAAAATGTGATCTAATATCACAAGTTAATCTCTCTTAGCACGCATTATGAAATAATGTGTGATTGGATAAGAAATCAAACGCTATTCGATATGGTTTGGACTTCAATCAAGTTACTTTGAGTTACTTGATTCTTCTGGGGATTTTATCATTTTTTGTCTAAATTATTTTTCCACTAAAACGAATCATATGAGATATGAAATGGTAAGGGTACCATGCTTGTAAGTTCTCACAAGAAACAAATGCTCATTTTTCCCTTTCTATTTTCACGAGTACGACGGGTTTGCGGCTCATGAAGCTGTCTTTCTAAAATACAAGTTTATTTTTAGAAGACAGAGTGGGAGAAATTATTGAAAGAGCCACAAAGATGTTATGTCGCAAGAAACTGGTCTTTCTTGGCTACGTGAGATGTTTTGTGTAAAACGTTGTCGCAAGAAACTGGTCTTTCTTGGCTACATGAGACGTTTTGTGTAAGACATTGTTTCTTCAAAACCTAGGAGGTTAAAATTCGTCACTTGTTAAAAATGATGAATTCATGTTACTTTTAAGAAAGTAAAGAGCTTATAACTTACAAAGAAATTCGTTTGATTCAAATTGATTACTTCTAGAAAGTAATGAACATATGACTTACATAAGATTGGTTAAGTCACAACTCAATACAAGGCTTAGAGCCATAAAAGTCCGAAATAAAAGGCTTGATTAGTGACAAAGGGTTTTGCACTAATAAAGACAAATTTCAAAGTTTGATTGGTTGCAAAGGGTTTTGCACCAAATGAAACGCTTAAGTCTATTTGGATCTTCTTAGGGATTGTGTTTCATCATGAGGTTATGAAATACATAGCGAGTGAATCTAAAACCCACTTCTTCAATAGAAGGAATGTATTCAATACATGTCTTGAGTTTTGAAGATTCTTGCAATCCTAAAATAATGTGAAACTTAAGAGAGGGTCTTAAGTAGGACATCAATGAGTTGGAATCAACATTTTGGATCATGTGATAAAACATTTCTCGATAAATCGAGAAGTTGTGTTTATACATGAAGTTTAGTGGGAGTTACGGAAATTTTAATTAGTCCAATATGTGGATGACATATTGATCATCAAGAATGATTTAAGACTTTTGGAGTATTATAATACATCTTGAATATCCGGATTTATGAAGATAAATCCACATGATATTAGCGTCAGTAAGAAGTCTTATGTTGATAAGATTCATGACTAGTTCAATTAAATTGAACATATTTGATTGATTCCATTTGCTTCCGCTGCCGAATCAATTAAAAGGTAATGATGTATAACACTTCATATACTTTGAGTATGATGAATTGTTTCAAAATCGAATTTAAGTAATCTTTGCCAAGTACGCCATAAAGATTACTGATACGTGCCTAATGTACGGTCTTTTTGGCCTATTTCAGCACGTATTTCCATGCATTTATATACTGTTTTTATAGTATTTTGCCCCGAATTGGCTACTTTGGTGTATTTTGTCCTTTTTGTAGGGATAATCGCGAAAGAAGCGAAACCATGCTCCATTTCGTCCTTTTTGCATGCATTTAGAGGAGACGGGATTGTCCCAGAGTGAGATGCTGCACCTGAAGTGTCGTGGCACGCATTACGAAGCATTTGGGTGAAGACGTGAGCTGAATTGAAGACCCAAGTGGTCTATCGAGCTGTTTGGAGGACGATCGAGAGGTTCCTTGAAGCTCCCTGAGCTCGATCGAGAGGTTCCTTCCTCGATCGAGTAACCAGCCTTTGATCAAGCCCTCGATCGAGAACCCTGCTGTTCGATCGAGTGGATTTCGTCTGTGGGCTTTAATTAGTCCGTGTTTTATTAATTACGCATAAACACTTAGGCTTTTCGGCTATATAACCTATGTTTAACTAGGTTATTAGTCATCTTTTAATCCTTTTTACTATCTTTTATTCTCTTATCATCTTTTTTACGTTAGACTGCTACTTTCGACGTTGGATTGCTTTGATCGGATTCTGTTCTTTACGCCGGAATTCCTCGGATTGTAATTCTCTCTCTCCCCTTTTTAATAATAATTAACCTTCCTTTGTTGTTTTAATTCCTGTTTTATGTTATTGTTTTTATTCTTCCTTGCCCTAATTACTATCATTGCTTTTTATTATTATTTCGCTATGTTTTCTGCTGGAATTTTACATGCTGTTAGTTTACCAATAGATATGAGTAGCTAATCTCCCTTCATGTTGGGTTTAGGGGATCTGCGGTAGAATAATGACGACGTAGTAAATGAATTAGACGAATTGGTTAAAGAGATTCTGTCACTATAGCAATATAAATGTAATTATCGACCTAGTTGAGTGCACGCTTCTATGTCACCCATTAATCTGGCTACAATTAGTCCTGGATCGAAAGATTGGATTAATTAGGCCTGCTATAAACATGATGAGCGCCTAGCGAGGACGAAAGTTAAGTTAGTGGTATTTTAGGGTGGGAAGTGGACCGAAAGGACCTTCTAATATCCGTCTCGCATTAGTTCGTCTGAGTCATTTACTGCTAAGTTGTTGAGCTGCCGTAGTGAACCGAGTTCCCGATATGTCCTCCTCTTATTGATAGTTTTAAATCGTCTTCTTGCTTTGCTGCTCTTGCCTTATTTCTCTTCCTTTCAACTCCGTAGTTTGGAACCAAAAATTAATCAAGCCAATTGTTACCATCGAATTAGAAATAGATAGCTGTAGTTGCATTCCTCCCTGTGGATTCGATACTCGACTGCCTCTACTACATTTTTAGTTGAGACCGTTAGGTTTATTTTTGACAGGTACGCGACAGACGTGTCAAATTTTGGCGCCGTTGCCGGGGAGGCAATTGTTCCAATTACCAGCTGTTTTTATTTTTAATTCTTCTTTTTAGTTTAAGGAACATCGTTCCTTAGACTATTCTCATATCTTGTTTGTAGTTTCGTCTTATGCGCAGGTCGCAAGGTGGTCCACTACTACCTTTTGATCCCGAGATTGAGAGATCTCTTCGCGTAAAAAGGAGACTGCTATTTCAAGAGCAACAGGAAGAGGAAGAGCCCAGTTCTCGCGGAAATTTTTACGAGAACGAGCTTTTCGAAGACAATCCACCATCTTCTCCAGTTTCAAATTCATCACTCGAGTCTATCACTTTTCCAGAATTCCCAGAAATGGCCGAGGAAGCGACCATTGCTAGTCACTCCGAGCCCACAGCTGACAATCTTTATAAAGGGTTCGAACTGCCGGGAGATGCCAGAAAGTTCGAACCGAAGCCGTCTTACATCAGCATGGTAGAGAAAAACCAGTTCGGGGGAGCTGCAAAAGAAGATGCGGCAAAGATATGGAGACCTTCATTGATTATCGCTTTGCTCCATACCTCCTCCCCCTTTGGTGTGATGGTGATCAAATCAAAGAAACTATGTTCATTTTCTCACTCCGCGATGCTGCAAGGGAGTGGTACAGGGATTTGGACCGAGCTGCTCACGGCATAACGGATTGGAATTCGCTAGCATTGGCGTTTTATAAGAAGTATTTCTCTGCTTCGAGAACCATAGCCATCAGAGCCCAGATAACCAGTTTCAAACAAGGGCCCGACGAGAATTTCCATGAGGCATGGCTTCGTTTTAAGAAACTAGTGCGAACCATACCGCACCACGGTTTCGAGAAATGGAGTCTATGTAACCATTTTTACAATGGTTTATATGATGATCAGAGAGCTATACTAGATGCAGCAGCCAACGGTCGGTTTTCTGACAACTTGGGGCCGACGAAGGGCTGGAAAATCATAGATGATTTAGCCACTCATAGGGCTGAGTACGGGAATTCAAGGGGAAACCAAAGGAGAGCTGCTGAATCCTCTTGATAGCCGCATTAGAAGCCCTTCTTGCTAGGTTCGACAAGTATGAACTAGGGGGAACTTTCAAGCCAGGGATGTACCAGGTTAATGCTATGACAGACGGTCCCTTCGTGCATGCGAGGTGCGGGCGGACGGACATGTCTCGATTTTGTCCTAGTCCTTATGAGCAATGTGCTGCCTTTCAACATTATAGGCAAAACAACAACCAGTATGAGCCAAATATCCACCCCAATTTGAGGTGGAGTAACCAGAGCAACGTACTCAATCCCACCGCTCCTCCAAATCGTGACCTTACATCCCGCCACATCATCGAAGCAACAAGGCTATCGAAGCCTCCGTCTTTCAACCCTCCTAACCAAGGTGCTTCGTCATCTAGTGGGGTGAGTGAGATAAGTGAGCTAAAGACCATGATGCAGTCCATTGCAAAGCGATTCTGGAGAAGGACACGGCATTCAAGGCACTTGAAACTCAAGTTGCGCAATTGGCTGAGAATCAATCCTCCAGGAAGCCCGGTCATTTACCGACTCAAAATGACAAGAACCCAAATGAGACGGTACATTTGATAGAGTTGAGAAGCGGTCTCTCTTATGAGGGACCAGAAATGAAGAAATCAGACCTGGAAATAGCTGAAACTGTCGATGAACAGTGTTCTGGTAAGAAGAAAGGACTCACGACACAAGAGTTACTCGATCGACTGAAGTCTGGTGCTGAAACAGTTCGATCGAGTGGAACTGATGAGGAAAGCCCTCGATCGAGTAGTCACTCTACTCGATCGAGTGACCAGGAAGCTGAAGAAGGTCGATCGAGGGGGACTGTTGCTCGATCGACTGAAGTTGCTGAAGAAACAGCTCGATCGAGTGGACACATTGCTCGATCGAGTGATATCACTGACGGGAAGCTTATTCGAGAGCCTGCTAGTGCTCGTTTAGGCGAGGAATCACCAGAAAGACCTCGTTCGAGAGGTAAGAAGCGTCCAAAAGATACTGAACTTGCGCCGGAAGACACTTTGGAGGCGAGAAACAAGGGACTTGAGATTCCAATTACGGTTCCCTTTCCGAGGAATTGCAGAATACCAAGATTAATCAACAGTTTAGCAAATTTGTTGAGCTGTTGAAGAGTTTGGAAGTTTCCGTGCCGTTCACTGAATTGCTTATGAAGGTACCCTCTTATTTACGATTTATGAAAGATATTTTAGCACGTAAGAGGACCGTTAATGATAATGAGACTGTAGCTTTGACTGAGATGGGGTCAGCCCTATCTCAAAATAAGCTACCTCTTAAGCAATCAGACCCGGGTAGTTTTTCGATCCCTTGTCACATAGGAATGCAGTTGATTGATAATGCGCTATGCGATTTAGGCGCTAGCGTAAGTGTTCTACCTTTGTCTCTAGCTAAGAGACTTGGTGTGACCAAGCTGAGTTGCACCAATATGATTGTCCAGATGGCCGACCGTAGTCTATCACGGCCACTAGGTGTAGCGGAAGACGTACCTGTTAGGATCGGGAAGTTCTTTATTCCCGTCGACTTTGTCGTCCTAGATATCCCCGAAGATGTGCATACCCCTATCATTTTAGGGAGACCATTTTTGTCCCTTTGCTCGTGCGGTGATAGATGTCGGGGGAAGACTTTGACCTTCCAGGTAGGGGATGAGGAGCTGACTTTTCATCAGTCCAAGTTCCGGAGGGCTCCCATGCAAGCTCAGCCTTGCAATGCCCTCTCTTCTGTTGACCCTATTATCGACACTCCAATTTTGGAGAATATTGCTATTATTGCCAACCCTCCGCCTCATACTGATAGCAAAAAGGAGGAAGATGCGTCTGTTTTCCTTACCGCAGGTACAGATGAAGGCAAGAAAGGAGCTGTCAAGGGACGTGGTAAGACCATTATCAATCAACCCGGAGCAAAGGATGCCAAAGAAGATGACAGAGGGGCGAAAACGAAGGCAGTTCGGACCTACGTAGATTGGAATTATGTTCCTCCTCCTCACAGAAATTCGAGCTCGTGGAAGTCAAAGAGGACAGTTAGTATCGCTGAGGTGACGTCCTCCAGTCAGAAGCCCACGAAGGGGCTACTGACAGCTGATGGGAATTAAACGGGGAAATGCCCCGTGTAACAAATTGTAATAGATATTCGTTTGAATTATTTTGAATTTCTTTTATTATGTTTTTAATTAGGACAATTAGTTAGACAATTCTTTTAGCGTAAGACTAAGACTATAGACTGTTTTGCTGCGTTTTTGGTATTTGGGATATGTTTGGAATTGTTTTACGCAGGTTTGGGAAATGCACGCATTTCGAGGAAGAAAAGGTAGAAATTCAAGGAAATATACACGAGGAAGTCCTCGATCGAGTACTTTTGTACTCGATCGAGTGAAAGATGGTTCGATCGAGTCTGCTGGCCACTCGATCGAGGAAGGCCAAAGTGGAACAGGTCGATCGAGAGGACTGTTACTCGATCGAGTAAAGGGACATCCAAAAGACCTCGATCGAGGGACTTAAAATCACTCGATCGAGTGAAATGAACAGTGACGGGAGTTTTTCCTATACTTAACTCCTTATTTCAGTTTTTCATTTCTAATGTTTTGTCCCTAATTTCTCCTAAACCCCTCCCTAATTGCGATTGATTTTTTTCCCCCAAATCCCCATTTCTTGCCCAAAATACTCAATCCACCACCTACATTCTATTGTTAACCAATTAATCTTCAGTAACCCCTTAATTTCCCCCTCCATCTTGCTCGTTTTTGCGATTTTTAAAAGGGATTAGGGTTCGCGGTTTTCTTGATCGAAAATCCGCCTTGCTTGCTTGCTATTTGAAGTTTAATTGCTAGATTGTAGGTCAATCATCATCAAGTAAGTGTTCATTCAACCTCTTTGCATTTTATCTTCGATTATTTCGAATTTTTATGAGGTGATTTGAATTAGGGTTCGAAAATCCCATGTATAGTCGAATTTATTCGATTAAATTGTGTTTATTTGCCCTTGATTAGCTTGTTGATGTTATCTTAGCAATTCCTCACTGTTTTTGCATTTTAAATTCGAGTTTTGCGCGATTTCCACGACTAGGGTCACTGTGAGTCGGAAATTTCGACTGTCAGACGGTTGTTTTGCTTTGTAATTGCGGTTATCGCCTTCCTGTCACTGTTATTAACCGCTGTTAACTGCTTTCCCGTCCCCTATCGCCTCTATATGCTGTGAATTCTTTGGGAATCTTGCACTGTGAGTGATTATTTTCGCCTGCAAGGAGTGATACATGCCCCCATTTTCGGCTTCATGCTGTATTCACCCTTCTGCAGTCACTGTTTTATCACTTGCCACTCACATACTGTTTTTTCGAAAATTTTTGAGGAATTGCTTGTTTTTGATTTCTGGAAGTCGGTTTTCCCGACTAATAGGGCCTTTATTTGCTGTCACATGCTGGTTAACGCTTCATTTTAATCACGGTTAGCAGCATATTTCTTATTCGTGCCCTTTGACACTTTGCAGGATGGACGCGAGTTCTCTGTCTTCTAGTAGTACGTCCTCCAGCTCTTCTG
The DNA here is from genome assembly GCF_048544455.1 of Silene latifolia. Taxonomy (NCBI): domain Eukaryota; kingdom Viridiplantae; phylum Streptophyta; class Magnoliopsida; order Caryophyllales; family Caryophyllaceae; genus Silene; species Silene latifolia. Next base: position 135,702,266 of record NC_133536.1, read on the forward strand.
TGAGCGAGCAAGTGGCTCCTACTGCTACCACTAGCTCTGCCTCAGTCACCACCACAGCACCAGTTTTACTTGTCTCAGCTGCAGGGACAGTGTACGGCGCACCCAGCTCAGCCGGGAGCTCGGTTCAGGCTTCACCAGCCATCACTCCCAGGCCTTTCTCCTTGTTGGAATGCGGATTCAGGCCCCGTTTCCCGCAGCTTGGTATGGTGCCACCGAGGACACACCAGCAGGCTAGCCAGTTAGCCATCACTTCCAGCCCTTCTGCGGCTGTTGCTACAGGGGAGAGCGCACTTGCACCTCTACCGAAGATGCCTTCGGTACGTTTCACTTCAGAGGCTCACCGGACACGGTTAGCCGCCTTACTTCGTTGCCCCCTCTCCTCCACCCGTTTCCTTGCACGAGCTGACCTAGAGACCTTAGGCATCTACGAGGAGGTCTGTAGTTTATTAAACGGGACGGGTATGTCGGGTCTGATTACCATGGAGGAGGCTACCATTCGTACCCTTACGTACGAGTTCTTTAGCTCCTATTCCTTTGACACCGACTTTTACACTGCTGACAACTCCAGTTCCTGCATTCACTTTCGACTCCGCAACGAGTCACATCACTGGACCTTGGCCGAGTTTGGGCTGGTTTTGGGACTAGTTAGTGACGGTCCCACCGCCCCACCTAGAGACCTCCTTCAGCCACTTTGGGCTGCTCTTTCTCACACTCCCTTCCAGGCACGGAAGGGAGCTCACGTTCACTTACCTGCGCCCCGTTATTACTTGCGTCTGTTAGGAGAGACCATTTTTGGGCGCCCTGAGCCCAATAACTTGACCAACACTGAGCTAGCGATTCTCGCGGGGTACCTCAACATTGACTACGGTTCCCCGTTTGTTCTAAACATTGCTTATCTGGTAGCTCAGCATTGGAACGGTATTGGGACTCGGGTCAAGACCGCAGTTGTCTGCGGCGGGCTGGTTACTAGGATTGCCCGCCACCTTTACCCTACTGACCCTTCACTCACTGCACCCGATGAGGTGGCCTACCTTGACCTGGATGCCATGGCAACATTGACCTGGTTCCCAAAGGCGAAGGGGAGTGCGAGGACGTGGAAGATTGGTAGTTCCACGTCTGTTACCTTGCCGTGCTCTACCCTTCCGCCACTTTCACCACTCCCTACTACTGCTGAGGGAGCGAGGCCACCTCCACCTACCTACCACCTTACCTTCACCCCTCCCTCTTCTTCTACGAAGAAGAGGAAGCGCGAGGCCGGAGCATCTTCTAGCTCCCAGGCTGGACCGACACCCACGCCTCAGCCCACACCCACTCAGACTCATACTCCACCTCCACTTGACCCTCCTTCTGGTTCGGTTTTTCCGGCCAACTTTGTTTGCCCTCCTGCTTTAGAGGCGCCCGCGGTCACAGACCAAGGGCGTCGTGATGCCTTGTCTCCGGATTTGTGCAGGTACCTTACTGAGATGAGACGGGATATGGCTTTGGCTGTATTCCCGCTCTACGAGTTCCACATCCGAGCCCGGCGACCGATTCCAGAGGGGTGGCCGCATCCTTCCTTCTACCGATACCCAGCGGACGGGTACCCTCCACTACCTTCCGACTCAGAGTCGGAACCGGAGGAGACAGAGGTAGCACGAGAGGTGCGATTCGGGCGACGAGCGGCGCGCGAGAGCCGCGAGAGAGGAGGCGAGTGACCCTCCGTTCGCACCCGGTCCGGAGGATCGGGATGGAGATGACCGAGTCTCCCCCTTGTTTGTTCTTTGGTTTGGGGAGACGGTTTTGTTGAGTCGAGTACACGAGAGACAGCGGTGCCGACGACGAGTAGCTACTGGTCTACTCACTTCCCCAGTTTTCTGGCTGGTTTGGGGAAGTTCGTGTTTGTATGTCCTTCCACTCTTTTTATTTCGTCTCCTTTTTTTTCTTTTATTGGTTGTATACCCCCATCCCCCATTTATCTTCTTTGGTGTATCTTTGGAGGACAACGGGGCGTTGTCCGTTTTGGTTTGGGGAGGGTATTGCATCCTTTTGAGTCTGCATCTGCATTTGTTTTGCATTCACGTTTAATTTTTCAGTTTGCATTTGTTGTTTATTTTCAAAAAATCAAAAATTCAAAAAAAATTAGAAAATGTTAAAAATTCAAAAAAATTTCACGTTTATTTTTGCATTTAGGTTGAGTCGGAACGGTAGATTCCCGTGATGAAATCGCACTTAACTTGTCAATTCACTTGAGCCTTGCACTTTATTGATGGTTTTTAGCTTTGTCATACGCATAGTCTACAATTTTGTTCAAATAATAGCCGATTGTTTAGACTTGACACGATAAAGCGGCAAACTACTTAAAAATTCTGAGTTTTAGAGCCCATAACTGGTGACATTCATGACCAGATCATTAGGAATTTTGAGAGTAGTACTCCTTACATAGCATGTTCGTCTCATTTGCACATTTATGACATTCAATTTCTTGTCAAATGCACATATTCGGGTCTGCGGTTGGTGTCACATGCAGGGAGGGTCTTGCAATTTCCCTTTCTTTACATTCTTCACCCATTTAGCTCCACATTGACCAAAACTTGCCTTTTTGACCCATTAGCCACATTCCAAACTAAGCCTGCCTAGTCAAGCTAGTTAGTCTGTCCTTTTGTGGTATGTTTTCAGTTGCAGTTTGGTCCGTAATTCTCTTTTGGAGTTGGTGTTTGAATTAAGGAAGGAGGAAGAAAAGAAAAAAATGTTGAAAAAAGAGAAAAAGAAACGTGAAGAAAGAAAAGAAAAGAAAAAAAAAAGAAGAAAATGAAAAAATGATGAGATTCACGTGAAACAAAAGAAAAAGAGATAGATTGTGAAAAAAGTTGGACCCTCTTGTCAGAGTTGAGAAGATGTTCGAAGATGTACAATCGACAAGAGGGTTGGTTGTTTCAGTTAGTTGTTTCAGACGGTGTTTTAAAAAGGGAACTTTGTGACCGTCTAGCTCCTCCATTCTTATTTTATATTTTTTGAGGAGATTGTGTTTCCAGTCTAGTGAGTTTTGTGCCAAGTGAAGGGCACCTGTGTTAGTTTTTCAGTCAGTTTGAGATCCGGATGGTTTATTATGGTCCTGTTAGGAACTAGCTTGACGCTTTTACCTCCACATTTCCATAACTGTTTTGCCTTTTCTCACCTGAACCTCACTATTCCCATATTATTTGCAAACCCTCGGCTGTGACGGACATTATTGGTTGGAGTGTGTGCATTAGTACTTGAATTGTCTTTCATCTTTGTTGCATGCATGCTATGTAGGTCGCAGTTAGGCGAGTGACTGTTCTTCTTCTCTCTTTTACATATAACATTTGCCCTTTGCTTCATGAGAGAAGAGTGACCACGTGAGAGTCCGGTTTTGTTGGTCTTGCAAGGTCGATAGGTCAGCTTTATTTCTGAACAGCTTATAATTCGGTTGCGTATTGACTGTCTAGCTTTAACTGTTAATTTCTGTTGCATTAAAGTGGTTCAAGTGGACAAGTTAGGCTAGCTCTGAGTTATCATTTCCGTTCCATTAGTTTAGTTTTGAGTTTACTCGAGGGCGAGTAAAGGTTTGGTTTGGGGAGATTTGATACGTGCCTAATGTACGGTCTTTTTGGCCTATTTCAAAGACGTATTTCCATGCATTTATATCTTTGTTTTTATAGTATTTTGCCCCGAATTGGCTACTTTGGTGTATTTTGTCCTTTTTGTAGGGATAATCGCGAAAGAAGCGAAACCATGCTCCATTTCGTCCTTTTTGCATGCATTTAGAGGAGACGGGATTGTCCCAGAGTGAGATGCTGCACCTGAAGTGTCGTGGCACGCATTACGAAGCATTTGGGTGAAGACGTGAGCTGAATTGAAGACCCAAGTGGTCTATCGAGCTGTTTGGAGGACGATCGAGAGGTTCCTTGAAGCTCCCTGAGCTCGATCGAGAGGTTCCTTCCTCGATCGAGTAACCAGCCTTTGATCAAGCCCTCGATCGAGAACCCTGCTGTTCGATCGAGGAGTCCCTGCTGTTCGATCGAGTGGATTTCGTCTGTGGGCTTTAATTAGTCCGTGTTTTATTAATTACGCATAAACACTTAGGCTTTTCGGCTATATAACCTATGTTTAACTAGGTTATTAGTCATCTTTTAATCCTTTTTACTATCTTTTATTCTCTTATCATCTTTTTTACGTTAGACTGCTACTTTCGACGTTGGATTGCTTTGATCGGATTCTGTTCTTTACGCCGGAATTCCTCGGATTGTAATTCTCTCTCTCCCCTTTTTAATAATAATTAACCTTCCTTTGTTGTTTTAATTCCTGTTTTATGTTATTGTTTTTATTCTTCCTTGCCCTAATTACTATCATTGCTTTTTATTATTATTTCGCTATGTTTTCTGCTGGAATTTTACATGCTGTTAGTTTACCAATAGATATGAGTAGCTAATCTCCCTTCATGTTGGGTTTAGGGGATCTGCGGTAGAATAATGACGACGTAGTAAATGAATTAGACGAATTGGTTAAAGAGATTCTGTCACTATAGCAATATAAATGTAATTATCGACCTAGTTGAGTGCACGCTTCTATGTCACCCATTAATCTGGCTACAATTAGTCCTGGATCGAAAGATTGGATTAATTAGGCCTGCTATAAACGATGGCGCCTAGCGAGGACGAAAGTTAAGTTAGTGGTATTTTAGGGTGGGAAGTGGACCGAAAGGACCTTCTAATATCCGTCTCGCATTAGTTCGTCTGAGTCATTTACTGCTAAGTTGTTGAGCTGCCGTAGTGAACCGAGTTCCCGATATGTCCTCCTCTTATTGATAGTTTTAAATCGTCTTCTTGCTTTGCTGCTCTTGCCTTATTTCTCTTCCTTTCAACTCCGTAGTTTGGAACCAAAAATTAATCAAGCCAATTGTTACCATCGAATTAGAAATAGATAGCTGTAGTTGCATTCCTCCCTGTGGATTCGATACTCGACTGCCTCTACTACATTTTTAGTTGAGACCGTTAGGTTTATTTTTGACAGGTACGCGACAGACGTGTCAATTACCCTTAAGTGCATGCAGAAGCATTAAGGAAGTAAAGCAAAGTGTTTATGATGCAATTTTGTGTAAAGAGTGTTACACAAGTGACAATTGACAATTGAGGTTGCGCATGGTTTCCGACAAAACCATAATCAAAACACATTAGGATGGTTAAGATACCATTGTGGCTATGATAATTAAGAAGTAGATTTTCTAGAATCGTTCTAGGCAATAAAGAACAATGAGAGATATTTATAACGGAAATTGAGTACACTTGCAATCATGAGATGTGCAAGAGGATGAGTCCCGCACACTGTAAGAACAGTGGGAGCTATTCTTAGGCTAAGAGGGCCTATGTCTTGATTGGATCTCGACACGTACTCAGAAAATTTTGTGATGCAAATATATACATTACAAAGGAAAAACGAATATGTAGTAAGGTTGAGTAAGGTACAAGAAGTTGATAAAACCTACTAACCAAAGCCTTCTCAAAGGCTAAACATGATAAGTCATGTCATTTCAATTGAATTGAAATGAACAACTACATACAAGATCAAATTAGATTATAGAATATGAAATAGTAATCAGGCATTGACTATTCATATGTGATAATCACATTTGTCGTTCGAGTTTTACTTTAAAACTCTTTTATTATACTTTGTTACATCCAAACGGGTTGTAGAGACAATTGAACCCCGTTAAAGTGAACACGGATTAGCATTGTATTCGCCCATAGTCACTTGTATGAGGTGACGTCTCGAAGTGACTAGAGTGTGATGCGATTGATGGCAAGTTCAAGTGCCATAGAGTCATGTGAGATGACTAGTCGATCACATAGGCAGACTGTTAGGAACTTTTTTGTCGGGCCTAATGACCGCTTATAGAGTTCTGGCAAATTTATATAGCCTGGTCGTGGCGAGAGCTGCTATAGTATTCTAATGAGTCGATTCTTTTGACTAAAGACTATTCACCTCACCTAAGATGGCACGATTTGATTAACTTTGATTTGTGTTACTACGACCTTCGTAAATGGGGTCAAATGGGCATATTTTGGGTTATGATGGCTGTGGCTAGTCGAAGGGAATGAGTGCGATAGGAATTGTCCATCCCCTTGTCAGGGTTATAACAATATCTCAGGGCCACTCGAGGAGTAATGAACTGTAAATGCGTGGCCACGCTCGGAAGGTATCCAGAGTGGATAAATCCGGTCAATAAGTTATTCTCCAGATCGAGGAAACCACTCTCGATATGATCACTTGCAAGTACGACCTGAAAGACACCTTGCATTGAGTGGGAGATAGTAATAGGACAAGAGAATTGGTAACGCACACTTGTCGAGGACAAGTGGGAGATTGTTGGGAAATGTGTCCTCAACAATAGTGCGATCATATGATTTAAAATCATTATTAAATCTCATTTTAAAGAATACAATTGGGAAGTAATATTGTTCTTGTCAAACTGGTCAACATATATCGGTAATGATTGGTCGACTAGAGTTTGACATTCTTGTCGTGTGACGGTGGTGATCAGTTGACCCCTAGGTCATACCTAAAGGGCAATACTCTTAATTGATTATTTAATTGATCGTATAATGTTACGAGTTAATTAAATTACTTGAAAATTGACGGACGATTTTGGAAGTAAAATTTACGTATCATATTGAAATGTGATTAAATGAGATACGGTCTGAGTAATCGAATTGTTTCATTACTCGGATGAAGTAATTGTTTAATGTAACAATTAAATTTGAATGAATTGTTATAAATACAATCGGTTGTAATTTATAAATGGTAAAAATATTTTGGCACAAGTAATTATGAAATTACTAAGTCGATTTTTGTATGTGACGTATTTTTATTAATACGTTGATTTTTAATATGTTAAAAATACATAACAAATTTATGTCACATATGACATGTGACATATTTACAATTGACAAAAATAATATGGATACCATATTAACATATGTGCCGAAAATAAGAGGAGGTTTAAGCTAATATTGTGGTTGTTTTATTAAGTGGTAAACACAATCATTACATGCTTTAGTAGCCATGCAAGCCTACTAAACATTGTGAAGACAAATGTATGCATGCATTGGCTACCCAATAAACCCCCCTCCACCCGGTTTTTGATGTGAAAACCATCATTGGTTTTTCATCCAATTTTACCTAATATTACACTAAAATGTGTTAGTGAGGATTCATTCTTTTACTTATCCAAAATATAGAATTCTAGAGAGACAAAAACCTCTCTTCTTCTTCCTCCATAAAACCGAAACATTTATGTGTTTATAAATGTTTTTGGTTCAATTTTTCTACCACATTAATATTATACTAGTTCTTGTAATATTAATCAAATTAAGTGAAAGCCTTGGGTATAAAGCTTAGGGAGAGATCTTATTCTTAGATCTTGTTCATCCATTGGAATAGCTCAAGAACAAGAAGAGAAAGGTGATCTCTCTTGTGCCCAATATAACTTAGAGAGAAATATTGAATGTAAGGACATTATTTCTCTTCTTTTATATTATTGTTTGCATGCATAAAATCCGTTTTAATTTTATGACAAATTATTTTAGACATATATGAGTATGTTAAAGTGTATATGAATCTACATTTCCTTCATATAGTTCATGCTTAACGTCCCAACGACATATACGGTTGAGCAAATTGACGAGGTTCGGAATATTTTGGCTGAATTTACCATCCATTTTAAGCCCAAAAGTAATGGTGAAAGAAGATGATGATTACAGTTTCTTGATGTTCAATTATTATTTTGCACTTGGAAGCGACTAGGTAATGAGGATTGATGGATTTTTATTTATGTTTTGTACGTTTAAAAACATGATGCGACTTTGTATATTTTTTGTTTTGCACGTTTTAAATTAAAGCTGAAGGACTTTGTATATTTATGATTTGCACGTTTCAACTTAAAGCTGAAGTTTTTTGTTACGTTAAACATGGTGGAGCTTATGAATTGTAATGCAGGTTTAGTTCTAATGAGCTATACGATTCAATCGTGTAGGGGTTACGACAAAAGCAGAAATATTTAAAACAAAAAAAAATGTCAGGATGAAAGAGAACAGTTCCTTGTAAAAACTGTTCTCTTTGAAATTAACAAACAAGACGGTTCTATGACTCACCGTTCTCTTTGTAAAGGTAAAACAAAGGCGCCAAATATCTCGACAGCTTTATCAAAGAGAGTTGCCTTATCAAAGAGACCGGTTATCATATGAAACCGTTCCCCATGATATATCAAAGAGCACGGTTATAGAGTGCAACCGTTCTGATTGTAGTTACATAGAGACCGGGTTGACTTGATTTCAATTGTTTTCTTAGATAAAAGAGAACGCTTGGCCACATGACGGTCCAAAGTAGCCATAAGAACGCTTGGCAACCGTTCTCTTTGATCTTTTTTGTAGTAGTGGGGAAGAGACTAAGTCGACTTATAGGTGTTGTAAAGTCTTGATCGACTCGGCTCCGGGACCCAAATCTTCCTAGGGGTTGTAAGATATACACTAACTCGATCCCATCACAACAATAAGTGCATGCTTCTAATTGAGAACATGTTTGTATGATCTATTTCCATGAATCCCCTATGAACCCATGACACCCTAGTGCCTTTAATCAATTGTTTACAAACCCCTTTAATTGCTTTGCTTTATTTTCATTAATTTACATTCATCTTGTTGATTAGTTTAGACCACACATCATCTCAACCCAATTTGTGACACCCTAAGACAAATACTACTTGCAATTGAAATCTTAAATCAATACCCATCCCTTGGGATCCGACCTTTACTTACCTCTTTACTAAGAGTAGTTTGTGAATTTATAAATATTGTTTTGGTTGGTAGCTTTGACGACGAGTTTTAATACCACACCAAAAATAGCGCCGTTGCCGGGGACGGTGTTCAATTGATTTGATTTTCGTTAATTGTTTTTAGTTGTGTCTTTCTTTACCTTGGGGAAGTCAATCTCCTCAAGGTTATTCTAATTTCTTTCCAGTTGTTTGATATTTTGCATGACTAGGAGATCACAAGGTAATCTATTACCTATTGATTTCGAGATTGAAAGGACCTTAACCAACAATAGAAGAGTTGCTAGAGGTACTTCAAGAGTTATAGATATTGGAGATATTGTGGACATTCAACCAAATAACATTGAGTTTGCCAATCCTTTTGCAAGAGAAGAAGAGAATAACCCAATTCCAAACCAACCACAAAATTAACCCACAAAGCCTAAATTTTCATCACATTCCGTACCAACCGAGGAGAACCTACCAAACGGTACTCCTACACCACCACATTTAACCGGTAATTTCATTGCCAAATCCGCATTCATACAATTAGTTGAGAGAAATCAATTTGGAGGGATGCCTAGTGAAGATCCTCACTTACATATGGAGACTTTTTGTGATTATTGTGATGGAATTTCTCAAACCGGAGTTACTCAAGACCAAATCTGATGGGTATTGTTTCCTTTTTCCTTGATCGGTACTCCAAAGCAATGGTTAAAGAGCCTAGACAAGGATACCCTTGGTATTGATTCATGGAAGAAGTTAGCACTTGCCTTCAACAAGAAATTCTATCCTCTGGAGAAGACAAATATGTTGAGAGCCCAAATCACCGGGTTCTAGCAAAGGGATAATAAATCATTATATGAAGCATGAGAGATATTTAAGGACACTTGTCGTTCTTGTCCACACCATGGACTTAGTGAGTGGTTCCTTGTGCAACAATTTTGGAACGGCTTATATGAAGACTCACGCAATGTGCTTAATATGGGATCCAATGGGAGGTTTACCGAAGTTCATGACAATCAAACATGGGCCAAAATCGAAGAGATGGCGGTTCATAATTCCCAATATAGTAGGCCTCGAAAGGCAACTAGAGCAGGAAAGCATGAGGTAGATTCGATCACTCAATTGGGTGCTCAACTAAGTGCTCATATCGACACCATCAACTTGATGAAGTTTGAGAAAGCCATAGCTAAGCTTGATTAAGCTTCCAAATCACCCAAACAACATGTTAATGCTATGGTGGCATCAACCTCAATCCCAAATGGAGTATGTGAAAGTTGTGGAACCTTGGGACATGATGAAAACGAATGTAGGGGACAAATGAACAAGTAAATGCTTTCCAAGCATAAAAGAGTGGTACCCCTTATTCCAACTACTATAATGAGAACACCAAATTCCATCCAAATCTTTGATATAAGAGCCAAAATGTTTAAAACCCTCAACCCACATACACTCCACCTCCAATGAGAAACCAAGCTTAAAGACCCTTTTTCAACCAAAGCCAAGGTTATCAAAATCAACCTTCCTACAACCAATCAAATGACCAAAGCTTTGATGTTCAAAAAGCGGTCCTCCAAATGCAAAAGAACCAACAAGAATTCTTCACCCAAATGCAAAAAGATAGCCAAGCTAAGGAAATCACCATCAACAACATACTTGCCCACACCAAAATGTTAGAGACTCAAATGACCCAATTAGCATCTTCTAGCTCCCAAAGACAAAAGGGGTAATTACCTCCTCAAGGTAACCCACCCACAAGACATGAAACGGTGAGTTCCATCCATTTGAGGAGCGGTACAAGATATGAGGGGCCGAAGAGGCCAATTGATGAAGATATTGTGCATGCTAGTGGCAAACAAGGAGTTGTGGAGAACTCTAAGGAAGAAGAACCCACTACCAACGAACTTTCAAAGAAGAAGAATGAAGAAAAGGCTAAAGAGCCTATTGTGATTTGACTTCCATTCCCAAGTCGCCAAGCTAAGCCTAAGCTTGATGAGCAACTTGGAAAGTTCATGGAAATTGTGAAGAACTTAGAAGTCTCAATCCCATTCACGGAATTGATAAATCATGTTCCGACTTATGCAAAGTACATGAAGGATATTCTTACCAAGAAGAAATACATCCAAAAGTTGGAGACTATTGCCTTTACCAAAATGAGTAATGCTATTCTTCAAGGGAGTTCCCCTCCAAAGCTCAAAGATCCGGGAAGTTTTTCTATCCCATGTACCATTGGCGACACTACAATCAACAAAGCATTGTGCAATCTTAGAGCAAGTGTAAGTGTCATGCCATACTGGATATGTAAGAGGCTAGGAATGGGAGAGCTCAAATGCACCAATATCACTCTTCAAATGGCGGATCGATCAACAAAGATACCTTTAGGGGTATGGGAGGATGTGCCCGTGAGAATTGGTTAAATTCTTCATCCCGGTAGACTTTATCATTGTAGACATGGAGGAGGATTCCAACATTCCTATCATTTTGGGAAGACCTTTATTGCATACCGCCGGAGCAGTAATCGATGTGAAACATGGAGAGCTCACACTTGAAGTAGGGGATGAGACAATTACTTTAAATCTTGACAAAACAATGAGAGCTCCCCGACTACATGAGCCATGCTTCATGGTCGATCACTATAGCCGAGAAAGTGATAGGAAGTAGTTAGAATCTCTATGAAAAGATCAAGCCATGGGTAAAGAAACATCACCCATATGGAAGGAGAAAGTGGATGCCCTTTAAGTAGCTCTATTCGGAGGGCATGGAATTTTTAACAACAACAATGGGAGCTTGAATAGCGCACCCATCATGACAAGTAATGAAGAAGGCCTCATTGGCTAAGATAACAAGAAAGGAGAGTTGCTTTTGTCAACTCATGACATCATTGAGGAACAAGCTAGTGAAGTTTGCGGTCTATGGGACGATGAATTTGAAGGATTGGTTAATCCTTATATTTGAAATGCTCTAACCCTAGACCAAGGCTTTATTGATCCTTGTCATCACTTTGACTTGGACTACAACAATGAAGAAAACAATGCACAAAGGTCTATGAAAGATCTTTATCATGAAAATGAGCAAGCCTTCGACTACTTCTACAAGGTGTTGAGCAACATCAACAACACCTTGGCTTTGCCCCCTTTATATCTCTCACAAGAAGGAGAGTTTGGTGGGGTTCTCCCTAAACCACCATTTGTAAATATTCTAACCCCTTAACTAGCATTTTATTTCCTTCATTGCATCTTTGTCAATTTTTGGATTTGCATTGTTTGTGCTTTATTACAAGATTTTTGACATGAGAGCAAGTGAGGGAGGTATTTTAACGTGTTTTAATGTGTAGTGTTTGATCAAGTGTGGGGATGGTAAATGCCTAGGCTAACCAAGCCTTTGTAGTACAACCCACAACATTGAACAAAGAAAGGAAGAAGGAATGACACGCGAAGATGGATCCCCACGAGCAGACTTAAGCTCGTGGGAGCTAAGACTAATCCGAGTGGCTCCAGGCTCAATCCGCGCATCCTGGCCTTAGGACATAGGAGCTGAGAAGTTTTAAATTGTGGGAGAGACCCTGTTGGGAAATCTGCGCAAGCTGAGCTCAGGACGCTCGTCCTCTACAACAATCCGCTCGAGCTCCTATCGAGCCGTGGGTCCTGGGAAGGTTTAAAACTCATGAATTTTCGCTGTAAGAAAATTTGCACGTCCCAGGAACAATCCGAGCGTCTCAGAAGAAATTCGCTCGAGCTGGCTTCAATCCGCGCGTCCCAGCACTACTTTGATTTTTCAGAAAACTCTGTTAGACGATCCGCGCGTCCCGAGTTTGATCCGACCGTCCCTAGACTGGTACTTAAACAAAACATGGGACAACACTCCTTCCTCCAAATTCACTTACATCTTTCAAAAACACAAACACATACATTTTTCCTCACTTCAACCCTCAATCCCCTCATTGAAAAACACCAATTTCTCAACAAAATTCACCACAATCAAAACAAAACTTGCTCAAAACAAGATTAAATCACTCCTTCATCAACAAAAGACCATCTAAACATCAATTTCCTCACAAATTGAATCAATATTCTAGGGTTTGGGCAAAATTGATAGAGGAATTGATTGAAGTTTGAAGAAGCAAGGAGCATTCAAGTAATATCTTGGTTTGTTGATACTAATTTCATAAGGAGAATACAAATGGCAAGGACTAAAGGCGGAACCAAGGCACCCAAGACTCCAAATTTGTCAAAGAGGCAACAAGCTCTTCAAGCATCTAAGGCTTTGGTAGTATCTCAAAGTGAGCAAGTCCTAGAAATTGTCGATCCTATTGAGGAAGCTAACACATCTACTCCGGTTGTACAACAATTGCCAAATTTTCCGGAGGTAACTTTCTTAACTGATAAACATAGGATTGTCTTTCTATCCCTTGCCAAAAAGAAAGTTGTAGCTACCGAGTCCATTTGCCATGATACATTGCGACAGTTGGGTGTCCTTGAACAAACTAGAGCATTTTTCGAGTCCATGGGGTTGACAACCCTCTTTGATATGGATGAATTGACTTACCCCTCATTGACCATGGAGTTCATAAGATCATTGAGGGCATATAAGATAGAGACTCGAAATTATATTGAGTTCCGACTTGAGAACAAGAGTAGAACAATGTTTAAGGATGAGTTTGGAAATGTGTTTGGTCTTGTGCAACATGATTGATATGAGAAGAAGCCTTTGAAATATGATACCGCACCCCTTTGGAAGGCTATCACCGGTCGAAAATTTGAGTCCTTCCGGGAGTGTCATGCTTTGTATGTCCACCATCCGGGCATAAGAATTTGGCACAAGTGTGTGGCCAATACTTTGATTGCTAGTAAAGGCACCAACCACTTCACCGAATTTGATTTTGTCTACCTTGAGTCCTTCTTTAATGTCAATGGAATGTCCACCAAAAAGTACAACATTCTTCAACTATTTATTGACCGGTGGCTAGAGATTGATAATGGGAAAGATGGAGCGGCCTTCATTGTAAACGGGGGCTTGGTAACGAGGTTAGCTAAATACTTTAACCCGGAATTCAACAAAGATAACACCTACAAACCGGTTAAGGGAAGCTACCTTCTTGATATGAGCACTTTGATCAACAAATTTCATTGGGTCAAGAATGACAATCTTGACAAAAAATTATGAGTGGCTCATCAAGGAAGCCAAGTCCATTTTCTTGCCCGCCAATATTTGCCGTATCTCTGCCCATAGACCAAACTACCTAATGGCCGTCTCCAAAGAAGCCCAGGAGATTATCAAGCAACAAAGGGATCCAATTGCCAAGCCCTCCTCCTCCTCCATTGTGACTCCTCCCTATCCTATTGCCTACCAAGAATTCAAACAAAGTGACTCTAGTGTTGTGGTAGGCAATAACTACTTAACCCAATTAATGCAACAAATGCATAGAGAAGCTTATGAAGACCAGGTGAATGCCTATCGAGCCAATATCCGCCCCTTCTACATCTAGCTAGGCAAGGACTTCTTGATCCTTCATGTCCTTTGCCTAGTTAGGCGGATAAGGAAGAGTTTTTCTCTTCTACTTCTCAAGATGCCGAAAGGGATAGTCGGGTGGCTAATGGAAAGGAGGTTGTTGTTGTTGAAGACGGGGAAGGTATTGGTTCATGCCAAGAAGAAGAAGAGTAAGGTTCAAGTTCCAATGATGAAGAAGATAGTGAATCCTCCGGTTCAATGGAGGTTGATGGTGATGATAATTCCGATGATGATGATGATGGTAATGATGCCAGTAATGAGGATGTCGCAATGAGCAATAATTGAGGGTTGACAAGGCTTATTGGAGGATACCACAAGTGTATGGTTGATTACATGACTTCAACCTATTCCATTGTGAGTTTCCTACACCTCCTTTAGCTTTGTCTCTATATCATGTTTTTAATCTTTATCTTGAGTATTTGTTTTGAGTCCTAGCAACATTTAAAGGACTCCCACCTCGGTTCCATTTAGGTGTAATATTTTGTTCCCATTAGCAAAATCCGAAATGACAATTAGGATTCATGCATTGCATCCTTTCCTTGTGCAAAAACTCCCCATATTTTTACATTAGAAATAGTGTATTACTCGGTTTGGGGAAGTTCACTCACAAGGAATGCGAGTTAATTCAAATTCGCTCTCCGAACAATCGAAAGCATGCATCATATAGGATATATTAGATTGCATTCACTTGTTTTATATGTCATATAGTTTGCCTATTAGTTCAGAAATCATGCATATTCATATAGATTGCATTGCATAATTTCCTATCGTATTGGCCATTGAGGACAATACCCATACTAGTCTGAGGATGGGGAATTCTAACTTAACCTTCCATTCAAAAATTATAAAAAATGATAAAAATTGAAAAAATCTTGAAAAATTCATAAAAATTGCAAAATTTCTCAAAAACCCAAAAACATGTTCATTCCTTTGTAGTGTAGAATTGTATATTGTGTATATACTTGTGTTTGTTTATTACTCTTATCACATTGGATCGACTACGCCACATCCGAGGCATGAGGAATATGAAGACCGCATGGTATGATCTTTTCAAATCTCCTTTTTCCTCTCTATGTTAATGACTATGTGGCTTTATTTTGGTTGATGCGATACAAACCAATGTGATTCTAGGAGTTGCATTTAGTTTATATGGCATACTAGTTGATAGAAGCATTTGTACTAGGTTGTATATATGTTACTTGCATCATGGCATGTAGTTGCATTTTAGGAAAATTTTTGTGAAAACATCTATTTGGGAAACTTGATAAGTGCATATAAGGCCCTTGTAGATACTTTTTCTTCTTGAAACTTTGCTCATTAGAATACCTCTAAAACACCATAGGATGTGTCATGCTAGTATCCTTTGACCCATGGACTAAGGCCTAGTCAAGAGTACCTTGTGATGTTATGACTTCTTGGCTACCGTTTATTCCAAGGTGACCCTTGGAACCATGCAACCATCTTTTACTTCTATCATATTTTGTCAACAAAAAGGAAATGGGCATAAAAATCTCAATTTGAATTCAAACATCAAAATGAAAAAAAAAAAGAAGTTTGCACAAATTTACATCAAAGAAAAAAGTAGTACAAAAATAAGAACTCCTATGCTCAAATAAAAGCACCCTCGTTACAAATTAGGGTGACTTCGAAAATGTTCAAAAATGCAAAATTGAAAATTTGCCAAGTATCAAAATGCCAAACATCAAAGAAATGGCAAAGAAAATTGTTCTCAAAAAAGTCAAATGCCACAAGAAATTGGGAGGAATAACAAAACCAAAAGCAAACTCCCACTATGAAACTCAAAAGCATATTCATCCCTTTTTCCATTGATTCCACTTTTGTGCATGGTACAGAGGAGACGGCCCTTCTTCTTGTCTAGACAAGAAGGGGAATTCCGCGATCCTACAGTGTTCCTAACATCGTAGGGAATCTACTCTTGACAAAAGCATTTAGCAATTGAGGACAAAGGTACCCTAGCTTGACACAACTTGGAGGTGATTTGTTGGTTTCCTCCTAGGCTTAGTAATTTGAAAAAACCATATCTATAATGGAGTGTATACCCTTAGATTGCTTCCCCCTTAGATAATTTCCACCGCTTAGATGAGGAAAGTGGCTATTCTTTTGTAGATGCATCCATTACCTTCTTTTGTGTGCTTAATGATTGGATGTATTGCCATTTTGGCAAGCCCCACCTTGCCTTGTAAGAAGGCATCTTACCTCATGGGTGTCTTGTTGTGAGTTGAAGGGGTGGAGTGAGACCCGCTAATTGTCTCATATCGGCTATGTTAGTAGGTTAGTTTAAATAAAGGTCATAGTTTTAGTCACCTCTTTACTCAGGACGAGCAAAGGTTTGATTTGGGGATGTTTGATGTGACTCATATTTTAGCACATTTAGTCGCCGAATTAGCCTCCTTCCTATGCCTTCTAGCACCTATTGGGGTCATTTCTTATCTTTAGTTTCCCATTTTGCATATTCTTTGAGGTTTTGTGTCCTTAGTAGAAGAGGATTGCTAGCCTTGCATTTATGGAGCTAAATGGATTGCATCTAATGACCAAGCATCGAAGAGGAGACCGACACTAGAAGCAAAAGCAAATAAATGAAGTGAAATGGGCAATGATGAAAGATCCTCACATCCCTAAGACAGTCCTCACGGATTGTTAGGGAGCCAAGAACAAGAGAATAACTCTGTCCAACGATCCGAGCATCCTGAGCTCAGGACGAGCAGATCAGAGCAACGATCCGAGCGTCCCAGAGCAGGATCCAAGCGTGCTAGAGCACGATCTGAGGGTCCCTACTACTAGCCCGAGCGGATCCCCTCACAGGACAAGGCGTTATCACCTCAATCCGCGCGTGTCCCTGGGGAGTAGCTACACCAATCCGCGCATGTCCCTCGCGAGTTGCAAATCATCAAGCTTCTCTTAGGGTCTTAATCATCATCTAAGCCCTTAGTAACCCTAATCCTTGTACTTAATTTTAGTATAAATACCCTATTGTACTAGCTTAGAATCATCTTATCATACTCAATTACTTAATTGAGTCTTAATCGAAGTAATACACATTTCAATATTAATCACATCTTAATCTTTCTTTAATTCTCTCAATTGTTCTTAGTTTAGTTGGGTAATTAGAAGATTATTTGGGTTTATTGAAGGATTGACAACCTTCCATCAATGATCAAGTTTACTTCTATTATTCTTTCTTTTATTATTTGGATTATCTCAAGTAGGTATAATCTCTTTTTACCCTTGTTTAATTATTGTTAATCACATCATTTATTCGTCATGTTTTACTTTGTTAGTATGATTGACAACCTTATTAGCATGCTAAACTTGATCATGAGTGAGTAGTCCTTTAGTTAGGCCTAATGGGGAATTAGGGGAAGTAATCATGGGAATTAATCTATGCTTAATCTAATATGTTTTCATAATTAATTGCTTGCTTGCTGTGATTTAAACCTATGCACATGTTATGTTTGATGAAATGATAGACTATGAAACCTTGCATTTTTTGACCATCCCTTATCTTTTGAATGAGGCTTGTAAGACATAAACCAAGAGTCTCATTAGACCATGCATAGAGTTGAATAGAAAGAGACTAAGTCGACTTGTAGGTGTTGTAATATTTTGATCGACTCGGCTCCGGGACCTAAATCTTCCTAGGGATTGTAAGATATACACTAACTCGATCCCATCACAACAATAAGTGCTTGCTTCTAATTGAGAACATGTTTGTATGATCTATTTCCATGAATCCCCTATGAACCCATGACACCCTAGTGCCTTTAATCAATTGTTTACAAACCCCTTTAATTGCTTTACTTTATTATCATTAATTTACATTCATCTTGTTGATTAGTTTAGACCACACTTCATCTCAACCCAATTTGTGACACCCTAAGACATATATTACTTGCAATTGAAACTTAAATCAATACCCATCCCTTAGGATCCGACCTTTACGTACCTCGTTACTAAGAGTAGTTTGTGAAGTTATAAATATTGTTTTCGTTGGTAGCTTTGACGACGAGTTTTAATACCACACCATATTCACACGATTCATAATAAGAATCATAAGCAGGTTTGACTACAACAACTTTTGTAGCTGGCTTATATTGTATGTCCTGCGGTTTTGTTGTTGGGGAAGACATAGTCCTTTCGGTGACTTTGTGCGCTGACGTAGTAGTAATTGCTTTAGCTGCCGCCAAGGCTTTGCTTAACTTCTTCAAATGTAAAGATTAAAGTACTTAAGATATATTAATATTCGTACCCTAATATATTTAAAGAACAAGTAATAATTAACGTCTGCGTATTCGTACTCGGGGATGACAACATTGATGAGGTTGTTAGGCCATTACATATAAAAGCTTAGGGCTTCTTTCAAATAAGTGACCTCCTCATTAGGAAATGGTATTTTTACTTCCCCATACTTGTCTTTATATAATTGGGATACTTCCATTTCCTGCAATTGTCACGAAGGGGTATACCACGAACCTTAACTTGTTGAAGTCGGTCATAAGCGAACATGTATACCCTGGCAACAACAACTTTCTGTTTCCCTGTAAATAGAACAGACGACAATCCACCTTGCAATCGCTCTTCACGACAGCTTTAATAAATTAGTACACATACATTCACTACCTTTAATAAATTTCATAGGTAAAAAACGTGTACTGAGATGAATAATTATAAACTAGCAGTTATTACCTTTTTCGATGTTGAGAATAACGTTTGATCATCAACTACATCAATCTCATCCTGTGTCACGGCCTTCCTAGCTTCCTCTTCCTCTTCAACTGCCTAATATCGATCCTCGACTCCCACCTCAGTCTCCTTTGTCATTTCCTTTTCCCTTGCCATGTCCTTCATGGCTTCCTTCTGTACATTAAAACTTGTCCATATAACAAGTACTGATTTTCCAAATCATATAACACATTGTATATAAGACATATATATTATTACCTCTTTTTCCTCCTCCCCCTCCTTCTTCTTCTTCTCCTCCTCCTCCTCCTCATCCTCTACTTCCTTTATGACTTTTTGAACCATATCCAACTCTTTTTCTGATGGCTTTTCCCCAGTTTCCAACATTCTCACCATCAACCTGGCTATTTTCTGTAGTTGTGTAGTAGAAATTAATGTCAGCATATATAGTTATAAATTACGTTGGTTCAAATACAGTATTTATAGATTATCTTCATTCGAATCATCACCACCTCGAGTAGTTTTCCCAAAATACTTAGTGATACAAACATGCATCGATACCCCTCTCACACGACATGGATGCTCTGCTTTGCCGATTGCCCTAGCACGAATGTCATCACGTCCTTGAGGCTTCCATTTTCCTTCATGTACCTCCTTCTCACAGATCCTCTAGATATAGAAAAAACCATTAAGAAAATAAATTTTATTTAAACTCACAACTATTTAACTCTGACCACCAGTTTGCCGTAAGAGTGACATATTAAGTCAAACTTACAATTTTCTCTTTGATGGCCTTATCATATTCAGTTTCCGTCTTTCCGTTCTCAGGAGTGTGACCTTCCACCCAAGCGTCGTGTCGACTGAATTTTCTAAGCTTTGCCTACAATTCATTCATCACATTGATATCATCTCAAAATATGTATGATTACTATGAACATATATAACATCCGACTAAAACACCTAATAGTCTAATACTATAAGAATTATGTACTTACAAGTTTCGTAATATTCAATCTATAACCACCTTGGGAGCCGTAAAAGACGGTCTTTTTCTTTGAAATGTTTGCCTTGTTCCTCTCCCTCATAGCCTTCATCAAATAAATTGTATCAAGAAACGTAAGCATGACCAAACACTAAACTAAGTATAATTCTTTACTTATTATTATTAAGTTACCTTAAATTTGTCAGACTGCCTATAAGCGATATAGCTATCCCAATGGTCTTGACTGACATACGGATACTTCTTTGTTGGTGGTTTCTTGTTCATCTCCCTGGTTTCCTTGTTGAAAAAGTGGTTCTCAGCAATCTTTAACTTCCAAGAACTGGCTTTCCCTGTCTTTTTCTAGGTACTTATCATACTTTTCAAGGACAACGTAAGCTAACTGCATATATGTTGAGCATAATTGGTACAAGTGTTTCGGCTAATACACATATCAAGTAGTAACTTAATTTCAGCTAAAGCATTTATTATTGTATATACATACCTTTATTCTGTTTATTAGCATGGTGTTCCGTATTTTACTCAATTCACTGATACGCAGCGTACCGAGAGGCACAAATTGTCTTACACAACAACCAATCCAACTCACAAACTACCTGGCATTCTCACCATATGGCAGCCCCGTATCTTTATCCCATTGTAAAGGATTAGGTATCTTTTGTAACACCCTCATACTCCAAGTGCCTTACCAGGACCACTCAGGTATAAGGATGCCACCATCTCGGTTACCCGAGGCATGATATTCATAAGACAATAACGAAACAACTTTAAAAGTAAATAAAGTTTAAAGTGATTACATAGCAATACCAAACTGATAAAAAGAAATACAAGATCCTCGACGGTCTCATGCTAAAACTATCAAAGCTATAAAACATCGTCTGACACAGCTGAAGACTTCTAACTGCCACGTGATGACTCATCCCAGCTATCCCATACGCATCACATCATATCTGCTCAATAACTGCTCCCCACCCCCAAATGGATCACCACGGTTTTTAAAAAATTTAAACAGGGTCAGTACTAATCACACAACTCAATATATATCAACAATAAGATAAACAGACAGCTTAACCGTCACACACACAACCACACCAATTCCAACAATCTCAATCACCGATCGTCCTTTGGACCCGGACCAGCCCCGATGGGGACCGCAGCCGCACCCACCAAATCCCCGCTCCTCATAATGAGCGATAACCCTGTCCATTAATGTGCACATCCCTTCTGTGGCGGGTTCCACAGAAGGCGAAACTAGGGCGTGAAGCCACTCCCGCAAGTGACCTCACTCAGCCGAGGACACGCCTCGAGAACCATAGACAACAATCACAATCACAATCACAATCACAATCACAACCGTCACAATACAATTACTATATCAAACAATCAATCTCAACACATCAACAATCATCCCATTATGGGACTAATACTGAGTAGGAAATCCTACCTGGAACAGCAACACAATCAGACGGTCTCAACAGCTGTATCACAAATCCTTTTCTACGAATCCTCCTCCTAACATATAATCACATAATTACTAACAATCACAAAACTAACACAAAACCCCCAATTCCAAAATTAGGGTTTAACGAAACTTGACGAAATACTATAAAATTGGTATGTAGATCTTACCCTCGATGCAAGGATCACAAAGGTATAAAGAACGATGGAATCCGACCTCTCAACCTCCGGGATTTGTCAACAACACGGATGAATGCGAAGAACGTAACTTGAATCTCCCTTTTAATGTTATTAGGTTTGTAAAAGTGTATTATGAAAGTGATGGAAAGATTTATATATTAATCCGTGTTATTAACAATACCCGTCGAATTATCACTCGCTAACCGAGCTACTCGATCGAGTAGCTAAGGTACTCGATCGAGTGCCCCCTTACTCGATCGAGTATCCTAGTTACTCGATCGAGTACCCAACAGGTCAGAAACTATTTTAAAACGCAACTCACCCTTACTCGACAGAGTAAGGCCTACTTGATAGAGTACCCAAAGACTCATGAATACGGAGTATTACATCTTTGAATTTATTTCTTCTAGGGAAACTCTGTGGCGCATTCGACCCGCAGTGTGTTGTATATTATTCTTATCACCTGAGTCGTCGCCTGAGGCATTTCCATCGTTTCTTTTCTGCTTTTCGACCATATCTAAAGTAGAAATTAATAAACAAATAATAACAATGCATACTTATACTAACAAACAAATCTCTAGAGAGGAGGGTTTATTACTTCTTTAAAAAGGAGAATTCGGATTGATCTGGCGGCGGCAATGGCGAGGATGATGATGACTGCGACGGCGATGAGGTAGGCTGGTGGTTGAGGGGAAGCTCGGTGTTGGAGGATATTATATTGGGGAGGGGAAGCTCAGAGTATATATGTGTGATACAACACTTGCAAGACCTTATTTATTGCAAAGTAATAAACACGGTATAAGAAAAACCGTTATATTTTGTTTCCAAACAGACAAGGGTTTTGTTTGAAACCGTAATTGATTAGTATTATCTACAATGGGTTAGAAATAACCGTTGTCTTAAATATTTTCATTTTCTTTGATTTTCCCGCCAAGAAATAAAGCATCATTTTTTTATACATAACAACGGCCTGAACCGTTATAACTGTATACGTCCTGAACAATAGTTTAGGTATAACCTTTTTATTTTATATTTCATTTTGTTTGATTTTACCACCAAAAAATAAAGCATCATTTGGTATATGCCACCTAACTACAATATGTTTCTCAGAAAATCTTGCTTATTTCCATTAATTTAAAGGATTACAAGTTTATATATAAAGAGTACAAACTACCACCATACATAATAAACTAGGTAAATAACAATTAAAAAAAAATTTGATAATTAACTTAAGCCATGCCTCATTATTTTTGAATTTTACGATATCCATAGTTAACTTCAACTACAACGAAAACGCGGGAAACTGACGGACAAAATCCGTCAGTAAAGGGCAAAATCCGTCAGTTCCCATATCATCATTAAATAAGTCAGGTAACTTAGATTTTAACTGGTCATCGGAATTTACACCAACATCTAAGTCTTTTGCTTTTGTGTCAATGTGATCTTCGAATAAAATGAACAGAAATTTGAAATTTCCTCTAACAAAAAAGCGTTGCATATTGAACCCTTCACCCGAGCTTTGTTGCCAATCTTTTTTTTTTTTTTAAATGATTAAGAAATCTCTCATATGTATACATCCATCGATATTGAACAGGTCCTCTAACTATCGCTTCATAAGGTAGGTGAAGAGGAAAATGCTCCATGGAACTGAAGAAAGACGGGGGAAATATCTTCTCTAACTTGCATATTATCTCCGGAATGTTTTGACTCCAGATGTTCCATAGAATCAACTCTAATGGTAGAAGTACACATGTCTCTATAAAATTGGCTTATCTCAGTTATTGCATTCCAAGAACCTGTCGGGAGCAACTCTTTCGAGGTAACAGGGAGTAGTTGTTCCATAAAGACATGACAATCATGACTTTTCATGGAATGCAACACCACCTTTTTATGGTCAACACATCGACTCAAATTTGAAGCATAACCATACGGGAATTTTAAATTAGCAACCCAGTCACATAGAGCCTTTTTCTCCACGGTTGACAAAACTAACCTAGATGATATGGGCCGTTTATAGCAAAGTTCATTAAAGTCGTGTTTACCCTTAGGACCAAATTTAGTTTTACCTGGTACATCCATCATGGCGTTGATAAGTTGTTCAAAAAAAAACTCAATGTGCATAATGTCTAAGTTGTGTCGAATCAACAACGTTTTCCAGTAGGGAAGTTCCCAGAATATGCTTTGTTTCCACCAACCTTGATTCTTATCTTTCAATGTTTTCAATTCTCGATCAGAAGCATCAACTATTTTTGGCAAGTCCTTTACGGAATATCACACTTCATCACCCGTTAATTTCGATGCGGCTATAAGATTCTCAGTTTTTCTGTTTTTTTAGAAAATGCTTACAATTGTTGCGGAAAGGATGGTCAGGTCTTAAGAACTCACGGTGACAATCAAACCAACAAAGCTTTTTGCTATTTCTAAGCCAAAAAGATCTATAGTCATTTTATGGACAATAAGGACAAGGACGATACCCACTTGTGGATCAACCAGAAAGCATGCCATATGCCGGCAAATCGTTGATCGTCCACATTAATGCAGCCTTTAACTGAAAATTTTGTTTCTTAGAGACATCGAAGGTGTACACGCCGGTTTCCCAAAGATGTTTTAAATCTTTGACCAACGGTTGCAGGTAGACATCTAAATTTGACTTAGGGTTCTTAGGACCGGGAACGAGCACAGATAAGAACAGAAATTATCTCTTCATTTATAACCAAGGAGGTAAGTTGTACGGAGTCACAATCACGGGCCAACCGGAGTATTTCGTCCCAAACTGCCCAAAAGGTTGAAATCCATTCGTACACAAACCTAGCCGAACATTCCGGGGTTCACTTGTAAAATATGGATGCTCTCTATCGAAATGTTTCCACGCTTCTCCATCACTTGGATGTGCCATTGTCCCCCTTTCTCTTAATCGGGAGTTTTTGTAGTGCCAACTCATCTCACCTGCTATGTGCTTGGTTACATATAGTCGTTATAACCTTGGCACAAGCGGGAAATAAGTTACTGGTTTACAAGGAATTCGCCTCCCACTTGAATTCTTTTTACCTTTATACCCAGATGCACGACACTTTTCATATTCTTCATGATTAGAATTTTCCTCCCAGAAAAGCATGCATCCATTCAGACATGCATCAATCTTCTCATGGGGTAGTTAGAGTCCCTTGAGAACTTTTTTAATCTCATTAATATTGCGCACCATGCATTTGATTTTCCTTTGGAATTAGGTCACCAACGAACGA
The DNA here is from genome assembly GCF_048544455.1 of Silene latifolia. NCBI lineage: Eukaryota > Viridiplantae > Streptophyta > Magnoliopsida > Caryophyllales > Caryophyllaceae > Silene > Silene latifolia. The sequence continues at coordinate 135,727,158 of NC_133536.1, forward strand.
CACAAAACCATTAGCGCATCTAAGAGATATGTTGTTCTCACATTTGAGTGATAACAACCTAGCAGCCGCTTGCAACAAACTCATATCACTTCCCTCATACACTGGTTGTTCGGCTTGCTCTAACATTTTAAAGAACGAAGAAACTTCGGGGTTTGGGGTTTTATAACGTACTTCTTCATCGTTAAGGTCATCAGGATTGAGTCGATCCTCAAAAATTTGGTCAACAGTATCACGCAATGCATTTTCCACGAACTCACGGTAAGGATTCTCACTAGCATTTGTACTTGCTTTACTAGGTAGTTTCTCACCGTGATATGTCCATACATAGTAATTATCGGCGAAACCATTCGACCAAATATGAATTTGAACATCTCTTTTCCTTTTAAATCCTATGTTTTTTCATTTCTTACACGGACACCTCATTTCACCTAAATTCTTATACTCACTACTTTCTTCCGCGAATTTAATAAACTCTTTCACGCCCTCTGCAAATGCTTTCTTGGGTTTCTTTTTTTCGTCTAATCTTTCATACATCCACTGTCATTCTAATCTTTCCATGTTATTATGTATCTACATACATTTATATATGTCATTAAAAAAGACAATAACTTAACAACAATCACAATCAAGAATAATACACAATAATTTAACATTTTAACCAATATAATTATAGTTACAATTGTCTACAAATAATCTGTATTTCTTTGAATTGGGTCGTTATCACTCCAACCTAAACCCATCAATGTACGTTTCAAGTCACTAGCAAACATGTACTTGCGATTTATTAATGAGGAAAAAAATTCGGCAGCAATTCCCATCCGTTCTCCAAATACACAATGTAGAATAAATAATTACTCCACATATGCATTCAGAGAACATTAAAGGATTTGTCACCAAACTCTTTCCTCATTAACAAATCACAAGTACATGTTTACTACCTAAGTGACTTAAAACGTACAAAGACATTCCCAAAACGGGGACTATTTAAAAATTACTCCTAGTGAGTAATTTTTGAACGGGTACTTGGTCAATATGAACAATAATTTTAACAATATTAAAAACAAAATATACCACAATGACTACTTTTTCAATTAACAAAAACTAACATGACTAGTTTTTCATTTTACATATCTAGTCTAATTAACATTAAGTCTAATTATCATTTTAAAAACATTACCATTTCACAAAATTTAACAATAATCTAATTAACAAAAATTCCAATTTTTAAAAATATTATTAACAATAATTCTAATTTTTAACAATAAAATTACATAACTATCCTAAGTCAACATGCATACATTAAAATTTAACAACATACATTTAAACAAAATTGGCTTCTATCCTAAGTTAACATGCATCAACATCAACAATAATTCAACAATTAAAACAATAACTAATATCCTAAATTAATTAAGCTAATTAAACAAAAAAATTAAAAGGAGATTAAAAAATACCTAATTAACTTCACAAAGAAAAAAATGAAAAGGAAGAATGAGAAAAAAGAAGGAGGATGGTAGGGGGCGGCGGCGACTGTTGAAAAAAAATTAAAAACAAGAAAAGGAAAAGGAAAAAGACAAAGACAAAGGAGAGAGGAAGAAAAGAAAAAGATAATTACCTAATAGTGACGGCGACGGCGTGGTGGTGGTTGTGGTAGTGGTGGTGGCGCCGGAAGTGGAGTAGGGTGGTGGTGGTGTCAGATTTTTAGAGAGTTAGGGTTAGGGCGATTTTAATTGATTTGGGGGAAAAGTTGGTAAAGTGTCGAGGGGATTGTTGCGGGTTTCAGATAAAAGATACCTCTGACGGAAATTCCGTCAGTTATTTAGAATTTTTGACGGAAATTCAGACAGTATTTTTAAATTACTGACGGATATTCCGTCACAGGCCCACTAACTCAGAAAATATTGCACCCAACAGTACACGTCACAATAATTGACCCTCTGACGGAAATCGTCAGTAATGCAAAAATACTGACGGAATTTCCGTCAGAGGCTCAATTATTGTGACAGCTGGGGTGCACACTGGATTTAAAGTAGCTAATACATTTGACGGAAATACCGTCAGTATTTTGCTTTTACTGACGGAAATTCCGTCAGACGTCCCAACTATTTAACACCTGGTGTGCACTGCTGTGTGTGAGAATCATCTGACGGACAGTCCGTCAGTAATAGCAAAATACTGACGGAATTTCCGTCAGTTGTTTTTTAGTGCCATTGACTTAGTCAACGCGCCAATTATAGCTGACGGGATCTCCGTTAGGAACTTGTATTGACGGAAATTCTGTCAGAAAGCCGTTAGTTTCCCGTGTTTTTCGACCGCTTGTTTTTTCCGTCAGTGTGCCCGTCACTATGCCGCATTTTCGTTGTAGTGTTCTTGCATTCTTCTTTTGCCTTCAATACTTCACTGTCATTTCCTCGCTTTGATTCTTCAAGTTGATGTAGTATACTTCTCACATGAGTAATCTCGATATCCATGATCTTTTTTCTCATTCACTACTTGTTTATAACCTTCCTCTGCCACTCAGTCATTGGTTCATCAACCCACTTGAAGTAATTGCATCCACGCATTTTAGCCTCGGAATTATAGAATTTGCAAGTAAGAAACTTACTTCCCGGATTTTGCAAAGTCCAAGATGTCCGTAATGCTGCCGGAACTGAGCAATTACATGTCCCTGTTGAAATAGAGGAAAAAGAAGAGCTACCACTTGACATAATTTAAGTAATAAGAGAGAGAGAGAGAGAGAGAGAGAGAGAGAGAGAGAAGGTTATTTACAACCTATTCAGCAATTGCATAATCTAACACGGTTCTTATAAGAACCGTTGTAATTATCTTATTAATATCTTCCAATTTCCATTTATTTTTAAAGGTGTTTATATTCTAACACGGTTCTTATGCACTACCGTTGTCATTATATTATATGTTATTGTTTCATTCATTTGTCTGTTCGCAAGTTATTTAAAATCTATGTTAATAAGCATTTGCAAGTAATAAAGAGTAGAACTATATATTAAAACGAGCATATCATACAATGGCAAAAAAAAAACAGTACAATAAAGGGAAAAAAAGGATACAAAAAAATAAAAAATAAAAAACCATAAAAACAAACAGCTAACTAAGTAAATTAATTAAACAGTTTAACAGGAGTTTGACTAGGAGGTGGGTACTAACGATAAACTTGATTATAAATCAAGCTTACTACATCGGCATCAAGACGGTGATCAAAATGAGGTACTTCTTCGTCTTCCCATGATTTAGGTACATTAATAAACCTGTACGAAATAAACCTTCTCATCAGATGAGCGTTCTCAGCGGTGGTAACCCATAAGTAAGGCCTAGCGTGTACATAACAATCCTTAGGGTCGTCGGCATAAAAGTCATTTTTGCCCCTTAGATGGTCACGTGATGCATACCTTGCAGCGAGTTGTTTTACTTGGCAAAAGTTGTCAAGACCATCCCCTCGAAACTCGATCAGAGCATATCCAAGAAACCCACGACCAGAAATCCAAGCCGGGTGGATTGCCTTAACATTTGAAAACCCATTCTCAATAAGGATGTCCCTCAATGGGGTAAGAGACATAGAAGCTAGCTTCCCAGCAGCATCGCGTATAACTGGGAGATTGTGAATTATGCACCTAATCGGGATGATATAGCGGGTTACCGATTGTTGAGGAGGTGCGACTGCGGATGATGAAGACGGCGACATTTTAATTATAATATATATGTATATGTATATTATTTAAAAAGTGAAGTAGAAAGGTTAGTAATAATAAAGTGATTCTTATTGTTACTGCAAATGTGATGATGTTATTTATAATATAATAAAGCTATAATTAATTAGATTAATTTCATCCATACGTTACATTCAAACTTCTATTAATTGTGCATGTATGAATGAGGTGAATAATGGTCAAACAACCAATAATAATAGGGCATTCATTGGTAAAACCACAAACTTTTCAGTTTTTACAGTAGATCTGTATTTACAACGGTTATAAGAAAAACCGTTGTTAATTGGTGTAATATGACAACGGATTTAAAATAACTGTTGTTGATATATGAAATATGATAACGGCTTAACAAAGAACCATTATCATTTTATGTTATACATACAGTCAAACAATCAGTACTGCAACTTTGAATCAGAAAAAGTAAAAATTACAGGGCATGCATTAGTCAAATCACAAACACTAGAAAATCACAAATAATTAAACAATTTTTTTTAAAGCGGGTTCTGTCCAACCTTTGTTGATATATGTAATATGATAACGGCTTAACAAAGAACCGTTATCATTTTGTGCTATACATATGGTCAAACAATCAATACTGCAACTTTGAATCATAAAACGTAAAAATTACAAGGCATGCATTAGTCAAATCACAAAAATTACAGGGCATGCAACCGTTTTTGTTTTTAGTCATTGGACAACGGTTTTTTGATAACCGTTTTGTTTTTACTAATTGGACAACGATTTTTTGATAACCGTTGTATTCTTACTCATTGGGCAACGGTTTTTTGGATAGTCGTTGTAAGCTTATATGTTTAACACGGTAGAGTTGACCGATTCTTATTTCACTTGTACTGTTTCCACTTTCCAATTCTTAACTTGTTAAATTTCCAATTCTTATATTATTATACCAGTTGTTTTGCAAGTCGCTTCCTCAACATCGTGATTAGACCATAAAACCTTAAGCAACACTGCTTCCCCAGACCTTGTTTTGCAAACCTTGCGATCAAGAATTTGTTTTAACACCTCTAGATAAGACAAGGATTCATCCAACTCGATGGTCTCCGCCTCTAAAACATGGGAAGGATCACTCACATACTTCCGTAACTAAGACACATGGAACACATTATTTACACGATTTAAAGCTGGTGGCAAAGCTTTTGGCTTAACTTTCCTTTCTTACCGAACCGCATAAATCCACGCATAGGTGACAATTTCAAAAGAACTGTATCCCCAACTTGAAACTCGATGTCACGACGATGTAAGTCCGCATAACTCTTTTGTCGATCCAGGGCTAATTTTATCTTTTGCCTAATCACCTTCACTTGTTCTATCATCTCATGTACCATCTGTGGTCCTAAAACCACTGCTTCATCACTAACATCTCAGTAAATCGGACTCCTAAACCTCCTCCCATACAAAGCCTCAAATTGAGCTATCCCAATTATCGTATGGTAGCTATTTTTGTAAGAAAACTCGATCAAATCAAACCTATCTTCTGAAGAGAAGCAAGCCACGGTTTTGACCCCGTCACGCAAAACGAGGTCAAACCAAAAATCCGTCTAAGAACTCATGTCGAATAACGTTACTACTCAATTCTATCGAGATTATGGAGTATTTTAATCTAGGAAACCTTGCCTAATAGAGCCACTAATAATGAAACAAAATGCAACAAAACCGAGTGATAGAGACATCTACACGGTTTGAGAGGCTTAACAAGGGTCACTTTCAACCTTTCCTCTTTTGAATAAGCGAGTTCTAAAACACCTTTGGAAGGCTACCAAGAGCATGTGCCGGTTTTGTGAGCTTCTAAGAGGTCCATTGTAATCATAAATAAGTCAATAGAACATGACAAAGGAAGGTTGTATTTTTATGCTTTTACTTTATGTCATTTTCATGTGTAAGATTCTGTAAGTCATGTAAGGCCTAGAGGGCCGTTTTCTTTGTTGTTTTTTCAGCTCAATTGTGAGCCTTAGATCTTAGTTAACTTTTGAGGGTCAAGATTGAATGGCTTGTAGTATAAAAGCCAAGGTTGGGACATGGAAAATTCAGATTTTGAATGATTAAAAAGCCCAAGATTGAAATCAAGTTTTCATCTAACCATATTCATTGCTTAGTGCTTGAATAGCCTCTCTTTGCTTAGTGCTTGAGATTTGGAAGAGTCCTTTACTTAGTATTGGGATTAGTCATAGCTTTAACCTATTGTTGTGTGTTCGGGTTCAAACATATCTTGCTCAATTTACGTCCATCAAAGGTATTTGTTGAATGTAAAACCGGACTCAACTATCTTGTTTTTCTTTTAAGGTTCTCTGAATTGAACAGTCCTCTCGACCATTTAATTCCTCCTTGTCCGTCCAAAATTTCAGCCTTTTACTCACAATCAGACAGCCCGCTGTACTGTTCAGTTTCGTGTCCTTGACCAAAATTTTGAGTCCTAGAGATTTTACTTCAATTGGTTATCAGAGCTTTGGTTAGTTTAACACAATCCCATTGTTATGTTAGTCTTGAGTCAAGCCTTTGTGAGTTCTATAAATTTCCTAACCACATCAAAAAATCACAAAACAACCATGAGTGAAACTAGTGAGGAGAGAATACTTGATCTTGAAAAAAAAGTAGACCGATTAACATCAAATGTGGATCTAATCTTGGAGTCCATAACCACCATGATGGCCAATGTTCCAACACCACCAAGGAACCGGGGAAGACCACCACCTCACCGTGGTAGAGGGCATGGCCGAGGGCTTGGGGCAAGGGACCAAGAGGCCGACCATGAAGAGTAGGACTTGCACTCGGATGAAGAGGGTTCCTATATAGAAGCCGAGCATGAAGAGCATCCTAAAGATCTAAAGGTAGACATTCCGGACTTCCATGGTAATTTAAATCCCGATGACTTACTAGATTGGTTTAGGTCAATTGAAAGAGTCTTTGAATTTAAATCATACTTGGATGATAAGTCTTTCAAGGTTGCCATTTAAAATTCAAAGGTTATGCATCTCTTTGGTATGAAAACATGAAAAACCAAAGGAAGAGGGATGGTAAAGAACCCATAAAGTCTTGGTTAAAGTTGAAAAAGAAGCTTAGTGACAAGTTTATTCCCAAAGAGTATACTCAAGATATGTTCATTAAACTTACTCAACTAAAACAAGATCAACAACCACTTGAGTCTTACATTAGGGATTTTGAACAACTCACTTTGCAATGTGAAATCAATGAGAAACCTGAATAAAAAAATTGCTAGATTTGTTGAAGGTTTAGATGATAAAATTGCTCAAAGGATCCGTTTACAACATGTGTGGTCATTTGATAAGGCCGTCAACTTGGCCATAAGGGTGGAAAGGGCGGGAAAGAGTAAGACCCACACGGCCAAACCTATGGCCAAGACAAGCCACTACCCCAAACCACCCATACCCAAGACCAAAACTAATGACAACCCAACCACACTACCAAAAACACCCTACTTTGACAAAGGAAAAGCACCCGAAACCTCACAAAGAAAAACTATTGGCCTTAAAAAATGTTTCCAATGCCAAGGTTATGGTCACTTTGCCAAAAAATTGTCCAACTCAAAGAGCCCTTAGTAGCTTTGAAGTGGTTCATTGGGGAGAGGATGAGATTCTTGTGTGTGATGTGGGTGGGACCGAAGAAGAAAGTGAGAAAACCAAATTGGTAGCACCGGACTCGGGTCTTAGCTTTGTCATTAGGAGGGTATTGCATACACAACCCCAACCTTTGGAGATGGATCAAAGACAACAACTCTTTAGGTCTAGGTGTACAATTGGAGGAAGGGTGTGCAATCTAATCATTGATGGAGGAAGTTGTACTAATGTAGCATCAAGTACATTGGTTGAGAAACTCTCATTGCCTACCATAAACCACCCTTGTCCATATAAACTAAGATGGCTCAACAAAGGGGCCGAGGTTAGAGTGGATAAACAATGTTTGGTCTCCTTATCAATTGGGAAGAACTATGTTAATGAGGTCCTTTGTGATGTCTTGCCTATGGATGCTTGTCATTTGTTACTTGCGAGACCATGGGAGTTTGATAAGAATTTGGTACATCATGGGAAGGATAACACATATGCCTTCAACTTTGACAAAGGGAAGGTTATTCTAGCACCACTTCCACCATCAACCGTGTTTGAGCCTTCTAAGGGGGCAATGTTGGTCCAAGAAACCGAGGAAATAAAAAAGAAGGGTGAATTGGGAGATACTCATGTTCTCCATGCCGAGTGTATGTCCAAGGAACAAGGTGAACCGTTCACTAATACGGGTCAAGCAATGATCAACAATGGTGTTCACAAGTCCAAGGAAAAACTAGGGGAGTGTTCAATTGCACAAGGGGTGTTCAAGTGGGATGGTACCAAGGAGCGAGTTCAAGAGAAGCTCTTTGACAAAAATGGAACAGAGGGTACCATTGATAAGGTGCAAGGTAATTGTCCCATATTCTCTACTACTATTTCATTTCAGGATCATTGCACGGCTAATATCACGTACCTCATGGGTAATCAAGTTAAGGCAAGTGCCTACTCGAGTAATCAAGGAAATTGGGTTAAGAAATGAAATGGACAAGAGCTTCCACTTCGTGCTCAACTCAAGTGCAAGGAAGGGTCCTTAAGCCCTAAGCAAGGGACGAAATTTAGAATTGTTGACCAAGTTTGGGTCCGTTCATTCAAGCTAGGAGTCCTCACCAAAGGGGATAAGCTCATGTCAAGAGAAAAGGGTCCATTCAAGATCATTGGTCAAGTGCGGTATGATAAATACAAGGTCGATCTATTGTGAACTCATGCCACCTTCAATGTTGGGGATTTAAGTCCTTGTGATGAAGAGCTTGATGATGACAATGGCAAGGATTTGAGGGAAAATCCTTTTCAAGAAGGGGAGATTGAAGAGAAGCAAGCCACGGTTTTGACCCCGTCACGCAAAACGAGGTCAAACCAAAAATCAATCTAAGAACTCATGTCGAAATACGTTACTACTCAATTCTATGGAGAATTTGGAGTATTTTTGTCTTGGGAACCTTGCCTAATAGAGCCACCAATAATGAAACAAAATGCAACAAAACCGAGTGATAGAGACATCTACACGGTTTGAGAGGCTTAACAAGGGGTCACTTTCAACCTTTCCTCTTTTGAACAAGCAAGTTCTAAAACACCTTTAGAAGGCTACCAAGAGCATGTGCCGATTTTGTGAGCTTCTAAGAGGTCCATTGTAAATATAAATAAGTAAATAAAACATGCCAAAGGAAGGTTGTATTTTTATGCTTTCACTTTATGTCATTTTCATGTGTAAGATTGTGTAAGTCATGTAAGGCCTAGAGGGCCGTTTTCTTTGTTGTTTTTTCAGCTTAATTGTGAGCCTTAGATCTTAGTTACCATTTGAGGGTCAAGATTGTATGGCTTGTAGTATAAAAGCCAAGGTTGGGACATGGTAAATTCAGATTTTGAATGATAAAAAAACCCAAGATTGAAACCAAGTTTTCATCTAACCATATTCATTGCTTAGTGCTTGAATAGCCCTCTTTCCTTAGTGCTTGAGGTTTGTACAAGTCCTTTATTTAGTGTTGGGATTAGTCTTAGTTTTAACCTATTGCTGTGTGTTCGGGTTAAAACATATCTTGCTCAATTTACGTCCACCAAAGGTATTTGTTGAATGCAAAACCAGACTCAAGTAAATTGTTTTTCTTTTAAGGTTCTTTGAATTGAATAGTCCTCTCGTCCGTTTAATTCCTCCTTGTCCGTCCAAAATTTTAGCCTTGTACTCACAATCAGACAATCCGCTATACTGTTCAGTTTCGTGTCCTTCACCAAAATTTCGAGTCCTAGAGATTTTACTTCATCTTCCCAACTACCACCAAACTCCATCACACAAGCCCTCAACATATCTTCCAAAGTCTTGATAGTTCTCTCTGTCTATCCATCTGTTGCAGGATGAAACGCAGTACTTATTTTCAAGGTAGTTCCCATCATCTCTTGCAACTCTTGCCAAATCGAGAAATGAACCCCGCATCTCGATCTGACACAATGTCTTTTGGCACCCCATGTAACCTCACCACATGCTTCCTGTAGCCATTAGCCAGCTGCGCCTTACTCCATGTATCTTTCATTGGAATAAAGTGAGCTGACTTAGTCAAACGGTCAATGATCACCTATATCATGTTATTACCTTGCTGGCTCCTCGGTAAACCCACTATAAAATTCATGGAGATAGACTCCCATTTCCACTCAGGTACCTCAAGAGACTGAATCTTACCTTGCGGTCTTCGCTGCTCCCCTTTGACTCTTTGACATGTCAAACACCTAGCCACAAACTCAGCTGTCTCCCGTTTTCTCCCATCCCACCAAAAAGTCTTCGTTAGATCTCTATAAAGCTTGTCACCACCTGGATGCACTGAATACGGTGTGTAATGCGCCTCTATCATGATTACCTTTTTCAACTCATCATCCTTAGGCACACACCAACTCCCATCAATCTGAACACTCCCATCAGAATGAATAGAGAACCGAGACACTGTCCCTTTCTCAACTCCAGCCTTCCGCTCCTGAATCTTAGAATCAAGAGCCTGCTTCCTGCGAATATCATCACAAAGATCCGGCTCCACTGTCAAGTCTCCCCTAGCATCCCCTTTTTGAATCACATGTATCCCCAAGTTACCCACCTCATCTCTCAACCCCATTAAAGACAAAGCTGTGCATAAGGAATACACATTCTTCCTGCTTAACGCATCAGCAACCACGTTTGCCTTCCCTTCATGGTATATGATATCCATGTCATAATCCCCGATAAGCTCCATCCACCTCCTATGTCTCATGTTCGGCTCCTTTTGATTAAAGATGTATTTTAGACTCTTGTGATCAGAAAACACCTTAAAGGTCGAGTGCCTCCAAATCTTGAGAACAAACACAACTGCACCTAAATCTAGATCATGCGTCGGATAGTTCTCCTCATAAGGCTTCAATTGCCTAGAAGCATAGGCAATGACTTTCCCGTTCTGCATAAACACACATCCCAACCCGTTTTTTGAAGCATCTGTATACACCTCAAATTTCTCACCCCTTCAGGTAAAGCTAAGACTGGAGCTGTGGTCAAACGCTCTTTTAATGTTTGGAACGCCATCTGATAACTTTCGTCCCATCGAAACCTGTTCTCTTTCCTCATCAGCGCAGTCATAGGTCTGGCGATCTTAGAAAAGTCATTCATGAACCGTCGATAGTACCCTGACAAACCCAAGAAACTCCTGATCTCGGCCACGTTCTTTGGTGCTTCTCACGTAGCTACTACCTCTATCTTGCTAGGATCCACATATACACCCTCTTTATAAATCACATAACCCAGAAAAGCCACTTTCTCTAGGCAGAACTCACACTTAGACAACTTTGCATACAACTGGTTGTCACGCAGAGTTTGCAACACCAACCTCAAATGCTCCTCGTGCTCCTCCTTAGTCTTAGAATAGAGTAAGATGTCATCTATGAACACTACTACGAACTGATCCAATAACTGACTGAAGACCCGGTTCATCAAATCTATAAATACTACTGGCGCATTAGATAACCCAAATGGCATCACCACATACTCATAGTGACCATACCTCGATCGAAAAGTTGTCTTTGGTATGTCTTCATCCCGAATCCTCACCTGATGGTACCCTGATCTCAGATCAATCTTTGAAAAGACTCCATCCGCACACAACTGGTCAAACAAATCATCTATCCTTGGCAAGAGATACTTATTCTTCACCGTAACATTGTTCAGCTCCCAGTAGTTGATACACAACATCAAGCTCCCATCTTTATTCTTCACAAACAAAACTGGTGCTCCCCACGACGATACACTAGGTCTAGTGTATCCCTTCTCTATCAAGTCATCTAATTGTTTCTTAAGCTCCCCTAACTCCTTAGGACCCATGCGGTAGAGACCTTAGAGATCGGTCTCGTCCCTGGTTTCAGCTCCACACTGAAATCTATATCTCTCTTTGGTGGTAAACTCGGTATCTCCTCCGGAAAAACATCTGGAAACTCTCTCACCACTGGTATCTTATCTGCTGTCGGCTCAACCATACTATGATCTTTCACATAGCATAGAATCAAAGGACATCCCTTCCTCAGGTAAGACTTCAAGGTCACCGCTGCAATCACTTTGATTTTGGGTTTGACAGCAATCCCACGATAAGACACACTAACTCCCTTAGGACCTCTCAAAGAGACTTTCTTTTGGTGACAATCTATTCTAGCCTTGTACTTGCCCAACAAATCCATACTAACTATCATCTCAAAACCATCCATAGGAAATTCTAACAAATCCACTGGAAGATCAACCTGCCCAGCTATCATGGATACACCTTCATACAACCTCCCACAAGACACTAACTCACCCGACGGTATAAACAATTCGTCTTTTACATACTCAAACACTCTCGAACCCAAAATCTTAGCATGACTCGACGATACAAAAGAGTGTGACGCCCCCGAATCAAACAAAACAAAGGTAGAAACATCATTAACAAGAAAGGTACCAGTGATCACATGTGCATCATCCTCAGCAACTTTCTTGTCCATGATAAACAACTTGCCACTGATCTTGTGTCCATCTCCTTGTAGTGTATTAGCTGAAGTAGATGGCTTGGCAGCTGACCCCTGATTGTTTTTAGCCGCCGAATTCTGGTAAGAATTACCGCCATTGCGGTTGGTCCCACCGTTGTTACCATGTCCTTCTAGATTATTCCATGACCCAGCCGGTCGGTTGCTAGCATAGCTCTGTGTCGGACACTGCGAAAAGCTACCCTACGATGGTCTCTGAAAACCTCTGCCCCCGGCACTCGTGCACTCATGCCTCTTGTGGCCCATACCGCCACAGCTGAAACAAGAGATACTCCAACTGCTGCTTTCATCAAGTCAACGCCCATAAGAAGCTCCACCACTGAAACCCAATCCCGATGAATAAGCCCTTGCCTGGTTGTGATTACCTCTCTTGTAGCTAGACTGACCACCACCCTCACTCTCAGCCTTTCTCTTTTCTGGGCCCCTCTCTTTGTTCTCTTTGGCTATCTCGACCAACCGCTCAGCTCGTCCTGCCCTCTCATACACTTCCTTAACATCAGTAAGGACCCCAACCAGTAGCTTCTCCATGATCTGATAGGTCAACCCCTTCTCAAATTGAAGTGCCAAGTTCTCCTGACTCAGTCCCATGTCCTCAGCATATCTCGACTTCTCATTAAACTTATGATAGTACTCAGCCACCATCATATTCGAGGTCATTTTGAAAGACTCAAACTCCTCCCTCAACTTACTGCGAACGTGCTCCGGAACAAACTCCCTCCTCATCGCTCTCTTGAACTCAACCCAAGGTATAGCTGACTTACCCTGCTTCAGATAAAAATCTAGGGCACTCTCTCTCCCCTTGTCCCACCATTCCCCCACAATATCTCTTAGGTAGAATGCAGCTTGTTCCACCTTAAAATCCTCGGGACAATAAACCACTCCCAAGGTGTTCTCCATCTCCCTATGCTAATTGTCGAGCAAAATTGGCGCACCAGTACCCATATACTCTTTTGGGTTAAAGCGGGATATCATAGTGCTCATCTTGGCAAAGTCTACCCCGCCATCTTTGTCTTTCCCAAACCTCTTAAGGGCCTCGGTAAGCGCATCTTGATGCTCAAGCATTTTGGCAATCTCATAAACACGCATCTCCAGAGCCCTAGCATACATGGCAGATATGTTTGGCGACATATCTATGATCTATTAAGAGGAGAGATAAACGTAAGAACATAGCCTACAGCTCAAAGCATATACGACCTACACAGCACCTACTCGATCGAGTAACCACACCCACTCGATCGAGTAGAGGTCACTCGATCGAGTTGCCCACTTACTCGATCGAGTTCCCCAATTCCAGAACCTGGCCAGAACTGACACAAAAAAACACTCGATCGAGTCACACACGTAACGATAGAGTAGCCCTCACTCGATCGAGTTCTCCCCCTACTCAATCGAGTTACACAAAATAGCAGCTATTGCCCCCAACGTTGTCATATACCTAGTCGATCGAGCTCAGCCCACTCGATCGATTCCACCCCACTCGATCGAGTTATCCCCACTTGATCGAGTCATGTTGACGTTTCTAACTACCCACATGCCTTTAACTTAATAACTTTTCGTCAAAACCAAAACATAGTATACAACACAACATCTCCTATTCATATGTTACTAATATGGCCACATTATAAATCATTTCATCATGCAACATGCTAAACCAAAATCAAATTATCATTTACATCTACCTTCACCTTTTTTCACCACATCCTCCATTAAACCACACATCATCCATCCAACATATTCATATAAATGTTAGTAAACACGTAGCGATCCCATAACACCCCATAGTGACTGGTTCAAAGTTGTAGGGCGAGTTCGCGACTTTAGGACGTCTCCCAAGTACGTGCATTAGCTCATAACAACTCCTACCCGGGTTCATTTTAGATTGACTCTCTAAGTTCATTAGATTCATTAGTTACAGGTTCCAAAACCGTCGCTCTTGTTTTTAATACTCCGTATTTATGAGTCTTTGGGTACTCTATCGAGTAGGCCTTACTCTGTCGAGTAAGGGTAAGTTGCGTTTTAGAAAAGTTTCTGACCTGTTGGGTACTCGATCGAGTAACTGGGATACTCGATCGAGTAAGGGGGTACTCGATCGAGTACCTTGGGTACTCGATCGAGTAGCGGTTTTTCTGGGGAGTTTTCTCGGGTTTTGTTAATTATGCGATTAAGATATATAACCTTCGTCGTCATTATTCTAAACACTTTTGCAAAACCTAATTTTCTGTTTAAGAGAGAAAGCAAGTACATTCTTAATCCTAATCGCATTGTTAGCAATTCCCGGAGTTGGAAGGTCGGTTCTCATCGTTGGTTATACCGTTGAGATCCTTGCGTCGAGGGTAAGATCTATGTACCCTTTTTGTTGTCTTTCCTTTGATTTGGTTAAACCCTAATATAGGGATTAGGGGGTTTTTGAGTAGTATGTGATTTGGTAGCATTTGTATGTTGTATGATAGGAGGAGGTTTCATAGAGGAAGCTTTTTGATACAGCAGTAGAGACCGTCTGATTGTGTGCTTTCCAGGTAGGATTTCCTACTCAGTATTAGTCCCATAATGGGATGATTGTTGATGTGTTGAGATTGACTGTTTGATATAGTAATAATATTGTGACGGTTGTGATTGTGATTGTGATTGTTGTCTATGGTTCTCGAGGCGTGTCCTCGGCTGAGTGGGGTCACTTGCGGGAGTGGCTTCACGCCCTAGTTTCGCCTTTCGTGGAACCCGCCACGAAAGGGGATGTGCACATTAATGGATAGGGTTATCGCTCACTATGTGGAGCGGGGATTTGGTGGGTACGGCTGCGGTCCCCCACTGGCAGGGCTGGTCCAGTGGACAATCAGTGATTGAGATGATTGGAATTAGTGTGGTTGTGTGTGTGACAGTTAACCTGTCTGTTTATCTTATTGTTGATATATATTGAGTTGTGTGATTAGTACTGACCCCGGTTGTTGTTTTGTAAACCTGCGGTGATCCATTCGGGGATGGTGAGCAGATATTGAGCAGGTATGAGATGAGTCTTGGGATATTTGGGATTGCCACGAAATGATGATAGGAGTCTTCATTTGTAGCTTAGTAGTTTCTTTACATTTCGATTAGAACGATGAAATGATCGGTTTGAGAACATGTATTACACTTTTGGTTTGGTTTTGAGAATTGTAACTCTTCACTAAGTATTTATATTTAAACGTTGTTTCTTCATTGTTTATTTGATTATCATTGCCTCGGGTAACCGAGATGGTAATATCTTCATACCTGAGTGGTCCTGGTAAGGCACTTGGAGTATGGGGGTGTTACAAATGGTATCAGAGCGACGATCCTGAAACCTGTAACCAATGAACCTAATGAACATAGGGAGTCAATTAAAATGAACCCGGGGTGAAAGTTGTAGGAGCTAATGCAACGGCTTGGGAGACGTCCTAAAGTCGCGAACTTGCCTTACAATTTTGAACCGGTCACATGGGGGGTGTATGTCAAGGTCGTATGTATTGTTTTGTTAGCTTGTGTAAGAATGTGATGAAGTATGTGTAGTTGTTGGATGTTTGAAGTAGAAAGTTGAGAATGTGAAAGAAATGATATATGTAGACTTGTTGTTGGAATGAAAACATGTTGGATGTTTACAATGTGGCGTTTAATAACATGATATAATGATTTCGTGAATCGTATGAAAAGATGCGTAGCATTACATGCTTAGCTATGATACAATGCTAGTTTTATAAAGTTTTAGCATGTTAGCATATGATATAGCATGCGGGTAGCGTTTCTGAGTTAGCATGACTCGATCGAGTGGGACTGACTTGATCGGGTGGGTTTTTGACGATTTTGAGTCCAGAATCGTGTTTTTGGGCACTCGATCGAGTACCTCGGGCACTCGATCGAGTAGGGGGTCACTCGATCGCTCGGTCGAGTATGTTAGAGATCAGAAGGTCTGTTTGGGGTTTGATATTGGGGCACTCGATCGAGTATGGTGGGCACTCGATCGAGTAGTCCGTTACTCGATCGAGTATGTTTGGGAACTCGATCGAGTAGGTGTCTGGGCAGCGTGTTTTCTTGTTTTGAGGTTTTGGCGCGTATGTTTATATCCACCCCTTTTTCTGATATAGTTTCAAGATGCCGCCCAAGAAGACTGCTTTGTATGCGAAAGCTGAGCTTATGAACATAGATGACATCGTTAAGATGTTGGAGCATCAGGTTGCTCTCACTGAGGCTTTAAAGACTGTGGGGAAGGATAAGGATAAGGATAAGGAGAAGGAGGTTGATCATTCTAAAATCAGCCTCTATATAGCGAGGTTAACCCAAAAGAGTATAAAGGAGTTGGGGAGCCTAACCTTCTTGATAGTTGGCTTATAGAGATGGAGAACATACTAGATTTGGTTCTTTGTCCGATGAGATGATGAGAGTGGAACAGTGCGTTCTATCCGAGGGAGGCGGTGGCAAGTGGTGGGATACGGTGAAAGTGAGTGCTAAGGAGATATATACAAACCAAGGTTTACCTGCTATACCTTGGGAGGAGTTTCGTAGGGTGTGTGAAAGGAGTTAAATGCGGAGCATGTGAGGAGTAAGTTGAGAGAGGAGTTTGACGGGTTTAAGATGACCATTTGAGATGTCGTGGCCGAGTACTACGGGCGAGTTCAATGAGAAGTCTAGGTATCTTTGAGGATATGGGTTTGAGTGAGGAGAATGCGGCGTTGAGGTTTGAGAGGGGTTGACCCCTAGGATTATGGATAAGTTACCGTGGGAATCCTTGCGACGTTAAGGAAGCTTATGAGAGGCCGGGAGAGCCGAGAGGTTGGTGGAGATGGCTCGGGAGAGGTCGGGTGGTGAGAAAAGGAAGTCGAGAGCGAGGGTGGTGGCGGTCTAATCACAAGAAAGGCAACCACAATCGTCTAAGGGGTTTTCTTCCGGGTCGGGGTTGATCTTTGGGGCTTCCTTTGGGCGTGGCCGTGGAAGTGTTAGTGGTAGTTGGGGAGTGACTGCTATAGTTTGTGGTGGTGTAGGCCACAAGAGACATGAGTGCACAAGTGCACCGGGATCTTTCCGGAGACTGCGCAGCTATGCGAGCAATAGACCGGGTGGTCATGGCCAAACCGGGGAAGTCAGAGTTACCAGAGTGGAGGCAACCGCAACGGCGGTAATTCTTATTAGAAACCACCAACGAACAAAAACAACAATCAAGGGTCGGGTGCTAAGCCGACCACTTCACCCGATCTTGTCCGGGGAGGTGGACGGAAGACCGGTGGAAAGTTATTCATGATGGAGAAGAAAGCGGTGAGGAGGATGCACACGTTATCACCGGTACTTTCCTTGTTAATGGTATCCATACCTTTGTTTTGTTTGATTCGGGGGCTTCTCAGTCGTTTGTATCTTCAAGTCATGTAAAACGGTTGGGTTTGAGGGTATATGAGTCTGTTAGTGAGCAAGTTTTTATACCTTCGGGTGAGTCTGTATCATGTGGGAGGTTGTTTAGAAATGTATCTATGATAGTTGGGCAAGTTGATCTACCTGTAGACTTGTTAGAGTTTCCTTTTGACGGTTTTGAGATGATAGTCGGGATGGATTGGTTAGGAAAGTATAAAGCTAAGATAGACTGTCATCAAAAGAAAGTGTCTTTAAGAGGTCCTAAGGGCGTTAGTGTGTCTTATCGTGGGTTTCTAGTCAAACCCAAAGTTAAGTTGATTGCAATTTGTCATCTTGAAGTCTTATCGAGGAACGGATGTCCTTTGATCTTGTGCCATGTGAGAGATGACCGGATAGAGAGTCCGACAGTTGATCGGATACGGTGGTGGGAGAGTTTGTAGATGTTTTTCGGAGGAGATTCCGGGGTTGCCACCGAAGAGGGAGATAGATTTCACCGTTGAGTTGAAACCAGGGACGGGGCCAATCTCTAAGGCACCGTATCGTATGGGTCCTAAGGAGATGGAGGAGCTTAGGAAGCAGTTGGATGATTTGATAGAGAAGGGATACATTAGAGCTAGTGTATCGCCGTGGGGAGCACCAGTTCTTTTTATGAAGAAGAAAGATGGGAGTCTGAGGTTGTGCATAGACTATAGAGAGCTGAACCGAGTGACGGTGAAGAACAAGTATCCTTTGCCAAGGATAGATGACCTGTTTGATCAGTTGAGTGGTGCATCAGTCTTTTCTAAGATTTATTTGAGGTCGGGGTACCATCAGGTGAAGATTAGAGAGGTGGACATTCCAAAGACAGCTTTCACGTCGAGGTATGGCCATTATGAGTATGTGCTGATGCCGTTTGGGTTGTCTAATGCACCGGCAGTGTTTATGGATTTGATGAACAAAATCTTCAGATAGTTCTTGGACCAGTTTGTGGTGGTATTTATCGATGACATCTTAGTCTATTCTAAGACTAAGGAGGAGCATGAGGAGCATCTGAGGATCGTGTTGTAAACTTTGAGAGAGCATGAATGGTATGCTAAGCTGTCCAAGTGTGAGTTCTGGTTAGAGAAAGTTGCTTTTCTGGGGCATGTGATCTCTAAGGAGTGAGTGGCTGTGGATCCGGCGAAGCTTGAGGCAGTGACAAAGTGGGAAGCACCAAAGAATGTTGCTGAGGTTAGGAGTTTCTTGGGTTTAGCTGGATACTACAGACGGTTCGTGAAGGATTTCTCCAAGATAGCTAGACCTATGACAACGTTGATGAGGAAAGAGAACAGGTTTCGTTGGGATGAGAGTTGTGAGACGGCGTTCCAAACATTAAAGGAGCGTTTGACCACAGCTCCTGTCTTAGCATTGCCTGAAGGGAGTGAGAAATTTGAGGTTTATACAGATGCCTCAAAGAATGGGTTGGGATGTGTGTTGATGCAGAATGGTAAAGTGATTGCCTATGCTTCTAGGTAATTGAAGCCTTATGAGGAGAACTACCCTACTCATGATCTGGAGTTGGGTGCGGTGGTGTTTGCTCTCAAGATTTGGAGACATTACCTATATGGAGCAATCTTTAAGGTATTTTCTGATCACAAGAGTCTCAAGTACATCTTCACTCAAAAGGAGTTGAACATGAGACAGAGGAGGTGGATGGAGTTGATTGGCGATTATGACATGGAAATCATCTACCATGAAGGGAAGGCCAATGTAGTTGCTGATGCTTTGAGTAGGAAGAGTGTACATTCTCTGTGTACAACTCTATCTTTGATGAGGCTGAGAGATGAGGTAGCGAGGTTTGGGATACATATGATGCAGAAAGGAGATGCCATGGGTGATATGACAAAGATGACTTGAGTTTTATGATGACATTCGAGGTAAGCAGGCGTTGGATCCTAAGATAGTTGAGTGGAGAGCTGGAGTAGAGAAAGGGACAGTGTCCCGATTTTCTATTCATACAGATGGTAGTTTGAGGTTCGATGGTAGGTGGTGTGTCCCTAATGATGAGGAGTTGAAAAAGACTATCATGACAGAGGCACATTGTACACCATATTCAGTACATCCAGGTGGTGACAAGCTATACAAGGATTTGAAGAAAACGTTTTGGTGGCCTGGGATGAAGAAAGAGACAGCTGAGTTTGTGTCCCGTTGTTTGACATGCCAAAGAGTTAAAGGGGAACAGCGACAACCACAAGGTAAGATTCAGTCTTTAGAGGTACCTGAGTGGAAGTGGGAATCCATTTCCATGGATTTTATCGTGGGTTTGCCAAAGAGTCAACAAGGTAACAACATGATTTGGGTAATAGTGGATTGACTGACCAAGTCAGCTCACTTTGTTCCAATGAAAGATACATGGACTAAGGCCCAATTGGCTATGGCCTATCAAAAGAACGTGCTTAAGTTACATGGAGTCCCTAAGGACATAGTGTCTGGCAGAGATGCGAGATTTATATCAAGGTTTTGGAAGGAGTTGCAGGAATCGTTGGGAACAACTTTGAAGATGAGTACAGCATTTCATCCTGCGACAGACGGACAGACTGAGAGAACAATCAAGACTCTTGAGGATATGTTGCGAGCCTGTGTGATGGATTTCGGTGGTAGCTGGGAACAGAGGTTGGACTTGATAGAATTTTCTTACAATAACAACTATCACACTAGTATTGGCATGGCACCGTTTGAGGCTTTGTATCGGAGGAGATGTAGGAGTCCAATTTGTTGGGACGATAGTGCTGAGACAGTGGTTTTAAGACCAGAGATGGTGCATGAGATGGTGGAATAGATTAAGATGATCAGGGAACGGATGAGGGCAGCCCAGGATAGGCAAAAGAAATATGCACATCTACATCGCAGGGACATAGAGTTTCAAGTTGGGGACAAGGTTCTGTTGAAAGTGTCTCCTATGCGTGGGGTTATGAGATTTGGGAAGAAAGGCAAGCTAAGTCAGAAGTTTATAGGGCCTTATGAGATCTTAGAGCGAGTTCGGGAAGTTGCATATCGTCTGGCTTTACCAGCTGCGTTAGAGAGAGTGCATAATGTGTTTCATGTATCGCAGCTGCGGAAGTATGTGAGTGATCCGTCACATGTGTTAGAGGCAGAGAGCTTAGAGCTAGATGAGTCCTTATCATATCTTGAGGTGCCTAAGCAAATTCTTGACCGAAAGGTTAGGAAGACTAGGAGTGGTGAGACAGTTTTGCTTAAGATCCTTTAGTCTAACCACGAGACTGAGGAAGCTACATGGGAGCCAGAGGAAGCTATGAAAGAGCGTTACCCTTTTCTTTTTGATCAGGTATGTGTGGTTACGGGGACGTAACCTTGTTTCTTTTAGGGGGGTAGGAGATGATCGCGAACAGTTTTTAAGAGTTTTATACCCTTTTTGTATGTTGTGTCGGCATGTTTGTCGGGATGAGTTGGGTAAGTAACATGTTTTATGTTGAATTTTGTTTTGGTTGTTGAGTCGGGAGTGTTATGGGAGTACCTTTGTTTAGTAGTGGTTTGAACTTCGGGAACGAAGTTCTTTTTAAGGAGGGAAGACTGTAATACTCCGTATTTATGAGTCTTTGGGTACTCTATCGAGTAGGCCTTACTCTGTCGAGTAAGGGTAAGTTGCGTTTTAGAAAAGTTTCTGACCTGTTGGGTACTCGATCGAGTAACCGGGATACTCGATCGAGTAAGGGGGTACTCGATCGAGTACCTTGGGTACTCGATCGAGTAGCCGGTTTTACGGGGAGTTTTCTCGGGTTTTGTTAATTATGCGATTAAGATATATAACCTTCGTCGTCATTATTCTAAACACTTTTGCAAAACCTAATTTTCTGTTTAAGAGAGAAAGCAAGTACATTCTTAATCCTAATCGCATTGTTAGCAATTCCCGGAGTTGGAAGGTCGGTTCTCATCGTTGGTTATACCGTTGAGATCCTTGCGTCGAGGGTAAGATCTATGTACCCTTTTTGTTGTCTTTCCTTTGATTTGGTTAAACCCTAATATAGGGATTTGGGGGTTTTTGAGTAGTATGTGATTTGGTAGCATTTGTATGTTGTATGAAAGGAGGAGGTTTCATAGAGGAAGCTTTTTGATACAGCAGTAGAGACCGTCTGATTGTGTGCTTTTCAGGTAGGATTTCCTACTCAGTATTAGTCCCATAATGGGATGATTGTTGATGTGTTGAGATTGACTGTTTGATATAGTAATTGTATTGTGACGGTTGTGATTGTGATTGTGATTGTGATTGTGATTGTTGTCTATGGTTCTCGAGGCGTGTCCTCGGCTGAGTGGGGTCACTTGCGGGAGTGGCTTCACGCCCTAGTTTCGCCTTCTATGGAACCCGCCACAGAAGGGATGTGCACATTAATGGACAGGGTTATCGCTCACTATGTGGAGCGGGGATTTGGTGGGTACGGCTGCGGTCCCCCAGCGGGGTGGTCCAGTGGACGATCGGTGATTGAGATGATTGGAATTAGTGTGGTTGTGTGTGTGTGAGTTAAGTTAATTTGTCTGTTTATCTTATTGTTGATATATATTGAGTTGTGTGATTAGTACTGACCCCGGTTGTTGTTTTGTAAACCTGCGGTGATCCATTCGGGGATGGTGAGCAGATATTGAGCAGGTATAAGATGAGTACTTGGATAGCTGGGATTGCCACGACATGATGATAGGAGTCTTCCGCTGTAGCTTAGTAGTTTATTTACATTTCGAGTTAGAACGATGAAATGATCGGTTTGAGAACATGTATTACACTTTTGGTTTGGTTTTGAGAATTGTAACTCTTCACTAAGTATTTATATTTAAACGTTGTTTCTTCATTGTTTATTTGATTATCATTGCCTCGGGTAACCGAGATGGTAATATCTTCATACCTGAGTGGTCCTGGTAAGGCACTTGGAGTATGGGGGTGTTACACTGATACCACTTTGTAACACCCTCATACACTAAGGCGCCTTACCAAGACCACCTAATGCATGAGAGTGCTACCATCTCGGTTACCCGAGGCAATGTATATAAAATAGACCATCAAAGAACATACTTTAAATAAATAGTTTAGGTGAATACATCAAAACCCAAAAACTGTAAAGTAAGATACAACTGTTCCAATCCAAAAACCAACTAAAGTAAATGAAATGTTCAATAACACACCGGAAGACTTCTAATAGACTCGTGATAATGCATTCCCAGCTATCCCTCGCGCATCCAAATCATACCTGCTCAATAACAGCTCACCATCCCTGAATGGATCACCACAGTTTTTAAAATAATTAAACGGGGTTAGTTACTGCATAAACAATATAAGATAATACGACAACAATAATACACACAATTCTCCAACACCGTCACATCACCAATCACCTGACTAGCCTGAAGGTCCAGTCCTGCCAGATTACGGCCGCAACCAGTAACCCACACCGCCAGTAGGGAACCGCTGCCGTTCCCACCTAAGCCCCGCTCATCTTTACCGAGCGCAAATCCATGTTCCTTAATATGCACATCCCCTCTTGTGGCGGGTTCCACAAGGGGCAAATCAAGGGCGTGAAGCCACTCCCGCAAGTGACTCCACTCAGCCGAGGGCGCGCCTCGCTGATGTGACTCATATTTGAGCACATTTAGTCCCCGAATTAACCTCGTTCCCATGCTTTCTAGCATATATTAGGGTCATTTCTTATCTTTAGTTTCCCATTTTGCATATTCTTTGAGGTTTTGTGTCCTTAGTAGGAGAGGATTGTTAACCTTGCATTTATGGAGCTAAATGGATTGCATCTAATGACCAAGCATCGAAGAGGAGACCGATACTAGAGGCCTAAGAAAATAAATAGAGTAAAATGGGAATAATAAAAAGATCCTTGCATCACCAACACAATCCCCGCGGATTGTTAAGGAGCCAAACAAGAGAAGAATCCTGTCCAACGATCCGAGTGGCCCGAGCTCAGGACGAGCGGATCCGAGCGTACCAAAGCACAATTCGGGCGTCCCGACTGCCAGTCCGAGCGGAACTTCTCGCAGGACCACCCGTGCATCAGGTGAGGACGAGCGGATCCTGGTGGGAGTTGCAAGCATGATCCGCTCATGTCCCTCGGGAGTTGCATTTCCTCAAGCTTCTCTTAGGGTCTTAATAGTCATTTAAGCCCTTAGTAACCCTAATCCTTGTACTTAATTTTAGTATAAATACCCCTTTGTGCTACCTATATTATCATCAAGTTTTAATCAATTCTTAATCCATTCCTAATCCATTCTTAATTAAGTTTTAATCATCTCTTAATTTAGTTGTAATACACATTTCAATATTAATCATATCTTAATCTTTCCTTAATTTCTCAATTGTTCTTAGTTTTATTTGGGTAATTAGAAGATCATTTGGGTTTATTTGGAGGATTGACAACCTTCCATCAATTATCAAGTACTTCTATTATTCTTTGCTTTATTATTTTGGATCATCTCCATAAGTATAATCCCTTTTTACCCTTGTTTAATTATTGTTAATCACATCATTTATTCATCATGTTTTGCTTTGTTAGTATGATTGACAACCTTATTAGCATGCTAAACTTGATCATGAGTGAGTAGTTCTTTAGTTAGGGTTAATGGGGAATTAGGGGAAATAAACATGGGAATTGATCTATGCTTAATCTAATATGTTTTCATAATTAATTTGCTTGCTTTTTGTGATTTCAACCTATGCACATGTTATGTTTGATGAAATGCGAGCCTATGAATCCTTGCATTTTTTACTCATCTCCTATCTTTTCAATGAGGCTTGTAAGATATAAACCAACTCGAGCCTCATTAGACCATGCATAAGAGTTGAATAGGGGGAGACTAAGTCGACTTGTGGGTGTTGTACAGTCTAGACGACTCAGCTTCGGGACCTAAATTCTCCTAGGGATTGTAAGATATACACGAACTCGATCTCATCACAACAATAAGTGCTTGCATCTATTTGAGAACATGTTTGTATAATCTATTTCCATGAATCCCCTATGAACCCATGACACACTAGTGCTTTTAATCAATTGTTTACAAACCCCTTTATTTGTTTTACTTTGTTTTCATTAATTTAATTTCATCTTGTTGATTTGTTTAGACCACATGTCATCTCAACCCATAATTTGTGACACCCTAAGACATAGCTACTTGCAATTGAAAATCCTACATCAATACCCAACCCTTGGGATCCGACCTTTACTTACCTCTTTGCTAAGAGTAGTTTGTGAAGTTATAAATATTGTTTTGGTTGGTAGCTTTTGACGACGAGTTGATCTAAACCAAAAATGGCGCCGCTGCCGGGGACGGTGTTTAATTGATTTGATTTTCGTTAATTGTTTTTAGTTGTGTCTTTCTTTACCTTGGGGAACTCAATCTTCTCAAGGTTATTCTAATTGTTTTCGAGTTGTTTGATATTTTGCATGACTAGGAGATCACAAGGTAATTTATTACCTATTGATTTCGAGATTGAAAGGACCTTAACTAACAATAAAAGAGTTGTTAGAGGTACTTCAAGAGTTGTAGGTATTGGTGAGATTGTGGACATTCAAAATAACATTGAGTTTGTCAACCCTTTGCAAGAGAAGGAGAGGATAACCCAATTCAAAGCCCACCACAAAATCAACCTACAATGCCTAAATTTTCATCACATTCCGTACCAACCGAGGATAACCTACCAAATGGTACTCCTACACCACCATATTTAACCGGTAATTTCATTGCCAAATCCGCATTCATACAATTAGTTGAGAGAAGTCAATTTGGAGGGATGCCTAGTGAAGACCCTCACTCACATATGGAGACTTTTTGTGATTATTGTGATGCAATTTCTCAAACCGGAGTTACTCAAGACCAACTCCGATGGGTATTGTTTCCTTGATCGGTACCGCAAAGCAATGGTTGAAGAGCCTAGACAAGGCTACCCTTAGTATTGATTCATGGAAGAAGTTAGCACTTGCCTTCTACAAGAAATTCTATCCTACGGAGAAGACTAATATGTTGAGAGCCCAAATCACCGTGTTTAAGCATAGGGATGAGGAATCATTATATGAAGCATGGCAGAGATTTAAGGACACTTGTCGTTCTTGTCCACACCATGGACTTAGTGAGTGGTTCCTTGTGCAACAGTTTTGTAACGGCCTATATGAAGACTCCCGCAATATTCTTAATATGGGATCCAATGGGATGTTTACCGAAGTTGATGACAATCAAACATGGGCCAAAATCGAAGAGATGGCGGTTCATAATTCCCAATATAGTAGGCCTCGAAAGGCCACAAGTGGAGGAAAGCATGAGGTAGATTCCATCACTCAATTGGGTGCTCAACTAAGTGCTCATATCGACACCATCAATTTGAAGTTTTAGAAGGCCATGGCTAAGCTTGATGAAGCTTCCAAATCACCCAAAAAACATGTAAATGTTATGGTGGCATCATCCTCAATTCCAAGTGGAGTATGTGAAAGTTGTGGAACCTTGGGACATGATCAAAATGAATGTAGGGGAACAAGTGAACAAGTCAATGCTTCCCAAGCATACAAGAGTGGCACCCCTTATTCCAACTACTATAATGAGAACACCAAATTCCATCCAAATCTTTCATACAAGAGCCAAAATGTCCAAAACCCCCCAACAAACATACACCCCACCTCCAATGAGAAACCAAGCTCAAAGACCTTTTTCAACCAAAGCCAAAGTTACCAAAATCAACCTTCCTACAACCAATCAAATGACCAAAGCTTTGATGTTCAAAAAGCGGTCCTCCAAATGCAAAAGAACCTACAAGAATTTTTCACCCAAATGCAAAAAGATAACCAAGCTAAAGAGATCACCGTCAACAACATTCTTGCCCACACCAAAATGTTAGAGACTCAAATGACTCAATTAGCATCTTCTAGCTCTCAAAGACAAAAGGGGAAATTACCGCCTCAAGGTAATCCCCCAAGACATGAGACGGTTAGTGCCATCTATTTGAGGAGTGGTACAAGATATGAGGGGCTGAAGAGGCCAATTAACGAAGATATTGTGGATGCTAGTGACAAGCAAAGAGTTGAGGAGAACTCTAAGGAGGTAGATCCTACTTCCAATGAAGTTTCAAAGAAGAAGAATGAAGAGAAGGCTAAGGAAAAATAGCCTATTGTGATTAGACTTCCATTCCCAAGTTACCAAGCTAAACCTAAGCTAGATGACCAACTTGGAAAGTTCATGGAAATTATGAAGAACTTAGAAGTCTCAATCCCATTCACGGAATTGATCTACCATGTTCCGGCCTATGCAAAGTACATGAAAGATATTCTTACCAAGAAGAAATCCATCCGAAAGTTGGAGACTATTGCCTTTACCAAAGTGAGTAATGTTATTCTTCAAGGGAATTCCCATCCAAAGCTCAAAGATCCGGGAAGTTGTTCTATTCCATGTATCACTGGTGACACTACAATCAACAAATCATTATGTGACCTTGGAGCAAGTGTAAGTGTCATGCCATACTCGGTATGTAAGAGGCTAGGAATGGGAGAGCTCAAATGCACCAACATCACTCTTCAAATGACGGATCGATCAACAAAGGTACCTTTAGGGGTATAGGAGGATGTGCTCGTGATAATTGGCAAATTCTTCATCCCGGTAGACTTTGTCATTGTAGACATGGAAGAGGACTCCAACATACCTATCATTTTAGGAAGACCTTTCTTGCACACCGCTGGAGCGGTAATCGATGTGAAATATGGAGAGCTCACACTTGAAGTAGGGGATGAGACAATAACTTTCAATCTTGACAAAACAATGAGAGCTCCCCGACTACATGAGCCATGTTTCATGGTCGATCATTATAGCCGAGAAAGTAATAGGAAGAAGTTAGAATCTCTATGCAAGGATCAAGCCATGGGTAAAGAAACACAACCCATATGGAAGAAGAAAGTGGATGGCCTTTAAGTAGCTCTATTCGGAGAGCAAGGTATTTTCAACAACAATGAGAGCTTGAATAGCTCACCCATCATGACAAGTAATGAAGAAGGCCTCATTGGCCAAGATAACAAGAAAGAGGAGTCGCCCTTATCAACTCATGACATCATTGGGGAACAAGCTAGTGAAGTTTGCGGTCTATGGGGCGATGAATTTGAAGGATTGGTCAATCCTTATATTGGAAATACTATGACCTTAGACCAAGGCTTTGTGGATCCTTGCCATCACTCTGACTTGGAATACAACAATGAAGAAAACAATGTGCAAAGGTCTACCCAAGACCTCTATCATGAAAATGAGCAAGCCTTCGACTACTTCTACAAGGTGTTGAGCAACATCAACAACACCTTGGCTTTGCCCCCTTGACATCTCATCCAAGAATGAGAGTTTTGTGGAGTCCTCCCTAAACCACCATTTGTAAATATTGTAACCCCTTAACTCGCATTTTATTTCCTTTATTGCATCTTTGTCATTTTTGGATTTGCATTTTTGTGCTTTGATCAAGATTTTCGACATGAGAGCAAGTGAGGGAGTTATTTTAACGTTTTTTGATGTGTAGTGTTTGATCAAGTGTGGGGATGGCAAATGCCTAGTCTAACCAAGCTTTTATAGTGCACCCACAACATTTAACAAAGTAAAAGAAGAAAGAATGACATGGGAAAAAGAATCCCCACGACCGGACCTGAGCTCGTGGGAGCTGGAGAGGATTTGAGCGTCCCCATGAGAATCCGAGCGTCCCCATCTTGCATCCGAGCATCCTGACCTTAGGACGCGGGTCCTGAGAAAGTTTGAATTGAAAAAACGCCCTGTAAGAAAATATGAGCAGATCACCCTCAGGACGCTCGTCCCCATCTTTAGGACGCTCGTCTTGGCATCAATCCGCGCGTCCTGGGAAGACTCCCGGTCTATGAAATTATGCTGTAAGGAAATCCGCACGTCCCCAGGTGAATCCGAGCGTCCCAGAAAGAATCCGCTCGACCTGAGGAAGATCCGCGCGTCCTGGCACTGGTTTGAAATTTCAGGATGTCCTGTAAGACGATCCGCGTGTTCCGAGTCTGATCCGAGCGTCCCTAGCTGCTACTTAAGCAAAACACGGGCTTCCCTTCCTTATTCCCAATTCATTTCTATCTTTCACAAACATAAACACATACCTTTTCTCCCACTTAAACCCTCAATCAACCCATTCAAAAACACCAATTTCTCAACAAAACTCACCACCATCCATTCAAAACTTGCTCAAAACAAGATTAAATCACTCCTTTATCAACAAAAGACCATCTAAACATCAAATTTCTCACAAATTGAATCCATTTTCTAGGGTTTGGGCAAAAATTCGAAAATCCTAAATTGATTGAAGTTTGAGGAAGTAAGGAACATTCAATCAACTTGGTTTGTTGATACCAATTTGAGAAGGAGAACACAATGGCAAGGACCAAATGCGGAACCAAGGCACAAAAAACTCTAAATTTATCAAAGAGACAACAAGCTCTTCTTGCATCTAAGGCTTTGGTAGTGACACAACCAAGGGTGGAAATCAAAGAAATCGCAACTCCTATTGAGGAAGCTACCACACCTACTCCGGTTATAGAACAATTGCCAAATTTTCCGGAGGTAACTTTCTTAACTGATGCTCATAGGAATGCGATTTTATCCCTTACTAGAAAGACTATTGTGGCTACCAAGTTTATATGTCAAGACACTTTGGAAAAATTGGGTGTGCTTGAGCGAACTAGAACATTTTTTAAGTCCATGAGGTTGTTAGCCCTCTTCGAAATGGAAGAATTGACCTACCCTTCATTAACCATGGAGTTCTTAAGCTCCTTGAAGGTGTCTAAGAAAGAGACTCGACATTATGTTAAATTTCGTCTTGAGAACAAGAGTAGAAACGTGACTTTGAGTGAGTTTGGTGATGTGTTTGGTCTTTTACAATATCATCATTATGAAAAGAAGCCTTTAAAATATGATGCCGCACCCCTTTGGAAAGCCATTACCGGTCCAAGATTTGACTCTTTCCGGGAGTGTCATGCTTTATATGTTCATCATCCGTGCATAAGAGTATGGCACAAGTTTGTGGGCAATACCTTGATTGCTAGAAAAGGCACCAATCACTTCACCGAACTTGATTTTCTCTACCTTGAGTCCTACATGAATATCAATGGAAAGTTCACCAAAAACTACAACATTCTTCAAGTATTGCTTGATCGGTGGCTTGAGATTGATAATGGGAAAGACGGAGAGGCCTTCATTGTAAACGGCGGCTTAGTAACAAGGCTAGCTAAGCACTTTAACCAAAATTTCAACAATGATAACACATACAAACCGGTTAAAGGGAGCAACCTCCTTGATATGAGCACTATGATCAACAAATTCCATTGGGTCAAGAATGACAATCTTGACAACAAATATGAGTGGCTCATCAAAGAAGCTAAGTCCTTTGTCTTACCTAGCAAGATTTTCCATCTCTCCGTCCGTAGACTAAACTACCTATTACCCGTCTTCGAGGAAACCGAAGTGATAATTAAGCAACATAGGGAACCAATTGCAAAGCCCTCCTCCTCCACCACTGTAACTCCACCATACCCCTTTGCCTACCAAGAATTCAAACCGAGTGGCTCTAATGTCGTGGTAGACAACGACTATTTGACCCAATTATTGTAATAAATGCATATAGAAGTTCATGATGATCGGGTGAATGCCTACCGTGCCCAATATCCACCCCTTCTACATCTAGCTAGGCAAGAACTTCTTGATCCTTCAGGTCCTTTGCCTAGTTGGGCGGATAGGGAGGTATTCTTCCCTAATGCTTCTCAAGATGCCGAAATGGATAGTCGGGTGGCACATGGAAATGAGGTTGTTGTTTATGAAGACGGAAAAGGTAATGATTCATGCCAAGAAGAAGAAGAACAAGGTTCAAGTTCCAAAGTTGATGATGGAAATGGTGAATCCTCCGAGTCAATGGAGGTGGATGATGAAGAAGATAATGAAGAAAATAATGGTGCAAGTAATGATGATGATGATAATGATGACGGAAATAATGCCGGTGATGAGGATGTCGCAATGAGCGACAATTGAGGGTTGACAAGGCTATTTGGAGGATACCACACATGCGGGGTTTATTACTTGACTTCAACCTATTCCATTGTGAGTTTCCTACACCTCCTTTAGCTTTGGCTCTATATCATGTTTTTAGTCTTTATCTTGAGTACTTGTATTGAGTCCTAGCAACATTTAAAGGACTCCCACCTCGGTTCCATTGAGGTGTCATATTTTTTTACCGCTTTGAAAATCCAAATTGACAATTAGGATTCATGCATTGCATCCTTTCCTTGTGCATGAACTCCCCCTATTTTTACACTAGAAATAGTGTCTTACTTGGTTTGGAGAAGTTCAAATACAAGAAATGCGAGTTAATTCAAATTAGCTCTCTGAACAATAGAAAGCATGCATCATATAGAATAGATTAGAATGCATCACTTTTGTATATATATCATATAGTTTGCATATTAGTGTAGAAATCATGCATATTCATTTAGCTTGCATTGCATAATTTCCTATCGTTTTGTCCATTGAGGACAATGCCCATACTAGTGTGGGGATGGCAAATTCTAACTTAACTTTTAAAATTAAAAATGATAAAAATTGAAAATTTTTGAAAAAATCAAAAACATGTTCTTTCATTTCACAAAAACAAAAACCATAAAAAATTGAAAAATTTAAAAATCCAAAAACATGTCCTTTCTTTTGTAGAATAGAATTGTATATTGTGTATATACTTGTTTTTGTTTGTCCTCTTATCACATTGGATCGACTACGCCACATCCGAGGCATGAGGAATATGAAGACCGCATGGTATGATCTTTCCAATTTCCTTTTTCCTCTCTATGTTAATGACTATGTGGCTTTATTTTGATTGATGCGGTACAAACCAATGTGATCTTAGGAGTTGAATGTAGTTTATATGGCATACTAGTTGGTAGAAGCATATGCGTTAGGTTGTATAAACGTTAGTTGCATCACGGCATGTAGTTGCATTTTAGGAAATTTTTTGTGAAAACATCTATTTGGGAAACTTGACAAGTGTATATAAGGCCCTTGTAGATACTTTTTCTTCTTGAGACTTTGCTCATTAGAATACCTCTAAAACACCCTAGGATGTGTCATACTAGTATCCTTTGACCCATGGACTAAGGCCTAGTCAAGAGTACCTTGTGATGTGATGACTCCTTGGCTACCATTTATTCCAAGGTGACCCTTGAAACCACGCAACCATCTTCCACTTCTATCATCATTTTGGTCAACAAAAAGGGAATGGGCACAAAATTATCAACTTGAATTCAAGTACCAAAATGAAAAACAATGAGTTTGCACAAATTTGCATCAAAGAAAAGAGGAGTACAAAAATAAGAACTCCTATGCTTCAAATAAAATCACCCATGTTACAAATTGGGGTGACTTTGAAAATGTTCAAAAAATGCAAAAGTTGAAAATTGTCAAGCATCAAATTGCCAAACATCAAAGAAATGGCAAAGAAAATTGTTCTCAAAAATGTCAAATGCCACAAGAAATTGGAAGAATAACAAAACCAAAAGCAAACTCCCGCTATGAAACTCAAAATCTATTGGATCCCTTTTCCATTGAACCCACTTTTGTGCATGGTAGAGAGGGGACGACCCTTCTTCTTGTCTAGGCAAGAGGGGGAATTCCGTGATCCTACAGTGTTTCTAACATCATAGGGAGTCTACTCTTGACGAAAGCATTTAGCAATTAAGGACGAAGGTACCCTAGCTTGAAACAACTTGGAGGTGATTTATTGGTATCCTTCTAGGCTTAGTAACTTGAGGAAACCATATCTATAATGGAGTGTGTACCCTTAGATTGCTTTCCTTCTAGATAATTTCCGCCACTTAGATGAGGAAAATGGCTATTCTTTTGTAGATGCGTCCATTACCTTCTTGTGTGTGCTTAATGATTAGATGTATCGCCATTTTGGCAAGCCCCACCTTGCCTTGCAAGAAGGCATCTTACCTCATGGATGTCTTGTTGTGAGTTGAAGGAGCGGAGTGAGACCCGCAAATTGTCTCATATCGGCTATATTAGTAGGTTAGTTTAAATAAAGGTCATTGTTTTAGTCACCTCTTTACTCGGGACGAGAAAAGGTTCGGTTTGGGGATGTTTGATGTGACTCATATTTGTGCACATTTAGTCCCCGAATTAACCTCGTTCCCATGCTTTCTATCATATATTAGGGTCATTTCTTATCTTTAGTTTCCTATTTTGCATATTCTTTGAGGTTTTGTGTCCTTGGTAGGACAGGATTGCTAACCTTGCATTTATAGAGCGAAATGGAGCTAAATGGATTGCATCTAATGACCATGTATCGAAGAGAAGACCGATACTAGAGGCCTAAGCAAATAAATAGAGTAAAATGGGCAATGATGAAAAGATCCTTGCATCACCAACACAATCCCCGCGGATTGTTAAGGAGCCAAACAAGAGAAGAATCCTATCCAACGATCCTAGTGGCCAGAGCTTAGGACAAGTGGATCAGAGCAACGATTCGAGCATCCCTGAGCATGATCCGAGCGTACCAAAGCACAATATGGGGGTCCCGACTGCCAACCCGAGCGGAACTTCTTACAGGACCACCCGTGCATCAGGTGAGGACGAGCGGAACCTAGTGGGAGTTGCAAGCATGATCCGCGCATGTCCCTCAGGAGTTGCATTTCCTCAAGCTTCTCTTAGGGTATTAATATTCATTTAAGCCCTTAGTAACCCTAATCCTTGTACTTAATTTTAGTATAAATACCCCTTTGTACTACCTAGATTATCATCAAGTTTTAATCAATTCTTAATCCGTTCCTAATCCGTTCTTAATCAAGTTTTAATCATCTCTTAATTTAGTTGTAATACACATTTCAATATTAATCATATCTTAATCTTTCCTTAATTTCTCAATTGTTCTTAGTTTTATTTGGGTAATTAGAAGATCATTTGGGTTTATTTGGAGGATTGACAACCTTCCATCAATCATCAAGTACTTCTATTATTCTTTGCTTTATTATTTTGGATCATCTTCATAGGTAAAATACCTTTTTAACCTTGTTTAATTATTGTTAATCACATCATTTATTCATCATGTTTTGCTTTGTTTGTATGATTAACAACCTTATTAGCATGCTAAACTTGATCATGAGTGAGTAGTTCTTTAGCTAGGGTTAATGGGGAATTAGGGGAAACAAACATGGGAATTGATCTATGCTTAACCTAATATGTTTTCATAATTAATTTGCTTGCTTGTTGTGATTTCAACCTTTGCACATGTTATGTTTGATGAAATGCGAGCCTATGAATCCTTGCATTTTTTACCCATCTCCTATCTTTTCAATGAGGCTTGTAAGATATAAACAACCTCGAGCCTCATTAGACCATGCATAAGAGTTGAATAAGGGGAACAAAGCCAACTTATAGGTGTTATACAGTCTAGACGACTCGGCTTCAGGACCTAAATTCTCCTAGGGATTGTAAGATATACACTAACTCGATCCCATCACAACAATAAGTGCTTGCATCTATTTGAGAACATGTTTGTATAATCTATTTCCATGAATCCCCTATGAACCCATGACACCCTAGTGCTTTTAATCAATTGTTAACAAACCCCTTTATTTGCTTTACTTTGTTTTAGTTAATTTACTTTCATCTTGTTGATTAGTTTAGACCACATCTCATCTCAACCCATAATTTGTGACATCCTAAGACATAGCTACTTGCAATTCAAAATCCTACATCAATACCCGCCCCTTGGGATCTGACCTTTACTAACCTCTTTTCTAAGTGTAGTTTGTGAAGTTATAAATATTGTTTTGGTTGGTAGCTTTTGACGACGAGTTAAACCGAACCACTCGCGAACCACAGATAAACAGCAACAACCAACTAGAACATCAACAATACCAATTCAATTACGATATAGACAAATGTCATTAACCAACAATCAACAACCAATCAACTATCTCATATTCATGTAAACAATAATTGAGTAGGAAACCCTACCTGGAAATGCAATCACCACAATCGACACAACAGCAGATCAGAAACGCTCCTCTGCGAAATCACCTCCTATCAACATACAATTATACAATCACAAACTAATACCAACAATACTCCCAAAACCCCCAAATTACCCAATTACAGTTTAAACCAAAGTTAACGAAACAATATAAGAATTGTACTAGGATCTTACCTACAATACGACGGTCTCAACGGTGTAAAGAACTCTGGAATCAGACAACACTAGCCCTTTGGATTTGATATCAATGTGAAAGAGAAAAGCTACGTAAGTTGGTCTCTTGTGTAAAATATTTAGAATAGGGTAAAAAGTAAAAAGAAACTGATAAAAATCCTTTATATACCAATCTCGCGTTGCTATCAAAACCCGACTAAAAACCCGTAAGAACCGATGCACTCGATCGAGTAAGTGAGGTGCTCAATCGAGTGGCCCCTACTCGGTCAAGTTGCCCCTACTCGATCGAGTTGCCCCTACTTGATCGAGTACCCAATAGACAGAACACTGTCCAGAACGCTAAAACACACTTACTCGACAGAGTAAGCCTTACTCGATAGAGTACCCAACAGCACATAAAACCGTCGTATTACACTTCCTCTACTACTTCATCAATGACTTCAAGTTTGCATACTTGGTTTAGCTTTGGTCCTTTCATAAGATTAGGAAGGTTAAATTCAACATTATTGCCCTCTATTCTAAAGGTTCTCCGCTCATCTCTTAAATCAATCAACACTCCACCGGTAGCCAAGAATGGCCTACCGAGGATGATGGAGGTGTGGCTATCCTCCGGAATATCGAGGACAACAAAGTTGGCGGGAATCAAATATTTTTCAACCTTGACGGGTATGTCCTCAAGTATCCCCAAAGGGCATTTGACGGACTTATCCGCCAATAAGAGAGTTATGCTAGTCGGAACTAGATCACAAATACCAATTTTCTTAGCAACTTTAAAGGGAAGCACACTTACACTTGCCTCTAGATCACATAAAGCTCTAGATATTGGAACACTTCCAACTACACAAGGAATGGAGAAGCTCCCCGGGTCACCAAGCTTATATGGCATTTTGTTTAAAAGTAGAGCATTACACTCTTCTTCCATATCTATCATTTGTTGGTCACCCAAGGTCCTCTTCTTAGTTAAGATATATTTCAAAAACTTGGTGTAGGTAGCTTGTTTAATATCACCTCGGTAAAGGGTAGAGTCACTTCAAGTTTTTGCAACATTTCACAAAATTTTGTTTACTTGAAGTTTTTCTCTATACTTTAAAGCTCTAGTGGGATAGGAAATGTTAGTGACAAGTTGAGAGTTAGAGGATACCTTTGGAGAAGTGGGCTTGCTTGTTACCTTAGTGGAAGGTTGTAGATGGACTTCTTCTCTAACTTCTTCACCCACCTCCCTTTCTTAAGAAAGGTCTTCAATCAATCCATCCTCATTGCTTGCTAGAGGAGCTTTCCCCTTAGATGTTCCCTCACTTGTAGATGCTCCACTTGATACCTTTCCCTTATTAGACTCACTTACCCTAGCTTAAGGAGTAATTGGTAGTCTTTCGCCACCATGATTCATAGCCAACCTCTCTTTTCGGGTCCACATTAACTTCAATTTCAAGATCTTTATAAGGGTCTTCAAGCTCAACCCCACTCCTCAAAATTACCGCATGAGCTTGATGTTTTGCCGAGGCATCCTTTGAGCTTTGAACTTGGGCAAGGAAAGCACTCGGCGGTCTTTGAGGGTTGGCTAATGCTTGGGATGCCATTCGGGCCTCCATTTCCTTTATCTCTTTTTGGGTAGCACTCCTTAAGTTATTCATTTCTTGGTGGTGTAATGTTTGAATATTCTTCACCACTTTCATCAATTCACTAATTTGAGATTCGTTCATTGGCTCTTGGAATGGTTGGCTAGCCAAAGGTAGAAGCAACCCATAGTGGAATCGGTTGTTGAAGCCCTGATTGTTGTTGTTGTTGTGGCCCCCTTGATAATTTCCTCTAAGCCCTTGGTTGTTGTAATATGAGCCTTGGCCTTGGCTATACCCTTGATTACCTTGAAAATTTTGATTGTACCCTTATTCTTGAAACCCTTGACCAAACCCATGGCTAAACCCTTAAATAGCTTGATTTCCTTGGTTTCCTTGGAAGAATCTTTGATTACCTTAGTTGCCTCCACAATCTTCGTATCCTTGAGGTTGGTTTCCAAAATTTTTGTTTTGATTGTTGTTTGACCATTGCTTTTGATTACCGAAGTTGTTCCTTTGATTTTGGCCTCCGCCCCTTGGTTGAGAAAATCCGAGTGGGTTGGTGTTTTGTGGTTGAATGTGTTGTGGATTTTGCACCTTGGTGCTCTTGTAGCTCAAGAGTAGAGTATTCCTCATACTCGGATGATAAAAGTTTGAGTTGGGGTTGTAATTGTTTTGAATGTTGAAATGTGGCCTTGGTGGCCACATGTTGTTGTTGTAACTTTGGAAAGCATTGCATCTTGGACATTTTCTTCACCACCCATGTTGCATGCATTGTTAGCACACACATCAAAGGTATGACCCATTCCTCCACACAACTCACAAGAAGGTCTTTGAACAACCTCCTACATGGGAGGACCATAGAAGCCACTAGCTTGATGCACTTGTTTCCTTGTCATTTCTTCGAACTTCTTTGTGAGAAGGTCTAGCTAGGCATTTGTTTCAGCATTAGAATTTGAGAAGTTCTCTTGAGGGTACCAGCTACTTCTCCTCAAAACATTCCCTCTTGACCCATAATTAGCATTCGAGTCAACCATATTCTTGATGACGGCCGAACCCTCGTCATCTCCTAGATGATCGAACCCCCTCGAACCCTGCCCCCTCTCCCCCCGTGGAGGCATTCACCATCTATTTTGTCCAAGGTAGAAATGTTTGAAAGAACGTTGGGGTGATGTACCAAGCCGGAATCCCGTGATGTGGACAACGGGCAAGGAGGTCTTGAAACTTGTCCCAAGATTCCCCTAGAGACTCTCCGTCTTCTTGTTGAAAAGTGGTTATCTCGTTCCGGAGCATAGCGGTCTTGGAGGATGGGTAGTATTTGGCTAGGAAAGCTTTGGCTAAGGCGTCCCACGTGGTGAATGTGTTTGGTGGATGAACGTTTAGCCAACAATCCATTTTGCCCTTAGAGAGAACGAAAAAAACATTAATCTCAAAGTATCTTCGGACACTCCATTACGCTTCATCATTGCAACCTTGCACTTAAACTTTCGAACGTGGGCGTGTGCATCCTCATCAATGTGCCCACCAAAACTATCCTTCTCTATTAGACTGACTTAAGCGGGATGGATTTCAATGTTGTTAGGGGGTAAGGTGCCAAAGTTAATTGGAGCGGAAGTGTAATCGTGATTCGGTCGGTTATGGTCTCATAAAGCCGTCATTCTAGGATTTACAAGAGGTGTATTAGGTGTTGTGCTTGGGATTAGGTGATTGTGAAATGGATTTTCTACGAATGGATCAATGGTGATGGTTTTTTGCTCTCGAATAGTGGTTTCAAGGTGCGTTTGGGTGGTTGTGGTTGCTCGGTTTATGGTTGTTTGGGAGGTAATCTGAACCTTTGCTAAATTCCTACTCCGTAAATCTCGAAAAAGCCTTTCCGGTTTCGGGTCACTAAGCAAAGAATTCTCGTTTCCTTTAGGCATACACTTCAACAAATCATTAGTCTCCTAGTGTTTTTAGGCACTAAGGATAAGAAATAGCACAAACATCCTACAAGAAACAAGACACTACTCAAACAAGCAAACAATAACACCAAGACTAAAGCTAAGACTCTAACTAACTAAGTACATTCTAACGCCATCCCCGGCAACGGCGTCATTTTGATAGTAGGGTTTTTTTGTCGTGAAACCTATATCAAACGAATTTATAAATACCCAATTAAAAAAGGTAGTAATCGGGGTCGAACACAAGAATGGCGGGGATTTGTACTTGGTTGGTTGGTTAAACATCTTATTCTAGTCTAATAAATGAGATGTAGATATGATTAACTTAACTATAACTACAATCAAAAGAGAGCAAGATTAATTAAAGTATGAAACGTAAACAATTGATGGAAAACTAGGGTATTCAGGTTCACCCAAGCAAGGTAGACTAGAAACGGTGTTAACAAGTTATGGGTAATTAATGGTCTAGGATTAAAGGACTAATTTCTTAGACTCTCCTAAAATTGAACACAAAATTATCACTCTGATTATCAACTCATCATAAACACACTATGAAAGCATCCCTAAGAACTCTCATTCAAGGAGATACTAAGCATATATTGATAAAAGATGTAAACTTTCACTCACATATTTCATCAAACACCTTATATGCATGTTTAAGAAGACCAATAAAACACCCAAAACATAAATGTTAACAACCCATTCACAACATCTAAACCTTACTTGAGATCCCCCTAAACACAAGGGAGGACTACTCACACATGTTAATAAGAGAAATATAAACAATTGAAGAGACCAACATCATCATTGCAATAAACATTAAATGGATTCAAACAACAATTAAAGATGAAATAAAAATGTAAACAATTGAAAATTAAAGTAAACAAGGAAAGGAATTGTACCAATACTTAAGAAAGATGCAAGCTTTGGATTAATAATGGAAGAATTTCTTCAAAATCTTCACTTACAAACCCAACTACTAAGATGTAAGCTATTGAATTTAACTAGATCTAACCTAAATTAAGGAGTAATTAAGGAATGATTAGGTAAAGATTAAAACTTGATTATGAAAACTTAGCATAAAAATAGGAAATATTTGAGATCTAGGGTATTATGCTTCAAATGAATTAGGGAGGGGGTATTAAGTTTACGCAAAAATTAGGTCAAAAGTTACAAAGGAGTTGAAAATGTGGAGAAAGGGTCCCAGCCGGTGGACCGGTCATCGGTGGCCTGCCCGGCTGGGAGTCTTCTGATAGTTTAACACCAAAACTAGGTCATCAGGTGTGCACAGCCGGTGGGCCGGCTGCCAGCTGGGAGCCTCATGCAACTCTTCTTCATTTCTTTACATTTTCAACAATCTTCAAGTGTCCCCAGCCAGTTGACCGTCTACCGGTATGATGCCCGACTGGGAGGCTTTTGTAACTCTTCTTCACATTTCTTCCTAAGCTCATGGGGAGGGGCTCCCGACCTATGAGCCATATGTCGGCCGACCGGATGAGACCCCTTCTCAGCTTTTTCTCCCTTCTTTTCCCATGCTTGCTTCAAAACCGCCTTGCTTGCTCTGATTTCCTCATTTCTGTCTAAAGTCCTACAGGATGAGTCACAAACTCATAGTATGGGGAATCGGGACACAAAATGCAAGTAAAGGCACGTGAACCTATATAAAAATGGATCAAAATGCATAGAAAAGAGGGAGGAATTATGACAAAATAAACACACATCAACCCCTCCTCAACAACTGCCTCTTCCACAATAGGGTTCTCTTTCTCATACTCAACTATTCCTTCCCTTTCCCATTGTTCCACTTCTATTGTTGTCAGAGTCCTTTTAGAAGGAAAATCCTTCCTGAAATGACCATAGTCGTGACACTGGAAGCATTTGATCATGTTCTCAATGGGGTTTGGGTAAGGCTTTTGGTTCAGGACTCCCTTTCCTTTATCAGAGATGGGTTGGGTTGTGGATTTAGGTGCTTCACCAATCCTGACACCAGAGTAAGGCTTGTACACGGGCTTAGCAGCAGGTTTAGACACTGTGGGTGTAACACCCCCATTTATTTAAGAGCCTTTAGCAAGACATTCTCAAGTAAATAAAAGTGTTACCATCTCAGTTTCTTGAGATAGTAAGTATAAAAGACAAACAATTCCAAAGTACTTTAAGACGATATAAATTAAAGTGCCTCAAAAGACTATTACAAAATTCCAATGAGGTAAATAATTATTACAAGTACGTTTAAAAAAACTGCAGCAGAAATAAAATAAATAGTGTCTGAATTGTAAAAGTGATCTCTAGACTCAAGTGATAATCTAGTCCCAAACTCCCCCTTAAGCATCCAACACTTCTCACAGGCTAACCTGCAATCAATCCGCTCCCCAATATTTGGTTCATCAAAGGTGTTCACGAATACACAGTCAAAGACGTGGTTGAGTAGGATACTCAACAACAATAACAATACGATACGATAAAAGGCTCAAACACTACCGTCACACACGGCTCAACCGTGCCATATCACACGCCACTACCAACCGCGCACACAACTGACACCATACACGGTGTACTGCTCAGGTCCACGACAACCTCCGAACACCATCGTGCCTGGCCAACCAAAACCGTACAGGACCACAGCTCTTCCACATGCCCGTGCCTGACCGACCAAATAATCTCAACGCATTGCCAATCCTCTTTCACAATTCCAACCCACAATAGGAAACCAACCAACAATAATAACAATATGATTATGAGACAACAATTATCATAATATGTTCAAGACAAGAATTACGACGATGTGCTCAGGACAACAATTACTGTTGGAGTATTTGTCCTCAACAATAG
Organism: Silene latifolia; assembly: GCF_048544455.1. Lineage (NCBI taxonomy): Eukaryota > Viridiplantae > Streptophyta > Magnoliopsida > Caryophyllales > Caryophyllaceae > Silene > Silene latifolia. Next base: position 135,768,333 of record NC_133536.1, read on the forward strand.
TGCATGATAATATTATTAAATCTTATTAAGGAATACGCATGGGATATTCATTGGCAATACTAGTCAGCTGATCAACGTATATCGGTAACGGCTGGCCAACTAGGGTTTGACGTTACTGTCGTAAGACGGCGGTGTTCAGCTAATCCCTTTCGGTCACACCTAAAGGAAAGAGCCCTAACACGAAAGCTAATTAATTGTATGAGATACAGTTTAAATTAGTCCTTTAAAAAATTGACTAAGAGTTAGTCGATTATATTAATTTAGAGAGATATCGAGTTATGAACACGAGGCGCGGAAATTATTATTTAATTATGCGATAATTAAATAATAAATTATTTGAGACGAGAATTAATGATTAAGTAGTTAATTGTTAAATTAGTACTAATTGACTAATGTGATTAGTATTGGTACGTAAAATATATGTGTAGCTTACACGTATATTTACGGAGTGTTTTAGAAGATATTAATTGGGAAGCATTTAAACATAAATCGATGTTTAAATAAAATTTACACGTATTTGTGCGACAAATATAAGAACCAAAATGGACCGGTAAATAGGTCACTTTAGACCGTGTAAGTGCATGTGATAGTGTGTGTGTGTGTGTGTGTGTGTGTGTGTGTGTGTGTGTGTGTGTGTGTGTGTGTGTGTGTGTGTGTGTGTGTGTGTGTGTGTGTGTGTGTGTGTGTGTGTGTGTGTGTGTGTGTGTTGCTTTAAACACCATCATTTTTCTTACACATTTGTTCTTCCCAATTTACTTTTATTCTTTTCAAGACCAACATTTATTGGGTGATAAAAAGGAAAGGAAAAACAGTCCCCATTACTCCCTCCTCCAACCGTCCTCCCTTATAGAACACAACATTAGTGTTGTTCATTTTTCTACTACTTGTTTTGCATGTGGAAAAATAGTTCTTCTCTCTAAAATAAAAGGAAAATTATTAAGAGTTAATAATTCAAAAACAAATATTACTAAGAGTGTTAGTAATAGATTTGTATATTTTTCAAGGGTAATCTTACATAATATCTAGTTAATATTAGTAAGATTTTGGGGTAAGTTCTTGGGTGCTTAAGAGAGGAGGTGTTCTATCTTGGACATTTGAAGATGGAGGATCTTGCCATTTATTTTAAGCTCAAGGACAACAAGATAGGAGATCTTGTTGTGCCCAAATACTATCATTTCACAATGTAAGGAGAATTGTTTTTCCTCATCTTTTATATTTAAAAGACTTAAATATTACATGCATATTACATAGATCCAATAATTTCTAAAATAAAGTTTTGATAACCTAATTAGAGAGGTCTAATTTGGGGTTATGGTCTTTCAAGTGGTATCATGAGCTTTGGCATGTATTATGCATGTTAATTTTAAGCATTTTAATCTAATTATGAGATAATTTTAAAATCAAAGTGGTGCTAAAATGAGGATTTTTGCACGAAAATTTTTGCATGTTTACCTTCTGATCTCAAATGATTTGTGGTCAAATTTGGTGACTTACAGAATTATTTTGCTATTTTTAATCATTTTTATGGAAAACCGAGTCGGAAATATCGTATTTTGGTTAAGAGGTTAACTAAAATAGTTAAACTTGGATTATGACCTTGAAATTTTTATATGTTATCACATGCAATATTTAAAAATGTTCTGTAAAATTTCGTAAAAAGTTATGAAGATTTGCATGTTTAATGATTTTTATTGGTTAAAAATCGATAAAAATCGATTATATTATTCAAAAATAATAAACGTAATTTTATGGGTATGAAAATTTTTGGTATATTCCAAAATATGTTTTATATGATAAAAGTGAAATTTAGAAAAAGTTTTCACACTTTTTGATGTTTATTGGATTTTATTCCATAAAAACCGATAAATATGAATGTTTTTGTTCATAAAATTAATTCGAAATTTTTGGACTTAATTTGTGATTTTTTTAGGTCCCCTTGGGAGAGTCCCAGAATGTACAAAATTTTTGTGTCGAAATTTTATAATGGTTAAAATAATTTTTGAATTGTTTCTCAAGGTCATGATAAAAACCGATTTAAATAGCACATGGATAATATCAATTCAAACTAATTCTTATTAAGAAATTAGTGTGGACTAATTTTGAGTTTTAAATAAGTTTAGACAATTAGTTTGAGCATAAATGAGATTTAAGTGTTGATTATTGATTTTTAACGAATAAAAATCAATAAATTCCGCTAAACCGAGCATTTTTAAAAGGATTATGCTAAAGGGGCGATTTAGGCATGAAAGTTACAGCATTTTATTTATATTTTTATTGTTGAATGAATGAACGTCATTTATTTAATTACTTATGCAATTTTTGTACCTAGTATGGCCTAGGTTATTTTTTTTTTTTTTTGGTGAAATGTAAGTAGTATTAAGCTCAAATATCCAGATACAACCAATACATCACCAGTTTTCATCACGTATACAACTGATCAAAATGGGTAAACTAGGGGAATTAATAACACTAGTAACTTAAAGTAGGCCTGCACTCCTGCACCATTCCTTGTCTGTTCTATTCATACATCCAGAAAACATGCCAGACACATGCCTCCTACAGTCCTGCTGGACTTGTGCTACCAGCTTGCTAGGGTGAATTACATATCCTTCCAGCCTGCATAAGTTCCTACATCTCCAAATACCATAAGAAATACCAACTACTGCAGCCATACATACTTGCCTGATAAACATTGAGAACCTGAACTTCAGAATATTTTCACAACTATTCAGAACATCAATTGACATATGTAGCCAGTTAGAAGCAAGATGATAGCATTGTTTGGCAAACCAGCATTGAATGAACAAATGATCGTGATCCTCAGCATCCAAACCACAGATAAAGCATAGAGAGGGCACGTCCATTCCCATTTTCCTCAACCTGTCAAGTGTAAGTAACCTGTGATGCTGCCTAAGCCACATGATAAAACTCCATTTTGGCAAGTTATATCTGTTCCAAACTACTTTGTACCAAGTAACCTTCTCAGCAGGCACCTGCAAAAGCCATTTATAACCATCAGCAATGGTGTAGGGTTCATCTATACCTCTCCATTTCCCATGAACATATCCTGCCTGCATTGTATTCTTCACTGCACATATTTTACGCCAAGCCCAAGAGCTATAGTTGGTAGGTTCATACTGCCACCAGTTAGCCCCTTTAATGTAAATGTTGTTGACCCATTTAATCCAAAGATGGTCTTGCTTGCTAGCCAACCACCAAACCAGCTTACCAATAGCTGCAATATTCCAGAGTTTGCTATCAATAATCCCCAATCCTCCATATTCTTTGCTTTGACATAAAACATTCCAAGCCACTAGGGGAGCCTTTGAATATTTATCCTCTCCTTCCCACAGAAAATTCCTGCACAAGGCCTGGATCCTCTCCATAACCCCAACAGGCAACACAAAAATTTGTGCCCAGTGATTGTGGATAGTAGCCAGAACAGACTTGACTAACACTAGCCTACCAGAGTAGGAAATCTTCCTGCTATTCCACCCCCTAATTCTATTGATCATTCTATCAACAAGAATATTGCAATCAATCTTAGATAGGCGTTTATGTGAAATCTTGACTCCCAAATATTTAAAAGGCAGGTCTCCTTTTTTAAAACCAGTTCCATGGAGCACTTTTTGGACAATGGCAGGACTCATCCCATTACAATAAAAATCAGATTTTTCAGAATTGATATTTAGACCTGAGGCATTGGAAAAACGCTTGAAAGGTTCCATCACAATAAAAACTGTCCTGGTTTCTCCTTTGCAGAAAATGAGCAGGTCATCTGCAAACATAAGATGGGCGAGCTTCAGGGCTTTGCAAACAGGGTGGAAGTGAAATCCCTGCATCTGGCTAATAGTCTTGAGAAGCCTACTCAAATACTCCATGCACAGTGTAAAGAGAAGTGGAGACATGGGATTCCCCTGCCCGAGACCCCTTTTACCATGAAAAAAACCATGAAGCTGACCATTGAGGGCAATGGAATAGGAAGTGGAAGTGACACATTGCATGACCAGGCCAATCAGCTTAGGAGGGAAATTAAGTGCCTTCATCATTTGTTCAACAAAAATCCATTCTATAGAGTTATATGCTTTCCTGAGGTCTACTTTCATAAGGCATCTGGGGGAGACACTTTTTCTAGTGTAAAGTCTAACCAAATCCTGGCTGATGAGGATATTACCTAGGATTCTCCTCCCCTTGATAAAAGCACTTTGGGTAGGGCTAATAATTTGATCAAGGACAGCACTTAGCCTCTCACACAATAGCTTAGAGATGATCTTATAAAAAGTGTTACAGCATGCTATTGGTCTGAATTCCTTGACTGATCATGGATTGTCAACTTTAGGAATAAGAACAAGGGTGGTACAATTTACTTGAGTAAGCAACTTACCATGCACAAAGAAATCCTTGACTGCAGCATACACATCCTCTTTAATAACTGACCAACTAGCCTTAAAGAAGCAGCCGGTATAACCATCAGGGCCTGGACTTTTATCATCAGGTATAGAAAATAGAACCCTCCTAACATCCTCCTCACTAGGGATCCTACACATCCTATCCCATTCATTAACCTCCACTAGCTCCCCATTTGTAACAATATGTTGATAAAAATCACTAGTCTGGGCATTGGAACCAAGCAGCTCCTGGTAATAGTCCACAAATGCTTGCAAGATATCTCCAGGATCATTACATTGCACACCCCTACTATTCTCAATCTGTAAAACTTTGTTGTGAAGGTGTCTCTGCCTGATAGCTTGATGGAACATCTCACAATTGGAATCACCATATTTAGCCCAATCACATTTAGCCTTCTGCTTCAAAAAATCTTCCCTAGCTCCAGCCAAAAGCACATAAGACTCCCTCAGTTGTTTCTCCTGGTCCATTAAGCTAACATTTGTATAGTCATGCTGCAGCTGTACTTGACATTCAGTGAGCAGTTTAAAAGCTACATCAGCATTCCTCTCAATGTCAGAGAACAACTCAGAGTTCAGACTTTTAAGAGCAGGTTTGAGCAGTTTTAGCTTCCTTACAACCTGATACATAGGAGTACCAACCACTAGATTACCCCATCCCTGCTGTACCACAGTTTTGAACTCATCAACTTTGGTCCACATGTTGAAAAACTTGAAGGGCTTCTTATTGGCACTACTAGTTCCACCACAGGAGATAATGCAGGGGCAGTGATCAAAAGAGCCCTCAGATTGAAAATGAGCAAACCAGTCAGAACAATTAGTCAGCCAAGCCCTATTAACAAGGACTCTGTCTATTCTACTAAATACTCTTGTTTCACTTGGTTTCTTGTTATTCCAAGTAAAAAAAAGCACCAGTAGTATGAAGATCATGTAAATCACAGCTGGCCACAGTATTTTGGAATGGGAGCATTTCATCATCTTTCACTGCTTTACCCAACCTCTCATTGGCATACATCACATTATTAAAATCCCCCAGTACAACCCAAGGACCAGCCACACAAATTCTAACAAGATTATTCCATAGAGAAGCCCTATCTTCAAGTTTATTAAAAGCATAAACATAGGTAGCTATAAATTCAGACCCAGTAACTCTCTCCTTAACCTTAATATGAATATATTAGGGGTTAAATTCCAAGACATCCACCTAAGGGGGCCAGAGTTCCAGAGGACCCAAATCCTGCCACCAGGATGACAGCCAGTATTAGTGACATACTTCCAATTACCACAAACTTTATTAGCTATTCTATTTAGAGAACCAGGTTTGACCCTAGTCTCAAGGAGCCCAAACATATCTACATTATTTTGATGTAAAAACCATTTTACATCTTTATGCTTAGTATCACTGTTCAGGCCCCTGATATTCCACACTCCAAACCTAATCATTAAGAGGACAAACCTCCTCTCCTCCACCTCCTTTATCCACCATTTCAGCATTACCAGTAGCTTTTGCCATTTCAGCTTGATAATTCACAGAGAAAACAGTGCCTTGCCCTCCAACAGTCCTTGATTCATGCCTAGTCATTCTTGTAATCACCCTTGCTGGAGTGTAGATGGGTCCAGGGGCAACTAATGGAGTGACCAGCCCACTAGTACTAGGAGGTAGAACCAGCTGTTTCTCATGAGAGACCAGTGGAGGAAACTCCTTTGGATCCACATGAGTAGTATCCTTACCACTAACCTTCTTAGGCTGTCATACCTGTCTCTGAGGTTGTTTGGCCAATGGTCTTTTATCCCCTATCACTTTCCTCCTGCACGCATTAGTGGCATGCCCAATACCTCTACACTGCTTACAAGTGATAGAAAGCCAGTCATATTCTATAGCCACCTTAACCTCATTTCCCAATTCATCTTCAAAAGTAACACTATTAGGAAAGGACTGATCTATTTCAACTTCTACCATTATTCTAGCAAATCCTAGCAAAGTCTTATCTAAGGTAGAATTATCTATCCTGACAAACCTGCCCACCAGACTAGCCAATTTCTCCAAACACTTAGCACCCCAAAATTTCAGGTCTAACCCAACCAATTGCGATGAGAGAGAAGCTTAGAGAGAGAAACTGCTCTAACTTCTAGGGTTCCTGATTTTCATAGCAATGGCTAGGAAAGAACATACATCTCCTCTGCGATCTGTTACTCAAATTAATGCACAATATATTCCAAAAAATAATAATAATTCATCACCTATTAATAATAATACTAATAATTCTAATAATCAATCAATAATTTCTAGTAACAATAATCAATTGAGTCCTAATTCTAGTAGTGATAATAATTCGAATCCTTCTATACAAGTGGATACTGTGGATGTTGAACTTGAGACGGTGAGTATGGAAGTAGATGCTCAAATTCAGAGTGTTGCGGTACTCAAGGAAGGTCTTGTTTTATCTGAAAATCCTAACGACTGGGTGGAGGTATCTGGTCAGAAGCAAGGTGTCGCGACTCAATCAGTACGCCTTGAACCAATTGCTGAGAATGAAACTGCAGTGATTGAATCACGGAAACCGCTGCTGAAACTTACTGAGGATGATGTTAAGGACGAAATAGCATACTGGCAACTGGCGGTTTATGGCTATGTCATGGGTGCGAATCCGCCATGGGAAGTTCTGGATGGATCTCTGCGACGGATTTGGTATGCGTATGAAATTTCGAAGATCTCCTTCCTTCCAAATGGTCTTTTTGTGGTAAGATTTGCTAAACCTGAGCATTATAAACTGGTTCTGGCTAATGGTATGTTTCTGTTTGATGGTAAACCCATTGTTATCAAACCGTGGGACCCTTCAGTAAGAATTTCAAAGGTGTCAGTTAAGAAGGTGCCTAGGTTATTTTTAATCGTTATTACCCGAAATGTAAGGGAATAACGGTTTGTTTGTAATTTAAATACGATCTCGTATCGTCGGTTTATAATTAATTAATAGTGTTTATTTATTTAATTAATTAATGTATAATAGGAATAGCTATGTAATTTAATTGTTATAGTTATTTTTACCGGTGACACGTCTGTCGCGTACCTGTCAAAAATAAACCAACTGGTTCCAACTAACTAATATAGCTAGGGAAGTCGGGTCGAATCCACAGAGAGGTAGGAACTTTTCTGCTAAACTAAGTTCGTCAAGGTAACCAAAATGGGGGTTTAATAATTGTGATTTCTAAACTAACAGAGTAAAAAGGAAGAGGAGTAAGGGTAGGAGTTTAACAGATAAGAGAGAATAGCTAAGACAAGCGGTTCACCATAATTATCGGGTCGAGTAATCTAGGTCCTAGGACAATGTAGTACAGTCTAAGGGGTAGCGAACGTCGCCTTTCGGTCCCTAGTTCACCCTAAAGCGTAAGCGATTTAACTTTCGCCCTCATTTGCGATACTCTATTGTTCGCTCTTGGTCTCCCTCTTCCAACCTTTCGGTCCGGTCAAGGTCCACCGAGAATAAGGGTCTAATTGCGTCGACTCAATTAGGCAATTACAATTATATGTAGCATTTTAACAACATGAACGATACTAGCATTAACCTTGATGAATTCGATTACTCTCCCTTCAAATCATGGATCCCCTATAGTCTTAGCATAGGGAATTAGCTACTCATAATTACTAAATTAACAAAGGCAATAACTAAACAATCTGAATTAAGCATGATGAGAAATCTAATTAATTGAACAAGTATGAAATAAGAGAGAAAAGGAATTAATTAGATAGATAATACCGAAATTGGGTAACAAAGTAGAGAATCCAAATCAAAGAACAGTGACAAAGTAACGGAGGAATTTACGTAGTAAAGAAGATAGGAGTAACGTCGTGTTCTCCTCAGTCTTATACTGTAAAATGTCTTAAACCTAATCCATAGTCTGATTAGCAAAGCCCACGAAAGATTAGGCGGAAAAATAAACTAAAAGCAGACGAAATCCTCTCGATCGAGTAGAGATGTTACTCGATCGAGCTCCAAGTTATTCGATCGAGCCAGGACAGCCGCTCGATCGAGCATCACAGATGAACTCCCTCGATCGACTCCTCCAATCAGTCGATCGAGCATCATGGATGGATAAAGCATTCGATCGAGCAATGAAACCACTCGATCGAGCTATATAAGTGCGTCAGGACTTGCGTTTCTCCCTTGCTCAGCTCATGCGTACTCTAAGTGTGAAATTCCTAAGCTCCGGCTCCAAGTTTCCCATGAATGCATACAAATGGGACAATTAAGGCTCGTTTTAGCTCCTCTTCGGTAAATTCCTGTAAAATACAATAAACGGACCAAAGTAGAATATTCGGGGGTATTTGTAGCCAGATGCTACATAAAAAGCACAGAAATGCGTGTAAAAATGAGGTGAAAACCTTATATAAAAGACACGCATCAAATCTCCCCAAACCAAACCCTTGCTTGTCCCCAAGCAAATATGAATGCAACTAAGGGTGAACAAAAGAACGGGACCAACGCATCAGCTACAAATCATCCAACAGAACCAATTTAATGCAATAGAATGACAAAGTGGCAACTGAAAAGTGCAAACGAGTTAAATTAATGTTTCAATCTTACTGAACCGTCGACCTTGCAAGATTCAAAGATGTCGGACTCTCACGGGTCGCTCGTCACTCAAAGTCGGTACGGGGTGAGTATATATGTGAAAGATAGGAAGAAGCAAGACACTCACCTAACTCGACCTATAAGAACATGCATGCAGTTAACATGAATAAAGTCTCTACAACCGTACATATGCATTCCAACCATACTAGTGACCAAGACACGCGCCGAGGACTTACAATTGGGTTAGTGAGGTAATGGGTAGAAGGGGCTAAAATGAATTTGGATATGTGGGGTTAAAAGCTAGGCTAGTAACAACGGATCCAAATAAAGAGGCGCATCCCAACTTCGTACTCATAACAGCAAGATGAAACGGTGCATAATTGTGCACTAAACTCACCAAATACCAAAAATCGTCAACTCCCCATAAAATATAAATAAGGCATGGGAGTGCGGAAACAATGTGCAATTTACTTCTTTTTCATTCCCTTTTTTTTCATTTGAATTTTTTTTTGTTTTTTTTTTCTTCGCACTTTTTTTTTCGTTTTTTTTTTTCTTTTCAATCCAACACATTTTTTCTTTCCCTTCAATTCTTCCACCATATTCTGAAATCAGATGAAATAACCATATTGCAATAACATATTCCAAGAACTACTCGTTACTAGCTCAGCTAGGGTAGGAAAAATTATAGAAAGTAGTTGACGGGCAAAAAGGCAATTTGGCTATGTGAGGCTCATGGGTAGAATGAAATAAGGGGAACTGCCTCTCCTAACACGTGTCACCATCCACAGACCGAATGCATACAGGTATTAAGAAGACTAGACTCATGCTTATGCAAATTAATGTTACATGTCTTAAAGAGAGTACTACTCACATCCTAAATGAAACCGGTCATGAATGTCACCAGTTTAATAAGCTCTAACCTCAGAATGTATTGTAGCTTGCCGACATAAAGAATCAAGTCTATTCGTTCGACAAAGAGAAACAAAAACTCGTGGATTATGCACATAGTCATGCCAACTAAAAGTCAAGAATATGCAAGGCTCAAAATGATGATTCAATGTAGCGTCAATGTGCAAACGTTCCGACTCAATTTAAACATGAAAATTATGAAAATTTTTTGAATTTTGGGATTTTTTAGAATTAATTAAACAACAATGCATGCGGAAATAAATAAACGTGCAAGCAGAAATGCAAGAAACATGCAGGCATAGAAATGGATGCATACCTCCCCAAACCAAACCGTACAATGCCCTCATTGTACCAAAGATAGGGAAAGAAATGCAAAGGCGAAGGAAAACGAGAAGTGGAGTCGGGAACTTACAAAACGTCATTAGCGGGACCTCCCCAAACCGACCATGAACATGGGAGGTCAAAGAAAGTCAACAGCGACTTTGCGGACGTAAAAAAGCAAGTGGGTGGAAGTCATAATTGCTCGATCGTCCTCCTGGAACAGCTCGATCGAGTGAGCCTAAGCCTTAGAAGAGCTCGATCGACTACCAACCCACTCGATCGAGCGGGCACGAGTAAGGATCTGGTCGATCGAGGACATCACCCCTCGATCGAGTGGCGGCAGCGCCGAGAAAGTGCTCGATCGAGCACAAAGTCCTTCGATCGAGTACTTTTAATCTGCCAGAAACGCATAAAAGCAAGGAAAAACACAAAAATTGTTCCAAAGCAGCGTCTAAATGTTAACTTAAGGTGAAAGAAGAGCAAATAAACTGAAAAAACAAAAAGTTCAACAAAAGCACAAATAAAGCATCCATTTGCCTCCCGGAGAGCGCTGGTTTAATAGGTCCCGCACGACCTTTCGGTATCAAATTCTTGGTGCGTCGAGCTCGTCGAAGTGCAAGACTTCAACGGGGTTGTCCGCTTCACTCGCCTCATAGTAATGCTTCACGTATTGGCCATTTACCTTGAATCTATGGCCCTCGGAGTCTTCAAGTTCTACGGATCCAAACTTAGTGACGGCTGTCACCGTATATGGACCAGTCCATCTGGACTTCACTTGCCAGGAAAGCTTGATCTCAACCGGGCATTAAACAAAGAACACCTTTACGCCCCACATGGAACTCCCGAGGTATGATCCTCTTGTCATGCCATCTCTTCGTCTTCTCCTTGTAAATGCGTGAGCTATCATAAGCATTGAGCCTAAACTCCTCTAACTCATCAAGCTGCAAAAGACGATTCGACCCACGTTTAGGATCATAATTAAGCTCACGAATTGCCCACCAGGCCTTACATTCCACTCAGCAGGTAAGTGACACGATTTCCCATAAACTAACCTATAAGGTGATGCACCAATTGGTGTCTTAAAGGCGATTCTATAGGCCCACGGTGTGTCATCTAGCTTAAGACTCGATCTTTCCGTGATTTAGAAACTACTTTGGACAAGATCTCTTTCAGCTCGCGATTAGAGACCTCTACCAGACCACTAGTTTGGGGATGATACCCCAAACCACGCCGGTGTTGGACACCAACTCTAGACAGTATGGAAGTGAGTTTCTTTTCCTTAAAATGCATCCCCCCATCACTAATGACGACCCTAGGGACACCAAAACGGGGGAATATGATCTTTTTGAACATTTTTATCACGGTCTTACCGTCACAATGGGGTGAAGCAATTGCCTCAACCCACTTTGACACATAGTCTACAGCTACTAAAATGTACCTGTTACCTTTACTGGATGGGAACGGTCCTTGGAAATCGATGCCCCAGACATCGAAAACCTCAACCTCTAGGATGCCGTTTTGTGGCATCTCATGTCTCTTCGAAATGTTCCCTGACCGCTGGCATGCATCACAAGCTGAAACAAAAGACTTGGCGTCAGCAAACAAAGAAGGCCAGTAAAAACCAGACTGAAGTACCTTAGCCACGGTGCGCGATGGACCGTGGTGACCACCATATGAAGAGGAGTGACAGCCTTCCAGGACTATTTTGGTCTCCCACTGCGGAATACACCGTCTGTAGAGACCGTCTGCACATTCCTTAAACAGGTAAGGATCATCCCAGAAGTACTGTTTAGCGTTATAGAGGAAACGCTTCTTCTGCTGAGAAGAAAGATCAAAGGCGGCAGCTTGCCACTGACAACGAAGTTAGCTATATCTGGCATACCAGGGTTCTGGTCAACAATAGACGATATAGCAGCAATTAAAGTATCGTCAGGGAAAGAATCATCAATAGGGAGAGAATCTTCCCCTTCTTGTCGCATCAGCCGCGACAAGTGATCAGCTACAACGTTCTCAGCCCCTTTTTTGTCTTTGATCTGCAAATCAAACTCCTGAAGAAGGAGTATCCATCTCAGTAGCCGCGGTTTGGCCTCCTTCTTAGCAAGGAGATGCCTCAGAGCTGCATGGTCAGTAAAAACAGTGACTTCTGACCCAACTAGATAAGTACGAAACTTCTCTAAGGCATAAACTACAGCTAACAACTCCTTCTCAGTGGTAGTGTACTTCACTTGAGCCTCATCCAGAGTTCGGCTCGCATAGTAAATAGCATTCAAGGCTTTGTCTTTCCTCTGGCCAAGCACCGCTCCTAGTGCATAGTCACTCGCGTCGCACATGATCTCGAACGGCAAGTCCCAGTTGGGAGGCTGTATGATCGGCGCGGAGACTAAGGCCTGCTTTAACTGTTAAAAGCGAGAAAGACAAGCATCGGTAAACATAAAAGGGGCATCTTTAAGCAACAGCTGTGTAAGTGGTTTAGCAATTTTGGAGAAATCCTTGATAAACCGGCGATAAAAGCCAGCGTGACCAAGGAAGCTCCTCACCCCCTTAACATTAACAGGAGGTGGTAATTGCTGAATCACTTCCACCTTTGCTTTGTCAACTTCTATTCCCCTATCAGAAACCAAGTGCCCCAAGACAACTCCCTCGTTGACCATAAAGTGGCACTTTTCCCAGTTCAGCACAAGGTTAACCTCAATACAAGTGACTGCAACACTTTCTCAAGGTTAGGCAGGACAATCGGAAAAATCACTTCCATAAACACCGAAGTCATCCATAAAAACTTCCATGATAGACTCAATATACTATGAAAATATCCCCATCATACACCTTTGGAAGGTGGCAGGGCATTGCACAAACAAAAGGCATTTGCGGTACGCAAAAACGCCCTTGGGACGGGTAAATGTAGTCTTGGCACGATCGTCCGGGTGGATAGGGATCCGAAAGAACCCTGAATACCCGTCTAAATAGCAGAAAAATTTGTGGGAAGCTAACCTTTCTACCATTTGATCAATAAAAGGAAGGGGGAAGTGGTCTTTCTTAGTGGCGGCATTCGGTCCGTAGTCTATGCACATCCGCCAACGAGTCACTACTCGGGTAGGTATTAATTCATCTTTATCATTCCTAACTACAGTTGTCCCTCCTTTCTTCGGGACTACCGTACGGGCTTACCCATCTAGAATTACCTACCGAATAGATAATACCGCATCCAGCAGACTTCATTACCTCAGCCATCACAACATCCTCGCATCTTACGGTTCAACCGACGCCGACCCCGCCTGCAAGGTTTGTGATCCTCCTCCGACTCTATCCTGTGCATACAAATATCGGGACTAATCCCGTGATATCATCCGTGAATAGCCCATCGCCTTCTGTTTTTCTTAAGTACGACTAACAAAGAAGTCATTTGTTCATCACTAAGCTTAGCACTAACAATGACAGGATACTGCTCTGTGTCGTCAAGAAAAGCATATTTAAGGTGAGATGGGAGAGGCTTACGGTCCGGTACCTTTACCTCAATGGAGCAAAGAGTGCTGATCATTTGTTCCACCTGCTCTCCCTCGTGCTCATCTAGATCATCAACTAGCAAATCCAATGCAGCGTCATCGTTCTCTGGGCTATCTGCACACTCATCAAAAAGCATGAGAGCTTCCAGTGGGTCCTTCATAAAAGAACCCGACCAGAAGTCATAAATAGACTCATCAATGATATCGACCGAATAGCAGGTGTCCTCTATCATTGGGTGGGCTAAAGTCCTGGGCAACCTGAATGTGATAGCGTCATCCCCTCTGCAAGAGTCGACGCCCCTTGTCGACATCAATAACGGCCCCAGAAGTACAAAGGAACGGTCTTCCTAAAATAACGGGTAGGGTGTCCTCGGCTATGTCCAAAACAATGAAATCTCTTGGGATGTAAAGCTTGCCTATTTTCACGGGGCACATCCTCCAAGACACCTAAGGGTCTCCTAACGAGATCTATCACCATCGTAGGGTAATGTTAGTCACTTTGAAGTGACTCAGTTTCAATTTCCTGCAAACAGGAAGGGGCATGACACTAACACTGGCACCTAAATCGCAAAGGGCCTTATCAATAATCAAATCACCTATGACACAGGTAATAGAAAAGCTGCCCGGGTCTTTCATTTTTGGAGGGGCCTTATTTAATGAGAGAGGTTACTAGACTCTTCCATAAATGAAATCGTCTCAAATTCACTCAAGTTCCTCTTACGCGTCACGATATCTTTCATAAACTTAGCGTAAGTGGGCACTTGAGTGACAAGTTCGGAGAAGGGAACGATTACTGGAGATTCTTCACGATGTCCACGAACTTACCGTCTTGTTGCTCGATCCTTGCATCCTTGAGACGACTCGGAAAAGGTACCCTGGTAGCTATGAGTGGTCCTGCGACCTTTCCTTTACCCTTGTCAATTCGTGCGTCTCCACAAAGCAGGGGAGATGACACGGTGGCGGTATTAATTAACAAATTGGGATTCACGCCACTTACAGCTCTGGATCGAACGTCTTCACTGGTCGATCGACCAGTTTCTTCCTCAGCTTCACTCGATCGACCTATTCTGGAACTCGATCGAGTGCTTCCTTCAGCCTCTTTACTCGATCGACCAACCTGGGTCTCTTTACTTCTCGATCGACTGTCAATGTCACTCGATCGAGTGGTGGGTAATAGAACTGCTCGATCGAGTGGTTGAGTTGCTCGATCGAGTGGTGACTTCACACGCAGCAAGCATTTCCTGCAGGAACTCATCTAAGTCGTCTTCTTCATCAGCTGTCAACACCTCGTTACCTTCGTGAAGAAGGTCACTGCGGAAATTCATCCCACTGACGGGATCACAATTTGGAGAAGTCTTGGCTTGATCTGCCGCGAGTGTTAGCTGCGCGACTTGCTCTCTTAACTCCGATATAACAGAATCCGATTGTAACATGATGGATTTTCGGTTCGCAATTGCTTCTCTTGAAGAAGGAGAGCCCGGCTGTGATATTGGCGTAGAAGGGGTCGAAACGCTCTTTATCTCCTCATACAACTGGGAGAAGGGAACTCCCTGCTTGAACTTCTTGTATGCAATGGCACGCTCTACACCTGCCGTGCACTCATAAAGGTCATGCCCTTCCTCGCCGCATCTACCACATGGCTCTGTATGCTCTGTAATCGTAGGCATCTTGACAAATAGACTGTTATCCTGCAAAACTAATCAAGCTTCGCGAAAATGAGATCAGTCTCAAGGAATGAATCCCTTGAGACGAAAGACAAACTTAATTAAAGCAACAAAGATTGCGCCACCTCCCCGGCAACGGCGCCAAAATTTGACACGTCTGTCGCGTACCTGTCAAAAATAAACCAACTGGTTCCAACTAACTAATATAGCTAGGGAAGTCGGGTCGAATCCACAGAGAGGTAGGAACTTTTCTGCTAAACTAAGTTCGTCAAGGTAACCAAAATGGGGGTTTAATAATTGTGATTTCTAAACTAACAGAGTAAAAAGGAAGAGGAGTAAGGGTAGGAGTTTAACAGATAAGAGAGAATAGCTAAGACAAGCGGTTCACCATAATTATCGGGTCGAGTAATCTAGGTCCTAGGACAATGTAGTACAGTCTAAGGGGTAGCGAACGTCGCCTTTCGGTCCCTAGTTCACCCTAAAGCGTAAGCAGTTTAACTTTTCGCCCTCATTTGCGATACTCTATTGTTCGCTACTGGTCTCCCTCTTCCAACCTTTCGGTCCAGGTCAAGGTCCACCGAGAATAAGGGTCTAATTGCGTCGACTCAATTAGGCAATTACAATTATATGTAGCATTTTAACAACATGAACGATACTAGCATTAACCCTTGATGGAATTCGATTACTCTCCCTTCAAATCATGGATCCCCTATAGTCTTAGCATAGGGAATTAGCTACTCATAATTACTAAATTAACAAAGGCAATAACTAAACAATCTGAATTAAGCATGATGAGAAATCTAATTAATTGAACAAGTATGAAATAAGAGAGAAAAGGAATTAATTAGATAGATAATACCGAAATTGGGTAACAAAGTAGAGAATCCAAATCAAAGAACAGTGACAAAGTAACCAGAGGAATTTACGTAGTAAAGAAGATAGGAGTAACGTCGTGTTCTCCTCAGTCTTATACTGTAAAATGTCTTAAACCTAATCCATAGTCTGATTAGCAAAGCCCACGAAAGATTAGGCGGAAAAATAAACTAAAAGCAGACGAAATCCTCTCGATCGAGTAGAGATGTTACTCGATCGAGCTCCAAGTTATTCGATCGAGCCAGGACAGCCGCTCGATCGAGCACTGCTGTATGAACTCCCTCGATCGACTCCTCCAATCAGTCGATCGAGCATCATGGATGGATAAAGCATTCGATCGAGCAATGAAACCACTCGATCGAGCTATATAAGTGCGTCAGGACTTGCGTTTCTCCCTTGCTCAGCTCATGCGTACTCTAAGTGTGAAATTCCTAAGCTCCGGCTCCAAGTTTCCCATGAATGCATACAAATGGGACAATTAAGGCTCGTTTTAGCTCCTCTTCGGTAAATTCCTGTAAAATACAATAAACGGACCAAAGTAGAATATTCGGGGGTATTTGTAGCCAGATGCTACATAAAAAGCACAGAAATGCGTGTAAAAATGAGGTGAAAACCTTATATAAAAGACACGCATCAACCGGCGTTTCCAAAAGACGGAATTTACATCGAGACGGAGTCTATTTTGGAAGAGGTTCCAAATCCCGCAAGACGGTGCATGCTTGGAAGATGTTCCAATGAAGATGCTAGGGACCAAGGAGTTGGTTTCCGAATATATAATAGTCTAGTTAATTTAATTAGCTAGGTGGCCATACTAGGAATTATTCGTTTTTGCATGTTTATTTATTTTATATTATGCTAGTTCATCATGCCGAAATCGCCACACATGCATTTTTTTTTTTTGGTTTCATGCTTTTATCATTTTATTGTCGATTTAAAGTTATTGAAGATTCACCTAGTTAGTTCACTTAAAGGAGAATGATAACTAATTGACAAGATCTCTCACATTCTTTTAATTTAAAATTGAGATTAGCTTTACCAATTATTAACACCTATGAATCCCTTGTTCATTAGAGCCATGCTCGCCCAAGCGGGGTGTTCTCTTTTGACCTCGGGTAAGTAGGGTGATAACGGTTATCACGTGCCAAAGTTGGTTGGACTCAACGGGGTATAAGACGGTCTTGTATTCCGGGGCTAGTAGATTGATTTGTTGAAATCCGTCGACCAAGAGTTCTAAAGGTAGAATTAGTCAAGCGTTGACTTACCGAATTTACACAATTATGGGATGTTTCGCCCAAGTGATGCCTATTTTTGTCTAAAGACGGATCTTGGAATCATTTATATAATTTAGTGAGAGGTCATTATATAAATGGACTTGTTAAAAATATTTATCAAGTTTTTATAACATTGAATGTTAACTTTCCCTATTTCTCGTTCATTTTCACTAATGTATTTACTATGACATCGTGCATTTCATCCTCCTTTCATCCTCTATTTATTATTATACTTGTTTCGTGCTTTCATAGAAAGCGGTTTCTTTGAAGGAATTCGGTAGCAATGATTGGTAACTTGATTCACCAAATCACCTACATAAGCTTACAACGATTCTTGCGATTATTTTACAACTTAACGTCCATACATATTAAAAAGGGGTTTCATGTTGCAAACTCTCATTACGAGTTTAAAAGGAAGTCACATTTTATCAAGAGAGTCTTGATTTCGGAAGTGACACCTCCGTCATGATGATGACATATTAGTTTTAATTACTGAAGAGTAATTCAAAAGTTTGCGAAAAGAGTTTTCAAAAACACATAGAATACTCCAATATGATACCATCAAATGGCTCACTTCGAGAAAGGCCAAATCGATTGTTTATGCGCTAAAGAGTTTAGGCATATGATGACAATTGAACGTTTAGGTAGTCCAATTTCGCAAGAAGTTGAGATTTTGCCACATGTTGCTCTCAATTTATAGTAATTTACTCTTACTAAGTGTATAAAATATCACAAATGCCATGAAGAGATGTCTTCATGAGATTCATTTTTGCTTGTTGAAGCAAAGAGGAATGTGTAAGTGAGTGGGAGTTAAGAAGAAGCAACCCTAGATGTATGCGCTAGGACAAAGTTGAAAGAGACATCTACTCAAAAGATAGGTTAGTTCCACTATATTGGTATGAGATACCAAGTACGGGTCATTTCTTTGTAAAGAAGTTTACATGAATTGACAAAACGTAAGACGTCTAGCATAGGACATTTTTGTATCGAAATGATGCTAGAGTAGCAACGATTTCGATAGGGACAAATGTACCTAAATTTGGTTTTAAAAGAATGTAATCATCTATGTTTATACATAGAAGGCATCACTCATGTGATTTAAAACAAAAGGTTATACCTACTCCTATGATAACTTTGTGCTTAGTTATGACCACTCAAGTTAGACGTATTTTACATTCTTCACGAAAACTAAATATTATACTATCTTGTAGATTTTAAAGTCTCTAATCCGGTGATTGATCAAACCTCAAGTAAATTCGTTTAAACGAGTAAACGATAAGCACATCGAACAACCATTTGATTGAGAATCTTATGGTATGTGTGCATAAATTATGTTTTCTTTTGCAAAAAAGAAACACAAATAGTGAGGTGATTGGCCATATACATACGGATGTGTAAGGCCAATAGTAGGTTATATATACTTCGTTACTTTTACCGTAATGTTAAGTAGATATGAAAACTTCGTATCTATTTAATAAGACATAAAAGTGATTTTTTTGAAACGTGGAATATTTTCAAAATGAAGTAGGTAACCAAAAGCACGACAAGATCAAAAATGTTGATCGGAAATTTCAAAGTAATGACTTTGAAGGTCGAATGGGTATTATCAAGTAATGACCTTGATGATCACTAAGAATATTGTGAACCAGCTCACCTATGCCTTCTCCTAGAGACACCATAGAGTATGGTATAGTCAAAAAGATAAACCGAACTTTATGAGATATAGTTTGAAGTTTTTTCGCAATTTTGTAAGCTATTTTCTCACTAAAAGTTTAAAACCCGCCTATAATAGCCTAAATGACTCCTTATGAGATATAGATTGGGTGGGTCCTTAACTTATCATTTTATACATTTGAGACCATAAATGTTTATGCTCAAAACTAATTTTTATATTTATGAGGGTTATCCAAATTTTGAACCACTTGGTTTTTACTCCTCCAAAACGAGAACAAAAAGTTTGTGGCTCGTAATGCTGTCTTTCTAGAAAGATTTTCATTTTCTGGAAGACAGAGTGGGAGAAATTTTGAACTTACGGAAGTCCAAAGCCCACAAACTGAGTGCAATACAAGAAGACGTTCTTTATTGACGCTCAGTGGTTATAAGGAGATAATTTTGCGATAATATTGCGTTACTTTTCGAAAGTGACGACTCTTCAACCCTCATCAAAGCCTTTTCTATAGTATGAACTCTATGTGATGGCGTGTCACCATGCAATTCGAATTGGTCTTCTTGCACAAGATTTGATAAGAAAGGAAACATGAGATGTTTTCGAGACTTGATTTGGGGCGAATACTTTGCACCAAATTAGGTTATCTTGATCTTGTCATAAAGGTTACATAAGATGTTTCAATTTTGAGTTGGTTACAGAGAGTCTGCAACAACCCAAAATGCCTTTATCAATTCGTATGTTCTTAGCAATATAGCCTCTCATGAGGATGAGATTCGGCAAAAAGATAACGAAACTTTCTCCTTGAATGTATCTCATGAAGGGAGAAGTTTTGTTGTTCATGTCAATGCTAATAAGCCTAGCATGCTTGAAAGATCCCTTTTGTGATCTTATATACGTCAAAGAGTTGGAAATTTGGAATCAATCGTATCGCTAATCAGTATAGTATTACTCAAGATGTCGAGGTACCATGATGATACATGGACTTTAGTGGGAGCTAAGGTGAGTTTCTTAGTCTAAATATGTGTTTGACATATTAGTGACTAGAAATATTCTCCGGTAAATACTTGAGAGTAGCATGGCGCATCTTAAATATCCGGATCTAATGAGATAGATCTCCATGGATATTAGCTTTTTAGTCAAGAGACTTATGTGATAAGATTCATGACTCGTTCAAGTTGTTGAACGCAAATATGAGATCTCTTTTTCTTCCGTTGCAGGATCTGTTAAATATGCTAAAAGCTGCTCTCGTTGGGACTTATCATATTGAGAATACGAGAGGTCATTACCAATCATTTCCTAGTGAGTGTCACTAGATAATTATCAAGAGCATCCTTGAGTACTTGAGAAGCACTGAGTGTTGGGGCTGGTGTCCTTAACAGTTAGTGCAAGGACTTATAAATCTCTAAAAGGATCAAAGGGTATACTTTTGTATCATAATCAGTTGGTCCACGTTTATCAATAACGGTTGGCTTGCTAGATAAGTTTGACGTTATTGTCATACAGATGGCGGTGATCAACTGGTCCCTAAAAGTCACACCTATAGGATACGTTTGAGAGATGTGACGGTATGAAAATACAGTCATGTAGATGCCAAATTTGACTAACCAGTTAGTCCGAGTTATTTGACCAATAATTAGTCAAAATGTGATGTTGAGATATTTTATTTAATACGGATTAAATAATAACGGCTAAGGCGAATTAAGCAGTTAATTCGTAAAATTGAATATAAACGATTTATATTTGATTAATGTATATTGAATATAATTATACAATATTGTCTTTGTCGGACATGTATTAATAATTCAACTAATCCGTGTTATTAGTTGATGCTTTAATAACCGATAACCGATGACAGTTTATAATTAGACCGTGTCATATACATTTAGTAAATTGCATGTCGGACCGCGAGTTAAAATAAAGAGGAAATGGAAAAGCCCATTTCCCTCTCCTTCACTCGGTTTGGCCGAATGGCATAGACAAAAGAGAGGCTCATTCTCTTGTTAACCAAATGCTAATTCATTTGCAAAAGAACTAGGGTTTTGGAGATGATCTTCTCTCTGAAACCTAGATCTCTCATCTAAGCAAAAACTCACAAAATTAATCCTCTCAATATTGCAAGGCAATTAGAGGATTCATTCTAGCACAAGGGCATTTCTCGGACAATCTTGGGTGCAACAATTAGGAGGAGATCTACTTTGATCTCTCATTGCCGAATTGCACTAGGACCGGAGGTTATTGCTTAATCTTTATCGTTTCCTTGTTATTTTCGTTTTATGACTATAAATCGCGTGTTAAATTTGCGTTATAATCCTATAAAGAAAGGGTTTTATACGGATATTACCCTTTAAGTGGTATCAGAGCAAGGCCACGTAAATTTTTCTATGTGATTTTCATCAAACGGATTTTGAATCGGTAATTTTTTGTTTAAAATCCTCACGGCACAAATTTTTTTTCTCTCGGCAATTATTTTTTTTGCTGCGTTTTTTTTGTTGTTTTGTGCCCTGGGATCCGTGTCTTGTATACACGGTGATGGTTGTCTTTTGTTTTGTTTTCATTTTGATCTTTGCATATTGTTTTGCAATCGATATTCATCGCAATATGTTAAAGATCTATCAAAATGATTGCATAAAATTTCGTGTGGCACAAATTTTTGTCTCGAAAAATTCTTGAAAACCGTGTGGCCTCAAGTCACGGCCTGTTTTCTGTTTTTGCATTGATTTGCGTGCCACACATTTAGTTAGATCGTTCGATCTCTTGTTTTCAATCGTTCTTCACATGTTGTAATTTTAACCGATAATTATTGCAATATGTTGAAGATGTAACAATTGTAGTTTGATTTCTATACGGATTAGATTAAAATTGCAATTGTGTTTTATCAAATCGTTTTGTTTTGATCTCTTGTTGCCCTCGTTTTAAAGCCGATTGTTTTTTTTTTGGCCTTTTAAGGCTCTCGGCATTTTGCCTTATAAAAAAAAAAAAAAAAAAAATTCTTTTCTAGTACTGTTCACGTGCAGCAGTACAGGAGAAAAAAAAAAATTTGTTTGTTTTTTTTTTTTTTCGGCCAATTTTGCATAATACGAATTATGCACTCGCTTGATAGTGAAACGGTTCACCCACGAACAATCAAATTACTTTAAAACGATTTAAAGTAACGGATTATCACGAATTAAAATTAAGTTGATGAAGCGGTTTTGTCACATAATTTTAATTATCTTTGGTGGTTTGGATAAATTTAACATAATTTCGGAATTATGTCACGAATAAATTTAAATTTTAGTTGATGCATTTTATTTATCGTTCTTGTTTAATTTGAATGCTTTTAATTACGTATTTTTTTTTTTTTGCAAACGGTTGTAACTTAGTGTGGCCTTAGTAGAACGTGTTACCGTAATGATGGAACACGGTCTTGGTTGTATTTTGAGATCTCGTATCTCCCTTTATTTCTTTTAATTACAGTTTTTATTTAGAATGTAAATAGGTTTATATTTTGTAAATTTTAATTGTAATTTTGAGAAGACTAAAGAAGGAGACCGGATGCTCACTCCCGCTACATGGATCAAGATGGAACATCAAGACAAGCTTCTCGGGTCCAACGGTGGATTCCAAAGTTGTTTTATGTTTTTTTTTACTAGGATAGGCCACACTAGGAATTTTTATTTACGTATAGCATTCATTTATTTATTTTTTTCGTAACGATAATATGCATCATATTCCGCCTAAAAACCAAACCACCTAATTATTGCATGAAAACTGACACATATAGAGGTCACGAGTTAGTTTTCTTTGACATTCTTATGTCACATGATTTAAGCCATCACCCAAATTAATTCATTCACGCAGACGCTAGTTATTCGTTCACTTAATATGAATTATAATTTAGTTGATGGGATCTCCCTCGTATAAACAAAAATTGAGAATAGTCTTTATAGGTCAAACTCCAATGAGTCCCTTCTTCGTCGGTAGGCATAATATGACCCCTTCAACGTCGGGTAAGTTGGAACTGATTGACCTATTTTATCTCAACACTATGGTCACTCGTACGATCCTGTGAATATGGTGGACTATAGATAGGATTTACGGAAATCCATCGACCAAGAGTTCTTACTGAAGAATTAGCTAAAAAGTTGGCTTATCAATTTACAGAAATTGAGTCTTGGGATCACTTGTATCATTCTTGAGGGAGATCAATTATGCAAGTGCGAGAGTCTACACGTTAAAATGAATTTTAAAATAGACTTAAATCACCTCGATGAGTTGCTTATTTCGTTCTTGTTTTCCTTTCTTTTTCAGTGTAGATCACGAACTTTTAAACTGCTAATAACAAATGGTGGTTCTCGATAACCCAATGCCAAGTGCCACATTGGACCGTGAGTCCCGGCTTCGGATCTTCATGAATCGGATGAATCGGTCTATTCGATCGAAGAATGATGGATCAAACTTCGCGGACCGGGAGGCGACATTACGGAATCTTGCGCCGCTGGCCGACGGGAAGCTCAAATATCTATTAGAGCCCATCCGGCAAACCCAGGTCCCACGGCTAGAGCTCGCTGAAATCACCAAGTTTAATGATTTCTGTATGGAAGCGGGTGCGATTAAAAACGTACTCATTTTTGCAATGGAACCCAATTTGCAGAAACGCTTCATAGCCCATGGTGCGAACAAGATTTTCACCACGCTCACCAAGGAATTCTCGAAAGCACCGAGAATCGTGACCTATGAGCATACCACTCGCTTCTTTGATGCGAGACTCCAGAAGGGCCAACCAGTTAGCCCACACATTCTCAGCATGATTGAGAATGTCGAGAAGCTGGAGACCTTTGATTGTAAGATCAGCGAGAACATTGTGATCGACCGCATGCTTCACTCACTCCACGATGGTTTTTCGCAATTTAGAGCGAATTACTATATGAATGATTTGAAGAAAAGTCCCCATGAACTGCACTCCCTTCTCGTATGGACCGAGAAGGACATGAAGTTCGGTGGGAGCTTGAAACAGGATGTTCTTGTTGTGACAAACAAGGGGAAAGGTAAGGGCAAAGCTCAGGCAAACCTAGCAGTAGGTAAACCGAAGTTCAAGAAGTCGGGTTCAGGTAAGAGTGGGCCTGGTGAGTCGAGCACCTCATCAGGCGCGACAAAGAGCAAGAATGAAAACATGGAATGCCATCATTGCCACAAGACTGGGCATTGGAGGCGTACATGTCATGTTTATCATGAGGACTTAAAAGGCGGTCGTGTTAAACCTGTTGGTATGTCTTCTTCTTCTTCTACTTTTATTCATATGATTGAGATTAACCACGCAAGTTACGGAACTTGGGTACTTGATACTGGTTGTGGTTCTCATCTGTGTAATCATGTGCAGGGGCTCCGAAACATCGAACCCCTCGTAAAGGGTGAGGTGGACTGCGTGTCGGGAATGGAGCAAGAGTGGCTTCCATCTCAAAGGGGACATATGTGATCCAACTTCCTAGCGGATTTGAGTTGTCATTATATGATTGCTATTATGTACCTAGTCTTTCGAAAAACATTATTTCGGTTTACGCACTTGACAAACTTGGTTTTTCATTTGTAATAGAGAATAATACTTGCATTTTCTCTTTACACGATATGATTTATGGCAAGGCAGTCTCCATGAACGGAATTTATGTTTTAGATCAGACCACCGAAATATTACACGTAATGAATAAAAAGTTAAAGGTTGGTGATAAAGATCAAACGTATCTATGGCACTGCCGTATGGGACACATTAATGAGAAACGCGTAAAACAGCTCATTAAAAATGGAGCTATCTCGGCCTTTGATTTTCAATCATTTGGCACGTGTGAATCATGTCTCATCGGTAAGATGACTCGAATTTCCTTCAAAGGTGTTGGAATGCGCGCTGCTGACCTATTAGGACTCATACACACGGATGTATGTGGCCCTATGTCAATCACCGCACGAGAAGGCTATAGGTATTTCATCACTTTCACGGACGATTTAAGTAGATATGGCTATGTCTACTTAATGAAGCACAAAAGTGAATCCTTTGAGAAATTCAAGGAATACCAGAATAGGGTCTGAGAACCTATTGGGTAGAAAGATTAAAACACTGCGTTCGGATCGTGGTGGCGAGTATCTTTATCACGAGTTTGATCAACACCTTAAAAACTGTGGGATTGCCTTACAGTTAACTCCACCTGGAACACCTCAGCTGAATGGTGTGTCCGAACGGAGAAATCGAACACTACTTGATATGGTTCGATCCATGATGAGTCACACCGTGTTGCCTGACTCATTGTGGGGTTATGCTCTTCGTCATTTGCTCTAATACTTAACCGAAGTCCGTCTAAAGTGTTGACAAGACTCCATATGAACTATGGAAGGGAACGGTCCCTAACTTGTCCTTTATACGGGTTTGGGGCTGCGAGGCTTATGTCAAGTGGAGACACGAGGATAAGCTCGGCCCGCGATCGGTCAAGACATACTTTATAGGTTATCCTAAAGGAACACTTGGTCATTACTTTTATTCGCCAACCGAACAACGTGTTTTTGTTGCGGCTAGTGCGACATTCTTAGAGAAGGAATTTCTCGAGAATGCAAAGAGTGATAGAACCTTCGACTTGTCGGAGATTCCAGAACCAAATACCGAGCAACCATTGGAGGAACCAATTCCTTCAATCCCTGCTGTGAATATTCTGAGGAACCTAGGAGGTCGGGAAGAGTCTCTATTCCTCCCGGACAGATACATTGGTATGGTCGAGGAACATGACATAGATGACGTTCTACTCTTAACGAGTAGTGAACCCGCAACCTATAAAGGTGCCATGACTAGTTCTGACTCAAAGCTATGGCTTGAGGCCATGCAATCCGAGATGGACTCTATGTATGAGAACAACGTATGGGATCTCGTTGACTTACCTGCTAAGGTTCGTCCCCTTCAATGCAAATGGCTTTACAAGATAAAGCATTCGGTGGAAGGTCAACAAGATATCTATAAAGCACGACTAGTTGCTAAAGGTTTCACCCAAGTGCCAGGTTTGCACTACGATGAAATCTTTGCACCCGTAGTCATGTTGCGTTCCATTCGGATTATCTTAGCGATTGCCGCTTTTCATGACTATGAAATTTGGCAAATGGATGTGAAAACCGCCTTCTTAAACGGTTTTTTGGAGGAAGAGTTGTACATGGTACAACCCGAAGGTTTCATCGATTCACAACATCCTAAGAAAGTATGCAAGCTTAAGCGTTCCATTTATGGACTTAAGCAAGCATCTCGGAGTTGGAATCATCGCTTCGACCAAGTGATTAAATAAAATGGATTTACTCGATCGGTCGAGGAACCATGTCTTTATATCAAGTCGAGTGGGAGCAAGATTGTCTTCCTAATATTATATGTCGATGACATACTCCTGATTGGGAATGACATACCTCTCTTAACTTCGGTGAAAGTATGGTTGAAAAACCATTTCCAGATGAAAGATCTGGGAGAGGCACAAAGAATTCTAGGCATCCGTATCTATCGAGATAGATCACGACGGATGTTATCTCTCAGTCAGGAGTCTTACATAGACAAAGTCCTAGAGAGATTCAGCATGACTAACTCCAAGAAGGGGTTTCTTCCTATGGCTCCAGGGGTGCATTTGAGCAAGTCTCAGTCACCAGAGGCACCGGAAGAGAAAGAGCGCATGACACGGATTCCTTATGCCTCGGCTATAGGATCAATCATGTATGCCATGATATGCACACGTCCGGACGTGGCATA
This sequence comes from Silene latifolia, assembly GCF_048544455.1. Classification (NCBI taxonomy): domain Eukaryota; kingdom Viridiplantae; phylum Streptophyta; class Magnoliopsida; order Caryophyllales; family Caryophyllaceae; genus Silene; species Silene latifolia. Next base: position 135,795,258 of record NC_133536.1, read on the forward strand.
TGCATTGAGTATGACAAGTCGATTCCAACAGCATCCAGGTGAATCACATTGGATGGCTGTCAAGAACATTCTTAAGTACCTACGGAGGACTAAAGATTAGGCGTTGACTTATGGAGGCGAACAAAAGCTATGCGCAACCGATTACGCAGATGCTAGCTTCCAAACGGATCGGGATGACTCTAAATCTCAGTCTGGATTCGTTTTTACTCTTAATTAATGGCGCTGATCGGTGGAAGAGTTCCAAACAAACTGTTACAGCAGATTCTACGACTGAGTCCGAGTACTATGCCGCGTCTGAAGCTACAAAGGAAGCGATATGGATGCGTCAATTCTTACATGGACTATCTGTAGTGCCTAGTTCGAATGACCCGATCACCATCTATTGCGACAATAGAGGTGCCATCTTCCAAGCTAAGGAGCCAAAGTCTAGCAACAAGTCTAGACATGTACAACGGAAAGCTCATCTAATCCGGGATTACGTGGAGCAAAAGGAAGTAGTGATAGAAAAGATTGCTACAGATGATAACATAGCAGATCCTCTCACTAAACCATTACGACAAGATAAGCATGAAGGGCACGTTAATTCCATGGGAATTAAACGTGTTCCTAAGTTGTAGTACTCTTTTATGGATTAGATTCATCCTCTTTTGTACTCTATACGACATCATCGTTTTGATATTTTATATATATATTTTGTTTTTCATGTGGATTTGTAAGACAAATTTTGAACACCACAAAGTGAACTGAACAAACATTATATTTTTGGTCCTTAATTACCCACGTGAGCTGATAACTCAAGGTAATTATTTTGTGACGTTGGTTGATGGTGGGTTCAACGAGCCATAAGTCAACAGATTGACTGACCAATCACAGAGGCGATTTATACGGATATCTCGTAGGACACAATTGTGACATCAACGTGGAGTCCTAAATGTTTTACAACATTAGGTGCCCGGTCGTGGATAGGACCTCCATAATGATCCTAAGAGTCGATTCTTTTGACTATCGACTGTCTCTTGAGACTAAGGCAGATTTTGGGTGACTTTGGTTTCTTTCTCACGGTCATCCGTAACAGGGGGCCAAGTAGATTGTTTCTGGTGAAGGAAATGTAGATTCATATACACAAAACATACTCTTATATGTCTAAATAATTTGTCATAAAATTAAAACGGATCTTATGCATGCAAACAATGTAATAAAAATAGAGGAGAAATCATGTCCTTACATAGTAGATTTCGGCTATTAGGGCACAAGAGAGATCACCTTTCTCTTCTTGTTCTTGAGCTTTTCCAATGGAAGAACAAAGATCTAAGTGTAAGATCTCTCCCTATGTATTATACCCAAGGCTCCTCTTAATATAATTAATATTACAAATACTAGTTATAATATTAATCAAAGGTAGAAAATTGAACCAAAACTTTTATAAAACACTTCTTTGTTTCGGTTTTTAAGAGAGAAGAAGAGAGGATTTTATCTCACTAGAAATCTCTATGTTTGATGATGGAATAGAATGAATAATAATCTACAACATTTTGTATATTATTGGGTAAAATTATAAGAAAAACAATGATGAAATTTGCTTCCCCAAAACCGTGTAAGAGGAGCTTTAGGGTGAGCCAATGCATGGAGAAATTGTTCTTCACAAGGAACAATAGGCTTGCATGGCTAGGTTTCTTTTTAATCATTGTGTTTTCCACTAATTACAAGCAACATATAATTAGTACAAACCCTTCTAATTTTCGGCCCATTCTATAATATGGATTCCATATTATTTTTGTCAATTGTCTATATGTTACATGTCACATGTCACATATATTTGTTATGTATTTTTAACATATTAAAAATCAACGTATTAATAAAAATACGTCACATACAAAAATTGACTTAGTAATTTCATATTTACTTGTGCCAAAATTTTACCAATTTATAAATCACAACTGATTGTATTTATAACAATGCATTCAATTTAATTGTTACATTAAACAATTATTTCATCCGAGTAATGATACAATTCAATTACTCGGATCAGTATCTTATTTAATCACATTTCAACATGATACGTAAATTTTACTTCCAAAATCGTCCGTCAATTTTCAAGTAATTTAATTAACTCGCAACATTATACGATTAATTAAATAATCAATTAAGAGTGTTGCCCTTTAGGTATGACCTAGGGGGTCAACTGATCACCACCGTCACACGACAGTAATGTCAAACTCTAGTCAGCCAATCATTACCGATATATGTTGACCGATTTGACTTGAGTAACAAAATTACTTCCCAATTGTATTCATTTTAATGAGACTTAAACATGTGATCATCATGATCAACAGTCGTGATCGCATTATTGTCGGAGGACACATATTCCAACAATCTCCCACTTGTCCTCGACAAGTGTGCGTCACCAATTCTCTTGTCCTATTACTATCTCCCACTTAATGCAAGGTGTCTTTCAGGTCGTACTTGCAAGTGATCATATCGAGAGTGGTTTCCTCGATCCGGAGAATAAGCGATTGACCGGACTTATCTCGTCATAGATACTTTCCGAGCGTGGCCACGCATTTCATTCATTACTCCTCGAGTGGCCCTGAGATATTGTTATAACCCTGACAAGGGGTGGACAATTCCTATCGCACTCATTCCCTTCGACTAGCCATAGCCATCATAACCCAAAATATGCCCATTTGACCCCATTTACGAAGGTCGTAGTAACATAAATCAAGGTTAATCTGAAACTGTGCCATCTTAGGCGAATAGTCTTTAGTCAAAAGAATCGACTCATTTGAATACTATAGTAGCTCTCGCCACGACCAGGCTATATAAATTTGCCAGAACTCTATAAGCGGTCATTAGGCCCGACAAAATGTTCCTAATAATCTGCCTATGTGATCGACTAGTCATCTCACATGACTGTATGGCACTTGAACTTGCCATCAATCGCCTCACACTCTAGTCACTTCAAGACGTCACCTCATATAAGTAACTATGGGCAAAAACAATGTTAATCCATGTTCACTTTAACGGGGTTCAATTGTCTCTACAACCCGTTTGGATATAACAATGTTCAAGGTGAGTTAATAATAACTCAAACGACAAGTGTCGACATCACACTCGGGTAGTCAATATCATATTACAACCTTGTGATGTTTATCATAAGTGTAAACACTTATTGATTGCAATAGAAGTTTAACATCCCATGTGTCCACGTGTTCAAACTTCTTACACTTGCATTTTCCTTCACATTCATGTTCTCACTCATAGCATGAATCTTACCAAGTACACATCAAGGTTCCCAACCTTGGTTTTCGGTTCTTTAACTTGAAAGAACTTTCTTATCGATCATCTCATAACGAACGAATTTGCGATGAATAATACAACTTGCACCGATCAAGTACTTCATCCACACACAATGCACTAGGTATATGTTTTGTAGAATCTTGTAACAATTGACAAGATTATTAGCTTAGTACTTCTCACAAGTCCTAGCTTAACTAGGAAAGATTATCTTGAATAACCTCTTATTCAACCAAGCATCTTTCCAAAACTTCTCATTTCTCTTTCTAGGCTTGAAAGATTTGGGATTCTCATAAATCCTCATATGTGCTCGGATTCTCTACAGTATGTGCAACCTCTTAACACACAATGGAACATTCCGTTAATCACCGAAATCGTTCATCGGATTCTACTCGAGAATTCATGACGTTTCTTTTATGGCTCACCAACCAAACATCATGCTCTTATGCATATGATTCATAATTGGACACGTATATGATTATTCTAATGGCGGAAACATTAGTTACTAATAATCATGAGATCAACCGTTCTTAGGTTCAATGAACTACCATGACTGCTAATGGTAATCCCAATTTTATTCATATGAATAACCTATGTATATGTTGATATGATGTGTATCTCTTAATACTAATCCAACATCCCATGATGTAATTGGATTCATCATTGTCCATTTTCATCCAGAATTGAAAACTCAAAAGCTTCTTTATGAAAGAAGGTATTAGCTCGTCATTCTTTAATGAGTAATGAGTTTTATATATTCAAGGATGATAGCTCCCACTAAATTCCATGTCTTCACATGAGAATTTCCTAACTCCCACTCAATTCAACATATTTCGAAATTGACTTCTCAATTGAAATTTAAAATTGAAATATAAATTGCATTGCCAAGTTATTAGGATAAAACCATATATGTTCCTATCATATCCTTTCAAAATGCCTATTTTGAAGTGGTCTCATCTCAACCTTACAGAAAGAGATTTTAAATCTCTAACACACTTATGTCATAATGAAGTGTGGTAATGTCATTATTCAAATACAAATAATATTTAGAATACTTCCTTCGCAAATACCCTTTTGGAAGGAGATTTAACCATTTCATAGGGAGGTTAAGTAATGACATTTGTATGGTTAATACGTTGGCTATTGAAGATATCGGAATATCAATCTTTGCAACTTTATTTTGATCATAACTAGTATGTTACTTTGATTCATTTAGGCTCTTAAGTAAAACTCATGATTGAAACTATTTGGTCAAAATTTATCATATAGAACTTAGTCAAAACTTGTTAAGACTTTACATTAGTCATTTTTATCCAAAACTTCTTTTGGTCTTCTCGTGTAGTTATTTTGAGAATTTACTCTTATGATTACTACATTTGGTCTCATTAGTTATATAGAACTAACTTGAGACCATAGATCTCATCTATTTGGTATACTATGTAAATAGATATACCTTTATTCAAATCATTTTCTCTTGTGTAGATCTACATTTACACAAGTACACAATTTTATCTTGCCTTGTGTGTTGTGTCCTCATTTTTCTCCCACTCTATCTTTAGAATAAATACACTATATATTCAAAGATAGCATATGAGACACTAATCAATGATGTTGAAGTATAAGGAGAACTATCTCATAGACAGACTAATATTAATTGATTTCATGTGAGTTCTTGGTGATTGACATTCCTTTAAGAGAGTTCATAGACTCAAAATCGCTTCATAAATGATCATACACAAGCCTTAAGCATGTGGACATATAATGAAACCCGTCATTATAATTGTCTATTGGATCACTTTTGAGTGAATAATCTTATGTTTCAAAACGCAAGCATTTAAAGATGAAATTTTAGAACATAAAGGATAAATGATAAAAAGGTGACTTGGGTTGCAAACCAAGTCACTATCATCCAAAATACAAACCATTATCCAAAATACTTTTCCATGTCGAACACGGAAACTTAAAGTTCTAAAATTCAAAACATAACTTCAAATAAGACAATGAAAAACAAAGCTCCATAAAAGCTATCCTTAGCTTCTTCATGGTTTCTTATGCTTGCTTTTCTTTTCCTTTGTCTTTGCTTGGTGGAGGCCCTATTTACAATAAAAAGGGAGATACATTATCACAACTTTGCATCATAATACCATAGTTGAATTAGAAACATAAAAGAAGGTTAGTCATTTACCTCTTTGGAGTGATCTTTCCAGCTTTGATATCACCAAGGTATTTGGAACAATTTCTTTTCCAATGTCCCATGCCATTACAATAATGGCACTTATCAAGAGGACCCTTCTTGACTTTGGAGGTGCTAGCTTCACAAGACTTAGCTTTGGTGAATGTGGGAGCTTGCTTTTTACCCTTTCTCCCATTCTTCTTGAACTTCCCCTTACTCTTTGTGCTTATATTAAGCACATCCTTGGGAGGGTTCACATTTAACCCCATGTCCCTCTCGGCTTGCACAAGTAACTTGTGCAGCTCCTCAAGAGACACATCCTTGTCTTGCATGTTGAAATTCACCCGGAATTGCACATATGCCTTAACCTTAGACAAGGAGTGTAGAATCCTATCTACGATGAGTTCTTTGGGGATTTCAACCTTTTGAATCTTCAAGGTCTCGACAAGCTCCATGAGTTTGAGCACATGAGGGCTAACCTTTTGGCCCTCTTTAAAGTCGAGATCAAAGAATGCCGCGGTCGCCTCATATTGGACGATCCGCGGAGTTTGTGAAAACATGGTCACAAGTTTGGAGTAAATCTCATTAGCATTGCCCATTTTAAAGGCTCTCCTTTGGAGTTCCGCCTCCATCGCAAATATCAATACATTTTTCATTGCGGCGGACTCCTTTTGGTAAGCCTCATAGGCTTCCCTAGTGGCCGCGGTGGACCTAGTGGAGGGTTCGGGTGGAGAGACCTCGGTAAGGTAACGAAGCTTGTCGTCACCCTCGGCGGCTAATTTGAGTTGGGCATCCCACTCGGAGAAATTTGACCCATTCTTTTCAAGTTTACATCGATCCATAAAGGATCGGAGCCAAGATGAAGTAGCGAGTGGTGTAGCATTAGGAGTTGGTGTTGCCATTTGTTATGAAAAAGAAGTGGTCTACAAAACAAAATATAAGGAGTAAAACAATTGTCGTTTTAATAATACTCGTAAAAATGTATGATTTAAACAAGTTTTATGCATTTTTCTAGTGACCTCTACCCAACTAGATAAATGATTCCAAGACCCAAATTCATATTAATTTGGGCACGGTGTGGCCGATGAAACCCTCATCAATATAACTCGGTGGATTAACGTTTTAATCGATTCTACTTTTAGAACTCTTGGTCGATAATATTACATTAACATTTATCTATAGCCCAAAACACATTCAACAAGGGGACGGTGTGGCCGATAAAACCCTTATCGAAAAAATTTTGTTGAGTCCAATCCAAATTTCGAATAAATGTGTCCATGATCCAAACCCACATTAACTTGGGCACGGTGTGGCCGATGAAACCCTCATCAACATGAATTCGGTGGATAGACATTTATCACCCACTTCCCCTACGTAACAAGGTTTGTACCCCGGTGTGGCCGAGTGCACTCCCTCACGAAATAGGTTTTCATGGTTTCTACTATTTGGTAAGGCTATGTCTCAATTGATTGTTTTAGCGAGAGGTCATGTCAATTTATTATCTATCACGTTTTAAGTGAACTAAAGCGGTGAACTACGATAATTCGAATTGACATGGTCGATAAACTCGATAAAATAAAATGCATGTTTTAGTTATGGCGATTTAGCGATGCATGTGACATAAAATAAAATGCAAGCATAAAGATAAATAAATCCTAGTATGGCCTTTCCTAAAATAGAAAAACTATTAATCTATTACATATTCGGAAACCAACTCCATTGGTCCCTTGAACTTCGGTTGTGGCACGCATCTCGAGGTAACACCGTCTTTATGTATCGCCATTCTTGAAGTAATCCGTCTTTTGGAACTCCGGAATGAATAAAATTACATAATAAATTACATAGATTCCTATTATACATTTGTAACTAAAATAGCATAAATCTATTAAATTACAAAACGGTGATACGAGATCACAATAAAAATTACAACCGAATCGATATTCCCATACATTTCGGGAAATACCAATTAAAATCTAAGGTCATACTAAGTAAAATTACATAATTCAAAATTACATAAATTAAAATTATGACAATCATAAAGAAATTGCAGCATTATAATATGTATGAACATGCTCAATTTTTATGCTAAATCGCCTTTTAAATAGCCAATATCGTATATTACTCGGTTTTTACGGATTTGCGTGATTTCAACATTTTATAATCACAAAAATGCATAAACTCGTATTTATGCATAAGTTAATTACCCTAACCTCTTAGGACTCAAAATATAGTCTCCACTAGTAATTTGACCATAATTAACTTTTATTTACAAAATTGTTCATAAAAGGACTAAAAATACAAAAATAAGCTATTAAACTTCAAATAAATCCAAAAATTTCAAATAAATTCAAAATTTGAAATTTAAATTCATGAACATTCTGGAAAAAATCCATGACACTCATAATGTTCAAAATCTTAGGTTAAAAATTTCGAAAATTTTCCGGAAAAACAATGTTGCGGTTTATCGATATTTAATAAAATAATCATAAAAACATGGAAAAATTATTTTCATTAACTTTTCAATTTTAGATCTGAAAAATATAATAAAATGCAACATTAGACGTTTTTCCTAAGTCATAGATTATGTTTTATTAATTTTCAACTAATAATGTCACTATTTATGCTATTTTTCTTCAAAAATTCATAAATCATGCTAAAAGACTTCTTTATAGCCAATTATTTTACACACATCTTGTAAAATTGCATGTGACAACATATTAATTTTCTATGACCAGATTCGAAATTTAACTCATATTAACCTATTTTTCTCTTAAATCCGAATTTAATGATGAAAAATTCATTTTTCGAGCATAACAAGTCCAAAAATTATGAAAATTTACAGGTTATCTCAAAATAATATATGTAACAACATATCCAAAAACCAAGTGAAAATTCGAAGTATAGCTATTTTTAGACCAAAAATGACATTTTTACTCATAAAATCACATTTAAATGCCATTATTGTAAATTATGAACAATAAAAATCCAAAAAATTAACCAAAATATCCTAAAACACTTTAGGACCAGAAATATTAATATGCATGTAATAATTTCGTGATATATCATAATAACACAAATTTTACAAGTTTTATTTTGTTATTCATATAACTCGGAAAAACTTTTAACCAATTTGCATGCAAACAACCGTGGCTCTTGATACCGATTGAAGGAAATGTAGATTCATATACACAAAACATACTCTTATATGTCTAAATAATTTGTCATAAAATTAAAACGGATCTTATGCATGCAAACAATGTAATAAAAATAGAGGAGAAATCATGTCCTTACATAGTAGATTTCGGCTATTAGGGCACAAGAGAGATCACCTTTCTCTTCTTGTTCTTGAGCTTTTCTAATGGAAGAACAAAGATCTAAGTGTAAGATCTCTCCCTATGTATTATACCCAAGGCTCCTCTTAATATAATTAATATTACAAATACTAGTTATAATATTAATCAAAGGTAGAAAATTGAACCAAAACTTTTATAAAACACTTATTTGTTTCGGTTTTTAAGAGAGAAGAAGAGAGGATTTTATCTCACTAGAAATCTCTATGTTTGATGATGGAATAGAATGAATAATAATCTACAACATTTTGTATATTATTGGGTAAAATTATAAGAAAAACAATGATGAAATTTGCTTCCCCAAAACCGTGTAAGAGGAGCTTTAGGGTGAGCCAATGCATGGAGAAATTGTTCTTCACAAGGAATAATAGGCTTGCATGGCTAGGTTTCCTTTTAATCATTGTGTTTTCCACTAATTACAAGCAACATATAATTAGTACAAACCCTTCTAATTTTCGGCCCATTCTATAATATGGATTCCATATTATTTTTGTCAATTGTCTATATGTTACATGTCACATGTCACATATATTTGTTATGTATTTTTAACATATTAAAAATCAACGTATTAATAAAAATACGTCACATACAAAAATTGACTTAGTAATTTCATATTTACTTGTGCCAAAATTTTACCAATTTATAAATCACAACTGATTGTATTTATAACAATTCATTCAATTTAATTGTTACATTAAACAATTATTTCATCCGAGTAATGATACAATTCAATTACTCAGACCGTATCTTATTTAATCACATTTCAACATGATACGTAAATTTTACTTCCAAAATCGTCCGTCAATTTTCAAGTAATTTAATTAACTCGCAACATTATACGATTAATTAAATAATCAATTAAGAGTGTTGCCCTTTAGGTATGACCTAGGGGTCAATCGATCACCACCGTCACACGACAAGTAATGTCAAACTCTAGTCACCAATCATTACCGATATATGTTGACCGGTTGTGAGTAACAAAATTACTTCCCAATTGTATTCATTTTAATGAGACTTAAACATGTGATCATCATGATCAACAGTCGTGATCGCATTATTGTCGGAGGACACATATTCCAACATCTGGGTCATTTCATGCTGTGCTTAGATCGGAAGGAGTTCGAGTTGAAGGAAATATTCAGCCTTTATCAGGTACTCGATATTTCTCAGTGCCACTCGAGGAGTCAGAATCGAAATGCATGGCCATGCTCGGATACGGATTCGTTTTATCGGTTAAGTTACTCTCTAGTCGGGGAAACCACTCTTGATCCAGATCGATTGTAAAATACGACCTTTGTGGATCCAGATCTGCAAATTGTTTTACATTGAGTGGGAGAAATTTTAAATGAATATGAGAATCGGTTATCGCACATACACTTGTACGGACAAGTGGGAGTTTGTTGGAGCTGTGTCCTCCAGTTAGTGTGGATAACGTCATTGCACATACACTTGTACGGACAAGTGGGAGCTTGTTGGGGCTGGTGTCCTTAACAGTTAGTGCAAGGACTTATAAATCTCTAAAAGGATCAAAGGGTATACTTTTGTATCATAATCAGTTGGTCCACGTTTATCAATAACGGTTGGCTTGCTAGATAAGTTTGACGTTATTGTCATACGGATGGCGGTGATCAACTGGTCCCTAAAAGTCACACCTATAGGATACGTTTGAGAGATGTGACGGTATGAAAATACGGTCATGTAGATGCCAAATTTGACTAACCGATTAGTCCGAGTTATTTGACCAATAATTAGTCAAAATGTGATGTTGAGATATTTTATTTAATACGGATTAAATAATAACGGCTAAGGCGAATTAAGCGATTAATTCGTAAATTAAATATAAACGATTTATATTTGATTAATGTATATTGAATATAATTATACAATATTGTCTTTGTCGGACATGTATTAATAATTCAACTAATCCGTGTTATTAGTTGATGCTTTAATAACCGATAACCGATGACAGTTTATAATTAGACCGTGTCATATACATTTAGTAAATTGCATGTCGGACCGCGAGTTAAAATAAAGAGGAAATGGAAAAGCCCATTTCCCTCTCCTTCACTCGGTTTGGCCGAATGGCATAGACAAAAGAGAGGCTCATTCTCTTGTTAACCAAATGCTAATTCATTTGCAAAAGAACTAGGGTTTTGGAGATGATCTTCTCTCTGAAACCTAGATCTCTCATCTAAGAAAAAACTCACAAAATTAATCCTCTCAATATTGCAAGGCAATTAGAGGATTCATTCTAGCACAAGGGCATTTCTCGGACAATCTTGGGTGCAACAATTAGGAGGAGATCTACTTTGATCTCTCATTGCCGAATTGCACTAGGACCAGAGGTTATTGCTTAATCTTTATCGTTTCCTTGTTATTTTCGTTTTATGACTATAAATCGCGTGTTAAATTTGCGTTATAATCCTATAAAGAAAGGGTTTTATACGGATATTACCCTTTACTGAGGATTTACTCTTGTAGTTTGGATGAATTATGGATTTCATGTAAAAGGGTTACACGATAACATTCCTATGCTTATAAGATGTTATGGGCCTAGTTAAGGAATGATTAGCATGTAAAAGTGTTATGTTCATAAAGAATAATATGTATAAGGAGTTATACATATATGTATAAGAAGTCATACATAAAAGATGTCATATGAAGGATGTGTATGTATAAGTGCTATACGTACAAATCATGAACGAAAGCTAAGTACATTACAACATCCGATGTTTTAAAAGAGACAGTTGATATCCGGAGTTTAATGGAACTAAAGTAGTTTTGTTAGCCGAATATCGTCTCCTGAGAGACTCTGAAAACAGTGGAAGTGTTTGACTGGCTTTAGAACCAGAGTCTGAAAACTTGTTTAGACATGTACTCAGAAAGGTTCTATGTGATGAAAAGATTACATAGAACAAAGGAAAATAGCAATGGAAATTAGAGTGATGCAACTGTTGCTAATCCTCTAACCAAAGCCGTTGGAATAAGGTAGACATGATGGTTATGTCATCTCAATGTGATTGAGTATTATACCTTAATTGCTGAAGATCGTTATGTAAGTATTGGTTAGAGTATTAATATTTACTTAAGTTATGATCGCATTCATTGTTTGAGTCTCTTTAGGAACTCAATTATTCAGTTTGACTGAAAACATTGAATACCTTGTTTATCCGAATTGGTTGTGGAGACAATGTTGAACCCCAATTCAAGTGAATAGGATGAACATTGTATTAGCCCCTAGTCACTTAATGAGGTGACGTCTCGAAGTGACTAGATTGTAAGACGATTGATGGTAGGTTCAACACCATAAAGTCATAAGGATGACTAGTCGTTTACATTGGCAGACTGTGGGACACTTTGCCGGGTAGTGACATTTATAGAGTCCCTTAGATCTATTACAGACGCTTGGTCGTGGCAGGGACTTCTATGATATTCCTATGAGTCGATTCTTTAAACTGGATACTATTATCTGAGCAAGTGCAGTTTCCGAGTGGCTTTGGTTTTTGTCCTAGGTCATGCCGTGAAAGGAGGCCAAAGGGCATCTACTGAGTCATGGTGATCTGTATTGTGCAAAAGGATAGATAGGGCAGACAAGAATTGTCCACCCGCGTTGGGTTTAAACATCTCTAGGCCACTCGAGGAGTTGTGACTGGGAAATGCGTGGCCACGCTAGGAAGTAATCTATGGAAGATTTTTCCGGTCTTGCAGTCACACTCCCGATCGAGAAAATCACTCACGATATGTTCATGTGGAAGTGCGACCTGAAAGACACCTTGCATTGAGTGGGAGATTGTTGTTAAAATGGACAAGAGAATCGGTAACACACCCTTGTATAGTACAAGCAGTACATTGTTGGGATAAGGTGTTATCCATAATTGTGTGTTATAATCATCTCACAACTTGTCTCGGACAAGTGGGAGATTGTTGGAGTATTTGTCCTCAACAATAGTGCATGATAATATTATTAAATCTCATTAAGGAATATGCATGGGATATTCATTGGCAATACTAGTCAGCTGATCAACGTATATCGGTAACAGTTGGCCAACTAGGGTTTGACGTTACTGTCATGAGACGGCGGTGTTCAGCTGATCCCTTTCGGTCACACCTAAAGAACGAGCCCCAACACGAAAGCTAATTAATTGTATGACATACAGTTTAAATTAGTCCCTTGATAAATTGACTAAGAGTTAGTAGATTATATTAATTTAGAGAGATATCGAGTTGTGAACTCGAGGCGCGGAAATTATTAGTTAATTATGCGATAATTAAATAATAAATTATTTGAGACGGGAATTAATCATTAAGTAGTTAATTGTTAAATTTGTACTTATTGACTAATGTGATTAGTATTGGTACGTAAAATATATGTGTAGCTTACACGTATATTTACGGAGTGTTTTAGACGATATTAATTGGGAAGCATTTAAACATAAATCGATGTTTAAATAAAATTTACACGTATTTGTGCGACAAATATAGAACCAAAATGGACCCATAAATAGGTCACTTTGGACCGTGTAAGTGCATGTGGTAATGTGTGTGTGTGTGTGTGTGTGTGTGTGTGTGTGTGTGTGTGTGTGTGTGTGTGTGTGTGTGTGTGTGTGTGTGTGTGTGTGTGTGTGTGTGTGTGTGTGTGTTGCTTTAAACACCATCATTTTTCTTACACATTTGTTCTTCGCAATTTACTTTTATTCTTTTCAAGACCAACATTCATTGGGTGATAAAAAGGAAAGGAAAAACACTCCCCATTACTCCCTCCTCCAACCGTCCTCCCTTATAGAACACAACATCAGTGTTGTTCATTTTTCTACTACTTGTTTTGCATTGGAAAAATAGTTCTTCTCTCTAAAATAAAAAGAAAATTATTAAGAGTTAATAATTCAAAAACAAATATTACTAAGAGTGTTAGTAATAGATTTGTATATTTTTCAAGGGTAATCTTACAAAATATCTAGTTAATATTAGTAAGATTTTGGGGTAAGTTCTTAGGTTCTTAAGAGAGGAGGTGTTCTATCTTGGACACTTGAAGATGGAGAATCTTGCCATTTATTTTAAGCTTAAGAACAACAAGATAGAAGATCTTGTTGTGGCCAAATACTATCATTTCACAATGTAAGGAGAAATTGTTTTTCCTCATCTTTTATATTTAAAAGGCTTAAATATTACATGCATATTACATAGCTCCAATAATTTTTAAAATAAAGATTTTGATAACCTAATTAGAGAGGTCTAATTTGGGGTTATGGTTTTTCAATTACAGCAATAATCCATCTTTCAACAATTCACCAATTACCAATATAGTATAGTTGAGTAGTTAACCTACCCTTTTGCAAATTTTCACAAGCAAAAAAAATAAATCAAAAAGCTTCTTCCACAAATCCACCACCTAAACAATCAATTAAATTATGTATAATTATTAACTAATCTTATTAATGAATTTAAGATGTAAACTACCCAAAAGAATCCCGCAAAAACCGTCACAAAACATGCCCTACATCACGGCTGACCCGACGGTGGCCAACCCGCCAGTCAAAAGTCCCCACGGCCACGGTCTCGGTGGTAAACGGCCACGGTCTCGGTGGTCAACGGCCACGGTCAAGATACGGGTCAAGGTTGAAACGTAAATAATTGATATGAGGCGATTAGATAACTTACCACAATTAATTAGCGAAAGATGAAAACTCCGTCTTAAAGTTGTCTCACAAAAGCTCTCCTCACAATTGTATTGAATTTTTGTAGAAGAATAAATATGATGGTAAGGCATAGGGTAGGTATTTATATTAGTTGGTTGATGTAGTTGGAAAGTACTAGGAAAGTGCTTTTAATATTAAAATAATCAAAATATCTTAGAACATAGATAACACCCAAACCACGTACCACCTTCCCTCAAACACCTCCAACCCGTCACCCACACGGTCCAAACCATGTTACCTCACGGTCCAACCCGGTCCGTCTTATTTGTTTTACGTTGTTTTTCTTTTATTTTTACGACAATAATTTATTTATTATTTATTCACTTATAGATATTAATTATTTATTAAATATTAAAATATGGAGTATTACAGTCTTCCCTCCTTAATAAGAACTTCGTCCCGAAGTTCACCACACCATACTACCCGAACCAAGCAACTACACACTAAACGATACACAAGCTTATCTATACTATTATCATAAATGACCAAAATCAATGCGGTGTGATATTCTACCCCCGAAAGAAAAAGGTTACGTCCTCGTAACCAACATACCTTATGCAAACAAATGAGGATACTTCTCCTTCATCTCAGCTTCAACTTCCCAAGTAGCTTCATCTACATTATGATTAGACCATAAAACTTTCACCAAAGAAATCTCACTTTTTCTAGTCCTTCTCACTTTTTTGTCCAAAATCTCTTTTGCCACTTCCACATAAGATAAATTCTCATCCATCTTAATTGTCTCAGCTGCTAACACATGAGTAGGTTCACTCACATATTTCCTCAGCTGTGAAACATGAAAAATATTATGAACTCTTGCCAAGGCTGGTGGTAGTGCAAGACGATATGCCACTTCACCAACTCTATCTAAAATCTCATAAGGCCAAATGTACTTCTGACTCAGCTTCCCTCTCTTGCCAAAACGCATCACTCTCTTCATTGGTGACACTTTCAACAAAACTTTGTCTCCTACTGCAAACTCAATTTCACTTCTCTTCAAATCTGCATAACTCTTCTGGCGATCTTGTGCATCTCTCATTTTTTGTCTAATTACATGTACTTGCTCAACCATCTGTTGGATCAACTTCGGCCCCAGTGTCCGGCATCAATGACATCGTCCCAACAAACTGGACTCCTACACTTCCTTCCATACAATGCTTCAAAAGGTGCGATACTAATACTACCATGATAAGTGTTATTATAAGAAAACTCTATCAAGTCTAACCTCTCTTCCCATGAATCTCCAAACTCTAAAACACAAGCTCTTAACATATCCTCTAAATTCTTAATAGTCCTCTTAGTCTGTCCATCTGTAGCTGGATGAAATGCAGTGCTCATTTTCAAACTCGTACCCATACACTCCTGCAACTCTTGCCAGAACTTAGAAATAAACCTTGAATCACGATCAAAAATAATATCCTTGGGAATCCTATGTAAGTTCATGATATTCTTAACATATGCTTTAGATAACTCAGCCTTACTCCAAGTGTCTTTCATAATAAAAGTGCGATGTCTTGGTTAAACGATCTACTTTCACCCAAATCATATTATTCCTCTTCTGAGTGCGAGGCAAACCAATAATAAAATCCATAGAAATGCTCTCCCACTTCCATTCAGGCACACCTAAAGACTGTACTTTCCCCTGTGGTCTCGTATTCTCACCTTTCACCCTCTGGCAAACTAAACATCTCGAAACAAACTCAGCAACCTCCTTCTTCATCCCAGACCACCAAAACGTCTTCTTCAAATCCTTATATAACTTATCTCCTTCGGGATGGACAGAATATAGTGTAGAATGTGCTTCTGTCAAAATATTTATTTTCAATTCCTCATCTTCAGGTACACACCATCTCCCATCGAATCTTAAATTACCATCTATCCCCATGACAAACCGTGACGGCATACCTTCCTCCACGGTCGTGCACCACTTCTCCACCTTCGGGTCTCCTTTCTATTTCTCTCTGATCTCAGCATACAACTCTAGCTCTACAGTCAAATCCCCAACTGAATCCCCTTTCCTTATCACACAAATTCCCATTTCCCTTAATTCATCTTGCAACTTAACCCGCGATATAGCTAAACATAAGGCATGAACTGACTTTCTAATTAAAGCATCTGCTACTACATTAGCCTTCCCCTCATGGTAAACTATCTCCATATCATAATCTCCAATCAACTCTATCCACCTCCTTTGTCTCATATTAAGCTCTTTCTGAGTATAAATATACTTAAGGCTCTTATGATCACAAAATACCTTGAAAGTAGCTCCATAAAAATAATGCCTCCACAACTTAAGATGAAACACGACCGCCCCTAGCTCCAGATCGTGTGTTGGATAATTCTCCACATACGGTTTCAACTGTGTCAAAGCATAAGCTATCACTTTCCCTCGTTGCATTAGAACACACCCCTCCATTCTTTGAAGCATCCGTATACACCTCAAAATCCTCACTTCCTTCAGGAAAAGCTAAGATAGGAGTTGTGGTCAAGCGCTCCTTCAAAGTTAGAAACGCTGTCTCACAACTCTCATCCCACTTAAACCTGTTCTCCTTCCTTATCAAGGCTGTCAAAGGCTTGGCTATCTTAGAGAAATCTTTCACAAATCTTTTGTATTAGCCAGCCAACCCCAGAAAACTTCTTACATCTGCCACATTTTTCGGTTTCTCCCAACTAGACACTACCTCAATCTTACCTGATCAACTGACACTCTCTCCTTTGACACCACATGACCCAGAAATGCTACCTTATCCAACCAAAACTCACATTTACTCAACTTAGCATACAAATCATTCTCTCTCAAAGTCTGTAACACAATCCTCAAATGTTTCTCATGCTCCTCTTTATCCTTAGAGTACACCAATAAATCGTCAATAAAGACAACGACAAACTGATCAAGGTAAGGACTAAACACTCTATTCATCAAATCCATAAATATTGTAGGTGCGTTAGTCAAACAAAAAGGCATAACTATAAAATCGTAGTGTCCATATCTCATCCTAAAGGCAGTATTGGGTACATCCTCTTCCTTCACTCTCAATTGATGGTAACCTGACCTCAAGTTAATCTTTGAGAAAACTCCATCTCCACTAAACTGATCAAATAAATCATCAATTCGAGGCAAAGGGTATCTATTCTTAATCGTCACATTATTCAACTCCCTGTAATCTATACACAATCTCATGCTCTCATCCTTCTTCTTAACAAATAAAACTGGTGCGCCCCAAAGTGACACACTTGGCCTCACATAACCCTTATCTAGTGATATAACTCATAATTGCGCACATTTAGTCCCCTAATCGAACCTATTTTGTATACTATTATAACATTCCATAGCCATTTTACCCGTCAAATGCTTTCTATTTTGCTTTCCTAGTGCATTTCGTATGTCTTGTAGGAAGGAAGATAATTAGGCGGAATTCCCATCTCCCGTGCATATTTAGAAACTTTTTGACGATATTGGATGGACTAGTATGAAGAGGAGGCAAGAATGATGACCAAGGATGTAGGAATAAAAAGTATATAGAAGCATCATAGGCTTAAAAGCAAAAAGAAAGGGAACAGCAGCTCAACCCGCGCGGGTCAAGCACAACTGGAGCGGGACACAGCTCAACCCGCTCGGGATAAATTCAACCCGCTTGGGTTGAGGCTCAGGATGCTCATATTTCGCTCGGGATGAGCGGATTGTTGGACAGGAACTTTTTCCTTGCTACGTGATCCGCGCATATTCTTCATAGGTATAATCTCTTTTACTCTTGTTTAATTATTGCTAATCACATCATTTATTCATCATGTTTGGCTTTGTTAGTATGATTGACAACCTTATTAACATGTTAAACTTGATCATGAGTGAGTAGTCATTTAGCTAGGATTAATGGGGAATTAGGGAAACAAACATGGGGAATGATTCATGCTTAATCTAATATGTTTTCATAATTTATTTGCTTGCTTGTTGTGATTTCAACTTATGCACATGTTATGTTTGATGAAATGCGATCCTATGAATCCTTGCATTTTTTACCCATCACTTATCTTTTTAATGAGACTTGTAAGACATAAACCAACTCGAGTCTCATTAGACCATGCATATAGTTGAATAGGAAGGACTAAGTCGACTTGTAGGTGTTGTACAATATAATCGATTCGGCTCCGGGACCCAAACCTTCTTAGGGATTGTAAGATATACACTAACTCGATCCAATCACAACAATAAGTGCTTGCATCTAGTAGAGAACATGTTTGTATGATTAACTCCCATGAATCCCTTATGAACTCATGGTATCCTAGCATTTTTAGTCATTTGTTTACATCCTTCCTTTAATTACTTGTTTTACTTTCCATTGCTTCTATTAGATTAGAATCTTCAACCCATTACAATTGTGACAACCCCAAGCACAACTATAATTAGATTGAATAATTTGAGTACCCCTCGTCCCATGGATCGACCTCGACTTAACCATTAACTAGTTGTTTGTTGAGAAATATAAATGTGTTTGATTGAGAGCTCCAACGACAATCTCCATCAAAATGGCGCCGTTGTTTGGGACGGTGTTGTGTATTTGAATTGTTCTTTTGTCTAGTTTTAGTTCTGCTTCTTCTTGAGGAATCTTGGTTCCTTGGGAATTTTATTTCCTGTACTTGTTCTATTTCATATGTTTACCATGTCTATATTCACTTTTTGGCAATATGAAGATGAGTCATTTGATAAATATGTTGCAAGATTTGAAGATTATATGACTCATGCTTGGCATAATGGTTTTACTCTTTCAAATTATGAAGCATGTTGTGTTGTTTATAATGGCATGAACTTTGAAACCCACAACTTGGCATTTCATTTGAGTGGTGGTAGGATATGTGAGATGAGTTATGAGGAATTTTGGGAATTTTTTGAGTTCATGACCATCCATTGTCTTAAGCAAATTGTACATGACATCTTTGAGAGTGCCAAGGAAGGTATGGAAGCGATAAAAACCACATTTCAAAATTTCATTGAGGAAAACTATGATGAAAATAAGATTTGTGAGGATGAGAAACCTTCCTATAAACCTTGAGCCAATGCTTGAATGCCATCACCTTACTCTTGATTGTGATAGATGAAGAGAGTGATGATTAGGAGGAATACATTCTTGATTATGAAACTAATGCTTGAATGCCGTCACCTTACTCTTCTTGTGTACCAATGAACCCAACTTTCATGGAATTTGATGTTAATGGGCAAAGTGAGAGTGATATGGATATGAGCTTGAATGAAAACTCACCCTTTGAGGATGACATATTAGAGGGAGACAATTGTGTTGAACTTGGCAAACCTTGTTACGACAACCCCTTTGATAATGGACCTTGTTGGGATGAGGAATATGATGAGGACATTTGGGAACCTCAAATAGACACCTGGAAATCACCTTAGATGATAATGAGAGCACTTGCCAATGTGGTGATTTAGACTATTTGGAGGATGAGTTGAGAGAATTGCCAACCAACTACCCATTTCATGTTCTTACCATCCATCACATCTCCTATCATTTTTATCGTAATGTTCTTCACATGCTTGTTCAGTCTTTTACTTGGGCATTATTTCATTGCATAATCTTGTGTTGTTATCCATGCCTATTTATATCTCACTCCTAAGAATTTGACCGACTTCTACGTTCTTTGAGTGCTAGTGATAATTTTCTATGAAATTGTTTATTGATAATCTTTGGTTTGATGGAGTTCCTCAATAACCATTAATTTGTATATATGCATTTAGTGTAATTTTGCATTCATTCATTTAATAAATTGCAAGAGAGATGAAGAGGAGGGATCTCATATTTTAATTGGGCTTTTTTAAGGAAATTAATGAAATTGAGAAGATGCAAAATGTAAAGAAATGAAGAAAATGGAGAATTTGGGCTTATGATCAACTTTGTTATCATTAAAAAGGTGTTGGGTCAAAATTTCTCGAAATATGCTCATCCCGAGTCCAATCCGCGCGGGTTGAAGGACAAGAAAAAGCAAAAAAGGTTCCTGCCCAAGAATCTGCACAGATTCTGAAGAAAACGCTCGTCTCAGCTCTCAACCCGAGCGGGTCCATCTCAACCCGAGCGAGTTCACTGTCAACCCAAGTGGGTCATCCTTATCCCGAGCGGGTTCAACTCCAGATTTCAGAATTTGCCCAGTATCACGGGCAGATTAATTCTAACCCACCCGTGTCCAGCTACTAGCCCGTGTAATGCCTTTGTTTCAGCCATAACTTTTACTCTACACTCAAATCTAACCTACCATCTTCATCTTCTACCTTCAAGCTCAACCCCAACTCACAAAACTCACTCAAATAACCATCAAATCCAACCAAATCACCATCAAATTACTCTAAAAATCATTCTAATTCATTTCTACATAATAAAAACTAACTTTCCAACCTTCTACTTGCTCAAAATCGCCCATTTTCCTCATTTCAAAAATTGGAGCTTCAAAAATCCGTGAGCTACAAGTTGTATTTCGGGTTTGATTTTTGCTTTCTAGCTTCACTCCAATACTTCTAGTTTTCTAGTAAGGCATTTTTAAGGTTGTTTGGCTCTTATTTATAGAGATTTGAAGCATTCTTGAGTAGTGATACTTGGTGGATTTCAAGACTACAATAATGAGTTTTTGGGGCAAGAGTAAGACTACTACTACTAAGGGCTCAAAGAGGAGAAAAGGAAGTAATTCTAATGCTCCACCGGAGTTCCAAATGCAAGAAGAGGAGCTAGTACCGGAGGTAGAGCAACTTGATGATTTCCCGGAGGTAGTATTCATCAAAAATGAGCATAGGAGGCGATTTTTGAAACTACTTGGTAAGGAATTCGAGCCTACTCGTTTTATTTGTCGTCAACTTTTGGATAAACTTGGTATTGAATAACAAACCGAGTCTTTGTTTAGAGGAATGGGTCTTGAGACTTTATTTAATATGCATGAGGAAACATATCTTAGACTCACCTTGGAATTCTTGTGTAGTCTCAAAGTTTTTGAAGGAGAAAGATATGGGGTGTCTTTGGAATTTAGGTTGTGTAATGAGACCCACCAAATACATTTGGGTACCTTTGGTGGAATTTTTGGACTTGTGATACCCGAGACCGACCTTGAGAAACCCGTGGGGTTAATGGAATCACACTTGTGGAGAGCGATCACCGGGTTGGAACTAAATGGTTTTAAAAGGTGTCATGCCTTTTACATTCATCATCCAGTTATTAGAGTGTGGCATAAATTCATAGCGGGCACTATTCATGGTAGGAGTGACACGGGATATGTGAGTCAACTTGACATGACTTTTCTTGAGTCATATTTGAATGTCCAAGATTTGCCAACGTACAACTTTAATCCCGCTCTTGAATTACTTGTCCGATTTCGAAATATATCAAGGGGTGCGACAAAATCAAAGGGAATTGTTATGGGTGGTCTTTTGACTAGGATGGCCAATGTTTTATGTCCGGGGTTTAATAATGATGGGAGGTATGTGGCTCTATCCGGAGATACTTTGCTTGATGAGAAGGCTATATTTAGGCATCACAAATGGTGCAAGTATAATGATTTGGGAGGCATTGATTGGTACACCAAGGGAAGCACTACATTCACTCTTCCTTGTTGGGACCTTCCTCCTACCACACCTAGGTCGAGCTACCTTGCACCTATGCCGAGCCAACTTCTCCCCATTGAGAGGATTGCGGCTCCACCCCCTAGGAGACGTGAGGAGATACCTTCTACTCCTTCTCATGCACCATCACCGTCCCAAGGTCCAAGCCTTGGATTTCCACCATTCCTTCATGGTGTTCGGCCCTCTTATGCGGAGATACCTCCATTCCCCCATGTCTACCGACCCTATGCATCTCCTCCTTCTCCTCCCAGCACCTCGCCATCAGCCATGGATATATTGATGGGTATGATGAGCAACATGGATTTTAGGATCCACCGAGGGCAAGAAGACAACTATTTGGCCCTTTATCCTCAATACTACCATATGGCACAACAAGGGTTTATTGATCCTAATGGTCCTAGGCCTTCGTGGGTGTAACCTCACCTTGTGTTCCCAAACCAAGGCATGAATGAAGATGACCAAAGAGGAGGAGAGGAAGAAGAAGAAAGTGAAGATGATGATAGCCTTAATGATAGAGGCTTTGATTGAGATCGTGATTGTAAGACCCTTTCTTTCCCTACCTCTTATGTATATTTTGCATTGTAATATATCTCATACAATTAAATTAGTTTGCATTGTATTATATCTCACATGATTCATGTAGTTAGTTGCATATAGACTAGAATTCATGCATAGTCACTAATGACCAAACCTATTTCTTTCTACACTAGAAATAGTGTTTAAATCGGTTTGGGGAGGTTTGATCATGGGTGACCATAGTTTACTAGAAATCATGCATCATATAATATAATTTAGATTATATTCATTTGTTATATATGTCATATAGAATTGCATTTAGTTAGAGCATGCATTCATTCATATCATATCATTGCATTTGTACTTCATTTCCAAAAAATCAAAATTCCAAAAACATGTATTTCTTTTTTATTCCTACTCCTACATGTACATTGAGGACAATGTCCAAAATAAAGTGAGGGATGGGAATTTATATAACAAAAATGATAAAAATTGAAAATTTTTGAAAAATACAAAAACATGTCTTTTTATTTCAAAAACATAAAAACCATAAAAAATTGAAAAATTGAAAAACCCAAAAACATGTTCTTTTCCTTTGTAGTGTAGTCTTGTGTATATATTGTGTTTGTATATATTGTGTTTGTCCATCCTTTTTCACATTGATCGACTACGCCACATCCGAGACATTAGGATATTGAAGACTGCATGGTATGATCTTTCCAATCTCCTTTTTCCTCTTTATGTTAATGACTATGTGGCTTTATTTTGATTGATGCGGTATAAACAATGTGATTATAGGACTTGCATTTAGATTATTTGGCATACTAGTTGGTAGAAGCATATGCATTAGGATGTATATATGTTAGTTGTATCATGGCATGTAGTTGCATGTTAGAAAAATTTTGTGAAAGCATCTAGTTGGGAAACTTGACAAGTGTATATAAGGCCCTTATAGATACTTTTTCTTCTTAAGACTTTGCTTGTTAGAATGCTTGTAAAATACCCTAGGATGTGTCATGCTAGTATCTTTTGACCCATGGACTAAGGCCTAGTCAAGAGTACCTTATGGTGTGATAACTCCTTGGCTACCGTTTATTCCAAGGTGACCTTTGAAGCCATGCAACTGTTCTTTCACTTCTATCATCATATTTTGTCAACAAAAAGGAAATGGGCACAAAAATCTCCAAATTGAGTTCAAGTACCAAAATGAAAATCAAAAAGTTTGCACAAATTGCATCAAATGAAAAGAGGAGCAAAAATAGACTCCTATGCTTTAATAAAAGTACCCTTGCTACAAATGGGGTGACTTTGAAAAATTTTCAAAAATGCAAAAATTGAAATTGTCAAGTATCAAAATGCCAATCATCAAAAATGGCAAGAAATGTTCTTCAAATGTCAAATACCACAAGAAATTGGGGGAAAAACAAATCAAAATCAAACTACAAATGTGAAACTCATACACTTTGAATCCCTTTTATCCATTGATATTATTTGTTGCATGGTGGAGAGGGGACGACCCTTCTTTTTGTCTAGGCAAGAAAGGGAATTCCACGATCCTCCAGTGTTTCCAACACCATAGGGAGTCTACTCTTGACAAAAGCATTTAACGATTGAGGACAAAGGTACCCTAGCTTGACACAACTTGGAGGTGATTTATTGGTATCCTTCAAGGCTTAGTAGTTTGAAAAAACCATATCTATGATGGAATGTGTACTCTTAGATTGCTTCCCTTGTAGATAATTTCCGCCACTTAGATGTGGAAAGTGGCTATTCATTTTTGTAGATGCATCCATTACTTAATTTGTGTGCTTTAATGCTTGGATGTATCGCCATTTTGGCAAGCCCCACCTTGCCTTGCAAGAATTCATCCTACCTCATGGTTGTCTTGTTGTGAGTTGAAGGGGTGGAGTGAGACCCGCTAATTGTCTCACATCGGTTATATTATTAGGATAATTTAAATAAAGGTCTAGTTTTAGTCACCTCTTTACTCGGGACGAGAAAAGGTTCGGTTTGGGGATATTTGATGTGACTCATAATTGCGCACATTTAGTCCCCTAATTGAACCCATTTTAGATACTATTTAACGTTCCATAGCCATTTTATCCGTCAAATGCTTTCTATTTTGCTTTCCTAGTGTATTTCGTATGTTTTGTAGGAAGGAAGATAATTAGGTAGAATTCTCGTCTCCCGTGCATATTTAGAAGCTTTTTGATGATCACTACAAAAAAAACGTCTCGATGCGACGGACACACTGCGACGGAATAATAATCCGTAGCAAATTTAAACCTGCGACGGACACTGCGACGGGCCTCATACTCTGCGACGGACTTGCGACGGACTTTCCGTTGCAGCCTTTTTTCCCATACCGCCAAATTTTCTGACATGGCGGGAAGGTCTGCGACGGAATTTCCGTCGATATATTAAAATAATATTAAATTCTGCGACGGAAGTTCCGTCGCTGCATTATAATAATAATTTTTTCTGCGACGGAATTTCCATCGCAGACTTTCTAAAGTGTCCAGCTGTACACCTCTAAACAGGCTGGAAAAATAATAATATTTTATTCCTGCGACGGAAATTCCGACGCAGAATTTATTATTATTTTAATTTTGCGACGGAATATCCGTCGCAGAAATTCTTTATACGGGCTGCAGCGAAAGCCTTCTCCTTCATTATCACTCTTCAATTATTTCGTCTCCCTCAATCACAAAATCCCAAAATTCCGTCTCCCTCAATCCCACCACCACCACTCCCACCACCACCACTCCTACCACCACCCTACTTCCCAAATCACTCCTATTTCTCCTTTCCCTTTTCTCTTTTCCCTTTCTTCTTCTTTCCCCTTTCTTCTCCTTTCCCCTTTCTCTTTTTTTTTCTGCCGCCGCCGCCGCCTTTGTTCGCATTCCGCCGCCGCTCCTCTTTCTCGCCGCGCTCCCTTCCTTTGTCTCCTTTTCTTAATTAATATAAGGTTTGTTTAATTAATTTTACTTTTGATTAATTAGGGTTTATGGTTATTGTTTTGATTAATTATGATTAGTTTAGGATGCTTAGTATTATTAGGATTGTTTAATTTAGTTGAAAGCAAATTTAGGATGTTTAGAATTGTTTAGTTTAGTTGAAAGCCAATTTAGGATGTTTAGGATTGTTAAGTTTAGTGAAATTTAGTTAAAAGCCAATTTAGGATGTTTAAATCAATTTTATAATGCTTAATTATGTTTTAGGGAATTATATTTTTGGTTTGCATGAAGTGAGCTAAGTATTTCAAAGCTCTTTTAAATCGATTATAGTTGATGGTAGTGAAATTTTGATGTAAATAATTAAATAAAATGAGGCTACTCGACATTGAAGCAATTTTGAATTCATCTATTGCTCATAAAAATAGAGAAAAAATTTCATAAAAATGTTAGAGTAGTTAATTTAGTTTAGTTAAAAGCCAATTTATGATATTTAAACCAATTTTAGGATGCTTACTCTACTTTTGCTTAGTTTTATAAGGTTTATTAGTAATTATTAAGTTTGTTTTGATAAGTTGTGTTTTTTTGTGTCATGTTTATTTTTTTTACAAATATTAATTCATCTTATGCTTGTGTTGTGATTGTTAATATATTTTTGACCTAGTACCCGTTCACGGATTACACATTAGGTGTAATTCTTGAATAGTCCCCGTTTTGGGACTGTCTTTGAATCTTTTATGCCATTTAGGTGGTAAATACTCAATTTTTTTCTTTTCTTGATTGTTATGAGACAAAATTTGGTTGACATTTCCTTTAATGTTCTCCGAATACATATGTAGAGTGAGAATTCATTCTAAATAATGTATTTGGAGAACTGTAAGGAAGTCTTTGCCGAATTTTTGTCTCATTACAATCAAGAAAAAAAAATTGGGTATTTACTAATGGTATGAAAGATTCAAAGATGGGTTTAGGTTGGAGAGATAAGGACCCCAATCATTTGAAAGTATTTTTTTGCAGGTTGTGGTTGTGGTTGTTGTTGTTGTTGTTGTTGTTGTTGTTGTTGTTGTTGTTGTTGTTGTTGTTGTTGTTGTTGTTGTTGTTGTTGTTGTTGTTGTTGTTGTTGTTGTTGTTGTTGTTGTTGTTGTATGAAAAATTCAAAGATAAGTTTATGAATGCTCTTACCATTTTTATTAATAATTTTTATTTACTAATATATATGTAGATTTGCAATGAAGAGATTAGAACGAAACTGGATGTATGAAAGGTTGGATTCCAATAAAAAATTAAGGAAGGAATTCGTAATAGGGGTTAATAAATTCATTGATTATGTTAAGCAACAAGACGAATTCATTAGAAATAAAGAAATTAGGTGTCCATGTAGTAAGTGCAAAAATAAAAAGTTTTTAGTTGAACAAGAAGTACGAAAACACCTTGGTCTAAAGGGTTTTTGTGACAACTATTATGATTGGGTGTGTCACGGAGAGAAATTCCCCATTGAGGAAGAGGAAATGGCAATGCCCTCGACGACAATCCTTATAGGGATATGGTAGAGGATGCGTTGCGCGATAGCATTGATCAAATTAGGGAAGAAGCTCTTAATGCCGAGGTGGTTGATGAATCTCCAAATCCCAATGTATTAGCCTTTTTCAAATGTTAAAACGTGCCGAGCAACCTGTCTACGAGGGATGTCGACTCTCATTGCTACGATCGGGCCTGCAAGGCTTGTCGCTCGAAATGTGAACACAACTTAGCCCATAAATGTGTAGATGGTTTCACGTCACTCATGGGAGACCTTCTTCCTCAAGATCATATTTTGATGCGTAACTTCTATGAAACCAAAAATGTTCTCAAAGCTCTTCAACTTTCTCATGAAAAGATAGATGCATGTTTTAATGGATGTATGCTTTTTTGGATGGACGACTCTCTTCTCGACAAGTGTAGAAAATGTGGTAGAGCTAGGTACAAAAGTGCAAAGAATGCAAATGGCAAAAGGGTCCCCGAAAATTTCTTAAATTATTTCCCAATAGGGCCACGTTTGCAACGAATTTATGCCACAAAAAACCTCGCGGAACAAATGCGTTGGCATTATGAAAACCCCCGAGTTAGTGGGACAATGTCTCATCCAAGTGACAGTGAGGCGTGGAAACATTTTGATCATCTTCATCCTTCTTTTGCATCTGAGCCTCGGAATGTTAGACTTGGACTTTGCACCGATGGTTTCTCGGCTTTTGGGCCATTCGGGAACACATATTCATGCTGGCCGGTGATGCTTACACCTTACAATTTACCACCCTGGCTATGCATGAAAAGACAATTTATGTTCTTAACATTAATTATTCCTGGACCAAAGAGTCCCAAACAAAACCTTGACGTCTATTTACGGCCTCTAATTCACGAGTTGAAGCAATTGTGGGACACGGGATTGTTTACATATGACGTGTCTAGGAAACAAAACTTCGACTTAAGAGCCACACTCCTATGGACGATCAACGACTTTCCTGCTTATGGCATGTTATCTGGTTGGTCAACTGCTGGTGAGAATGCATGTCCATGTTGTACGAAAAAAGAGACTAAATTGACTTGGCTTCAAAGATAGCGAGAAAATGGAGTTGGTTTGATTGTCATAGACAATATTTAGACATTGATCATACTTTTCGCAAGGATAAAGTCCACTTTCGAAAAGGAAGAATAGAGAACGATGTTCTTTGGAATGAGGTTATCGGGCGAACAAGTGTGGGAATGTGTGAAAGATTTACCAAAAATCGTGGATGCATCGGACCATGAATTGAGAACGGTTAAAGCGAAACGAATTGGGTGGTGGAAACAAAGTATTTTTGGGAGCTTCCATATTGGAGCACACTACTAATTCGACATAACCTTGATGTCATGCATATTGAGAAAAAAAATTTCGAACAACTAATTCACACGGTGATGGATAGAAAAGACAAGACAACCTTGAACCCAAATGCACAAAAAGACATCTTACAACTTTGTTCAAGGTCGCGAAAGGTGGATTGATCGTTTTGAAAAAAAGAGAGAAGAAAGTGTTGTGTGATTGGATATGTAATTTAAAGTTTCCAGACGGTTATGCTTCAGATTTGAGAAGATGTGTCGATATGAATGAGTTGAAGCTACATGGCTTGAAAAGCCATGACTGTCATGTGTTTATGGAGCGTTTACTGCCGGTTGCTTTAAGGCACCTTCTCCCTAAAAATGAGTGGAATGCCATAACTGAGATTAGTCAATTTTTCAGAGACTTGTGCACTTCATCAGTACAAATTGAAAAAATAATAAGTCTCGAGAAAAATATTGTCGAGATAATCTGCAAATTGGAAAAAATACTTCCACCTTCATTTTTTAACTCAATGGAACATCTGCCAATTCATTTGCCATATGAAGTGAAAGTGGGTGGTCCTGTGCAATATAGGTGGATGTATCCTTTTGAGAGGTAATATCAATATCTTTTACGAAGCCTTCTAAGGTTATTACTTAATTTCATTCATTCTTAACCAATTTTTTTGTAGGTTCTTGAATCATCTGAAAAAAAAATTGGAAATAAAGCTCGTGTTCAAGGGTCATTATGCAACGCATATTTGCTTGAAGAAATAGCAAATTTTTGTTCTTTTTACTTTGAAGATCATATAGACACAAAGGCAAAAGACCTTGACATAGGTCAGAAAAAGGCGAAGTATTCTACCTTGCCCGAGCTATTTCAAGATCATGAGGGCACTACTTCTGGAAAATGTCGTGAAAGATTTTTGGAAGATAACGAATATGAACGTGCACACCTCTATGTTTTATCTAATTGTGATTCTGATGAGTTGAAACGTATGGAAAGGTAGGTGAAAAAAAATTTAATTTTAAACGTTGTTTCAAGTAAAACATGCAAAAATTAATTCAAAACTTAATTCGGCATTTTTGAATAGGTTGTTTGAGGATTACATCAAAAGAGAATATCCTGAGGTTTCTATGGCCGAGGATATTTGGAACAAATTTGATACAAAATTCCCTAACTGGCTTAGAGGTCAAGTAAGTAAATAATATATATTCTATAATGCTTATTTAAATTATATTATTATTTGGTAAATAATTGGTTCATTATCATTAATTCTAGGTAAATAATTTAAAAGATCCAGTTGTAGTTGCCTTAGCAAATGGACCTTCAAAAAAAGTAAGAACATGGAAGCGTTATTCCATCAATGGATACAAATTTCGAGCTTTCATAGATGGGAAAGATTTGGAAAAGTCTACAATTAACAATGGAGTGTGTGTGAGTTCGACTGAAGGAGCTGACTACTATGGAACCCTAAATGAAGTTGTTGAGTTGTCTTATACTGGCGAGAAAAACCCTTACAACGTTATTTTATTCAAATGTAATTGGATAGATAACTCGGAAAGAGGAATGCAAGTACATAAGGAATATAAACTTGTGGATGTTAATCGGAGCAAAAAAATTCCAAAATATGACCCATTTGTATTAGCATATCAAGTGGAACAAGTTTGCTATGCTCCTTATCCAAACATCAAAAGAGATAAAGATCAGTGGTCAGCAGTATTTAAAATAAAGGCAAGATCACAAGTGGATGCTCCTACTGATGAATCTATCTTTCAAGAAGATGTTAATAATGGTGATACAACATTGACAATAATTGAAATAGAGGATGAGAATGAAAATGTGGAGGAGGAACAAGAAGAAACGCAAGGAGATGAAATGCAAGTACAGAATGATGATATGCAAAAGGAGGAAGATGAGGAAGAGTTAGGAGAGGAGGCTTTGAAGAAGTATTTAGAAGAAGATGATGATGAGGATTTTTTAGAATCGCTTTTTGAAAGTAACGAAAACACTAATTTAAGTGATGATGATGATGATGATGATGATGATGATGATGATGTCTAGGATTTATATTAGTTGTAGATGTTTTGTACCCTTTCTTTCAATCTTATTACTTTGTTGGTACTATTAGTTGTAGATGCCGTATGGCTTAATTTAATGAAATCTAGTTTGTTTTCATTCAATCTTACTTTGCCAATTTCTTATTTTGTTGCTATTATTTGAAGCTTTGATTTCTTACTTTGCCAATTTCTTTTTTTGTTGCTATTATTTGATTATTTGATTTCTTTCTTTCCCAATTTCTTACTTTGCTAATTTGTTATTTGGTTGCTATTATTTGATTTCTAACAATGTTGAAGAATTTAGTTGGTTTCTATGGCGTCGAGGAGACGAAGACATGGTAGTAATAGTAATGCAGGAAACCAAGGACAGGGAAACGAGAATCAAGAAATACCAGCAGTTGACAAAATTCCTCTCGATTCTCTTGAGCAAGAAGGCGTTTCGTAAGTATGTTATTTTTTCGTAATTAATTATTTTTATAACGATTTATATATATATATATATATATATATATATATATATATATATATTATCTTCTCATTCTTTTTTTTCAGGTTCAGTGATGAAAAAGTTGTGAACTTGATATCGGATACTATTGGATGCAACTACAAAGAACATGCTCCTAATTGGAAATCGGCGTCATCTACTCTAAAGAAGGATTGGTGGAATTGGTTTGAGGTATTAGCAATTGTCATTTAATTTAATACTAGGTATTTTATTCATTTATTTTATATTTATTTACAATAAAGTTTATTTTCTAACTTTATTGTTTATTGAACAGTGGCGTGTTAGTTACGATCCCCGTGACAAGGCAAGGGTTAAGAAGGCTTGGGAAGATGCCATGAAGATCCGTTTACGGCAAATGATTTATCGAGCTTATCATAAGGGAGAGCATGAAAAGCCGGATTGGATTAGTGTTGAGTTGCACCGTAAATTGAAAAATAGACCACTTGAAGATCCTAGTTTCACGCCAAGATCGGAGCAGAATTCGGCCAACCGTAGGTCGGGAAGTGACGAGAAAGGGAAGGCGTTGGCTACTCACGTAATGGGTCGAAAAAGCACTTTGCAATATATGGACTCAATGGTAATTTCTTCACTTTTTTTTAACTTAGTACCTTTTTTTTTCTTTAACTTTATTTAAAGTTACTAATTATATTTTACAAGTATCAAAATTGCAGATTGATAAAGATGGGAAAGGAGATATTCCGTCCGCTTTGGAAGTGTTGGAGAAGACAAGGAAGCATGGCACAAAAGGATGGTTATCCAAAAAAACTGGTCAACTCTTCGTAAGTTACTAAAATTATTTAATTTTTAACTCATTTTTTCAATCATGATTATCTAGTAGATGGTATCTAATCTTTCGTTTTTTATTGATATAGGGTAAAATCATCTCAAAGAAAACCCAGCTTCAGAGTCAAGGGGTCGAGAACATCGATGATAATGAGATTTATATTGAAGAACATGGAGGATTTGATAAGAAAGGTAGAGTACTTGGCGCGGGAAATGCAGCACCACAAATTTGGGAGCACCACCGCCGCTCGACTGGTAACCTCTTTTCTACTCCTCATACTCCGGGTTTTGTTGGTAGAGTCGCAAAAGAGAATGCCCGACTTAAGCAAGTCGAGGCCGAACAATCTCAAAGGCTTGCGGCAATAGAAGAGTTCTTGAGCCAACAAGGTTTTACCACTCAAACTTGTAACCCCGGAGGTCCATCTCAACCTAGAAATGACTTTGATGATGATGGTGGCGACAATGCTAGGCCTACTCCTGTGTATTGATGTAGTTGTTTGTTGATTAGTAGTTATCACTCCTACCCCGTAGTTTATGGACTTATTTGGCTTTCTTTGTTGAACAATTATTGTACTAAACGCTTGTAAACCTTTTATTTCAAGTTAATGCGAAGACGTTGTTTGGAAATCTCGTCTTGAACGAGTTGTGAATTTGTCAATTGCTGGATTTTCTGTATGTTTGTAGGAAACCGGGAGTATATGTAATTGCTTTCAAAGCAATTTGGGCGCTGGAAAAGCGCTGTAAACCCACTGCTATATTTCATCCCTGCGACGGAATTAGCGACGGAAAATCCGTCGCAAGGTTTGACTTTCATGTTGACTTTTGGGACACGTGTCCCATATGAACAGTGATCTGCGACGGATTTTCCGTCGCAGATTTTGACTTTCTGTTTGACTTTAGTGCCTACGTGGCCTATTTGAACAGTGATCTGCGACGGATTTTCCGTCGCAGATTTTGACTTTAGTGCCTACGTGGCCTTCAATGAACAGTGATATGCGACGGCTTTTCCGTCGCAAGTCCCTATTTTGCGACGGGTTTATGCGACGCAATGATCCGTCGCAGATATTTAGCTGCGACGGAATTGCCGTCGCAAAACCAAATTTTGCGACGAAATAGAGTGACGGATTAAATCCTTCGCAATTCCGTCGCAAGATCTATTTTTGCGACGGGATTGACATATTTGCGACGGAGTTTTCCGTCGCTATGGAACCTTTTTTTTGTAGTGGATATTGGATGGACTAGTATGAGGAGGAGGCAAGAATGATGACCAAGGATGTAGGAATAAAAAGTATATAGAAGCATCATAGGCTTAAAAGCAAAAAGAAAGGGAACAACAGCTCAACCCGCGCGGGTCAAGAACAACTGGAGCGGGACACAGCTCAACCCGCTCGGGTTGAGGCTCAGGATGCTCATATTTTGCTCGGGACGAGCGGATTGTTGGACAGGAAGTTTTTCCTTTCTACGTGATCCGCGCATATCCTTGGAGACTTGCAATTCCGCAATCAAACACTTAGCATTGTTATTTACTAATCTATCCTTGCTTAACCTAATGATGTACCACTATAAATACTCCATTTATAATAATCAAAGGATCAAGTTTCCTTAGATTAAATCAAGTTCTCTTATATTAGATTATGCTTTCATTAGGAGTCGATTAGAATAGATTACTCTTTAATTTTTCCACAAATCACACGTTAATCTTTCCTTAATGATTGTTCAGTTTATTATTGGGTAATTCAAGTTTATTATTGGGTAATTGAAGATTATTGGGTTATTAT
Source organism: Silene latifolia (assembly GCF_048544455.1). Taxonomy (NCBI): domain Eukaryota; kingdom Viridiplantae; phylum Streptophyta; class Magnoliopsida; order Caryophyllales; family Caryophyllaceae; genus Silene; species Silene latifolia. The sequence continues at coordinate 135,828,809 of NC_133536.1, forward strand.
TGGAGAATTGACAACTCTTCATTAATCAATCAAGTTATCTTCTTTTATTCATTGTTTATTATTTTGAATCATCTTCATAGGTATAATCTCTTTTACTATTGTTAAATTATTGTTAATCACATTATTTATTCATTATGTTTGGCTTTGTTAGTATGATTGACAACCTTATTAACATGTTAAACTTGATCATGAGTAAGTAGTCATTTAGCTAGGATTAATAGGGAATTAGGGAAACAAACATGGGAATGATTCATGCATAATCTAATATGTTTTCATAATTAATTTGTTTGCTTGTTGTGATTTCAACTTATGCACATGTTATGTTTGATGATGTAACACCCCCACACTCCAAGTGCCTTACCAGGACCACTCAGGTATAAGGATGCCACCATCTCGGTTACCCGAGGCATGATATTCATAAGACAATAACGAAACAACTTTAAAAGTAAATAAAGTTTAAAGTGATTACATAGCAATTCCAAACTGATAAAAAGAAATACAAGATTCTCAGACGGTCTACTGCTAAAACTATCAAAGCTATAAGACATCGTCTGACACAGCGGAAGACTTCTAACTGCCACGTGATGACTCATCCCAGCTATCCCATACGCGTCATATCATACCTGCTCAATAACTACTCACCACCCCCGAATGGATCACCACAGTTTCTAAAACATTTAAACGGGGTCAGTACTAATCACACAATTTAATATAACAACAATAAGATAAACAGACAGCTTAACCGTCACACACACACCATCACACCAATCCCAACAATCTCAATCACCGATCGTCCCTTTGGGGACCCTACGCGATGGGGGACCGCAGCCGTTCCCACCTAAGCCCCGCTCATCATACCGAGCAATAACCCTGTCCATTAATGTGCACATCCCCTTCCGTGGCGGGTTCCATGAAGGGCGAAACTAGGGCGTGAAGCCACTCCCGCAAGTGACTCCACTCAGCCGAGAACGCATCTCGAGAACCAGAGAACAATCAATCACAATCACAATCACAATCACAGCCGTCACAATACAATTACTATATCAAACAATCAATCTCAACACATCAACAATCATCCCATTATGGGACTAATACTGAGTAGGAAATCCTACCTGGAAAGCACAACCGTCAGACGGTATCAACAGCTGTATCAAAAAGCCTCTTCTACAAAACCTTCTCCTATCATACAAACACATAAACACTACCAAATCACAATCTACACAAAACCCCCAAATCCCCATATTAGGGTTTAACCAACTTAAAGGAAAAACAATAAAAAGGGTACATAGATCTTACCCTCGACGCAAGGATCTCAACGGTATAACAAACGATGAAAACCGACCTTCCAAACTCCGGGATTTGCTAACAATGCGATTGATGCGAAGAACGTAGTTTGTTTTCTCTTTTGAAAGCAATTAGGTTTATAAAAGTGTTTAAAGAAAGTGACGGAAGTAATTATATACCAAATCGCATTATTAACAAAACCCGACAATTCATCACCCCGTAAACCGGCTACTCGATCGAGTAGCTGAGGTACTCGATCGAGTGCCGGCTACTCTATCGAGTACCTAAGGCTACTTGATAGAGTACCCTGCTACTCTATCGAGTACCTAAGGCTACTCGATAGAGTACCCTACAGGTCAGAAACTATTTTTAAAAAAAAAAACAAAACACCCTTACTCGACAGAGTAAGGCCTACTCGATAGAGTACCCAGAGGCTCATAAAACCGTAGTATTACAGTCTTCCCTCCTTAAAAAGAACTTCATCCCCGAAGTTCAACCATACATAAAAACAAACATACTAACTCGGTTAAGACGCAACAAAGCTACCAAGAACTCAAAACAACACCCCAACTTATAAAACATGAAACCATGAACTCTTATCACAAACTCCACCAACTATTCCTACCTCCACATATCGCTCACGATGTCGTATCAACTACTATATAAACTCTCCCAACACTAACTTCATACACTACCAACTACCATCCACTAAAGCTGCTAGCTCCATAATATATCATCCACTACCAAATCCAATATCAAGACACTCATAGACATTAAACGGAATGTTACATTCTACCACCCTTAAAAGGAACTTCGTCCTCGAAGTTTACTCACACTCATAACCTCATCATTCAACTGTCAACACTAGTGAAATATTCTCACACTCCTAAACATCACGCTACTACAAGCACGGCCATGGCCTTTTAACAACATCAACCACAACATATACAACTCTACTTCAAATTATACTACGACATGCACTTCGAATTATACTACGACATGCACAATCATCAAATTCTCTTTTATCGCATCCTACTCCTCTTGAGATAAATGTTACGTCCTCGTAACTCACTAACACTATATCCTTAGTTATATCTTCTCATTATTTTCATCACCATCACATGTCATAGATAACCGCCTATAAACCCAACACTCACCATTCCTATATCCAAGGCTCCCATACATAAACATTTCTCATACCTCAACTCATCTGGCATACCACCTAACCTATACCATAAAACTCGTAGCAAAATCACCATACCAACTCTTCATTATTACTGCAAAACAACATACCTCTCTATGTAAGGCACTTATCTCCCAGAAGCATAACTCACGATCCACACTCGTTACGTACACGCACACTAGATCCTCAAGTTCTTTCTTCCATTACCGCAAAACTCATACACAACTTAACATGACACTAATTCCTCCAAACACCCTACACTCACTGTCTCAACAAAGGATTATGAACCACCTGCATCTTTCAGGTCATTACCACACATGTTTTACGAATCATTTGCCATGACTATGACTACCGATGCCTCATCTTAAAACAAGATCAAAATTAATGTAACAACTTCTCACAACTGTGTCCCATCAACAGAATGTCACTATACCATGACAACAACGAAAACATGTACAACTCTCTTTCATATCATACTCTACACACATACCAAAACTTAACTGGTAAGAAACATCGATAAACAAAACAACTGTCTATCTGTACAACCTGAAACTCACAGGAAGCAACGTCAAACAAAACAACAATCTATGTATGACTGGTATGTACTTTCGAAACTCGAATCATAATCATCCCGCCTACTCCACCACAACCGGTGACGGCATCACAACACCGCCACCAACAGCCACACCGTAGTGCGAAAAAAATATACCCGCATCTCAACATTAAATACCGTGCCCAGATCACCACCCGAGGCACCACAACCACATCGATAGTCATCACAACTGCATACAACTCCCATAAATACTGACTCAGAATAACTTCTCAGACAAGAAAAACTTACTCAAATCCACTTTACTAAATCATAACACAACATATTTTATGAATTAAATAGGTAATAACCTTATGAACATCATCCCCTTACCACATCACGGAATAACATATATCATGAATACATACAAGTATAACCAGTCATGCCAGATCAATCGCATTATTACCTTTTGAACCTCATTCCATTAGTATACCGTACCCAACATAAATTACAAAACAATCATATAACAACTTTATAATTACCACACCATACCACTTCTTGTGAGGTCAGAACCTCACACAAACATTTACACGTATCATAGACCCATAATCACATCCACCTAGTCAATCCTGATCACGTAAGTTACCACTCAACAAAGGTTACCTGTCGCCCGAGCTTAACTCATATACCCCTCATAACATATTCTCCCATTCGCATATCCATCACCCCCTGCCAAATGTAACCATACTATTAATACTCAACTACTAACAACCGCCTCATATAACCACATCTTACACTCTCTCACAACCATACATATCAACCTGGTCTCTGCAAAATCAACCGCTTCAGAATTGTTACCTTTCTAATATACCATCACCCTTAACCACTAGTCACAAACCATAACACTACCCTTTGTCCAGGACATCAAATCCTTACACTCATCTCTAAATATCACGATTTCTTTCCTATCTTTGGTTAACATCCCAAATAACGAACATCAAATCCATTAACAAAATTACTCCAACATTCTTCCCAATACCATTCTTAACTGTAACCTCATCTAAATCTCCACCAAAATCTCATATCATGCAGATATTCTACCAACTTCTTACTTTCCTGAATTCCTCAAAACTCAAGACTAATCATGTTGTCCCAAAACTCCTCTATAACCATTAACTAACATCCTCATGATTGGTAGCACACATCTCGACGACTCCTTACCTCTATATCACATAACTCCGGTCAACATTTTCTTAGTTTTATTCCCCTCATTCTTTTCCTTTACATCTACAAAATCAATTAACCATTCAACTCCTTATCACTTCTACCTAACTCTTTAGTGTTCCGGTTACATTCTCACTGCTCCAAAACTCACATCTAATTATTTCATATCGATATCATCTCACTCTTTCTTACCACAAATATTCTCTTATTATGTCATCAATCACCCTTGCCACTAATCCATCCATAGAATCAACGTTTACTGTTCAACAATTACATCTCTAGAAATCAAAATTCCTTTCATACCGCTAATTGCCCAAGGAAATCACACAGTAGTTTCATCTCTTAATAAACCAAATCTCCCAAACTCATTCACTGTCTACAAATCCACCTCGCGACATGTCTCCACAAAGTTCACTATATACTACTCTTCTCAACCCTTTTAAAACGAACTTTCACTATGTATATTCTTAACCCACACGACTCCTAACCATCCCCCTCCATGATTCTTTACACATCTCAAGATGCCACCATATGCGTCCCTCATTTAAATCTTTTCATTCTCACGTTCCATAAACTCACATCATCCCTTGCCCACATTTAATTACTTTTGCATTACTCGACGTACAAACATATCGCTCATCTCATCTCACAAAACATGCTCTATGTCTCAATAAACCATAACGATCTTTCTTTTCTTTTTCCACTATCTATCACAACCACGTATAACTCATGTCCTCCCACCGAACTCATACTCACCACAGGTGCCACTCACTACACCACAAGATTGGGTAACTTACGCGTCAAGACCAACGTACATGTAAAACAATGCATAAAGAAGCAAAGTAACAACTTTGAATCAAACATAATATGCAACGAATTCAAAAGAAAAGCATGACCCAAAACAGGGGTCACTAGATCGAGTACAGGACACTCGATCGAGTAAGTGACTTACTCGATCGAGTAGGTGAATATCAGAAGCACGTAAAACAAATTACCAAGGCTACTCGATCGAGTAACTAACGTACTCGATCGAGTGACCCCTTACTCGATCGAGTACCAAGGATACTCGATCGAGTACCCCAATTCTCAGCACTGTCCAGTTTTCGTAAAACAGTCATAACTCACTCGATCGTGTGACCTATCGTTAGAATCGTAAAAGAACAATCTATCACCTCCAATTGAAATCACATTAAAATAATTTATGAATCCCAAGTTATAACAGTTTAAAGACAACTTTGCTGTAATCAGACGACTTAACTATTCGATTTTCTCTTTCAAACAACTTAAACGACAACAAGGTAAACAAAAACAACTCAATACTCATAAAACCAGTATTCCTAATCACATGTTACTATCTCCAAAAGCCAAGCAACAACATTCATCATGCACATAGATTATTTAACTTGTCAATCATAATTTACCCACATCCTTTTATTCTATACCTTTACGTACAACAATAACATAATATACGACATAAAATCTCCCTATTCACATGTTACTAACATAGCAAAAGTAGAAAATCCACTTCCATCACATAAACATGTTCTCCACATGAATTTCATATTCTCATGCAATTCCTTACCTCATCTTTTCAAACCAAATCATAGATCATATTCATACCCGTATTCATACAATTTATTCATCCAATCATATGCACGCAATCATATGCATATACACAATAGTAACTAGTAGTAATTCCCATCACAATTCATGTTATCATAAAAAAAATACTACCTTCATCTTTTCCACCACACATCAATTCAACTATATAACACTCATCCATCCAACACACGCAATAGAGCATTAGTAAACACATAGCGATCCCGACTCATATCCCATGGTGACCGGTTCAAAATTGTAGGGCGAGTTCGCGACTTTAGGACGTCTCCCAAGCCTTTGCATTAGCTCCTACAACTTTTACCCGGGTTCATTTTAATTGACTCCCTATGTTCATTAGGTTCATTGGTTACGGGTTTTCAGGATCGTCTCTCGATACCATTTGTAACACCCCCACACTCCAAGTGCCTTACCAGGACCACTCAGGTATAAGGATGCCACCATCTCGGTTACCCGAGGCATGATATTCATAAGACAATAACGAAACAACTTTAAAAGTAAATAAAGTATAAAGTGATTACATAGCAATTCCAAACTGATAAAAAGAAATACAAGATTCTCGGACGGTCTCTTGCTAAAACTATCAAAGCTATAAGACATCGTCGACACAATGGAAGACTTCTAAGCGCCACGTGATGACTCATCCGGCTATCCCATACGCGTCATATCATACCGCTCAATAATCGCTCACCACCCCGAATGGATCACCACGAGTTTTTAAAACATTTAAACGGGTCGTACTAATCACACAATTTAATATAACAACAATAAGATAAACAGACATGACTTAACCGTCACACACACACCATCACACCAATCCCAACAATCTCAATCACCGATCGTCCTTTGGACCCACCGCGATGGGGACCGCGGCCGTTCCCACCTAAGCCCCGCTCATCATACCGAGCAATAACCCTGTCCATTAATGTGCACATCCCCTTCCGTGGCGGGTTCCATGAAGGGCGAAACTAGGGCGTGAAGCCACTCCCGCAAGTGACTCCACTCAGCCGAGAACGCATCTCGAGAACCAGAGAACAATCAATCACAATCACAATCACAATCACAGCCGTCACAATACAATTACTATATCAAACAATCAATCTCAACACATCAACAATCATCCCATTATGGGACTAATACTGAGTAGGAAATCCCCTCGGAAAGCACAACCGTCAGACGGTATCAACAGCTGTATCAAAAAGCCTCTTCTACAAAACCTTCTCCTATCATACAAACACATAAACACTACCAAATCACAATCTACACAAAACCCCCAAATCCCCATATTAGGGTTTAACCAACTTAAAGGAAAAACAATAAAAAGGGTACATAGATCTTACCCTCGACGCAAGGATCTCAACGGTATAACAAACGATGAAAACCGACCTTCCAAACTCCGGGATTTGCTAACAATGCGATTGATGCGAAGAACGTAGTTTGTTTTCTCTTTTGAAAGCAATTAGGTTTATAAAAGTGTTTAAAGAAAGTGACGGAAGTAATTATATACCAAATCGCATTATTAACAAAACCCGACAATTCATCACCCCGTAAACCGGCTACTCGATCGAGTAGCTGAGGTACTCGATCGAGTGTCGGCTACTCTATCGAGTACCTAAGGCTACTCGATAGAGTACCCTGCTACTCTATCGAGTACCTAAGGCTACTTGATAGAGTACCCTGCTACTCTATCGAGTACCTAAGGCTACTCGATAGAGTACCCTACAGGTCAGAAACTATTTTAAAAAAAAAACAAAACACCCTTACTCGACAGAGTAAGGCCTACTCGATAGAGTACCCAGAGGCTCATAAAACCGTAGTATTACAGATGAAATGCGAGCCTATGAATCCTTGCATTTTTTACCCATCACTTATCTTTTCAATGAGACTTGTAAGACATAAACCAACTCGAGTCTCATTAGACCATGCATATAGTTGAATAGGAAGGACTAAGTCGACTTGTAGGTGTTGTACAATCTAATCGATTCGGCTCCGGGACCCAAACCTTCTTAGGGATTGTAAGATATACACTAACTCGATCCCATCACAACAATAAGTGCTTGCATCTAGTAGAGAACATGTTTGTATGATCAACTCCCATGAATCCATTATGAACCCATGATATCCTAACATTTTTAGTCATTTGTTTACATCCTTCCTTTAATTGCTTGTTTTACTTTCCATTGCTTCTATTAGATTAGAATCTTCAACCCATTATAATTGTGACAACCCCAAGCACAACTATAATTAGATTGAATAATTTGAGTACCCCCCGTCCCATGGATCGACCTCGACTTAACCACTAACTAGTTGTTTGTTGAGAAATATAAATGTGTTTGATTGAGAGCCCCAAAGACACTCTCCATCATCTAGTAACTCCTCCAACTGCTTCTTCAACTCTTCCAACTCCTTAGGTCACATCCTGTAAGGTGCCTTAGAAATAGGTCCCGTCCCAGGTTTCAACTCAATATTAAAATGCACCTCTCTCTTTGGAGGTAAACGTGGAATCTCCTCTAGGAACACATCCTGAAACTCACTCACAACTGAAATCTCATTTGCGCCTTTCACTTCCTCACACAGGTCCCCTACGTGACACAAGATCAACTCTCCTCTCTTCCTCAAACACGACTTCAGGGTAACTGTTGATATAAGTCTCACCTTTGGTCTTACTATAAATCCCCTATAAGACACTCTTACTCCCTTCGGTCCCTTTAGAGATACTTTCTTTTGATGACAATCTATAAAAGCTCTATTTCTACTCAACCAATCCATCCCAAAAATAATCTCAAAACCACCCAATGGAAATTCTATTAAGTCCATGGAAAACAAAACTTCGCCGATAAGAACATTTACGCTTTTATATGCATGGGTACAAGATATCGGCTCTCCAGAAGGTATTTTTACTTCATCTTTTATCACTACTAGGTCAACCAATCCCAACACCTTAACATGGTCACTTGATATAAATTAATGAGTTGCTCCCGAATCAAATAAAACATAAGATGGTTTAGAGTTAGTCAGAAAAGTACCCGAAAGCACATGAGCATCTCCCTCAGGTACCTCTTTCCCTATCAGGAACAACTTTCCATTGTTTTTCGCGCCTCTTTGCACCGTTGATGCTGACGCCGTCCCTTGCTTCATTGTGCAATTCCGGTTCCCTACATTTCCATTGCCTTGATTAGTGCTGATACGATTCTAAAAATTGTTGTTATTGTTATAGCTCCATTGATTATTCCATGATCCATTAAAACGATTGCTCCTATAGCTAGGTTCTGGTGTCCTAAATACATTAGAATTTCCACCACCAAATTCTCCGTTCATATTATTCCTCCTTGCAGTAGTTCCACATTCCACAATCTTATGAACAAACCTACCACACCCATAGCACTGTGTCTTGCTCAGACCACTCACGGCTCCACCGGCAGAAAACGAACGGTACTGATTGTAATTCTGCTTCTTTTTTACTCCATCTCCCTCATTAGTAACCTCTACCTTCTTCTTTTCTCCCTTATCCTTCTTTTCCTCCTTCACCATGATAGCAATTCTCTCAGCATGCCCCGCTCGTTGATACACTTCCTCTACCGTACTTGGCTCCACAACTGCAAGTCTCTTTTTGATACCCGTAGTTAAACCCCTCTCAAACCTCAAAGCCCACACCTCATCCCCATAGTTTAAGTCCGACACATACTCAGGTAACTCCATAATCTGTTATGATAGTCTTCTATTGTCACCTCCTCTGTCATCTTAAATGCATCAAACTCTGACCTCATCCTACTCCTAACATGTTCTGGTATAAACGGGCCCCTCAAGGTATCCTTAAAACCCTTCCATGAGACAAAAGGTTCATCACACTCCTTCCACGCCTCCCTGATCACTGCCTTACTACAATTCCACCACAATCCGGCATTTCCTTTCAAGTAGTGAGCTGCTTGGTCTACTTGCATCTCCTCAGGACAGTCCAACAATTCGAAGAGGTTGTCGAACTCTCTACACCAATCTCCCAGCAATGATGGTTCACCAAGTCCGTCGTACTTCATTGGATCACTATGCCAAATAATAGGTGCAATAACGGTTAGATAAGGTGATTTACCATTGTAATACAAAACATGGAACCGTTATTACATCGACCGTTGTTATTTTGTGACCACGGTTGTTAAAAAGGCGGAGCCGTTATGAAATGTAAATAACGGTTTCAAATAACCGTAATACAATATTAAGAACGGTTCAAAAACCGTTGTCTATAATATTGAAACCGTGGTAGTATTAGTTGGAATGCTCTACGGAAACCTATGACAACGGTTTTACTAAAACACAACCGTTGTAAAATAGTAAATATGACAACGGTTTATGCTTATTAAACCGTTTTAAATGTCATGAATTCGACAACGGTTTATGCTTATTAAACTGTTATATTATGGATGAATATGTCAACGGGTTTCTATTTTAATGCGACCGTTTTCAATATATTTATTGACCACGGTTTTATTGTTAACCGTAATCGTATTTATAAATATTTTTTAAAAAAATTGTTTTAGCGAGTTCAGTGATTCTTTGAAATGCTAATTTTTGCGATAGAGGTTCATTTGAAATGCTCCGCAAAATAGCATTTCAGCATCTGCGTTTTGCAAAATTTCCATCCTGCAACATCAGAATATTACACAGATTAATCTATTCAATCCAACATCAAAATATTATAAACAGGGTGATCAAAACTAATTACACATGGCTCTATATACACACATACATAATGAGCAGACTATTGACCATCCGCTAATGAAAGAAAATAAGTGGCCCACTTTTTTCTCATGTGGCGATATCTTCCTTCGAATAGGTTGGGTCTTTGTTGTTGATTGAATGTGGGAACTACAAATCAAAATAGACATAATAAGTGGAATATTACACAGAATTAAACCCAAGTTACGTTTGAAATAGTTATTAAAACACACTAACCGGTGACTCTATGTTGATATACTTTCGGGTGATAATCTCCCACAAGGACCGACAACAGAAAAAGGCGCATTATTTGTTGTCTGGTTGTAGAGGAGACTATTATATAAATCACATACAAATAAGCTAAATTAGATCAACCTCTCGCATAAACATAAATTAAATGATAGGAGTAATTATTAAGAATACACTTACTATTATCCGGATAAAATTTGGACTTGATGCTCCAATTGCTCGAAACACACTAATTCATAAATATATAATGGAAATTATAATTAACATTTGGCTCAGTAATATTGATGGGACATTAAAAGGAGCCTAGTCTTCAAAGGTCATACAATAACAAATGACATTATAATGTAAGGTTGTAAACTTACTCAGTTATCATCTTTACAAATTTCTCAGTGGGACTATGTCCGCAAGAGTCAATCCAGTACACTATGCTTTTTGTCACATTGATTGCCGTTAGCAGCCAATGCTTGTTATGAAATATTGAAATTGAACTGTTAGTTAATATACATGCATGTAAGCGTGTTAATAAATGAATAGAATCGTGATTCATTATAATAAAGTACTATACATACCGATTCTCATTGTATGGGGCAAACCATAGGATTTTGGGCGTCCTCAACCGTTCACCAATTTTATCGATGTGGTGTCTGTATGTGTATCCAAGCACCTTGTAAGAGAACAATTCAAGTGACACGAATCCGTAGTCATGAGAAACATAGTTCCCCTCAGCGATGTGTGTACACAGGTACCTATTACGTCAAATAGAACGAAGAATGTTATTTTCATTGATGATTTAAATAAACATCATTATTCGTAAAACAAAATGCCAATTTTATTAAAAAACTTACTTCATCCAAATTACAATGTGCATAGCATCTAACTCATCAAGGTCGAGAAACTGACACAGTGATTCCCCATCCATAAGAACAGTTGTACCTTCGCCCAGAACATCCTCTCTGATGTCAATAATGAGTACTTCCCCGATAGCTACTTTCCTTTCAGCCAGCTGGTGCAAAGCTACGAACGTTGGAGTATTCAATTTTTGCTTATAATCATCGGTGGGTGGTTCGTCGGTTTTGTTACTCTTCGTCAAAAGTTACCTAGACCAAAACAATATTTATAACTTCACAAACTACTCTACTTTTAGTAAAGAGGTAAGTAAAGGTCGGATCCCAAGGGACGGGTATTGATGTAGGATTTTCGATTGCAAGTGGTTGTGTCTAAGGGTGTGACAATTTGGGTTGAGGTAGGAGATCAACTAAACTAAATAACAATGCAAACAAAGTAATGAAAGTAAGAAAGATGATTAAAATGAGATGTAAACAATTGATTAAAAGCACTAGGGTGTCATGGGTTCATAGGGGATTCATGGGATTTGATCATACAAACATATTTTCTACTAGATTCAAGCAATTATTGTTGTGATGGGATCGAGTTACTGTATACTCCCTCCGACTTGCTGTTTTCTTCCCATTTCATTATAATACTCCTCACATATATTAGAGAAACGAGAAGAAAATTAAAAGCCAGAGGGAGTATCTTACAATCCCTAGGAAGGTTTGGGTCCCGGGGCCGAATCGATTAGATTGTACAATACCTACAAGTCGACTTAATCCTCTCTATCCAACTATATGCATGGTCTAAAGAGACTCGAGTTGGTTTATGTCTTACAAGTCTCATTGAAAAGGTAAGTGATGGGTAAAAAATGCAAGGATTCATAGGCTCGCATTTCATTAAACATAACATGTGCATAAGTTGAAATCACAACAAGCAAACAAATTAATTATGAAAACATATTAGATTAAGCATGAATCAATCTGGTTTCCCCTAATTCCCCATTAACCCTAGTTAAGGAAACTACTCACTCATTATCAAGTTTAACATGCTAACAAGGTTGTCAATCATACTAGCAAGGCAAAACATGATGAACAAATGAAGATGATTAACAATAATTAAAAAGGATTAAGAGAGAATTATACCTATAAAGATGATTCCCAATAATAAAGCAAAGAATAATAGAAGTACTTGATGATTGATGGAAGGTTGTCAATCCGCCAAATAAACCCAAATAATCTTCTAATTACCCAGAATAAATGATGAACAATAGAGAAATTAAGGAATTATTAAGAAATAAGATTTGTATTAATGCTAAATTAAGGATTGATTATAAGATTAAGAGGGTATTAGGACTTGATTAAGATCCTATTAAGATTACCCCCTAATCTAGGTAGTACAATGGGGTATTTATACTAGAGATTAGGTACAAAAATAAGGGTTACTAAGGGCTTAAATGACTAGTAAGACCCTTAAGAAAAGTTGAAGAAGTGCTCATCTCCAAGGAGATGCTCATCTCCATTTTGGTGGTCTTCAAGTAATACGCTCGTCCCGAGCGTCTTGGCTGAGGGACGGTTGGTTCTGGAGCAGAATCCGAGCGGATTGTGGGTCGGGACGCTCAGATCATTTGGCCTCAAGACGAGCGTCTTGGCCTCAGGACGCTCGGATTGTAGCAGGGCGACGCTCATCCTGGGCAGGGAGATGCTCGGATTCCTTCACAGTCACTTATCTTCTTTTCTTTCCTCAACAATCCTCGGGGATCTTGTTGGAGATGCAAGGATCCTTTCATCATTGCCCAAGCTACTTTATTTCCTACATAGGCCTTCTAGCATTGTCTTCCCTTTGATGCTTGGTCATTAAATTTGATCAATTTAGCTCCATTTTGCCATAAAAATGCAAGGTTTGCACTCCTTTCCTACCAAGGGAACAAAACCTCAAAGAATATGCAAAATGGGAAACTAAAGATGGAAAATGACCCAATTATGCACTAAAAAGCATAGGAACGAGCCTAATTCGGGGACTAAATATGCTCAAATATGATTCACATAAGTGGGATATCTAGGTTTAAGAGGAACGCCAGCGTTGTGTGCAGCAAAAGTAGATGGCTTATATCGTAAGTCGTCTGATTTAACCTCGGTCTACAATTTAGAAAAAAAAAAAATATATATATATATATATAAATAACCAAAAAAAAAAAGAAAAAATCACAATCTATTTTTCAAATTATTACTACCTCTTGAATTTTGGGTGGAGAGGCAGTCAAATCAGTGACTTTGGGTGTTGACGTATTAGTCCTAATTTCAGCCATAATGGCTTCGTGTAACTCCTGCAAATGTAAAAATTGAAATACTTAATATATGTTAGATAAGGTTACCCTAATGAATGCTTCAGGCCATTGCACAATAGAACCCACGACATCTTGCAAACGCCAATTATCACTAAGTGGTACTATTAGAGTACCATACTCCTCCATATATAAGTTTATCGCTTCCACTTCCCTCCATTCCTCACAGACGGTAATGCCTTCAACCTCAACTTCTTAAATCTGGTCGTAATAGAACACTACTCCCCTAGTAAAAGCAATTTTGCCCGATGCTACTGTAGGGGCTTTGTAGTAAAGAACACAAGGCTTCTTGCAAACGACCTTCACATTTTTAATTAATTAGTATATATACATACACTACTTTAATTAATAAATTTAATTAATTAGTATATATACAGCAATTATAGACTAGTCGTAGTAGCTAATACCTCGTCAAAAGCCGGATTTCGAGATGATAAGAACGTGTCGTCGGCTCCCACCTCCACCTCCTTCTCCCCTGCCTTCATGGCTTCCTCTTCATCTACCCATCTTGATCCTTTTGTTAGAAATTGTGAATCTCATTAATTTATATATTCATATATGAAAATATTTATTTAGTCATAAAATAAAACTAGATCTTATGCATGCAAACATAAATAAGATAAGAGAAGAAATCATCAATCTTACTATATGATTTCGGTTTTATGGGCATCAACAAATTCACCTATTTGTTAGTTCTTGAGCTATCCTTAAAATGGATGAACAAAAGGTCCAAATTAGAACCTCTCCCAAATGTGAATACCCAAGGAAATCTCTTAATAACTAATATTATTTTGTACTAGAAATAATATAAGTCTTACTATAAAATTGACACAAAAATATTGTGTATTTCCTCTTGAAAATTTCGGCCAAGAGGAGAGATTTGTGTGTATTTATCTCTCTAAGTTTTCATCAATTATGGAGAGATTTTTCTTTCTTACACTAGAAAAATGTTATAAAAATGAATGAATAATTTTTTTTGGAATAACCCTTGGCTTCTTGTGAAGGAAAAACCGGTTGGAGGGAGTAAGAGTGCCCAATGCATAGGCTAGTTTTACTACCCAAGAAATCTGTAATACTCCGTATTTATGGTCTTGGGGGTACTCTATCGAGTAGCCCTTACTCTGTCGAGTAAGGGTATGTTGCAGAATAAAATAGTTTCTGACCTGTTGGGCACTCGATCGAGTAGTGGGGCACTCGATCGAGTAGGGGTACTCGATCGAGTACCTTGGGTACTCGATCGAGTGTCCGGTTTACGGGGAGTTTTTCGCGGGTTTTGTTAATTATGCGATTAGGGTATTTAAACTTAATCGTCGTTGTTTTAATTCACTTTTACCAAAACCTAAAACCTGTTTAAGAGAGAAAGCAGTCAGTCATCTTCCTAATCGCATCCTTAACAATTCCCGGAGTTCAGACGGTCAGTTCGTGTCGTAGTTCGTGTCGTTGGATTCCTTGCGTCAAGGGTAAGTTTTTAATATAATTTATATAATGTTTTGCTAGGTTTGGTCAAACCCTAATTTAGGATTTGGGGGTTTTATGAATAGTAAGTAATTGGTAGCCTTTATGTGTTATTTGTTAGGAGGAGAATTTGTAGAAGAGGCGTTTTGAGACAGCTGTAGATACCGTCTGCGTGTTGTGCTTTCCAGGTAGGATTTCCTACTCAGTATTAGTCCCATAATGGGATATTGGTGATGTGCTGTAGTTAGTTGCTTGATATGATGATTGTGTTGGTAATTGTGCTTGTGGTTGTGTTGTTGATGGTTCTCGAGATGCGTTCTCGGCTGAGTGGGGTCACTTGCGGGAGTGATCTCACGCCCTAGTTTCGCCCTTCGTGGAACCCGCCACGAAAGGGGATGTGCACATTAATGGACAGGGTTATCGCTCGTACGATGAGCGGGGCTTAGGTGGGAACGGCTGCGGTCCCCAGCATGGTGGTGGTCCAGTGGACGATCAATATTGAGATGATGGGAGTTGGTGGTGTATGTGTGTGTGTGTGTGATTCATTTTGTCTATTTGTCTTATTGTTGTTATCTATATTGATTGTGTGATTAGTATCGACCCGGTGTTGTTTTGTAAACCCGCGGTGATCCATTCGGGGATGGTGAGCAGATATTGAGCAGGTATAGAGATGATCTTTGGGATATTTGGGATGGCCACGACATGACGATAGAGTCTTCATTTGTAGTTTAGCATTTATTTACATTTCGTTGAGAAAGATAGTTTGGAATAATGTATTGTACTTTCGGTTTGATTTCGAGGATTGTACGTATTCATTAAATTACTTATAATAAATGTTGTTTCTGTTTTGTCTATTTGATTATCATACCTCGGGCAACCGAGATGGTGATGTCTTCATACCTGAGTGGTCCTGGTAAGGCACTCGGAGTATGGGGGTGTTACAAATGGTATCGAGCGACGATCCCGAAAAACCTGTAACCAATGAACTTAATGAACATAGGGAGTCAATTAAAATGAACCCGGGGTAAAAGTTGTAGGAGCTAGTGCAAAGGCTTGGGAGACGTCCTAAAGTCGCGGGGTTCGCCCTACAACTTTGAACCGGTCACATGGGGAAAGTGTTTGTCGAGTCATCTGTATGTTTGATTAACGTGTGCAACAAAGTGATGAAGTGTGTTGATTGTTTGGTGTTGAAATAGGAAGTTGAGCAAGTGAAAGGATATGATATGTTGAACATGTTAGTGAGATGATAGCATGTTGAATGATTTACAATGTGGCTTTAATAGCATGATGAATTGATCTTGTTGATAGTATAATAGATGCGTAGCATATTTATTCTGATAGCATGTGATTTTATAAAGTTAGCATGTTAGTATACGACGTAATATGCGGGTAGCTCTTACGTATTGGGGGTACTTGATCGAGTGAGGCTGACTCGATCGGGTAGGTTTTTGGCGATTTTGAGTCCATAATCGAGTTTTGGGGCACTCGATCGAGCAACTAGGGGTACTCGATCGAGTAGGGGGTCACTCGATCGAGTAGCCTAGATACTCGATCGAGTGGGTTAGAGATCAGAAGGTCTGTTTGGTTCTGGAGTTTGGGTACTCGATCGAGTACATGGGGGCACTCGATCGAGTAGCCCGTTACTCGATCGAGTGGGTTTGGATACTCGATCGAGTAGGTTTCTGGGCAGCGTTTCGTGTTTTGAGGTTTAGTACGCGTGTTTATGTTTATTCCTTTCTTATATAGCTTCAAGATGCCGCCCAAGAGAAATGCTTTGTACGCGAGAGCTGAGGTTATGACTACGGATGACATCGTCAAGATGTTAGAGCACCGGGGACGCTCTTCTTCGAGACCCGAAGAGAGTGAATGAGGACAAGGATAAGAGTAAGGAGAAGGAGGTTGACCATGCTAAAGTCAGCCTCTATATTGCGAGGTTTAACCCGAAGGAGTACAAGGGAGTTGAGGAACCTAACCATCTTGATAGTTGGCTGAGGGAGATGGAGAACATCTTTGGATTTAGTTTTTGTCCGATGAGATGAGAGTGGATCAGGCTGCATTCTATCCGAGGGAGGCATTTGGAAAATGGTGGGATTCGGTGAAAGTGAGTGCCAAGGAGATATATACCAACCAGGGGTTACCCGCTATACCTTGGGAGGAGTTTCGTAGGGTTTTGTGAGGAAGGAGTTCGTACCGAACATGTGAGGAGTAAGTTGAGGGAGGAGTTCGACAAGTTTAAGATGACGGTGAGATGTACGTGGCCGAGTACTACAGGCGGTTCAATGAGAAATCCGGATATCCGAGGACATGGGTTTGAGTGAGGAGAATCGGCTTTGAGGTTTGAGAGAGGGCTAACCACGAAAATTATGGATAAGTTACCCGTGGGAGTCCTTGCGATGTGAAGGAAGCATATGAGAGGCTGGGAGAGCCGAGAGACTAGTGGAGATGGCTCGGGAGAGGTCGGGTGGAGAGAAGAGGAAGTCGGAGAGCGAGGGTGGTGGCCAATCTAATTTCAAGAAAGGCAACCACAATCAATCTAAGGGATTTTCTTCGGGTCCGGGTTTAGTCTTTGGAACTTCCTTTGGGCGAGGTCGTGGGGGTGTGAGCAACAGTGGGAGTGACTGCTTTGGTTGTGGTGGCGTAGGCCACAAGAGACATGAGTGCACGAGCGCACCGGGATCTTTTCGAGAGACCGCACGAGCTTTGCGAGCAAATGGACCCGGTGGATCATGGCCAAACCGGGAGGTCGAGCTACCGAGTGGAGGCAACCGCAACGGCGGTAATTCTTATCGAAGACACCGATGAACAACAACAACAATCAAGGGTCGGGTGCTAAGCCGACCGCATCGGCTAATCTTGTCCGGGGAGGCGGGCGGAAGACCGGTGGCAAGTTGTTCATGATGGACAAGAAGGCAGGTGAGGAGGATGCGCACGTTATCACCGGTACATTCCTTGTTAATGGTATTCCTACGTTTGTTTTGTTTGATTCGGGGCTTCTCAATCGTTTGTGTCTTGAGTCATGTAAAACAGTTGGGGTTGAGAGTATATGAGTACGGTTAGGGAGCAAGTTTTCATACCTTCGGGTGAGTCGGTATCGTGTGGGAGGTTGTTTAGAGATGTATCTTTGATAGTTGGGCAAGTCGATTTCCCTGTAGACTTGCTAGAGTTTCCTTTTAATGGTTTTGAGATGATAGTTGAGATGGATTGGTTAGGAAAGTATAAGGTTAAGATAGACTGTCATCAAAAGAAAGTG
Organism: Silene latifolia; assembly: GCF_048544455.1. Lineage (NCBI taxonomy): Eukaryota > Viridiplantae > Streptophyta > Magnoliopsida > Caryophyllales > Caryophyllaceae > Silene > Silene latifolia. The sequence goes on from NC_133536.1 coordinate 135,847,485, forward strand.
TCCCTAAGAGGTCCTAAGGGTGTAAGTGTGTCTTATCGTGGGTTTCTAGTCAAACCCAAAGTTAAGTTGATTGCATCTGTCACTTTGAAGTCGTATACGAGGAAGGGATGTCCTCGATTTTGTGCCATGTGAGAGATGACCGGATAGAGAGCCGGCGAGTTGACGAGATACCGGTGGTGGGAGAGTATGCGAGATGTTTTTCGAGGAGATTAGGGGTTGCCACCGAAGAGGGAGATAGATTTCACCGTTGAGTTGAAGCCAGGGACGGGGCCAATCTCTAAGGCACCGTACCGTATGGGTCCTAAGGAGATGGAGGAGCTTAGGAAGCAGTTGGATGATTTGATAGAGAAGGGATACATTAGACCAAGTGTATCGCCTTGGGGAGCACCAGTTCTTTTCGTGAAGAAGAAGGATGGAACTTTGAGGTTATGCATAGACTACGGGGAGTGAACCGTGTGACGATAAAGAACAAGTATCCTTTGCCAAGGATAGATGACCTGTTTGATCAGTTGAGTGGTGCAACGGTCTTTTCTAAGATCGATTTGAGGTCGGGGTACCATCAGGTGAAGATTAGAGATGTGGACATACCGAAGACAGCTTTCACGTCGAGGTATGGCCATTATGAGTATGTGGTGATGCCATTTGGGTTGTCTAATGCGCCGGCAGTGTTTATGGATTTGATGAATAGAATCTTCAGACAGTTCTTGGACCAGTTTGTGGTGGTGTTTATCGATGACATCTTAGTCTACTCTAAGACTAAGGAGGAGCATGAGGAGCATCTGAGGATCGTGTTGCAGACTTTGAGGGATCATGAGTTGTATGCTAAGCTGTCCAAGTGTGAGTTCTGGCTAGAGAAAGTTGCTTTTCCTCGGGGCATGTAATCTCTAAAGATGGGGTAGTTGTGGATCGGCGAAGATTGAAGCGGTGACAAAGTGGGAAGCACCAAAGAACGTTCTTTGAGGTTAGGAGTTTCTTGGGTTTAGCTGGATACTACAGACGGTTCGTGAAAGATTTCTCCAAGATAGCTAGACCGATGACAGCGTTGATGAGGAAAGAGAACAGGTTTCGTTGGGATGAGAGTTGTGAGACGGCGTTCCAAACATTAAAGGAGCGTTTGACCACGGCTCTGTCTTGGCATTACTGAAGGGAGCGAGAATTTCGAGGTCTATACGGATGCCTCGAAGAATGGGTTGGGATGTGTGTTGATGCAGAATGGTAAAGTAATTGCCTATGCTTCTAGGCAGTTGAAGCCTTATGAGGAGAACTACCCTACTCATGACCTGGAGTTGGGTGCAGTGGTGTTTGCTCTCAAGATTTGGAGGCACTACCTTTATGGAGCAATCTTTAAGGTATTTTCGGATCACAAGAGTCTCAAGTACATCTTCACGCAGAAGGAGTTGAACATGAGACAGAGGAGGTGGATGGAGTGGATTGGCGATTACGACATGGAAATCATCTACCATGAAGGAAAGGCCAATGTTGTTCTTTGATGTTTTGAGTAGAAAGAGTGTACATTCCTTGTGTACAGCTCTATCTTTGATGAGGCTGAGGGATGAGGTAGCGAGCTTTGGGATTCATATGATGCAGAAAGGAGACGCTATGGGTGATATGACAGTACACATGGAGTTTTATGATGATATTCGAGGTAAACAGGCTTTGGATCCTAAGATAGTGGAGTGGAGAGCTGGAGTAGAGAAAGGGACAGTGTCCCGGTTTTCCATTCATACAGATGGTAGCTTGAGGTTTGATGGTAGGTGGTGTGTTCCTAATGACGAGGAGTTGAAAAAGACAATCATGACAGAAGCGCATTGCACACCATATTCAGTTCATCCGGGTGGAGACAAGATTTACAAAGATTTGAAGAAAACGTTTTGGTGGCCTGGGATGAAGAAAGAGATAGCTGAGTTTGTGTCCCGTTGTTTGACATGCCAGAGAGTTAAAGGGGAACAGAGAAGACCACAAGGTAAGGTTCAGTCTTTGGAGGTACCTGAGTGGAAGTGGGAATCCATTTCCATGGATTTCATTGTGGGTTTACCTAAGAGTCAACAAGGTAACAATATGATTTGGGTAATAGTGGATCGGTTGACCAAGTCAGCTCACTTTGTTCCAATGAAAGATACATGGACTAAGGCACAATTGGCTATGGCCTATCGAAAGAACGTGCTTAAGTTACATGGAGTCCCTAAGGACATAGTGTCTGACAGAGATGCGAGGTTTATATCAAGGTTTTGGAAGGAGTTGCAGGAATCGTTGGGAATAACTTTGAAGATGAGTACTGACATTTCACCCCGCGACGGATGGGCGGATCGAGAGAACAATCAAGACTCTTGAGGATATGTTGCGAGCTTGTGTGATGGATTTTGGTGGTAGCCGGGAGCAGAGGTTGGACTTGATAGAGTTTTCTTACAACAACAAACGGCTATCACACCGAGTATTGGTATGGCACCGTTTGAGGCTTTGTATGGGAGGAGATGTAGGAGTCCGATCTGTTGGGACGATAGTCTTTGGCAAAGTGGTTTTAGGACCAGAGATGGTACATGAGATGGTGGAACAGATTAAGATGATCAGAGAACGTATGAGAGCAGCCCGGGATCGACGAGAAGAGTTATGCGGATCTACATCGTCGGGACATAGAGTTTCGGGTTGGGGACAAGGTTCTTCTGAAAGTGTCTCCTATGCGTGGGGTTATGAGGTTTGGGAAGAAAGGCAAGCTAAGTCAGAAGTTTATAGGGCCTTATGAGATCTTAGAGCGAGTTGGGGAAGTGGCTTATCGTTTGGCTTTAAGGCTGCTTTGGAGAGAGTGCATAATGTGTTTCATGTATCGCATCTGCGGAAGTATGTGAGTGACCCGTCACATGTGTTGGAGGCAGAGAGCTTAGAGCTGGATGAGTCTTTATCGTACCTCGAGGTACCTAAGCAGATCCTAGACCGAAAAGTTAGAAAGACCAGGAGTGGTGAGACAGTTTTGCTTAAGATCCTTTGGTCTAACCATGAGGCGAGGAAGCTACATGGGAGGCGGAGGATATCATGAAAGAGCGTTACCCTTTCCTTTTTGATCAGGTATGTATGGTTACGGGGACGTAACCTTGTTTCTTTTAGGGGGGGTAGGAGATGATCGCGAGAGTTTTTAAGAGTTTTTACACCCCTTTTATATGTTGTGTCGGTATGTTTGTCGGGATAAGTTGGGTTAGTAGCATGTTTTACGTTGTGTTTATTTTGACCTTCGAGTCGGGAAGCTTATGGGAGTACCTTTGTTTAGTAGTGGTTTGAACTTCGGGGACGAAGTTCCTTTTAAGGAGGGAAGACCGTAATACTCCGTATTTATGGTCTTGGGGGGGTACTCTATCGAGTAGCCCTTACTCTGTCGAGTAAGGGTATGTTGCGAGAATAAAATAGTTTCGACTGTTGGGCACTCGATCGAGTAGCCGAGGCACGATCGAGAGAGGTACTCGATCGAGTACCTTGGGTACTCGATCGAGTGTCCGGTTTCTGGGGAGTTTTTCGCGGGTTTTGTTAATTATGCGATTAGGGTATTTAAAACTAATCGTCGTTGTTTTAATTCACTTTTACCAAAACCTAAAACCTGTTTAAGAGAGAAAGCGATCGATCATCTTCCTAATCGCATCCTTAACAATTCCGGAGTTCGGACGGTCGGTTCGTGTCGTAGTTCGTGTCGTTGGATTCCTTGCGTCAAGGGTAAGTTTTTAATATAATTTATATAATGTTTTGCTAGGTTTGGTCAAACCCTAATTTAGGATTTGGGGGTTTTATGAATAGTAAGTAATTGGTAGCCTTTATGTGTTATTTGTTAGGAGGAGAATTTGTAGAAGAGGCGTTTTGAGACAGTTGTAGATACCGTCTGCGTGTTGTGCTTTCAGGTAGGATTTCCTACTCAGTATTAGTCCCATAATGGGATATTGGTGATGTCTTTGTAGTTAGTTGCTTGATATGATGATTGTGTTGGTAATTGTGCTTGTGGTTGTGTTGTTGATGGTTCTCGAGATGCGTTCTCGGCTGAGTGGGGTCACTTGCGGGAGTGATCTCACGCCCTAGTTTCGCCCTTCGTGGAACCCGCCACGAAAGGGGATGTGCACATTAATGGACAGGGTTATCGCTCGTACGATGAGCGGGGCTTAGGTGGGAACGGCTGCGGTCCCCCATCGGGTGGTCGGGTCCGGTGGACGATCAAGTATTGAGATGATGGGAGTTGGTGGTGTATGTGTGTGTGTGTGATTCAGTTGTCTATTTGTCTTATTGTTGTTATCTATATTGATTGTGTGATTAGTCGACCCGGTGTTGTTTTGTAAAACTGCGGTGATCCATTCGGGGATGGTGAGCAGATATTGAACAGTATAGAGATGATCTTTGGGATAGCTGGGATGGCCACGACATGACGATAGAGTCTTCCGCTGTAGTTTAGCATTTATTTACATTTCAGTTGAGAACAGATAGTTTGGAATAATGTATTGTACTTTCAGTTTGATTTCGAGGATTGTACGTATTCATTAAATTACTTATAATAAATGTTGTTTCTGTTTTGTCTATTTGATTATCATACCTCGGGCAACCGAGATGGTGATGTCTTCATACCTGAGTGGTCCTGGTAAGGCACTCGGAGTATGGGGGTGTTACAAAATCATAGGCATGCAAGGCTATAAGCAAGGTCTTATCATTGTGTTTTCCACTTAAAAATAATTTACACAATTTTAAAGACCCTAACCCTCCCATTTCGGTACACTTGATAAAATGGGAGGTCCATTTTATTTTTTGTCATTTGTCAATTGTAACATATGTGACATGTTACTTGACATATGAAATTGTAATGCATTTTTAACATATTAAAAATCAACATACTCATAAAATATGTCATATACAAAATCGACTAGTAATTCGTAATTACTTGTACCAAAACGGTTTATCAAATTATAAATTACAACGTCTTGTATTTATAATAAATCATTCATTCAATTTCAATTTTAATTGTTTCGTAAACAATATATTTTATCCAAGCAATATAACAATTCAATTACTTAGACCGTATCCAATATAATCGAATTACAATAATACACGTTAATTTTACTCACAAAATCATCCGTCAATTTTAAACAATTTAATTAACTCGTATCGGCATACGATTAATTAAATAATCAATTAAGAGTATTTCCCTATAGGTATGACCTAAGGGGATCAACTGATCACCACCGTCGCACGACAATAATGTCAAACTCTAGTTAGCCAATCATTACCGATATGTGTGGACCAGTTGACTGTAAAATATTACATCCCACATGTATTCTTAAAAATGAGATTTAAACATGTGATCATCATGATCAACAGTTGTGATCGCATTATTGTTGGAGGACACATATTCCAACAATCTCCCACTTGTCCTCGACAAGTGTGCGTCACAAATTCTCTTGTCCTGTTACTATCTCCCACTCAATGCAAGGTGTCTTTCTGGTCGTACTTGCAAGTGATCATATCGAGAGTGGTTTCCTCGATCTGGAGAATAACTGATTGACCGGAATTATCTACCATAGATACCTTCCGAGCGTGGCTACGCAATTCCAGTTCATTTCTCCTCGAGTGGCCTTGAGATATTGTTATAACCCTGACAAAAAGTGGACAATTCCTATCGCAGTTATTCCCTTCGACTAGTCACAGCCATCATAACCCAAAATATGCCCATTTGACCCCATTTACGAAAGTCGTAGTAACATAAATCAAATTTAATCTGAAACTGTGCCACCTTAGGCGAACAGTCTTTAGTCAAAAGAATCGACTCATTAGAATACTATAGTAGCTCTCGCCACGACCAGGCTATATAAATTTGCCAGAACTCTATAAGCGGTCATTAGCCCGACAAAGTGTTCCTAACAGTCTGCCTATGTGATCGAATAGTCATTCTCATATGACCATATGGCACTTGAACATGCCATCAATCGCATCACACTCTAGTCACTTCGAGACGTCACCTCATTTAAGTGACTATGGGCGATTACTATGTCAATTTAGTTCACTTTAATGGGGTTCAATCTTGTCTCCACAACCCATTTGAATATGACAAAGTAATGGAAAAATAAATGACAAATGTGATTATGCATATGATCAAATAAAACAACTCTTTTATTTCATATCAAAATCTAACATAAAACTGGCATGTGTTTGAGTCCCATGGACGCAACATGTCCATCATGCTTAGCCTGCGATAAAGGCTTCGTGAGCGGATCAGCTATGTTATCATCCGTCCCAACCTTACATATCGCAAATTCCTTTCTTTCAGTGAAATCTTTAATTACATGATATTTTCTAAGTTCATGTCTAGATCTATTACTAGACTTTGGCTCTTTAGCTTGGAAGATCGTCCCACTATTATCACAATAGAGAGTGATGGGATCATTGGCGGTAGATACTACTCTTAGACCTTCCGTGAATTGCCTGATCCACACGAGCTTCCTTGGCGACTTCGATGTTGCAATGTACTCGGCCTTCGTTGTTGAATCGCATGATCCACGACTTCCTTGAAGCTTCTCCAGCTAACGGCACCACCATTGAGCATGATAACGAAACCAGCTTGTGATTTCATGTCATCTCTATCCGTTTGGAAACTTGAGTCCGTGTAACCATTAACACGGAGCTCGGTGTCTCCTCCAAACACTAATATAGAATCCTTAGTTCTTTTCAAGTACTTAAGGATGTTCTTGACGGCTATCCAGTGACTCCCACCTGGATTTTCTTGATATCTACTCGTCATGCTCAAGGCATACGAGACATCAGGATGTGGCATATCATGGCGTACATGATTGATCCAACAGCGGAAGTATAAGGGATCAACTTCATGCGTTCAACATCATGGGGTTCGGAGGGCGATTGAGACTTGCTCAATGTTGTCCCAGTTACCATAGGTACCAATCCCCTTTTTTATTTGTCAATGCTGAAACGTCGAAGAATCTTATCAACATAAGATTCTTGATTTAGTGCCAATATCCTCTTGGATCTATCTCTATGGATCCGGATACCTAATATGCGTTGTGCCTCTCCTAAATCCTTCATTTGGAAATGGTTACCTAACCACTTCTTAACAGAAGACAACATTGGAATGTCATTTCCAATGAGTAGTATGTCATCGACATACAAGATTAGGAACACAACATTGCTCCCACTGAATTTCATGTATAAACATGGTTCCTCAACACTTCGAGTGAAACCATTCTCTTTTATCACATGATCGAATCGATGATTCCAACTTCTAGATGCTTGCTTAAGACCATAAATGGATCTCTTAAGTTTGAACACTTTGTTAGGATTTTTAGGATCAACAAAACCTTCGGGTTGTATCATGTACACCTCCTCTTCTAAATGCCCATTTAGAAAAGCGGTTTTGACATCCATTTGCCATATTTCATAATCATGAAATGCGGCAATCGCTAACAAAATCCGTATGCATCTTAGCATGGCTACGGGGGCGAAGGTTTCATCATAATGAAGACCTTGGACTTGGGTAAATCCTTTTGCCACTAGCCTAGCTTTGTAGACATCATCATGTCCTTCTATGCCATTCTTGACCTTGAAAATCCATTTGCATTGAAGAGGTCTTGCCCCTTTAGGCAAATCCACCAAGTTCCAAACTTGGTTTTCATGCATAGAATCCATCTTGGACTTCATGGCTTCAAGCCATAAGGAGGAATTTGGACTAGAGATTGCGGCCTTGTTAGCACTTGTTAGAAATTGTTAATCTCATTAATTTACATATTCATATATGAAAATATTTATTTAGTCATAAAATAAAACTAGATCTTATGCATGCAAACATAAATAAGATAAGAAAAGAAATCATCAATCTTACTATATGATTTCGGTTTTATGGGCACCAACAAATTCTCCTATTTGTTAGTTCTTGAGCTATCCTTAAAATGGATGAACAAAAGGTCCAAATTAGAACCTCTCCCAAATGTGAATACCCAAGGAAATCTGTTAATAACTAATATTATTTTGTACTAGAAATAATATAAGTCTTACTATAAAATTGACACAAAAATATTGTGTATTTCCTCTTGAAAATTTCGGCCAAGAGGAGAGATTTTGTGTGTATTTATCTCTCTAAGTTTTCATAAATTATGGAGAGATTAATCTTTCTTACACTAGAAAAATGTTATAAAAATGAATGAATAATTTTTAGAATAACCCTTGGCTTCTTGTGAAGGAAAAACCGGTTGGAGGGAGTAAGAGTGCCCAATGCATGGGCTAGTTTTTCTACCCAAGAAATCATAGGTATGCAAGGCTATAAGCAAGGTCTTATCATTGTGTTTTCGACTTAAAAATAATTTACACAATTTTAAAGACCCTAACCCTCCCATTTCGGTACACTTGATAAAATGGGAGGTCCATTTTATTTTTTGTCATTTGTCAATTGTAACATATATGACATGTTACTTGACATATGAAATTGTAATGTATTTTTAACATATTAAAAATCAACATACTCATAAAATATGTCATATACAAAATCGACTAGTAATTCGTAATTACTTGTACCAAAACGGTTTATCAAATTATAACTTACAACGTCTTGTATGTATAATAAATCATTCATTCAATTTCAATTTCAATAGTTTCGTAAACAATAATTTTTATCCAAGCAATAAAACAATTCAATTACTTAGACTGTATCTAATATAATAGAATTACAATAAGACACGTTAATTTTACTCACAAAATCATCCGTCGATTATAAGTAATTTAATTAACTCATATCGGCATACGATTAATTATATAATCAATTAAGAGTAATTCCCTATAGGTATGACCTAAGGGGATCAACTGATCACCACCGTCGCACGGCAGTAATGTCAAACTCTAGTCAGCCAATCATTACCGATATGTGTGGACCAGTTGACTGTAAAATATTACATCCCACATGTATTCTTAAAAATGAGATTTAAACATGTGATCATCATGATCAACAGTTGTGATCGCATTATTGTCGGAGGACACATATTCCAACAATCTCCCACTTGTCCTCGACAAGTGTGCGTCACCAATTCTTTTGTCCTATTACTATCTCCCACTCAATGCAAGGTGTCTTTCAGGTCGTACTTGCAAGTGATCATATCGAGAGTGGTTTCCTCGATCTGGAGAATAACTGATTCACCGGAATTATCTTCCATATATACATTCCGAGCGTGGCCACGCATTTCCAGTTCATTTCTCCTCGAGTGGCCTTGAGATATTGTTATAACCCTGACAAGGGGTGGACAATTCCTATCGCACTTAATCCCTTCGACTAGCCACAGCCATCATAACCCAAAATGTGCCCATTTGACCCCATTTACGAAAGTCGTAGTAACATAAATCAAAGTTAATCTGAAACTGTGCCACCTTAGGCGAACAGTCTTTAGTCAAAAGAATCGACTCATTAGAATACTATAGTAGCTCTCGCCACGACCAGGCTATATAAATTTGCCAGAACTCTATAAGCGGTCATTAGCCCGACAAAGTGTTAATAACAGTCTGCCTATGTGATCGAATAGTCATTCTCATATGACCCTATGGCACTTGAACATGCCATCAAACGCATCACACTCTAGTCACTTCGAGACGTCACCTCATACAAGTGACTATGGGCGATTACTATGTCAATTTAGTTCGCTTTAATGGGGTTCAATCTTGTCTCCGTTGTTGAATCCGCAGTCACAGCTTCCTTAAAGCTTCTCCAGCTAACGGCACCACCATTGAGCATGAAAACGAAACCAGCTTGTGATTTCATGTCATCTCTATCCGTTTGGAAAATTGAGTTCGTGTAACCAATAACACGGAGCTCGGTGTCTCCTCCAAACACTAAGATAGAATCCTTAGTTCTTCTCAAGTACTTAAGGATGTTCTTGACGGCTATCCAGTGACTCTCACCTGGATTTCCTTGATATCTACTCATCATGCTCAAGGCATACGAGACATCAGGACGTGTGCATATCATGGCGTACATGATTGATCCAACAGCGGAAGCATAAGGGATCAACTTCATGCGTTCAACATCTTGGGGTTCGGAGGGCGATTGAGACTTGCTCAATATTGTCCCAGTTACCATAGGTACCAATCCCCTTTTTTATTTGTCCATGCTGAAACGTCGAAGAATCTTATCAACATCAACATAAGATTCTTGACTTAGTGTCAATACCCTCTTGGATCTATCTCTATGGATCCGGATACCTAATATGCGTTGTGCCTCTCCTAAATCCTTCATTTGGAAATGGTTACCTAACCACTTCTTGACAGACGACAACATTGGAATGTCATTTCCAATGAGTAGTATGTCATCGACATACAAGATTAGGAACACAACATTGCTCCCACTGAATTTCATGTATAAACATGGTTCCTCAACACTTCGAGTGAAACCATTCTCTTTTATCACCTGATCGAATTGATGATTCTAACTTCTAGATACTTGCTTAAGACCATAAATGGATCTCATAAGTTTGCACACTTTGTTAGGATTTTTAGGATCGACAAAACCTTCGGGTTGTATAATGGACACATCCTCTTCTAAATGCCCATTTAGAAAAGCGGTTTTGACATCCATTTGCCATATTTCATAATCATGAAATGCGGCAATCGCTAACAAAATCCGTATGGATCTTAGCATGGCTACGAGGGCGAAAGTTTTATCATAATGAAGACCTTGGACTTGGGTAAATCCTTTTGCCACTAGCCTAGCTTTGTAGACATCATCATGTCCTTATATGCCATTCTTGACCTTGAAATTCCATTTGCATTGAAGAGGTCTTGCCCCTTTAGGCAAATCCACCAAGTTCCAAACTTGGTTTTCATGCATAGAATCCATCTCGGACTTCATGGCTTCAAGCCATAAGGAGGAATTTGGACTAGAGATTGCGGCCTTGTAGGTGACGGGCTCGTCACTTTCTAAAAGCAACACATCGAGTGTTCCATCTTCTTCGATAAGTCCCACACATCAATCGGGATGGCGAATAACTCGGCCCGTTCTTCTAAGTGGAGGAGGGACAACCGTGCTAGACGATGAAGGAACATCTTCTGGCGTCTCTAACTCGGTTTGTAGCTCTTGAACTTTATAAAGTTCAAAATTTCTCCCACTCTGTCTCTTAGAAATAAATTCTCTTTCTAAGAAGACAGCCTCACAAGACACGAACACTTTGTTTTCTTGAGGTTTGTAGAAGTAGTATCCTCGAGAGGTCGAGGGGTAACCTACAAAGATGCATTTTTCGGATCTTGGGGCAAGCTTGTTGTCGGTCATTGCCTTGACGTAAGCATCACATCCCCAAATCTTCATATAGGATATTTTGAAATTCCTTGAATTTCTCAAAAGCTTCACTCTTATGTTTCATTAAATAGACATACCCATGTCTACTCAAGTCGTCGGTGAAGATTATGAAGTAGTCATAATTTCCTCGAGCGGTAATACTCATTGGTCCACACACATCGGTATGTATGAGTCCCAATATTTCACTAGCTCGTGTTCCTTTACCGCTAAAAGGATTACGAGTCATCTTGCCAAGACGGCAATATTCGCATGTTCCATATTATTGATAATCAAATGGTGTAATCACATTAGTCGAAATTAATCTTTTGATGCGATTCTCGTTTATGTGACCTAATCGACAATGCCAAATGAACGATTCATTTGGATCACTTGATTTAAGTTTCTTTGATTGAATGTTGTAGATGTCATTAGTCGGATTCGAGGTTTCTAAAATGTAAATGCCATTAATGGAAGAAGCTTGGCCTATAACCAAGTCGTTCCTTGAAATAGTACAACGATTGTTTTTAATGACAAAACAAAAACCGTCCATGTCCAACATAGCGATTGAAATAATGTTTTTAGAAAGTGTAGGCACATAAAAACAATTATATAAATACAACTCAAATCCATTAGGCAAAGCTAATACATAAGTTCCCTTGGATTCGGCCGCTACTCGAGCTCCATTTCCAAGGCGTAGATCCACATCTCCTTTGCTAAGCCTCTTCACGTCTCTTAACCACTGTAAATGATTACAAAGGTGAGAACCACAACCGGTATCCAGTACCCATGTCGTAGTGGAAGTATAATTTACATCAATAACATAAATTTCCTTAGGAATTTTACCTTTTGGAACGATGATTCCTTCCCTTATGTTTCGCAAATATACGGGACAATTCCTAAGCCAATGTCCCATGTCATAGCAATAATGGCACTCATCTTCAACTTGCTTGAAGTTTTTCCCTTTCTTTCCCTTCTTCTTGAACGTTTTGCCCTTGGAAGCAAGAACTTGATTGCTTGGGCTCCCACTAGTTTTGGCATCTTTCTCGACTAAAGACAAAGATCCTATAGATTTTATGAGGCGGTCTTCCTGAGACCGGCTCACAAGAGATCTTGTAGTAGGAGGAGGTTTAGAAGAAGTGATGAAGTTTATGTTTCCATCCGAACCTATCCCAAAATGAAGTTCTCTAGTAGTGTCGAAATCATTGTTGAAGCAAACGTCATTAAAAACATTGTGGCAAGACTCAATAGTTATCGGTGTAGTAGCGTTTGATGGATTCATTGTAATGAACTACAAGTTTGGAGGAAAAGGAAATATTAACATTTGTCTTTTTAGCCATACTTGTAAATGAAATTTAAACAATATATGAGCATTTATATAGTGACCTCTACCCAACTATTATAAATGATTCCAAGATCCAAATTCATATTAACTTGGGCACGGTAGGGCCGATTCATCCCTTATCAGTATAACTCGGTGGATTAACTCTTTAATCGATTCTACTTTTAGAACTCTTGGTCGATAAAATTACATTAATATTTATCTTTAGCCCGGAACACATACGACTACGGTCACGAATACTTCCGTTGAGCTAAATCCAAATTTCGAATAAATGTGTCCATGATCCAAATCCACATTAACTTGGGCACGGTAGGGCCGATTCATCCCTTATCAACATGAATTCGGTGGATAGACATTTATCACGCACTTCCCCTACGTAACAAGGTGTGTACCCCGGTAGGGCTGAGTGCACTCCCTCATGAAATGGGTTTTCATGGTTTCTACTTTTTGGTAAGGCTAAGTCTCAATTGTTTATTTTAGCGAGAGGTCATGTCAATTTATTATCTATCACGTTTTAAGTGAACTAAAGCGGTGAACTACGATAATTGTAATTGACACGGTCGATAAACTCGATATAATGCATGTTTAGTTATGGCGATTTAGCGATGCATGCAACATATAAATAAATTGCAAAGCATAAATATAAAATCCTAGTATGGCCTTCCTAAAATAGTAAATCTAATAAACTATTAAAAATTCGGAAACAACCTCCTATGGTCCCTTGAACTTCGGTCTTGGCACGCATTTCAAGGCAACATTTTCTTTGATGGATCGCCTTCTCGAGTGGCGCCGTCTTTAAGGAACTCCGGAATAAATAAATTACAAAATGAATTACATAATTTCCTATTATACATTTGTAATTAAAATAAAATAAATCTATTAAATTACAAAACGGTGATACGAGATCACAATAAATTACAACCGAATCGATATTCCCATACATTTCGGGTAATATCAATTAAAACTAAGGTCATACTAAGTAAATTACATAATTCAAAAATTACATAAAATTAAAATATGACAATCATCAATAAAATGCAGCATTATAATATGTATGAACATGCCCAATTTTATCCTAAATCGCCTTTAAGGAGCCAATATCGTATATTAATCGGTTTTTACGGATTTGCGTGATTTAACCTTTTAAAAATCACAATAATTACATAAATTAATATTTATGTACAAGTTAATTACCCTAACCAACTTAGGACTCAAAATTAGTCTCCAATAACATTTTGAAAATAATTAACCTAGATTTCTTAATATTGTTCATAAATGGACCTAAAATACAAAATTATGCCATAAACTTCAAATTAAATCATAAAAATTTCAAATAATTTCAAAATTTGAAATTTAAACTCATAAACATTCTGGAAAAATACCATGACACTCATAATGTTCAAAACTTAGGTTAAAAATTTCGAAAATTTATCGAGAAAAACAATGTTGCGGTTTATCGATTTTAACAATTATGACCATAAAAATATGAGAAAAATTATTTTTACCAACTTTTCACTTTTAGATCTGAAATATATGATAAAATGCAACATGTGACGTTTTTCCTTTAGTCATGAAGTATGTTATAGCATTATTTTTAATTTTAGTCACTATTTATGTGATTTTTCATCAAAAATTCATAAATCATGCATAAAGACTTCATTATAGCCAAATATTTTACACACATCTTGTAAAATTGCATCTGACAACATACTAAATTTCCATGACCAGATTCGAAATATAACTCATATTAACCTATTTACCCATTTAAATACGATTTTAACTTGAAAAATCCATATTTCGAGCAAAATAACTCATTTTATCATGAAAATGTACAGGCCATCAGTAGATAATATATGTGAAAACATATCCAAAAACCACTGAAAAAATTGAAGTTTAGCTATTTTTAGTCCAAAAATGACATTTTTATCATAAAAATCACATTTTAATGCCATTATTATATAAAATGAACAATAAAATCCATAAATAAACCAAAATGTCCTAAAAATCACTTAGGACCGGAAACTTTTAACATGCAAATATATTTTAAGGTTTTTCTTCATAAAACCAATTTAATTAGTTTTGTATGTTAATCATATAACTCGGAAAAATTATAAACCGATTTGCATGCAAACAACCTAAGGCTCATGATACCGCTTGTTAGAAATTGTTAATCTCATTAATTTACATATTCATATATGAAAAGATTTATTTAGTCATAAAATAAAACTAGATCTTATGCATGCAAACATAAATAAGATAAGAGAAGAAATCATCAATCTTACTATATGATTTCGGTTTTATGGGCACCAACAAATTCACCTATTTGTTAGTTCTTGAGCTATCCTTAAAATGGATGAACAAAAGGTCCGAATTAGAACCTCTCCCAAATGTGAATACCCAAGGAAATCTCTTAATAACTAATACTATTTTGTACTGGAAATAATATAAGTCTTACTATAAAATTGACACAAAAATATTGTGTATTTCCTCTTGAAAATTTCGGCCAAGAGGAGAGATTTTGTGTGTATTTATCTCTCTAAGTTTTCATAAATTATGGAGAGATTAATATTTCTTACACTAGAAAAATGTTATAAAAATGAATGAATAATTTTTAGAATAACCCTTGGCTTCTTGTGAAGGAAAAACCGGATGGAGGGAGTAAGAGAGCCCAATGCATGGGCTAGTTTTTCTACCCAAGAAATCATAGGCATGCAAGGCTATAAGCAAGGTCTTATCATTGTGTTTTCCACTTAAAAATAATTTACACAATTTTAAAGACCCTAACCCTCCCATTTCGGTACACTTGATAAAATGGGAGGTCCATTTTATTTTTTGTCATTTGTCAATTGTAACATATGTGACATGTTACTTGACATATGAAATTGTAATGTATATTTAACATATTAAAAATCAACATACTCATAAAATATGTCATATACAAAATCGACTAGTAATTCGTAATTACTTGTACCAAAACGGTTTATCAAATTATAAATTACAACATCTTATATTTATAATAAATCATTCATTCAAATTCAATTTCAATTGTTTCATAAACTATAATTTTTATCCAAGCAATAAAACAATTCAATTACTTAGACCGTATCTAATATAATCGAATTACAATAAGACACGTTAATTTTACTCACAAAATCATCCGTCAATTTTAAGCAATTTAATTAACTCGTATCGGCATACGATTAATTAAATAATCAATTAAGAGTATTTCCCTATAGGTATGACCTAAGGGGATCAACTGATCACCACCGTCGCACGACAGTAATGTCAAACTCTAGTCAGCCAATCATTACCGATATGTGTGGACCAGTTGACTGTAAAATATTACATCCCTCATGTACTCTTAAAAAAATGAGATTTAAACATGTGATCATCATGATCAACAGTTGTGATCGCATTATTGTCGGAGGACACATATTCCAACAATATTATTCAAGAGCCACAAAGAATGTTATGTCGCAAGAAACTGGTCTTTCTTGGCTACATGAGACGTTTCGTGTAAGACGTTGTTTCTTCAAAACCTAGGAGGTTAAAGTCAACACTTGTTGAAGATGATGAATTAGTGTTACTTTTAGAAAGTAAAGACTCAAATTTGTAACCCAAGATTTAAATAGGTGAATTTTTTGGTGCCCATTAATCCGAAATCATATAGTAAGATTGATGATTTCTTCTCTTATCTTATTTATGTTTGCATGCATAAGATCTAGTTTTAATTTTATGACTAAATTAAAATGTCACATATATGAGTCTCGAATAGATGAGATCTACATGACAAAAGAGACCAAGTGAAGTAATCAAAAGAATATGTTCTTAAAATAACTACACGAGGAGACCAAAATAAAGTTTTCAAAGAGAATGACTAAAGAAAAGTTTTCAAAGAGAATGATATTTAACATATTCATATATGTGATATCTAACAAGTGGTGTTAGAAATTGTTAATCTCATTAATTTACATATTCATATATGAAAAGATTTATTTAGTCATAAAATAAAACTAGATCTTATGCATGCAAACATAAATAAGATAAGAGAAGAAATCATCAATCTTACTATATGATTTCGGTTTTATGGGCACCAACAAATTCACCTATTTGTTAGTTCTTGAGCTATCCTTAAAATGGATGAACAAAAGGTCCAAATTAGAACCTCACCCAAATGTGAATACCCTAGGAAATCTCTTAATAACTAATATTATTTTGTACTAGAAATAATATAAGTCTTACTATAAAATTGACACAAAAATATTGCGTATTTCCTCTTGAAAATTTCGGCCAAGAGGAGAGATTTGTTTGTATTTATCTCTCTAAGTTATCATAAATTATGGAGAGATTTTTGTTTCTTACACTAGAAAAATGTTGGAAATTGTTGGAAGGTGTCTTTCAGGTCATAAGAAAGAAAAATCTCCATAATTTATGAAAACTTAGAGAGATAAATACACACAAAATCTCTCCTCTTGGCCGAAATTTTCAAGAGGAAATACACAATATTTTTGTGTCAATTTTATAATAAGACTTATATTATTTCTAGTACAAAATAATATTAGTTATTAAGAGATTTCCTTGGGTATTCACATTTGGGAGAGGTTCTAATTTGGACCTTTTGTTCATCCATTTTAAGGATAGCTCAAGAACTAACAAATAGGCGAATTTGTTGGTGCCCATAAAACCGAAATCATATAGTAAGATTGATGATTTCTCTCTTATCTTATTTATGTTTGCATGCATAAGATCTAGTTTTATTTTATGACTAAATAAATCTTTTCATATATGACTATGTAAATTAATGAGATTAACAATTTCTAACTCAGTAAAAGGCTTAGACCCACAAAGAATGTTTCAAGAGAAAATACACAATATTCTTGTGTCAATTTTATAGTAAGATTTATATTATTTTTAGTACAAAATAATCCGTCACTTTCAAAAAGCAACACATCGAGTGTTCCATCTTCTTCGATAAGTCTCACATATCGATCGGGATGGCGAAAAACTCGGTCCGTTCTTCTAAGTGGAGGAGGGACAACCGTGCTAGACGACGAAGGAACACCTTCTGGCGTCTCCAACTCGGTTTGTGGCTCTTGAACTTCATCAAGTTTAAAATTTCTCCCACTCTGTCTCTTAGAAATAAATTCTCTTTCTAAGAAGACAGCCTCGCAAGACACAAACACTTTATTTTCTTGAGGTTTGTAGAAGTAGTATCCTCAAGAGGTCGAGGGGTAACCTACAAAGATGTATTTTTCGGATCTTGGGGCAAGCTTGTTGTCGGTCATTGCCTTGACGTAAGCATCACATCCCCAAATCTTCATATAGGATATATTGAGAACCCTTCCCGTCCACATCTCATATGGAGTCTTTTCGGTTGTTTTTGTGGGACTATTATTCAAAGATCTAATTGCGGTTTGAATCGCAAATCCCCAAAACGAGTTTGGTAGCTCGGTTTGACTCATCATTGATCGAACCATATCAAGTAGGGTTCGATTTCTCCGTTCGGCAACACCATTGAGTTGTGGTGTTCCGGGTGGAGAAAGTTGTGTTATAATACCACAACCTTTCAAGTGTGAATCGAATTCAAGGCTAAGATATTCTCCACCACGATCGGATCGTAGTGCTTTTATCTATTTGTTCAATTGGTTCTCTACTTCATTTTGATATTCCTTGAATTTCTCAAAAGCTTCACTCTTATGTTTCTTTAAATAGACATACCCATGTCTACTCAAGTCGTCGGTGAAGGTTATGAAGTAGTCATAATTTCCTCGAGCGGTGATACTCATTTGTCCACACACATCGGTATGTATGAGTCCCAATAGTTCACTAGCTCGTGTTCCTTTACCGCTAAAAGGATTACGAGTTATCTTGCCAAGAAGGCAATATTCGCATGTTCCATATGATTGATAATCAAATGGTGTAATCACATTAGTCGAAATTAATCTTTTGATGCGATTCTCGTTTATGTGACCTAATCGACAATGCCAAATGAACGATTCATTTAGATCACTTGATTTAAGTTTCTTTGATTGAATGTTGTAGATGTCATTAGTCGGATTCAAGGTTTCTAAAATTTTAATGCCATTAATGGAAGGAGCTTGGCCTATAACCAAGTCGTTCCTTGAAATAGTACAACGATTGTTTTTAATGACAAAACAAAAACTGTCCATGTCCAACATAGCGATTGAAATAATATTTTTAGAAAGTCGAGGCACATAAAAACAATTATGTAAATACAACTCAAATCCATTAGGCAAAGCTAATACATAAGTTCCCTTGGATTCGGCCGCTACTCGAGCTCCATTTCCAAGGCGTAGATCCACATCTCCTTTGCTAAGCCTCTTCACGTCTCTTAACCCCTGTAAATGATTACAAAGGTGAGAACCACAACCGGTATCCAGTACCCATGTCGTAGTGGAAGTATAATTTACATCAATAACATAAATTTCCTTAGGAATTTTACCTTTTGGAACGATGATTCCTTCCCTTATATTTCGAAAATATACGGGACAATTCCTAAGCCAATGTCCCATGCCATAGCAATAATGGCACTCATCTTCAACTTGCTTGAAGTTTTTCCCTTTCTTTCCCTTCTTCTTGAACTTTTTGCCCTTGGAAGCAAGAACTTGATTGCTTGGGCTCCCACTAGTTTTGGCATCTTTCTCTTCTGAAGACAAAGATCCTATAGATTTTATGAGGCGGTCTTCCTGAGACCGGCTCACAAGAGATCTTGTAGTAGTAGGTAGTTTAGAAGAAGTGATGAAGTTTATGTTTCCATCCGAACCTATCCCAAAATGAAGTTCTCTAGTAGTGTCGAAATCATTGTTGAAGCAAACGTCGTCAAAAACATTGTGGCAAGACTCAATAGTTATCGGTGTAGTAGTGTTTGATGGATTCATTGTAATGAACTACAAGTATGGAGGAAAAGGAAATATTAACATTTTTCTTTTAGTCATACTTGTAAATGAAATTTAAACAAGATATGAGCATTTATATAGTGACCTCTACCCAACTATTATAAATGATTCCAAGATCCAAATTCATATTAACTTGGGCACGGTAGGGCCGATTCATCCCTTATCAATATAACTCGGTGGATTAACTCTTTAATCGATTCTACTTTTAGAACTCTTGGTCGATAAAATTACATTAATATTTATCTTTAGCCCGGAACACATGTGACTACGGTCACGAATACTTCCGTTGAGCTCAATCCAAATTTCGAATAAATGTGTCCATGATCCAAATCCACATCAACTTGGGCACTATAGGGCCGATTCATCCCTTATCAACATGAATTCGGTGGATAGACATTTATCACCCACTTCCCCTACGTAACAAGGTTTGTACCCCGGTAGGGCCGAGTGCACTCCCTCATGAAATAGGTTTTCATGGTTTCTACTTTTTGGTAAGGCTAAGTCTCAATTGTTTATTTTAGCGAGAGGTCATGTCAATTTATTATCTATCACGTTTTAAGTGAACTAAAGCGGTGAACTACGATAATTGTAATCGACACGGTCGATAAACTCGATATAATACATGTTTAGTTATGGGGATTTAGCGATGCATGCAACATATAAATAAAATGCAAAGAATCAATATAAAATCCTAGTATGGCCTTCCTAAAATAGTAAATCTAATAAACTATTATAAATTCGGAAACCAACTTCTATGGTCCCTTGAACTTCGGTCTTGGCACGCATTTCAAGGCAACATTTTCTTTGATGGATCGCCTTCTCGAGTGGCACCGTCTTTAAGGAACTCCGGAATAAATGAATTACATAATTTCCTATTATACATTTGTAATTAAAATAAAATAAATCTATTAAATTACAAAACGGTGATACGAGATCACAATAAATTACAACCGAATCGATATTCCCATACATTTCGGGTAATATCAATTAAAACTAAGGTCATACTAAGTAAAATTACATAATTCAAAAATTACATAAAATTAAAATATTTATGTGATTTTTCATCAAAAATTCATAAATCATGCATAAAGACGTTATTATAGCCAAATATTTTACACACATCTTGTAAACTTGCATGTGACAACATACTAAATTTCCATGACCAGATTCGAAATATAACTCATATTAATCTATTTACCCATTTAAATACGATTTTAACTTGAAAAATCCATATTTCGAGCAAAACAACTCATTTTATAATGAACATTTACAGGCCATCAGTAGATAATATATGTGAAAACATATCCAAAAACCACAGAAAAAATCGAAGTTTAGCTATTTTTAGTCCCAAAATGACATTTTTATCATAAAAATTACATTTTAATGCCATTATTATATAAAATGAACAATAAAATCCATAAATAAACCAAAATGTCCTAAAAATCACTTAGGACCAGAAACTTTTAACATGCAAATATATTTTAAGGTTTTTCTTCATAAAACAAATTTAATTAGTTTTGTATGTTAATCATATAACTCGAAAAAACTATAAACCGATTTGTATGCAAACAACCTAAGGCTCATGATACCGCTTGTTAGAAATTGTTAATCTCATTAATTTACATATTCATATATGAAAAAATTTATTTAGTCATAAAATAAAACTAGATCTTATGCATGCAAACATAAATAAGATAAGAGAAGAAATCATAAATCTTACTATATGATTTCGATTTTATGGGCACCAACAAATTCACCTATTTGTTAGTTCTTGAGCTATCCTTAAAATGGATGAACAAAAGGTCCAAATTAGAACCTCTCCCAAATGTGAATACTCAACGAAATCTCTTAATAACTAATATTATTTTGTACTAGAAATAATATAAGTCTTACTATAAAATTGACTCAAAAATATTGTGTATTTCCTCTTGAAAATTTCGGCCAAGAGGAGAGATTTGTGTGTATTTATGATGTGGTCTGCGATGTCGTCGGGTCACATCCAATCAAACACATTTATAATACTCAACAAACTACTAGTTAGCGGTAAGTCGAGGTCGATCCATGGGACGGTGTGCTTTGGGTTCTAAGTCTATCTATCTCAATTTATGCTAGTGTCACAATTTGTTTGGGTTTGTAGTTGTGTCTAGACTAATGCAAGCAATAAAGTATAACAAGCAATAAAAGGAAAGATGTAAACAAATGATTAAAAGTGCTAGGATATCATGGGGTCATAGGGGATTCATGGTTTTGATCATACAAACATGTTTACAATTATATGCAAGCAATTAGTGTTGTGGGGGAACCGAGTTGGTTTATGTCTTACGGTTCATAGGAAGGGTTGGGTCCCGGAGCCGAATCGATTAGATTGTACAACACCTACAAGTCGACTTACTTTCCTCCTATTCAACTTCTATGCATGGTCTAACAAGACTCGAGTTGGTTTATATCTTACAAGTCAAGTTGAGTAGATAAAAGATGGTAAAAATGCAAGGATTCATAGGCTTAGCATTTCATCAAACATAACATGTGCATAAAGTTGACATCCCAACAAGCAAGCAATTTAATCATTTGAACATATTAGATTAAGCATGAATCAATCCCATGTTGGTTTCCCTTAATTTCCCACTAATCCTAGCTAAGAGACTACTCACTTATTATCAAGTTTAGCATGTTAACAAGGTTGTCAATCATATTAACAAGGTAAAAAATGATGAACAAGTAAGAAATATTAACAATAATTAAAACAAGGATTAAGAGGATTATACCTATGGAGATTTCAAAACAATAATGCAAAGAATAATAGAAGAAACTTGATGATTGATGGAAGGTTGTCAATCTCCCAATAATAACCCAATAATCTTCAATTACCCAATAATAAACTTGAATAATAAACTTGAACAATAATTAAGGAGAGATTAATGTGAGATTTGTGGAAAGGTTAAAGAGTAATCTATTCTAATCTACTCCTAATCTAATCTAAGGAAGGATTTTTCTAGCTAAAAAGATGTGTAAAAGGACCCCCCCCTTTTTGATTACTTACAAGTGGGGTATTTATAGTAGAAATTAGGTGGATGCATTAGGGTTAACTAAGGGCTAAACTAGTAATTACACTTTTTAAATGGAGCAGGGAGGAGCCGGTATTTCTTGAAGGAAGGGCGTCTTTCTCGGAGCTTGAAGAACACGAAAATGTGCTGGGCTGGAATCCGAGCGGATTGATGAGAAGACGAGTGGATTGGTGAAGAGGAAGACGGGCGGATTGGGATGAAGACGCACGGGTTCCGTGCGCTTTGGACGGCCGGATTCCAGAGAATCCGCACGGGTTGGGCTTCAGTTTTCGTTTTCTCTTGTATTCTTCCCTTTCCTTCACTTCCATTTTATTCTTGTAGGCTTGGTCTTTAGTTCTTGCTTCCTCCTCATACTAATCCATCAAATATCGTCAAATAGCTTCCGAATATGCACGAAAGACGGGAATTTCCGCCTTATTATCTCCTTTTCTACAAAACATATGAAATGCGATAGAAAAGCAAATAGGAAGGTTTTGACGGATAAAATGGCCATAGAATGTTATAATAGTATGCAAAATAGGCTCAATTAGGGGACTAAATGTGCGCAAATAATGGTCACATCAAATATCCCCAAACCGAACCTTTACTCGTCCCGAGTAAAGAGGTGACTAAAACTAGACCTTTATTTAAACTAACCTAATATCATAGCCGATATGAGATAATTAGCGGGTCTCACTCCGCCCCTTCAACTCACCACAAGACAACCATGAGGTAGGATGCCTTCTTGCAAGGCAAGGTGGGGCTTGCCAAAATGGCGACACATCCAAGCATTAAAGCACACAAAACAAGTAATGGATGCATATACAAAAGAATAGCCACTTTCCTCATCTAGGTGGCGGAAATTATCTACAAGGGAAGCAATTCAAGGGTACACACTCCTTCATAGATGAAATTTCTTCAAACTACTAAGCCTAGAAGGATACCAATAAATCACCTCCAAGTTGTGTCAAGCTAGGGTACCTTTGTCCTCAATCGTTAAATGCTTTTGTCAAGAATAGACTCCTTACGGTGTTAGAAACACTGGAGGATCGCGGAATTCCCCCTCTTGCCTAGACAAGAAGAAGGGTCGTCCCCTCTCTACCATGCATAAAAATGGATACGATGGATAAAGGGGTCAATAGATATTTGAGTTTCACTTTTGGGAGTTTGCTTTTGTTTTTGTTTTCCCCCCAATTTCTTGTGGTATTTTACATTTGAGAACACTTTCTTGCCATTTCTTTTTTATTTTTGGCAATTCAACACTTGACAACTTTCAACTTTTCTTTGCATTTCTTTTGAACATTTTCAAAGTCACCCCATATGTAGTGAGGGTGGCTTATATTTGAAACTTTAGGAGTTCTATTTTTGCTCCTCTTTTCATTTGATGCATTTTTGCAAACTTTCTTTCACTTTTTATTTCATTGAACTCAAATTGATTTCTTTTTGTGCCCATTCCCTTTGATGACAAAAATGTGGTAGAACATGGATGATGGATGGATGGATGCATGGTTTCAAGGGTCACCTTGGAATAAACGGTAGCCAAGGAGTTATCACACCACAAGGTACTCTTGACTAGGCCTTAATCCATGGGTCAAAGGATACTAGCATGACACATCCTAGGGTGTTTTACAAGTATTCTAACAAGCAAAGTCTTAAGAAGAAAAAGCATCTACTAAGGCCTATATACACTTGTCAAGCTTCCCAAATAGATGGTTTCGCAAAATTTTTCTAACATGCAAACTACATGCCATGATGCAACTAGCATATAAACATCCTAATGCAAATGATTCTACCAACTAATATGACATATAAACTAAATGCAAGTCCTAAGTTCACATTGTTGTACCGCATCAATCAAAATAAAGCCACATAGTCATTAACATAAAGAGGAAAAAGGAGATTGGAAAGATCATACCATGCGGTCTTCAATATCCTCATGTCTCGGATGTCGCGTAGTCAATCAATGTGAAAAAGGATAGAACAAACACAATATATACAACAATATATACAAGACTACACTACAAAGGAAATGAACATGTTTTTGAGTTTTTCAAATTTTCAAATTTTTATGGTTTTTGTTTTTATGAAATTAAAGGACATATTTTTGGGATTTTTCGAAATGTTTCAATTTTTATGCATTTTTGGAATATAAATTCCCATCCCCCACTTTATTTTGGACATTGTCCTCAATGTACATGTAGGAGTAGGAATAAAAGGAAAATACATGTTTTTGGGTTTTTGATTTTATGGAAATTGAAGTGCAAATGCAATGATATGATATGAATGAATGCATGCTCTAACTAAATGCAATTCTATATGACATATATAACAAATACAATCTAATCTATACTAAATGATGCATGATTTAAACTATGGTCACTTATGATCAAACCTCCCCAAACCGATTTAAACACTATCTCTAGTGTAGAAAAGAATAGGATTGGTCATTAGTGATTATGCAACTATCTACATGAATCATATGAAATATATTACAATGACAACTACACTATATGAAGTAACTAATATAAATGCAATATGGGATATAATACGAATGCATGCGAAAACTAAACTAAATGCAATGTATATACAAAAGAGAGAGGGAAAGATGGGTATCATACAAATGGAGGTGGTGAGGTAGGCCTCTTTCACTCGTCATCCTCATCTTGATCATAGCCATAATGATGAGAACTCCCGGCTTGGTCATACCCGCTTGCTTGACCCCAATACCCTCCTTGGTCGAATTCTCCCCCTTGACCTGAATACCCTTCACCTTGGCTAGAATGCCCTCCGTCGCCGCGACCCCAAGCTTGGTTCCCTTGATTAGGGAACAAGAGTTCCGGTTGTGCCCAAGAGGGCAAAGGGCCATTAGGGTCAATATACCCTTGTTGAGCCATGTTATAGTATTGGGGGTAGAGGGCCAAGTAGTTGTCTTCCCTCCCTTCATGTACCCCTAGGTCCACTCTATTCATGAGTGCCATCAAATCATTAATACCCGGGTTATTGGGGATTGTCGGTCTAAATTCGGTATACGGAGTAGGGTATGGTGGGATAGGTACATAGGAAGGTGGGCGAATAGGTCTTCCCGGTGCTCCACGAGGTATTTGGCGGTGCGGCTCTTCCCTTGGAGGGGGATTGTCAAGAATTTGGATATCAAGGAGGTAGCTTGGTGGAGGCGAGTATGGGCTCAATCTTGGGTCAATGCCCGGTATCTTCCAACCTTCAAGGATCATTGAAGTGCATCCTTTGGTGTGCCACTCTACACTCCCATCTCGAGTGTAGTTACACCATCAGTGACTGTTGAAGATGGTGTGCTCATCAATCAAAGTCCTCCCCACAAGAGGAATATAGGTTCATCGGGCATTGAACCCGGGACAAAGGTGGTGGGCCAAAATGGTAATTAGACCTCCCATCACGAAGGTCTTGATTTGGGTGGTTCTTTGAGCAAAATCATTGAACCTAGTAAGTATCTCAAGTGGCGTATTGAAGTTATAACGCCTCACCGCTCGAACATTCAAATAGGACTCAAGAAAAGTTAAGTCGATGAGAGTACACCTATCTTGTTCGTACCTCCCATTGATGGTACCGGCCACAAAGCGCTCGGTGAATCGAATCACCGGATGTTGGATGGCGAAGGTGTAGCAATGCTTTGGGTGGATAAAATTCCTCCCGGAGATAGCCTTCCAAAGAAGGTCCCCACCAAAATTATCGGGTTTTTCGGTATAGTTGGTGGGTACTTCAAGACCGAAAACATAGGCGAATTCCTCAAGCGAAAGACAATGGTCTAGGTTGCATAACCTAAACTCCATACCCACATTGGTGCGGGTATTTGTCACAATGCGAAGGCTACTCAAGAATTCAAGGGTGAGACTAAGGTAAGTCTCTTCATGGGCATGGAAGAGTTTCCCAATGCCAAGGCCATTAAAGAACATCTTGGTAGGGTACCTTATCTTAAGGATTTCCAACACCCTAGTATCTACGAATTGAGTGGGTTCGTAGTTCTTACCTAGTAGCTTGACAAAGTTTGTGCGGTGGTCATCGGATTCAAAGAGCACCTCTTGAAAGTGCTCGAGTTGTTCAATTCCTCCCCTCATTAAGGGTTGGGAGCTCCTTGGTAG
This sequence comes from Silene latifolia, assembly GCF_048544455.1. Taxonomy (NCBI): domain Eukaryota; kingdom Viridiplantae; phylum Streptophyta; class Magnoliopsida; order Caryophyllales; family Caryophyllaceae; genus Silene; species Silene latifolia. The sequence continues at coordinate 135,874,175 of NC_133536.1, forward strand.
CACTATCTCCCGCGGCATTGAAGAGGTAGATCCCTTGCGCTTCTTCCCGATTGATTCAACCAATTTCTTAGCCTTTCCCTTGGTGTTCATCAATGGTGCCATTTTGGTGTGGGTGATGGGAGTGTTTTTGAGGATGGGAGGGTGATTTTGAGGATTGAGATGAGTGTTTTAGGGTTTGATAAGGTGAGGAAATGAGGGAGAAAGGAGGTGATTATATATAAGAAAGAGGGAATCCGAACGGATAAGGGTGGGTCAAATCCGTTTTATCCGAAAGAACAGGGCAATCCGAGCGGATTTCCATCGGGGCGGGCGGATTGTGAGAGAAGAAGACGGGCGTCTTTGCTCGAATCCGCACGGATTCTAACACAGCGATCTTTCTTGGCTGGGAGGTGGGAAAAGACGGGCGTCTTGGATCTGGGACGCGCAGCTTGGCCGGGACGAGCGTCTTGGATTAAATCCGCCCGTATTCAGGTGCAGCACAAAATTTCGTTTCTGGGTGGCACACGGGACGGGCGTCCCGTGAAGAAAACGGACGTATTGTCCTGGACGGGCGGTTTTGCTCGAATCCGCACGTCTTCCTCTACAGCTTTAATCATTTCTTCGTCGTGGGCCCTGGTCGGGCGACTTCCTCTAGATCCGGGCGTCTTCTGCTCCTTTCTTTTTTCTTTCTTTTTTCGTGAAATAACACACCCTTTTCACCGATTTTCTCTTTTTCCTTATCTTTTTCTGAAATTTGTTCATGAAACATGTAAGATGACTCTCTCTCTCCTCTCTCATGCAAGAAATTAAATGCAAATGCAATAATGTACAATATTATACAAAGTAAGGGTCCAAGAAATATCTTACAAATGGTGGTTTGAGGTAGGACTCCACCAAACTAGTTCAATTTGTAAAAATTCTTATCCATAGAGCTCAAGGCTCTTAATAAAAGATCAAAAGCTTGTGAACAAGCTCCAAATAAGCATAAGTATGGGTTGCTCAATTTGAATATGAAATTTGGCAAAGGAGGCTTGTAGAATGTGCTTTTCCTTGCTTTGTCCTTAGCATTAGAGCTTTCCCGATGCTTCAAATAGATAAGCCCATGATTCTTGTCAACACTAAGCATGAAGTGTGGTTCATTTTCATCCATAGACTTCCACTTACCAACTTCTTCTTCAATTTCGGTGATGATAGCATTTTGATTTTTCAATCCTTCCCAGGTAAGAGGAGAATTTTCATAACATTGATGATCGGATACCTTAGGAGTTGAGATTGTGGGTGCCAAATCTTCACAAGTAGCCTCACGAGCAATTTTCTCTTTGAGCTTTTTCACCAAGTAGCTCTTGTAAGAAACTTTGGCCTTTTGAAGAAGGTCTATCATATCCTCTTCAATGATCATTGGCTCCATGATAGGTGTCAAGTGATCTTCATGAGGGATAAAGGAAGGACGTCCTTCTTTATGAAAGGGTATCTCAAATGTCTCAAGGATAGGCTCCTCAAGCAAGGTGATATTATGAGTCCATCCGTTAGGTTCATCATCATTGTTGCTATCTTCATATGAATCATAGATGTGGGCTTCATGCAACTTTTTCTCCAACAACCCAACATTCACTTCAAAGGACACACCCTCATACTCACAAAGGTTAAGAGTATTTGGCTTATTCAACCTCATGTCTTCATCATCAAATACCACACTTTCATACTCACAAGAGCTCAAGGAGATTGGCTCTTCCCATTTCTCATTTTCCATATCAAAGGTTACTACTTCAAATTCGCATTCGTGCTCAATGTCCAAAGAACGGTGGGGAGTGGTTGCTTGTGATTTTTTAAATTGGGCAATTTGAATTTCCAATTCTTCTCTTTGGGCAACAATGCCTTGGATAACATTATCCCTTATTTGTCTCTCTTCTAGCATTTCTTTGAAGAAGTTTTGTTGATCTCCTATCATTTGGAGAATCACTCTTTGCATGGGTTCATTTTCTTGTTGTGGGTAGGTGTGAAAGTGGGTGTATTGTGGCATTTGGAATTGGTTGTAAAGTGAGTTTTGGGTGGTTGGTTGTTGTGGGTATTGGATGTGGTGATTTTGGTGGGGAAAATTGGGGTAGTGGTTAGGATTTTCATTGTACAAATAGTAAGGTAGGTTTGTGTTGACTTGCTCCTCAAACTCCCCATACCCATAGTCATACTCAAAAGATCCACCACATACTTCATAACACATGTCTTGAGTCATCATCATAGCCAAGATAAAGATACAACTACAAACATGAAAACTACAAGAAAACGGTGAAAACGACCTTGAGGAACAAGTTCCTCAAGGTTAAAGCACAAATAAAAATAGACAAACAAGTAAGAACTTAATCACATAGCACCGTCCCCGGCAACGGCGCCATTTTGATGTGGTCTGCGATGTCGTCGGGTCACATCTAATCAAACACATTTATAATACTCAACAAACTACTAGTTAACGGTAAGTTGAGGTCGATCCATGGGACGGTGTGCTTTGGGTTCTAAGTCTATCTATCTCAATTTATGCTAGTGTCACAATTTGTTTGGGTTTGTAGTGGTGTCTAGACTAATGCAAGCAATAAAGTATAACAAGCAATAAAAGGAAAGATGTAAACAAATGATTAAAAGTGCTAGGATATCATGGGGTCATAGGGGATTCATGGTTTTGATCATACAAACATGTTTACAATTATATGCAAGCAATTAGTGTTGTGGGGGAACCGAGTTGGTTTATGTCTTACGGTTCATAGGAAGGGTTGGGTCCCGGAGCCGAATCGATTAGATTGTACAACACCTACAAGTCGACTTACTTTCCTCCTATTCAACTTCTATGCATGGTCTAACAAGACTCGAGTTGGTTTATATCTTACAAGTCAAGTTGAGTAGATAAAAGATGGTAAAAATGCAAGGATTCATAGGCTTAGCATTTCATCAAACATAACATGTGCATAAAGTTGACATCACAACAAGCAAGCAATTTAATCATGTGAACATATTAGATTAAGCATGAATCAATCCCATGTTGGTTTCCCTTAATTTCCCACTAATCCTAGCTAAGAGACTACTCACTTATTATCAAGTTTAGCATGTTAACAAGGTTGTCAATCATATTAACAAGGTAAAACATGATGAACAAGTAAGAAAGATTAACAATAATTAAAACAAGGATTAAGAGGATTATACCTATGGAGATTTCAAAACAATAATGCAAAGAATAATAGAAGAAACTTGATGATTGATGGAAGGTTGTCAATCTCCCAATAATAACCCAATAATCTTCAATTACCCAATAATAAACTTGAATAATAAACTTGAACAATAATTAAGGAGAGATTAATGTGAGATTTGTGGAAAGATTAAAGAGTAATCTATTCTAATCTACTCCTAATCTAATCTAAGGAAGGATTTTTCTAGCTAAAAAGATGTGTAAAAGGACCCCCCCCCCCCCCCCCTCTCTTTTTGATTACTTACAAGTGGGATATTTATAGTAGAAATTAGGTGGATGCATTAAGGTTAACTAAGGGCTAAACTAGTAATTACACTTTTTAAATGGAGCAGGGAGGAGCCGGTATTTCTTGAAGGAAGGGCGTCTTTCTCGGAGCTTGAAGAACACGAAAATGTGCTGGGCTGGAATCCGAGCGGATTGATGAGAAGACGGGCGAATTGGTGAAGAGGAAGACGGGCGAATTGGGATGAAGACGCACGGGTTCCGTGCGCTTTGGACGGCCGGATTCCAGAGAATCCGCACGGGTTGGGCTTCAGTTTTCGTTTTCTCTTGTATTCTTCCTTTTCCTTCACTTCCATTTTATTCTTGTAGGCTTGGTCTTTAGTTCTTGCTTCCTCCTCATACTAATCCATCAAATATCGTCAAATAGCTTCCGAATATTCACGAAAGACGGGAATTACCGCCTTATTATCTCCTTTTCTACAAAACATATGAAATGCCATAGAAAAGCAAATAGGAAGGTTTTAACGGATAAAATGGCCATAGAATGTTATAATAGTATGCAAAATAGGCTCAATTAGGGGACTAAATGTGCGCAAATAATGGTCACATCAATTTATCTCTCTAAGTTTTCATAAATTATGGAGAGATTTTTCTTTCTTACACTAGAAAAATGTTATAAAAATGAATGAATAATTTTTTTTGGAATAACCCTTGGCTTCTTGTGAAGGAAAAACCGGTTGGAGGGAGTAAGAGTGCCCAATGCATGTGCTAGTTTTACTACCCAAGAAATCATAGGCATGCAAGGCTATAAGCAAGGTCTTATCATTGTGTTTTCCACTTAAAAATAATTTACACAATTTTAAAGACCCTAACCCTTCCATTTTGGTACACTTGATAAAATGGGAGGTCCATTTTATTTTTTGTCATTTGTCAATTGTAACATATGTGACATGTTACTTGACATATGAAATTGTAATGTATTTTTAACATATTAAAAATTAACATACTCATAAAATATGTCATATACAAAATCGACTAGTAATTCGTAATTACTTGTACCAAAACGGTTTATCAAATGATAAATTACAACGTCTTGTATTTATAATAAATCATTCATTCAATTTCAAATTTAATTGTTTCGTAAACAATAATTTTTATCCAAGCAATAAAACAATTCAATTACTTAGACCGTATCTAATATAATCGAATTACAATAAGACACGTTAATTTTACTCACAAAATCATCCGTCAATTTTAAGCATTTTAATTAACTCGTATCGGCATACGATTAATTAAATAATCAATTAAGAGTATTTCCCTATAGGTATGACCTAAGGGGATCAACTGATCACCACTGTCGCACGACAATAATGTCAAACTCTAGTCAGCCAATCATTACCGATATGTGTGGACCAGTTGACTATAAAATATTACATCCCAAATGTATTCTTAAAAATGAGATTTAAACATGTGATCATCATGATCAACAGTTGTGATCGCATTATTGTCGGAGGACACATATTCCAACACCTTTGCCATGTCTTCCTCACTTCGCATGCCCGCTTTTTCCTTCTTCTCCCCTGCTTCCTTTATGACTTGCCGAACCATAACCAACTCTTCTTCAGATGGCTTATCCCCCGTTTCCACCATTCTGAGTATCAACCTGGCCATTGTTTGTAGCTATGTAGTAGAAATGAATATGATTAAAATAAGTAGTATAATTTCAGCATATATATATATATATATATATATATATATATATATATATATATATATATATTATGTTGAATAAAATACAGTATTTATATACCCTATCATCACCACTCATTGTCCTTCGAGTAGTTTTCCCAAAATACTTAGTGATACCAACATGCGTCGATACCCCTCTCACACGACCTGGATGCTCTGCTTTGCCGATTGCCCTAGCAAGAATGTCATCACGTCCTTCAGGCTTCTATTTTCCTTCATGTACCTCCTTCTCACAGATCCTCTACATACACAAAAAACCATTATGCAACTAAATTTTATTTAAACTCACAATTATATAACCAACCACCAGTGGTAGGAGTGACATATTTATTCAAACTTAGAATTTTCTCTTTGATGGCCTTATCATATGGAGTTTCTAACTTTCCATTCTTAGGAGTGTGACCGGCCACCCAAGCGTCGTGACGATTGACAGTTCCAAGCTTCTTCTTAATCAATCTATAACCACCTCTGGAGCCATGAAAGACGTTCTCTTTCTTTGAAATGTTCTCTAGGTTCTGCTTACTCATAGTCTTCATAAAATGAATTGTATCGAGTAACGTAAGCATATTTCATTAATTATTAAGTGATTACTAATAAAGTGATCCCAATGAGTCGCAGATAAATTACCTTAAACTTGTCAAACTGCCTATAAGTAATAAAGTTATACCAATCTTGCTGGCTGACATACCGATACTTCTTCGTTGGTGGTTACTTGTTTATCTCCTTGGTCTTCTTGTTGAACAAGTGGTTCCGAGCAACCTTTAACTTCCATGCTCTGAAGGATTCCCCTATCTTTTTTTTTAGGTAACCATTATGTTCTTGGGGGACAGTGTAAGCTACCTGCATATATGATGAGCATATTTGGTTAGTTTCGGCTAATAGCACATATCGAATACTAAGATAATTTCATCTCACTGCATTTATTATTGTATATACATACCTTTATTCTCCCCCATAGCTTTTCCTCCTTGTCTTGACTCAACTGATTGATACGCGGCAAATCGAGAGGCACATACTCTCTTACACAACAACCAATCCAACTCGCGAATTTTGAAGTAAAGATACCATATGGCTGCCCCGTTAATTTATCCCATTCAAGTTTATTAGATATCCCTCTCTCTATTGCTTCTAGGGAAACCCTATAGCTCCTTCGCCCAGTATCCGATTCCAAATTATTCTCATCACCTGAATCTTCTTCGTTTGACCTTTTTCCATCATTTCTTTTCCGCTTTTCACCCATATCTAAACCAGAAATTAACAAACTACTAACTTTAAGCATTAAGTCGACATAGCAGGAGCACCATCTCAAATAAATGATCACACAGTATACCTAAAAATATAGGTGTTGTTTAACATACAATATACTTAAAATAATAGGCGTTGTTTAACACACAATAAACCTAAGATAATTAGGGGATAATATCACAACTAAAATAGAAAATAAAGACATTAAGTTAATGAGACGAAGGAGTAGAGTTTATTATTACTTCTTCAAAGAGGAGAAGCCGGCGCCGGTATGACGATGACGGAGGGGACGGCAAAGGCAATGGGGATGGCGACGGTGCCGATGACGGCGACGGCGAAGACGACGGTGAAGGAGAATAGTAGTGGTTCTAGGGAAACTCAGTGTTTGAGGGTTTTAAGTGAGCGAGGAGAAAGTTTGCATGTGTGTTGGTTGAAGAATTATTTAATTGAAACTAATAAACACGGGTTAAGCGAAACCGTCTTCTGTATTTTGCAATATGACCACGGCTGACTATAAACCCGTAATTGTTTTCATTATAATACATCGGTTGGTGTGTAACCGTTGTCATTTATCTTTCATTGTGTCAAGTTTTTCCCGCCAAAAAAAAGCATCTTCCATATTTGGTACTCCGTATTAAGTTAGTACAAACTTCTTTCCTCAATTACGCAACTGGGATAGCAAGTGGGGGAAAATGGAAATTCAAGACTAAATTATACACAACCCAATGTAATTAATGCATATATTAAAAACTTCTTTCCTCAATTAGTTTCCTAAATACAACCCAATAAGCAATTAATAAACATACATTAATGAAATGACCCAAAAGTTTATCACATGATCAAAACATACAATTCAACTCCTTAACTTTTACTTAATATTTCTTCATAAGTTCGTATCCTATCTTAGGATAGTTGTGATTTACAAAACTCATGCAAGATGATTTTAAAATCCAACAGTCAAATAATATTATTAAATCCAAATTTAACGAAGCGTTACAATTGGTGTAAATCTCTTACCACCAATAAACCAAGTTATGGAAACATCTTAATGTTTATGTTCAGTTCGGACTTTTGCGGAGTTGAAACTAGATAAAGCTTCTTAATAAGTTACAGGTTTATTACTTTCAAAAATAACATGACTCCTGTCCACTTTAAGTTTCGAAGTAATAATTACAGATTTTGACCAAGAAGGAACATCTTCCTACGTCTTATTCTCAGTTTGTGGCTCTTGAATATTTTCTCCCACTCTGTCTTTAAAAAATAATTCCCTTTTCTTTAATAGACAGCATCACGAGCCACAAACCCTTTATTCTCGTGATCATGTAGGAAGAAAGAGCACATGCTTACTATTGAAACAAGCTACAATTTAGGTACCATGCCTAACCATATCTTATATGAAAAGTAGATGATTGCTTTAACTATGTTTTATATTAGTGGAAAATTAAATGCCAGACAAATTTTATAACAGAAACTACCTCCAACTACAATGTAAAGATTCAATCATATCGTAATGAAAGTGAACTTGCGATTCCATATCAAACTCTCTTTGGTGCTGATAAAAGTCATCACTTTATCATTCCCTATTTTAACAAAGTACTAATACTTTGGTCTTATGATCTATAGGTTTTGATACTTTTTAAACATTCATTGAACATATTTAAAGAATTTCTCTTCTTACCTCAAGACCAAAATTAAGCAACAACTCAAAGGCAAGCTAGCTAGAAGGGATCTTATGTGGATAGAAAAACTCATGTAATTATGTTTTGTTTTTGTTGTGTCTGATGCTTGGGTCAGACTAAGATAGTTGATGTAATTTGGTATTCTATCAATATATTTTTACCTTTACCAAAAAAAAAAAAAAAAAAGTATCTACCTAATTCGTTGGTAAAAGAGATGAAAAAGTAATGACCTTCTCAGATTGAAATAGCATTCGACCATACATTTCAAAGTGTAAATAGGGTGAATATCTTGCTCTATTCATAATCGTTTTCCAGAAAAAGTCATGAATTAACTTGCTTTGAATACAAGATTCGCACACACCAAAAGATTCCCAATCAATGGTTTGGGAGACTAGTCAAAACTAGTTTCTAAATGTGATTTTCAATCGAGAATTGAGAAATGATTGGGGTCACCAACTTGAGTCTTGTATATGTGACATTTTATTTCTAGTTTGAATATAATTTTACCTTGATTTGTATGGTCTCGCCATAAACTTAATCGTGGTATGTTAGGGCACAACGCTTATTTTAAATGCATAACAGAGAAACCCTTTGCGTTTTATACAAAAACTTGAATTATATTCTTATTTAGACATATTGTACATCATAACAATTATTGAGGTACATTTCTAAACACAAAAATAGAATGAGCACACTACAACATTATTGCTAATTGTCACATGATAATGCCAAATATTATGATGAAATCCACAAATTTGTATCAAATACTCATGATGTGGTTTTTGGCAAGAATGCAATGTCAATGTCATAGATTTTCAAGAAGGAATATGTTGGAGTCACACGACCAACTTCCTTGATCTTTACTTATATTGGTTTGTATCTATTTTAGTGTCTAACACCTTCTCTTTCGAGCCTAGTTCTATCCTTAACAATTAAGATAGGTACTTACTTCTTATTGCTCCCATTGACTGCAAGAATTTCTACTTGATGAAGACTTATCTTTGTTGGAGCTTGTGTCCTCCACAGTTAGTGTGATAATATATATAAATCTCTTATAGGTTCACAAGGGTATACTTAGTATTTTATCAGTTGATTAACGTTTACTTAATAACGGTTGGCTTGCTAGAAGTTTGACGTTATTATCATACTGATGGCGGTGATCAACTGGTCCTTAAAAGTCACACCTAAAGGATGTGTTTCAGAGATGTGATTGTATGAAGATATAATCACATTGGTGCCTTATATGACTAAAAGGTTAGTTCATGTATTTGACTAAACAGTTAGTCAATGTGATGATGAGACGATTATTTAATACAATTAAATAATATTAGCTGAGACGAATTAACTGTTAATTCGTAAATTGAATATAAACTGTTATATTTAATTAATGTATATAATGTTAGCTTAAACGAATTAAGATGTTAATTCGTAATTAAACGTAACCAGTTATATTTAATTCGCAAATTATAAATATGTTATATTTATAGTTAATGTATATATTATGCGAAATTGTCATAATAAAATGTTGACAGGCCGGTATTAATAAATCGACTACAAACTGTTGTGTGTGGACTTATTAATACATGTCGACATAATTGACAATTAATATCATACACATTATATACAATTTGATAACTACCTAAAATAAGAAGATTTATCTCCTTATTTTTGGTGGTGGTTTTTCGGTCAAAGGAAGATAAAAAGGAAGAAAAATATCTTCCCATAAGGACTCCCATTTGGACAGTTTAAGAGAAGCAAAAGAGAGATTATTTCTCTCATTTCCGTTTTGACCTAATTCTCTCATCACACACAAAACCTAAAAATTAGAAATTAGGGTTCATCTTTTCTAGCAAAAAGAGAGGCATTTCTCAGAGTATTTTGGGTGCAACAATTAGGAGAATATCGATTTCGATATTGTTCTTAGGCCAAATTGCTAGGACCAAAGGTTAATTCTAAATCTCTATTCTTTTGTTTATGCAATTCGTTTATGACTAGTAATTTCATATATCATAATTCGTTATAATCCGAATTTTTCTTGATGAAGTATACTGATATTTCCTACAAGTGGTATCAGAGCATAGGCCACGAAATTATTTTATATGATTTTCATAAATGGATTTAAACAAAAATTTTGAAGACAAAAAAAACAAATCGGCCGTGAGAAATTTTTTTTGCCGAGTGCAATTTTTTTTTTGGCGAGATGGATCTTGTTTTTCATGCTTTATTTCCATTTTGATTTATTCATATTGTTGTTTTAATTAGTTAAGATGATAATATGATAAATTTGTAGATGTTTTGATTTAATGAGAATTAAATTAAAATGTAAATGGAAATTGTTTTAATGATGATCATTTGTTTTTGCTATATAGTTTTTGGCTCACATGATGTTAAATTGTTGTTTAAGATCATGATTCATTAATTTAAATGTTGATGATTATGCCAATCTTGTACTAGTAGCAACATTAAACAAATTTGTTCATTTTTAAAAGGGTTGTTTTTCTCGAAAAATAGAAAAAAAAATTGTTTTTGTTTTAGGGCAAATGCCGCAAGAAATAAAAAAAAACTGTTTTTTTGTTTTTTTTTGGCATTTGCCGAGAGCATTAAAGAAAGAAAAAAAACTGTTTTTTTTTTTTTTGCATATGCCGAGAGCTATAAAAAAATCTGTTTTTCCTTTTTTTTGGGCAGAATGCCGTGTGCAATAAAATAAAAAAAAACTCTGTTTTTTTTGTTTATTTTGGCCGATGATTATTATCTATAATGTATAATAATTATTGTGAAAAGGTTCACAAATTTGAGATACACAATTATTTTAAAGAGGTTTAAAATAATGTTGGATTAATTCATATCACTAGTTAATGTGAATTAAGATTGGAATTATTGTGAGTAATTGAGGAATTGTCACATAATTTTGATAATTATAAAATAAGTGGTTTGGATAAATTACTCTACATAATTAAGGAATTATGTCTTGAATGATTAATTTATAGTTGATGCATTTTTATTTAGTTGTATGAATTGTTGAATGGTTTAATTTACGTATTTTGCAATCGGTTGTAATTTGTAATACCTAGTGTGGTCTTAGTTAATTATGTTTTCGTAATGATGGAAACATAATTTTAATGTAATTTTGAGATCTCGAATCTCCTTTAATTTTCTTTAGTATTATGTTTTTGAAATTAGAATGTAAAT